>NC_138769.1:218196506-218796506 GCF_965119305.1 Pelophylax lessonae
ATAGAAAAAATTTTGAATTGTCCCCAGAAAAGTAATAGAGGGGAACTCTTCCAATGGGGACATGCGTTTTGGCGACCTGGGTGTGCCTAAAGAATTATTTTAATTTGCAGGGATTTCCTATTACTTCCTGTTTGGCTATGGGACCGAAGTGAAGGGAAATCCCTGCAAATTAGGAGAATTCTTGTGGGACACAGATGGTGAAAAAAAAATTGGACAGTGGTTCTAATCCTCCCTTGCTTTATCTAAAATAAAAAGAAAATGTTTGCTTATAGTTCTATTTTCTGCTGGGAACTGTTGTTCTTTCTTTAAGAGCCCCAACTTTGTCGGCCAACGTTTTTTTTTTTTCATTAATCATTGGTCAGTGGGATCAAACTGGGACTGTTATAGCAAATTAGGAGTGCCTTTATATACTGTTGGGTAGAGAGGATTGCCATGCTAGTGAATTATTTATAGTACTTTATAGGAGCTTCTGCTAAGGTCATTGCATACTATTTTACATCTCATTCCTGTAAGTGTTCTGTACTTTTCAATAAATCTATGTATGATGGTTTTATACTATGTGTGATTGCTTGGTGTGTTTCCACATATGTGCCTGATTTGAGAGAGATGGCTAGTCCAAGTTGAAGTCCATCTATACCAAAATCGAAAGGATATGATCCATCCATATGAAAATACGTGAAAGACCTGAGTTTCCCATGTGATGTTCACTTATCCCTGCTTGTGTGAATCATTACCGTAAGAGTCCACACCTTTTGGTAATCTTACCTATATACATCTATGGTGGTGGATATTGTCATGCCAGTGGCTATCACTATTTTTGGATCACCACTTCAATCACTTTTGTGGACTTTGAATTTACATGGGTACACTGATGGGGGCCCTGTGTGGACATTTTGATTTACTTTTTCTGTGAACACTAAGTCTAAGAGCCGGTTCAGACTAAAGACTAAACAAAAAAAAAACAACAATTTTGAAAAAACCCCAACATTTTTTTTTTTCTGCTATAAAACACATCCAACAAAAAAATGTAAAAAATTGAATTTCTTCATCAATTTAGGCCAATATGTATTCTACTACATATTTTTGGTTAAAAAAAAAAAAATCCCAATAAGCGTATATTGATTGGTTTGTGCAAAAGTTATAGCGTCTACAACTATCAGAAATATATTTTTTTTAATTACATTTTTTTTATTAGCAATAGCGGCGATCAGCAACTTATAGCAGGACAATCGGACACTGCCTGACACTTTTGACACTTTTTTGGGAACCAGTGACACTAATACAGTGATCAGTGCTAACAATATGCACTGTCACTGTACTAACGACACTGGCAAGGAAGGAGTTAACATCAGGGGCGATCAAAGGGTTAACTGTGTGCCTAACATGTGTTACTGTGTGTGCTGTTTTTAATAAGCAATGTGCTATTTTTTACTTCCTGCTTTGCAGGGGTAAAAAACAGCACATTGCAGCTGTAAGAAGAGAGTCCTGTGTTTGTTTACATACACAGGGCTCTCTTCAGTAATTACCAGAGCCTATAGTCAGGTCGGTGCCCAATCAGCGCTCCTGGGGTAGGGAGCGCATCAGATTCAGGATGCACTCCCTACCCAGTGCACAGATCACGTACTAGGTATATGATCCGGCGCAGAGCGGCTGCCCTGCCACAGTATATGTGTCGTCGTAAAGTGGTTAAAGCTGAATTCCAGGAATTCAGCCACTTGAGTTAAGTCCAAGGTGGTGCATGACATCTGCTGAACTTATCTATATTATTTATATCTGACAGATTTATGGCTCTGCTGGAGCATACACTCTGCTGGAGCATCGGGGCTGTGAGAGAGGATAGAAAGGCACAAAGAGCAGCTATGCTTGCTGCCCGTTCAGAGAAGCCTTTGTATTTTGTGAATTCATTCTGTCAAATGGCATGACAAGTTGCTCCAATGTGAACGGGGGCTTAGGCCATTCTTATACGCAATCTGGTCATTCCCACTACTTTCTGCGAAATGCTTAACAGAATTTTTTTCACACTGTTGTAATCTCTAGCAACCAATCAGCAAGCAAAAATAATGTGATGTAACCTCTAGCAACTAATCAGTGAGCTGTAACGTGTGCTGTAACCTCTGTCAACCAATCAGCAAGCGGAAATGATGTGCTGTAACATCTAGCAAATGCAGGCAGTCCCCGGGTTACAAACATCCGACTTACAAACGACTCCTACTTACAAACAGAAGAAGGCAACAGGAAGTGAGAGGAAATCTACCCCTAGGAAGGGAAATTTACTCCTGTAAGAGTTATCATGAGAAAAAGGTGTCTCCACTGAAGCTTTATCACCAATTCTTTTTTCCACAACAACCAAAAATGTTCAAAATCCAATTACCGTAGGGACAGAAAGTGAGGTGAAATCTTCTGAACAGGGACATAGACAACCAAACAAATGTTACAGGGGTGTTAACCCTTCCTTATGCTATCCAAAAAACGTAAAAATTACTTTTTTGGCTGGAGCTACACTTAAAAAATGTACCTGTTCCGGCTTACATACAAATCCAACTTAAGAATAAACCTACAGACCCCATCTTGTTTGTAACCCGGAGACAGCCTGTGATCAGTGAGCTTTAATGTGTGCTGTAACCTCTGGCAACCAATCACAATCGGTGCCTGATCTGCCGCAGTAAACTGATTTGTGTTTGCCCAGAGTCCAATCAAGTTTAAAGAGGGCCCTGGCTCCCGCTGCTCCGCCCCTGCACCTTGGTGCCTCCAGGCTCCATTATATGACATCATGTCTTCTTGACTTGTCCAGATGAAGCCTACAGGACAGAAGGCAGCACAGAGCAGAGTGGGAGTGGCTGGCACCTTTCCGCTCACCGGTCCTCTCTATTTCCATTGGCTCCACCTCCTTGCAGTGCTGCTTCCCACCTTTGTTTGCCACTTGGGTGAGGAGCTGGACCCCTAAGGGTGCTGTCAGCCTGCCACGTGGACATGGATGTTGATGATGTTCTGAAGTGCTGCTGGCTTTTGCACCTGGTGACCCAGTCCACCCTGGGTCACCAGGTGTGTCCCTCTTTCACTTGTGTCCTCCTCAGTCAGGCTAGTTTAAAACTGCAGTGCTGCAGAATTTCTTCCTGTCATTCTACTAGGTATCTGAGATTGTGGCAACTGCGTGCAAAGTTGGTGATTGAGGTTCTGGGATGAGTCTTCCATAATTGCTGCTGTGTTAGCCTGTTAGGCGCATGTAGGGATTTGGGATCTTGGGTAAAATTTCGCTATTAATCTACCTGCCGATGTGTCCCGATTTCGAATCACACTGCAATGCTGGCAAAACGCAGCAGGTGTTTGTGTTCCATTCATTTTTACTGGCACCAAAATGTGGTGTCTTTTTGCTGTGATCGTTGAGTGATTTATTTGGCACAACAAGCATCCAAAACCACACTGTGTTTTGGTGCCACTAAAAATGAATGAAACACAAACACATGTGCTGCGTTTTGCCAGCAATCCAGTGTGATTTGGAATTGCGGGCAGAATTAAGACGATATTCTGCCCAAGATCCCAAATTGATACATGTGAACAGTCAGGGCCTAACAGGCTAACACAACAGCAATTAAGAAGGCCTCAGCCTTAACATATTTTATAGATACAAGTAAGCCCAGGTTTTGTTTAACCATGTCCCTTAAGACCCTCCCACTCTAATGTTTTGCCACACCCACACGCACTGCAAGTCACTGCCTCCACGTCATTGCTCTCATTCTCAAGCTCAGAAGTTGTGAGGTATGTTCTATATGTATAAACTCTGCACAGTACCACTTCTCTTGCCTGGTATGCCAGCTTAACAAAAATCAGTGAGTGCTGCCTCCCATGGGATTTGTGCCCCTTTGCACCTGACCGGTAAGATTGGCTATTGCAGTGCAGCACCTTGTGGACAGTCCAATGGCTAAGAGCACTGACAATTGCGCATTTGGATTGCATTTGAATAAACAGTTTGATTCTGGTTTGACTCCAAAACTTGTACTGTCTAGTTCTTGGGGTAACTATAGCCAGATTCAAGGATCCCGTGTTCCAGAGCTTAGGAAGCAGGTTCTTGGTGGAGTTACCCAGTCGGCGGTGTCCGGATTCCGTCACAACTGTATACCCAGGTACTGTATATGTGCACAAATCCACTAGGTCTCCTTTCAGGCCCTTTGCTGATCATACCTGCTTGTACATTGGATGTATACTGTATGTACTATTATTCATCTCTTCTTATACAAAGCCTGTATTATTTCAATACTGGTGTGCATCTATATCCTTATGATTAATGTCATATGCTTTGTTTAGATTACTGATTCATTTCCCAGGTATAGAATCCTCTTCCAGCTCTGTCCTGGGTGGAGGTGCTGCCAACTTTATTATCAAATCCACTCCTCCAATTAGCGACTATTTTGATTCCTTTTAACCTACAGGTTTAGTATATCCTGTTTGGGGGGTTCCATTTCTCATAACTCCCCAAAAGAAGGCTACAAGTGCAATAGTCTGCAGTATGTCACATAAAACATAAACATAGACTTCTAAGATCAAAAATACAGTGTGCTCACTCCCCACTTATGGGGCAATCCTTTAACCTATAATTATTTTACAAAATTATTTATGGGAAAGACCATGGATAAGAAAGTTAATATTGAGGATTCCTCAATGTTAACTTTCTTGTCTATGGTCTTTCCCATAATTAGTATGTCACATACAGCCCAACGTACAGAGAGCAGTGGTCAAAATTATATCATATACAGTCCAGCATAGTAATTTTTTGTTGAACTGCCTCAAATGGACAAGAACCCAAAGACTGTAGGAGCATATGTGAGTTTATAAAATGAGTTGAAAGTCTTTTCTTTTCTATAACAGTTGAGATAGTTTGGATTCTCATTTTTTGACCACCACTTCCATTCTGGAACTCCTGTAATCTACAGTTTTGCTATGGGAGGATCTCTGTGAACCTAAGGAGACATTAAGTTGGGAGGGATATTGGGCTTTGGGTCAGGCCATAATGAACAGATCAGGGAGAGACTTTATTGCTTGCATTTCTCAAATAATATACTGTATAAATGGTCCATCAAAGCATTGTAAGAGCCACAAAAGGCAATCATTTAAACTGTGGAGGCAGATGGATTATCCAGGGGTAGACAGTCATGGACAAAAAACTAGGAAGCTTCAAAATATAGGTAGAAATCAGATGTAGCTATTCCAACATCCAATACAAAGGCTTAAAGGACATGCTTGGCTATCCTGGGCTGAGACTTCTTTCTTTTTTTTTTTAAACTTGTTTTATTGAAGGAGTAATGCAGTAGTCATATATAACAGTTTGCTCAACAGGAGCACAAAAAAGGTACAATATATGTAAAATTGACATGAGGTACAGTCAAAAAAGAAAAAAGGCAGATGCAATTTATCTTACAGATCATTCTACTAGATGCAATTTCTATTGGTTATCTTGGGTACTCACAAGCATTCGACTTATTTACTTTAAAAGGATGAGACCATCTAATCTATTGTTGGGAATAGTTTCTTTGGAAGTAAAAAAGGGGACATCTTCAGGAAATACAGGATTTTTGGCTAGTATAATTTCTAAAAGATTTATCCTGCCGATTAGATTAAGATGAAGGGAGCTGCAAATTTTAAGTCTAGAATGCATATGGGTAACAACAGGGTCCAGATTAAATGGTACACATTTAGCTGTACCATTAGATATCTGTTCCCCAGGTATTTAAAATCTTCTGCTAACCACAGTAATGTTTAATGTATAACTCCAGAGTGGGGAAGGTTTTTATTGCCATCTGTGACCCTTTGGAGAGATTTATCCTTACTTCCTGACTTGAAATTTAAAGCATTTTTGTTTTATTGAAATAATAAACCTCTACTACGTATCTGCTCTGTGCAAAGGTATTTCAAAAAGCAGCCCCAAACCTCCTCTTCAGCAGCCCCCCCGCTGGCAATTTTGGCTCCTCCTCTACTGTGTCTGCCACCATAGCAAGCATATGGGAGCAGGAATGCAGGTTTGAGCCAGACTAAATGCATCTATTGACAGACATAGCTTGGGTTGGCCCTACCCCCTGCTCTGTGCTCACAGAAGCTGACTGACAGCAGCAGTAACCAGTGGCTCTCGCTACTCTCAGCCATGCTTGTGAGAGTGGGGAGAGACAAAAGAAGACGGTAAACCGGCACTAGTGATGGACGAACATCTGCCAGGATGGTTCGCGAACAGTTCGTGCGAACTCGCTTAAATGTTTGCGAACCGTAGGTTCGCGGCGGACCCCATTCACTTTAATGGCAGGCGAACATGAAAAACCTCCAGGTCATATTTGCAGCCACAAAATATTTACTAGCTGTGCACACATAGTCCCACAACATGGACACTGACATACCAGAAGAATTGCTATTGGAAAAGCTGCCATAACATTTTTTTTTTTTAGCAAAAAATATACATTTTTTTTGCTACTAAATCAGCCAGAACTGACAGCAGCCGGTACATAAATGTCAAATACATATAGGGTCCATTCACATGTCTGTAAAATGGGTCCCCATCCGTTCCACAATTTAGCGGAACGTTTACAGACCCATTGATTTTCAATTCCAGTCTGAAAAATTAGGCATTCACAGGATAAAGAAGTAAGTGTCGGCCAGTACAGGCCCCAAACATTAGCCAACAGGCGTCACCTGACAACAAAGAACTTTGTATTCTGAGGCTGGAGGTACATTAGGCATTCACAGGATAAATAAGCGTCAGCCAGTACAGGCACCAAAAATTAGCACACAGGCGTGCACCTGACAGCAAAGAACTTTGTATTCTGTGGCTGGAGGTACATTAGGCAGTCACAGGCAGTCACAGGATACAGAAGTAAGTGTCGGCCATTATAGGCCCCAAAAATTAGCCCACAGGCATGCAACTGACAGCAAAGAACTTTGTATTCTGTGGCTGGAGGTATATTAGGCAGTCACAAGATACAGAAGTAAGTGTCGTCCATTACAGGCCCCAAAAATCAGCCCACAGGTATTCACCAGACAGCAAAGAACTTTGTATTCTGTGGCTGGAGGTACATTAGGCATTCACAGGATAAATAAGTGTCGGTCATTACAGGCCCCAAAAATTAGCCCACAGGCGTGCACCTGACAGCAAAGAACTTTGTATTCTGTGGCTGGAGGTACATTAGGCAGTCACTGGATACAGAAGTAAGTGTCGGCCATTACAGGCCACAAAAATTAGCCGACAGGCGTTCCCCTGACAGCAAAGAACTTTGTATTTTGTGGCTAGAGGTATATAAGCCAGTCACAGGATACAGAAGTAAGTGTTGGCCATTACAGGCCCCAAAATTTAGCCCACAAGCGTGCACCTGACAGCAAAGAACTTTGTATTCTGTGGCTGGAGGTACATTAGGCAGTCACAGGATACATAAGTAAGTGTCGGCCATTACAGGCCCCAAAAATTAGCCCACAGGCATGCACCTGACAGCAAAGAACTTTGTATTCTGTGGCTGGAGGTACATTAGGCAGTCACAGGATACAGAAGTAAATGTCGGCCATTAGAGGCCCCAAAAATCAGCCCACAGGTGTTCACCTGACAGCAAAGAACTTTGTATTCTGTGGCTGGAGGTACATTAGGCATTCACAGGATAAATAAGTGTCGGCCATTACAGGCCCCAAAAATTAGGCCACAGGCGTGGACCTGACAGCAAAGAATTTTGTACTCTGTGGCTGGAGGTACATTGGGCATTCACAGGATAAATAAGTGCCGGCCATTACAGGTCCCAAAAATTAGGTATTCACCGGACATAAAAGGCCTTTTATGCCGTTGTATTTACCTAAGACGGGGACAATGAATTGTTATGGGTGGTGGCGTATATTTGTGGGCTGTCCTGAGGAATTGGAAACAAACATCGTCTACTGGTCACATGTGTTGAATTCCTCTGAGATCCTTCCCTTATTCATTTTTATAAAAGTGAGGTAGACAACACTGTCGTGAGCTAGGCGAATGCGCTTATCGGTCACGATCCCCCCTGCTATGCTGAATGTCCTTTCAGACAGGACACTGGGTGAGGGGCAAGCCAACAGTTACATTGCAAATTGTGCAAGCTCTGGCCAGAGGACAAGCCTGCCCACTCAGTAGTCCTGGGGTTCATCGCTTCTCAGAATGTCCACATCGGCCATTAACCCGATGTGGTCGGACACCTGATGGTCTAGGCGTTCCCTGATGCTGGATCCGGAGGACAGCTGTGGATGGGTCGGCTGAAAGAATGATCTTATATTAGAAGTGACCAACACATCTTCAAACCGCCCTCTTCTTGCAGGCGTTGTTGGATTGGTACCCGCAACTGTTTCTCTGTGAGTGGAAATGCCTCTGCCAGCGCACAGCGGTGTTAGCCACTGATCTGCCTGTGAACGCAAAGCTGAAAGGAGTGCAGGACCAGTGTTGCTCTTGGCTTCCAGGCACAACAGACGCAGCACAGCATGGCAACATCTCACCTGGCATGTTGAATAGGTTCTGGGAATCTTGGGAGGCGCAGCGGAAGAGACGGTAGCAGCAGAAAAGGAGGAGTCAGCCAAAGAGGAGAGGGAGGATGGAGTAGGAGGAAGAGAAGAAGAGGCAGGCCTGCATGCAATCTGTGGCGGTAAAACCAAATCTACACGGGTGCCACGGGTTACATGCTTGACGGCCGTCAGAAGGTTCACCCAGTGGGCAGTAAAAGTCATATACCTTCCCTCCCCGTGTTTGCTAGACCATGTGTCTGTGGTCAGATGTATATTGGCACCAACACTATGTGTCAGAGATGCATTCACTTGCCGCTGAACATGGCCATATAGCTCTGGGATGCCCTTCTGCAAGAAATATTTCCTTCCTGGGACCTTCCATTGTGGTGTTCCAATGGCCACAAATTTTCGAAAGGCCTCCGAGTCCACCAGTTTATATGGCAGTAGTTAGCGGGCTATCAGTTTCGACAAGCCAGCAGTCAAACGTTGGGCAAGAGGGTTATCCAGTGTCATCATTTTTTTACACTCGAACATTTGGGCCACGGAAGCCTGCCTTTTTCCAAAACAACATGAGGACAGCATGATGGAAGGTGGAGTGGAGGACAATTGTGAGGAGAGAGGAGAAGGAGAAGAGGCTGGACGGTGAGAGCCTGGATTGTGGCTTTGTGGGTTCTGACGGTGTTGCCCCCAGGTGCCTTCTTGAGGTGGTCGTCCCTAGGTGAGTGTTGGGCTTACAGCGACTTATACATTGACTGCAAAGACTGCAGATAGCAACACTATTGTCAGCAGCGGACACGTTAAAAAGAGCCCACACTGCCATGTGCCGGCGTCCTGGGAGCCCCAGATACATTACCAGTCTGGTTTGTCCCTCCTGTGCAATGTAAGTTTGGCCTGCTTCTCCTCCCTATCTGCTGGTCCATCTCTCCCTCTGAACTCCCCTCCTCTTCCTCTCTTGTGGGCGCCCACGTGACGTCCATAGACATGTCATCGTCGACGTCACCTTCCCCACCACTAACATTTGAGATCTCGGAGTAGGCAGCAACAACGGGGACCAACCTCCTTGGGCTGATCTGGGTACTGTCGTCAGACTGCTGAGTGGAGGCTGTTGCTACCTCCTCTTCCTGATCCAATGCCAAGAATTGCTGCACATCGGAAAATAATTCCTGTGACTCAAGCGGAAGGTATATGGTGGTGGTGTCTTTGGTGGTGCACACAGCAGAGAGTGAAGAGGGTGCAGATAGAGAGGATGAGGAGGGTGCAGAAGAGGAAGGCTGAGTGAGCCACTCAACCAAGTCTGGTGCGTCCTTTGACGTAATCGAACGCACCTTCTGCAATTTCCCACTTTGGCTCCGGCCTAGTGCTCCTGCCCTACCCCTACCACCCCTGTGGAAGGGCCTGCCTCTTCCTCTGCCTGTCATTTTTTTAAATGACCCTGTGACAAAAGTCTCTAGAGAAGCGCAGTATATGTGGAAGAAGGTATATAACACCCCGCTTCAATCTGGGGGGCCACTGGTATATCACACCAGTTATAATACTTTTTATTACCAGTAACTTTTGTCACTGTGTGTAGCAGAGGTAACTAAGCGAAGGAGGCAACATTTCTGCAGTACCCAAATACACTATTATAAAAGTATATATAACACCCCGCTTTAATCTGTTGTTTTGGGGGGGCCACTGGTCTCACGCACCAGTTATAATACTTTTTTTTCTCCAGTAACATTTGTCACTGTGTGTAGCAGAGGTAACGCAGCAAAACAGAAAAAAAAATTCTGCAGTACCCAAATACACTATTATGAAAGTATATATAACACCCCTCTTCAATCTGTCATTTTTGGGGGCCACTGGTGTATCACACCAGTTATAATACTTTTTTCCCTGTAACGTTTGTCACTGTGTGTAGCAGAGGTAACGAAGCGAAAGAGGCAACATTTCTGCTGTACCCAAATACACTATTATAAAAGTATATATAACACCCCGCTTCAATCTGTCAATTTGGGGGGCCACTGGTATATCACACCAGTTATAATACTTTTTTTCCCAGTAATGTTTGCCACTGTGTGTAGCAGAGGTAATGCAGCAAAACAGAAAAAAAAATTCTGCAGTACCCAAATACACTATTATGAAAGTATATATAACACCCCACTTCAATCTGTCGTTTTCAGGGGCCACTGGTATATCACACCAGTTATAATACTTTTTTTCCCAGTAACGTTTGTCACTGTGTGTAACAGAGGTAATACAGCAAAACAGAAAAAAAAAATTCTGCAGTACCCAAATACACTATTATGAAAGTATATATAACACCCCGCTTCAATCTGTTGTTTTGGGGTGCCACTGGTATATCACACCAGTTATAATACTTTTTTTCCAGTAACGTTTGTCACTGTGTGTAGCAGAGGGAACGCAGCGAAAGAGGCAAAATTTCTGCAGTACCCAAATACACTATCATGAAAGTATATTGTTATATAACACCCCGCTTCAAATCCACTATATTAGAAAGTATATTATAAGTGTATTACACCCCTATATACTGCACACCAAACAATAGTACACCTATACCAGTCCTTAAAAGGACTTTTGTGGACCTATTAGCTAGCGATTTGTGTCACTAACAGTCTGTCACTGCTCCACACAGCAACCTCTCCCTACACTGACAAAAGCACCTATACCAGTCCTTAAAAGGACTTTTTTGGACCTATTAGCTAGCGATTTGTGTCACTAACAGTCTGTCCCTGCTCCACACAGCAAACCTCTCCCTACACTGACAAAAGGCAGAATGTAAAATGGCAGCCAGATCAGGTCTATTTATAAGGTAGAGGGTATGTTCATGTACTGACATGTCTGAATTGGCTGTCCTGTACCACCTGATGGATGTGTCATGGGTCAAAGTTCTTCACAATGTAAAAGAATATGGTGGTCGTGAACATCGCCATATGTTCGCATTTTCGGCGAATCTTGAGCGAGCAAATTCCGCCGCGAACCGACCGCCGGGCGAACCGCAAGGCCATCTCTACTGGGCACAATGTTGGATTGATACAGATGTAGCGCACACCCACATAGGAGTCACAAGTAGAAACGGAACCCCCCACCCTGCACAGCCAGGCACACTAAATTTCCACAGGCACACTAGAGTCAGAAAACTTTCTAGTACTTTGTTTTTGTGTTTTATTGAGGGGATAAAACTTGTATGGGAAGTACGGATATTATGGGATGCCCACTCGACTTTAAACAAACTTGAGGGACAACTTCTCCTATATACAGACTTTTCTCTTCCTCCAGCACTTCACTTGCTTGCAGAGAAACACAGACTCAGCTGGGACTCTTTTAGTGACCCTGGCAAAACACTCAGCCAGATCAAAGCAAAAGTAGTTTACAGGCAGGGACCGCGGGCCCCTTTAGTATTGTAGCAAAGTCCAGTGTCCAGCTTGCATTCCTGTGGCTACGGATTCAGCACCACCTCTTCAGGCACTGCCAGCCCACTTGGCTGCAGCTGCCTCCTGGCTACTTCCCACAGTCCTCTCAGATTGTATACTTACCTGCCCACTTGGCTGAATTCTCCTGAAGAACTCCTGCACATGCTGACCTGTTCCTGCTGTCCTCAAACTTGCTCCCATGCTTCCAGGAAGGATATTTTCAGTGTGTTGTAGAGGGTCCCTCCAGCACCCAAGCCCCAGGCTGGAGGTCACTCCCCCCAAACTAGGAGGCACCCTCAAGGGCCACCAACAGCCTCCTCAGCACTCCTCCATCTTCTACCCGACTGTCCCTTCTGCCAGACCACCTGCTAGGGATTGGCTGGGGCCCTCATCAGTACTCCAAGCATCTCTTCCTAAACTCCCTCCTCCACTTTTGGTAGCTTCTCCAAGGTTCCAGAAAGCAACGGGAGCTACCAAAGGTGCTGCCTGATAGTCAGCCAGCCTCCCTGAGTCACTCATCCTTGACCCAGAATCAACCCAGGCTTGGCTGCCAGCCAAACCAAATTTACTGTACCTACTTTAACAACTATGTACACTTCTAGCACACTAGAGGGTGCTACATAGAACTCAGGTAAAGTATTTGGGGGTGAAAAGGGCACAGCAAGTGGCAAATGTTTTTTTCTTAATGCAGTGAGTGCATTAGGGTAACAAAAAAAAAAAAAGTTTAACCTTTAGAACAAGAAAGAAAAACACAGTTTTAGCAGAGAAAGTAAGGAATAGATCTTCAGACAATGTTTTTTATTAACATCTTTGTTTACTTGACAGAAATATTACCTTTTCCCCAATCTATCCAAAAATAAAAAAATAAAAATGACATAGCATTAGCCAAGTTGAATTTTTTAAACTGATGTTATTTTTATCCATTACAGATTTTTGAGGAATAAGCATGGACTGGAATGGTAAGTACTTTCTCTGTGTTCTTGCTAAATTATACAATATGAATTATATTATTATGTTAATGTGTATATCTCTAACTGTGTATAGATCTCTGCAGTTTTAGCATTAGTGCAATATTGGCACATAAATTAGCAGTCCTGTTGCTTTACATTTGTAATTGGTTGTTTCATGTTCAGATGAATAATTTAAACGTTTATTGCTTTTACATTATTTGCTAATAGCTCAAGATTTTAATAATAACTCAGGCCTACTAATATGTACCTATAACACAGTTTTTTCCTCGTGATGTGGGGAAAATAAGGAAGTACTCCCAAATTCTACTGACAGCTTTGGATACCACTGCTCTTGTTTAAAGAATATGTAAACCCTATCAAAGAAATAATTTTTTCCTTTTTGGTTGTTAAATATACTGTTGAAAAAGTTTTGTGTTATCCATTTTAGGACTCATGTACACACAGATTAGGTTGACCGCCGTCCACATGAAAATACAAAATGTGGCAAAATCTTGATTTTTTACCGTTCCTATCCTAAACGCCTAAGCGAGTTCTTCCACGTTCAGGAGAGGGAGGTTGAGGGAGGTTGAAACTCCCCCAACCGCAGCAGCTTCTAAACACTTGTGAAAGCCTATGTGTGCATGGACACCTAAGCTTTTATGGAGTTGAGTTTGGGAATTTTGGCCTAAACTGAAGTTTAGAAGCTGCAGTGTACATGAGCCCTTAGTGCAAAAAAAAAAAAAAAAAAAACCTCCTGTGCCCTTTGTCCCTGCTGACTGTTATCAGCTACATAGTTCCCAGCTATCCTGGAGAACTACAGAACCCAAATTCTGTGTTAGGAAGAGTAGAGGAACAGAGTCCTGTAGTTCCATCCTGTTTCTGTTGTCCTAATACAGTAGGGTGTATCACCAGGTAAACATAAAGGATACAAAAATGACTCAAAAAGGAAAAAAAATGTGGTCACTATGTCTAAGGACTGATATGCTGTAGTATATTTTACTGTTGGCCTTGGATACACTTTACTATAAACGTGTTGACATTTTATTACTTACTTTTGATACTTTTTCCAGTAAAGTTTAATATTAACTGTCAAAAATGATAAGGCCTATAGTTATAAAAATTGACAAAGTGGCAGAGAGAGATGACGACCCGTGGCTATAAGAGTAGAAGGTAATTTTGCTTTATTTATTCACAAGGGTAATTAGGCATGGGATAGGGGTTACTTCATCATATGTCTTATGTGAACACAGACTGCAGCATGGCCCAAGAGTTTTGTCATGGATACAGAGTGCCAACTGCTTGAGTGAGTTCAAATCAAAGCTGACACTTAATTTGACCTATTTAACATGAAACACCTCCAGTTCCCTGTTGGTTAGGCTACTTTTCATAACAAGGCAAACATAGATTTATTTGGAAATGTCATATTGAGTTTCGAATGATGACATTCACCAAAGATTCATTCTATGTATTGGGGCACATCTTGATAGCCTCTTTCCAAGCGTACAGCTTAACTGAAATGATAGTCCAACACTGTACATGTCATAGTGGATTTTTACATGTGATAACACAAGAGTACTGTATACAGAACTGTGTTTAAAAGTTTTTTTTTATTTAAAGGAGATGCCAGATATCAAATAACATTTAAAATGAAAGTGCTTTTAGGGAACTATGGAGACTAGACCATTGCTCACCTCTCAAAAATATCTCAATTACTTAGCTGTCATGTTAATTAATTAAATTCTGTTCTTTCTAAAGCATTGGAACCAGACCAAGAATGCACATCAAGAGTTCTACATGGCCAATTCACTGGTTAACTTTATGTTAGAGAAGACTTTCTCAAAGTTTTTGCCCTGGAGAATCCTTTGAAATAATTTCCAGCTCTTATGGATCCCCAAAAACATATACTGTACCTATAGTTCATGATAAAATAGTGTGATAAATAACTTGTAGATACAGAACTAAACCAAATTATAAAGAACCTAAAGAATTTGACTTCCAGAGGAGATCATTTTACCACACCCCCTAGATGTAAATGACAAAATTATTTTTATCCATAGGCGTGCGCAGGGATTGTGCTAGGTGTGAACACACTCACTTACGGTGTTCATTCATTAATGAAGCATAGTAAACTGAAGTTGAATATAGTGTCAATGAACAGGAAGCCACGCAGTACAGAGCACTTCCCAATCATTTTATGTGCAGTGCAGCCGAGGCTGCAGAGAAAGGCACATGTGTTTTTATCAATAATTATTAAAGGAAATTAATAATAATATCATCATCATGAAGACCAGAAAAGAAACATAGACTGTGAAAATGGTCCGCTTGCACCAGAGGCGAGTGAGGAAGTACCTTTTACACTAGTGGTCCATTGAAAAGGGCCCTCTTACAATGTTCGTCCATGTATAAGTGACCGCTTACTTGGATGCCACTGAAAAATTGCCCCCTTACAATAATGGTCAGTGTGGGAAGGAGATCAAAATCCACCATTGTTCACAACTCAAGGAACTCTTAATAGCCTATGGAGAAACCCTAGAGGCTGAGAAAGCGGTTAGATTTAGGAGGTTAAATTGTAAATTATTTTTTTAGAATGGTTCTAATGTGAAGGCATTTTTTTACTTTAAATTGAATGTAAACCCTTACATATACCCAGTGAAGTGAACAGCCTCAGATGATACAGAGATGAAACAGATCTTCCTACATAAGTTTTATTTGTTAATCTGCTGTCTTCAGCTTTCTACACAGTTTAGAAGAAAGTGAACATTGTGTTAGAATCTTTTCTTCCTGTTCCAGCACTGGGTGTGGAGTCTTGGCATACACTGTGTGACAGCTGATTGGAGGAAAGGCACACACTCCCACTCCACATAGGCAGAGGAATGAAAAAGCATGCAGATCTGTGCTGTGAATAGACCAGCTCTCTGCTAATCTATCTGTAGCACCCTCCTAGATAGGCGCTAGTTGGTGTAGATAGTTTGCTCCATCTGCTTATCAGGGGAGCAGCAGGTAAACTATAGTCTGCTCCATCTGCCTATCAGGGAAGCTTGATCAGTAGTTAGGTTTGTTGTATGTGTCCTTATGTGATCCATCTGGTCTGAGGGAGTGTCCCCACTGTATCCAATAGGGGAGCCTGTTGGACAGTGGAGGAAACCCAGCCAGTGACACACAGGCTTTTATGACTATCCCAGTGGGTTGGCACAACAGTGGTGCATCCTGGAAAGCCACAGGAACATGCGACAACAGTCTTTGGGACAGGAAGCCAGGTCCCAGGAGGAGGGTGACATGTCTCTCCTCCTGTCTGTATGGAAGGTGGTCACAGGCAGTCGGCCTAGTGAGCCAGAAGTGTGTTGCTGAGCCAGGAGGTCCAGGATACTGACAAGTGGAGCTGAAGGCAGAGCAACCTTGGGAAAAACAGTGTCCGTGAGTACCGGGAACCATGCCAGGGGTCTGCTCAGAAAGGGGGACCACTCCAGTGGAGAGTCAGTGGACAGGGGCTAGCATGCACAGAAAGTGAGAAAGGAGGTGCCAAGTTAGGACCCTGAAGAGGAACTAATTCAGGATCATATTCATTATCTTCACTTCAGTGGCAAGGTGAAGCAGCGGCCTTGCCGCACACACTACAGTCAATTGTCCTCAAGCTTTGTGCATAGTTCATACTTGGAGTATCCCATTCTTCCCTTCTCCGGCGGCGCACGCTCACCCCCTAGCCTCCTGAGAGCGAGCGACGTAGAGCTACGTCGGTTCGCCCAGGAGCAGCTGCCTGCCACAGTAAATCTGCAGCGGGTGGTCGTAAAATGGTTAAAAATAACAAACATGTTATACTTACCTGCTCTGTGTAGTGGTTTTGCACAGAGCAGCCCAGATACTCCTCTACTTGGGTACCTCGTTGGCGCTCCTGGCCTCTCCCTCCTGCAACTTTCTATAACGGCACATGAGCCAAGCTGCCACTCTGTGTGTCCATTCAGACACAGAGCCGCGGATTGGCCCCGCCCCCTCTCTCTCTTCATTGGCTCATTGACTTTGATTGACAGCAGCGGGAGCCAATGGCTTTAGCTGCAACTGCTCATTACCATGTATTTCTAATCAAACATTGGGCAAATGTAGGCATGGTCAAATCACAGTATGCAGAGGTGGATTGTTGCCTCTGAGGTGTGACAAGTTGCAGTAGCTGATTACCTTGTATTGTCAATCAAATTTTGGGGCATGTCAGGGTAGACTCTGATAGCAGTATGCACTAGCTGTTCCTCCTACTCCGCGCACCACTGATTTGGATACATCATCACTGTCTTTCCAGAACTGCCAGGGTAAGGTTAGACAACCAGTCGCTCTTCCATGGAGAGAATGCAGAGGTGACTGGTGAGATAAATAAAAGGTTCCTGTCCACAGTTCTGCAAACTAATGTATAAATAATTTTGCATGGAATAATTTACTTACTTTTTTTAAAAGTTATTTATTTATTTTATTTTTTTATTTGCCAGCGCAGTCACATTTTTTCTGCACATTATATACCTGTAGGTTTCTTTAGTGCTTGCAACTGAACACATAGTATAGAGGCTTACATGGTGCAGTCTTATATTGATTTGAACATTTTTGTTGCATTTATTAATCATGTTTTTTTAATGAAGCACTAAGGTTTATTTTTAATGCATTTTTATGCGTCACTTTGGCATGTTTTTATGCACGATTCGGGCACTTGTATGCAGCATTTTTGAGCTTTGGCATTTGTATTAGCCAATAGAGAAAACTATTATCTGTTGCATCATTTGTTGCTAGGTTTTTCAGCTTTTGTAGCTTTTCCATCAGCTTTTATTTATTTATTTTATTTTTATTATTTTTTGTTGGGGTAAGTGGTTAGAGTTAAGGTTAGGTTAAGGTTAGGATTAGGGGTTGGGGTTAGGATTAGGGATCATGTTTTTTTATTTTTTGTTTTGTTAGGGTTAGGGTGTTAGAAACTACTACTAACATTAGTAATAATAATAAGTAAAAAAATACATATAAAATAAATACACAAATCAATAAAAATAATAATGAAGAAATAAATACATTAAATTAATTAGTAGTATGATATAATAAATAAATAACTAAACCCTAACCTTAAACCCTAACCCTAAAAATAATAATAACAGCAATAAAATAATAAATAACTTTATTATTTATTTATGATGATTTTTAGTGTTTTTTTTTTTTCATTTATGTATTCATATGTTATTCCTATTTTTTTTTTTACATTTCTTCATTTGAGCAGAAAATAGCACAAAATTATGCACAAAAACGCCCAAATGGCACATTTCTATTCATTTTTATGGGAGTAAAAATGCGCCAAAAACACTCAAATCTGCCCAATTTGAGCTACAAAAAAGCTGCAGAACTTTTTTGAGCTTCAGGCATTTGGCTTCAAGGGACGTGGAGTGAAGATGGAACCATCTCCATAGACAATGATTGAATTTTTCTCCTCCAGCATTTTGGATCTTCGAGCTTCAAGCTACAAAACGCCGAGGTGTAAATGGGGCCTAAAAGTTGACTGTAATGATACACTACTATTGGGATTATAAGACTGGAATCAACTGGCAAAAAACATATATTTAGGATATGTGGGTGGAATTACTAGAAAAAGAAGAAGTCCTATTTTATTCCCATTTTCCAAAGCTATACTTTTTTTTACTTTACACTTTTTATTCTTCTGCAATGGTCATAGATTTTTCACTATGACGGTTTGGCCCATTGCTCAGCCATGATTATCCCATGTATAGGACAGAATATCAGAGTTATATTGCTGTTGTTTTGTTGCATGCTGTAAACTTTATCATGAGTCCCACAATACTGCCCGACTGATGGATTTTCATTTGATTTATTCCTGCTAGACCTTTTCATCCTACATAATAAAGCACTATAAATACACTAGGTTCAATAAATCATATAATAATTCAATAGGAGACAGCAGAATAGAGAATCTTTATATAAATATTTATATATATATTGATGCATAATAACCATAATTTACAAAAACACAGCGCCTAGTGACTCTATCAGCAGAAATGCAACTGTCTTTAAAAATACTACAATGAGTTCACATTGTAATATCCATGGGCTGAATGTCATACGTATCTGGGCATCAACATGAGAAAATTCAATTTTTTTTGTGGACATGAAAGCAGACAAATTATATTTACCTGGCGAAAAAGCTACATATGTTTCAAGGACACCATTCAATATTTACGGATGAATGATTGTTATTAATAATGCAACTTTAACCACTTAAAGGAGTTGTAAAGTCAGAAGGTTTTTTTATCTTAATGCATTCTATGCATTAGGGTAAAAACCTTCTGTGTGTAGCAGTCTCCCCAGCACACCCTAATACTCACCTGAATCCGTTCTCTGTCCAGCAATGTCCACGAGTCCCTCAGCCATCCGGGACTCTCTCTCCTGATTGGCTGAGACACAGCAACAGGGCTATTGGCTCCCGCGGCTGTCAATCAAAGTTAATCAGCCAGTTGGGAGAGAGATGGGGTGGGGCCGAATGGCAGCTCCGTGTCTGAATGGACACATGGAGCTGCAGCTTGGCTCAGTTGCCCCCATAGCAAGCTGCTTGCTATTGGGGGCACTCAATAGGAGGGAGGGGCCAGAAGCTGCAAAGAGGGACCCAAGAAGAGGAGGATCCGGCTGCTCTTGTCTTCTGACACTTGTTGTATTTTGCATTGAAATTACTTAGAACCTGCAAACAAGATATATTTTTTTTAGCAGAGACCCTAGAGAATGAAATGGAGATCATTGCAATACTTCATGTCACACCGTATTTGCGCAGTGGTCTTACAAATGCAATTTTTCTTTAAAAAAATACACTTATTTGAATTAAAAAAATAAGAAAACAGTTAAGTTAGCCCAATTTTTTTCTATAATGTGAAAGATAATGTTAAGCTGAGTAAATAGATACCCAACATGTCATGCTTCAAAACTGCGCACGCTTGTGGAATGGCGACAAACATTGGTACTTAAAAATCTCCATAAGCGACCCTTAAAAAAATGTCTACAGGTTACCAGTTTAGAGTTACAGGGAAGGTCCAGGGCTAGAATTATTGCTCTCGCTCTAATGATTGGGAAGATACCGCACATGTGTGGTTTGAACACCGTTTACATATGTTGGCGCGACTTGCATAAGTGTTCGATTCTGCACGTAAGCTCGGTGGGACGGGGCACTTTAATTTTTTTTTTCTTATTTAATTTACCTTTTATTTTTACACTGCCCCTTTAAAAAAAAAATAAAAATTTTGATCACTTGTATTCCTATTACAAGGAATGTAAATATCCCTTATAATAGAAATAAGCAGTACATGTCCTCTTTAATGTGAGATCTGGGGTCAAAAAGATCTCAGATCTCACATCTACCCTAAAAGCAAAAAAATAACTAAAAAATTTTAGCAAGAAAAAAAATGGGCCCTTCAAGGCCATAAGGCGGAAGCGACTTATGACGTCTCTCCAGTCCTCCAAGGCCATAGAGTCGAGTGGGCGGCCATCTTGCCCTCACTCGACTTCCTGCCTTGGACTGCAATGGACCGGACTGTTTTCCCCCCTACTGACTAGAGTTGTCACCTCATCCCTTTAAACCAGGACACATATTAATTACACAGGTTCTGAGGCTAATATAATCCACATAAGGCACTAGGTGGGTCTAATTACCACTTTAATCAGCCACAGAACCTGTGAAATTATTGTGTGTCCTGGTTTAAAGGGATGAGGTAGCAACCCTATTACTGACGGCTCCAGTAAGCGGGGAAAACGACGGGAAGCGACGGGAGGGGGCCCCTGTCCCACCGCCCAAAAAAGGGATCCCGCAGTGAATCTGCCGCTGGGACCGCTTTTATGTGAAAGAGGACCACCAGCCCTGTAAGAAAATGCCGGGATTATGGCAGCTATTTTCTGCCATAACACCGGTATTTGACATCAAAATATCGATGTAAAACTGCAGCGGGCAGTCCGGAAGTGGTTACATTTGCGCAAGACACAATAAAATTTTAAATATATTTTAACCCCCCCCCCCTCCAGAAATTAAAAGTTAGCGCAGCAATGTCTGCACTGCAACCAATGTTTCCATCGACTGTCGGGTGCTAACACTGCCATTGCTGAGCGCATGCACTTAACTTCTTTGGTCAACCATGGCGAGGCCTGTTCTGAGTGGAACCTGTCCTGTTAAACCGCTGTATGGTCCTGGACACTGTACTGCAGCTCAGTTTCAGGGTATTGGCAATCTTCTTATAGCCTATGCCATGTTTGTTTAGAGCAACAATTATTTTTTTCAGATCCTCAGAGAGTTCTTTGCCATGAGGTACCATGTTGAACTTCCAGTGACCAGTATGAGAGAGTAAGAGCAATAACACCAAATTTAACACACCTGCTCCCCATTCACACCTGAAACCTTGTAACACTAACAAGTAACATGACACCGGGGAGGAAAAATGCTAATTGGGCCCAATTTGGACAATTTACTTTTGTTGCCAGCGGTTTAGACATTAATGGTTGTGTGTTGAGTTATTTTGAGGGAACAGGAAATTTACACTGTGATACAAGCTGTACACTCACTACTTTACATTGTAGCAAAGTATAATTTCTTCAGTGTTGTCACATGAAAAGATATAATAAAATATTTACACAAATGTGAGGGGTGTACTCACTTTTTTGAGATACTGTATTTCAGTGTGTTACTGACGCAGTATATTTCAGTGCGTTACTGCACGTGTAAAGCAGTATATTTCTGTGCCTTGCGTGTCGTTTAACGTAGTAAATTTCAGTGCATTAGTGCTCATTTAACACAGTATATGTCAGTGAGTTACTTCAGCTTACCGCAATACAGTTTAGTGTGTTATTACACGTTTAATGCAGTATATCTCTGTGCATTAGTGCATGTTTAACGCAGTATATTTCTGTGTCTTAATGCATGTTTAACGCAGTACATTTCAGTGCATTGCTGCATGTTTAAAGCAGTATATTTTGGTGCGTTGCTGCATGTTTAATGCAGTATTTCTCTGTGCATTAGTGCACATTTAACGCAGTATATTTCTGTGCATTAATGCATGTTTAACGCAGTATATTTCAGTGCGATACTACACGTTTAACGCAGTATATTTCAGTGCGATACTACACGTTTAACACAGTATATTTCAGTGCATTACTGCATGTTAAGTGCATTATATTTCAGTGCATTATGTGCCGTTTAAGACAGTATGTTTGAGTGCATTACTGCACGTTTAACGCAGTATATTGCAGTGTGCGTCACTACACATTTAATGCAGCATATTTCTGTGTCTCACTGCACATTTAACGCAGTATATTTTTGTGCGCTACTGCACATTTAGCACAGTTTATTTCATTTTATATTTCATTATTTCATTATTTTATTACGTGCTGCTTAACCCAGTACATGTCAATGTGTTACTGCACGTTTATGTTGCAGTGTGTCAAGGCAGTTTTACTGCAGTATATTGTAGTGTGTCAGTGGAGTGTGTTTGTGTAGTGAGTACTCAGTTTACAGTACACCAAATACCTTTTTACATTGATTAAAGGGCAGATGTTCCCATGGCACTGTGAGGGGGCCAGCCACAATATGTGTCCACAGGCAAAAATCAGTCTTCAGGTAGGACATAATTTCCTCTGTTTAGTGATGTTGCCCCTGCTCTCCAGCCACAGCATGCAGAGGAGGTGGTGGACTGGCTTACTAAACCATTCTCATCCTTCCCATCCTCCATCACCCAAGCAGAGACTAGTGGGCAGTCCACTGTGCAGCTGCCAGAATTGCTTATTCTGCCTCCTTGTCCACAGCTATTCCTGCCATTGCCCCAGCATTAGGCATGGGGGAGTCAGCTGAGTTATTTGAACACAGTGTCAGCCACTTGCTCCTTGATGACTTACAGCCATTACCTGATTCAGATGTTGGTTCTGAGGTTGAAGAAGGTAGGAACATGAGCCTACAGAGAGGAGAAAACACTGGTACACAAATTGGCAGTCATGTTCCCCCAGCCCCGGCGTATTGCCAAGTCGTCTCCAGTGATAATGAGGATGAAGGAGATCATGATGATGAGGTCACTAACATGACTTGGGTGCCAGATAGATCAGAGAAGGAAAGTGAGGGTGAGGCACAGCCCCAACGAGGCAGCCATTATGGTAGAGCAGAGAGCAGCCACTCTATTCCATCACATTGTGGCGTTGTCATCTCCCGGCCCACTTTCCGCAGCTCAGCTGTCTGGGACTTTTTTTAGCACACATGCAGCCGATCGCACTGTTGCAATCTGCAAACTTTGTCTCAAGCACATCAAGCATGGAAAAAAAACAGCCATTTGGGTACCACATGCTTGACAAGGCATTTAACCTCCACTCAGCCCTTTGGCAACAGCACCTGAAAGCCACACAAGGGACGTGATTCTGTTCCTCCTCTTTACTAACCTCAGTTTGCCCCCACTATACCACATGACCTCTCAGCAGCCTCCACTGACAGGGATGATGGTATAGCGCAGGGTGACCCAGGTCATTGCAGCACATCTGCCAGTTGCACAACACCAGCTGTAGACTATAGCTCTGCCCCATATGCTGCAGTGAAGAAAAATACATTCACTGTCACCCACATGCCCAGCATCTAAATGCAAGCTTGTCAAGGCTGCTGGCTTTCCAACTCTTGCCTTTCCATCTGGTGGTTTCTGACCCTTTCTGTGAATTTGCAGAATGTGCTGTACCACAATGGCAGGTTTCCAGTAACTGTTTTCACATAACGCCATTCCAGCTCTGTACCATCACGTGGAAGGCAATGTTGTGGCATCATTGGGCAAGGCAGTCAGCCGCAAATGTTACTACTGACGTTTGGTCCAGCAAGCATGGTCAGGGATGATACATTTTGTTAACAGCACACTGGGTGCTTGCAACTCTAAATGATGCAGGACAGAGCTAAGCGCTGCAGCTTGATGTGCCACCACATCTCCATACAGTTAGTGGTGATGATGCAGGATTTGTCAGCTCCACCCCCTCCTCTTCCTCCTCCATCCTCCTCTGCTGAATTGTTCTATGAACCAAAAGTACCCTCTAAGTGTTCAAGGGGCTTTTCAGTGAGTCACGCTAAAAGGTGCAATGCAGTGCTTCAGCTGGTGTGTGTAAGAGACAGGAACCACACCGGAGCAGAAATTCTTGCAGCTCTGCATGGGCAGGCCCAGAGGTGGTTTACACCACATCAGCTGGAGCTAGGAATGGTGGTGTGCGATAATGGCACAAACCTCCTGTCCGCCCCTTAGACAGGGAAAGTTGATACATGCGCCATGCCTGGCACATGTGCTTAATTTGGTGGTTTAGCGATTCTTAAAGAAGTTGTAAAGACAGAAGGTTTTTTTATCGTAATGCATTCCATGCATTGAGATATAAAACCTTCTGGGTGTAGTAGCCTCCCCAGCCCCCCCTAATACTTACCATCTCGGCTGTCCGGGACTCTCCCTGCTGATTGGCCGAGATACAGCCGCAGCGCCATTGGCTCCCGCGGTTATCCATCAAAGTCAGTGAGCCAATCAGGAGAGAGAGGGGGTGGGGCAAATGGCAGCTCTGTGTCTGAATGGGTACACAAAGCTACAGCTGGTGGGGGCACTCGATAGGAGGGAGGGACCCAAAAAGAGAAGGTTCCAGGCTGCCCTGTGCAAAATAAACCACACAGAGGAGGTAAGTATACCATGTTTGTTATTAAAAAAAAAAAAAACAAGACTTTACAATCACTTTAAATAGGTACCCAGGTTAACGAATGCTGAGAAAGACACTATACTTTTCCTGTCACAGTCCTCCTCTATTGCCTCAAAAACTGCTGAACTCAACTAAAAACTCCTGGCTAGATGGCACTACACACTGCTGAAACTACATAAAATGTTCCCTGCCAGCTCCCCGTTATGTTGGAGGGGTTGTGGGAATATCGCATCTCATTCTTATATATGGTGGCCGTGCCCTCGGATTCATAAATACTGGCTAGAGGTTACTGCTCTGATTACACATATCTCTCACCAATTTATACCTTTTGATCCGTGGCTTAATTTGTTTCACTGCACCCATGAACCTATCGGACCATATAGGCGATCAATCTTGCCCCACTTGTTCAACGGTGCGAAGGCTCTTATTCCTGTTATGTGGGGCTGTCCAGAAGTCCCCACAGTCCAGCAATGGCTTCGGAAAGTAAATGAAATCTGTCTCATGGAGGACCTCACCTACAGCTGCAAGAAAAAGTATGTGAACCCTTTGGAATGATATGGATTTCTGCACAAATTGGTCATAAAATGTGATCTGATCATCATCTAAGTCACAACAATAGACAATCACAGTCTGCTTAAACTAATAACACACAAAGAATGAAATGTTGCCATGTTTTTATTGAACACACCGTGTAAACATTCACAGTGCAGGTGGAAAAAGTATGTGAACCCCTAGACTAATGACATCTCCAAGAGCTAATTGGAGTGAGATGTCAGCCAACTGGAGTCCAATCAATGAGATGAGATTGGAGGTGTTGGTTACAGCTGCCCTATAAAAAACACACACCAGTTCTGGGTTTGCTTTTCACAAGAAGCATTGCCTGATGTGAATGATGCCTCGCACAAAAGAGCTCTCAGAAGACCTACGATTAAGAATTGTTGACTTGCATAAAGCTGGAAAGGGTTATAAAAGTATCTCCAAAAGCCTTGCTGTTCATCAGTCCATGGTAAGACAAATTGTCTATAAATGGAGAAAGTTCATCACTGCTGCTACTCTCCCTAGGAGTGGCCATCCTGTAAAGATGACTGCAAGAGCACAGTGCAGACTGCTCAATGAGGTGAAGAAGAATCCTAGAGTGTCAGCTAAAGACTTACAAAAGTCACGGGCAAATGCTAACATCCCTGTTAGCGAATCTACAATACGTAAAACACTAAACAAGAATGGATTTCATGGGAGGATACCACAGAGGAAGCCACTGCTGTCCAAACAAACATTGCTGCATGTTTACAGTTTGCACAAGAGCACCTGGATGTTCCACAGCAGCACTGGCAAAATATTCTGTGAACAGATGAAACCAAAGTTGAGTTGTTTGGAAGAAACACACAACACTATGTGTGGCGAAAAAGAGACACAGCACACCAACATCAAAACCTCATCCCAACTGTGAAGTATAATGGTGGGGGCATTATGGTTTAGGGGTGCTTTGCTGGATCGGGGCCTGGACGGATTGCTATCATAGAAGGAAAAATGAATTCCCAAGTTTAGCAAGACATTTTGCAGGAGAACTTAAGGCCATCTGTCTACCAGCTGAAGCTCAACAGAAGATGGGTGTTGCAACAGGACAATGACCCAAAGCATAGAAGTAAATCAACAACAGAATGGCTTAAACAGAAGAAAATACGCCTTCTGAAGTTGCCCAGTCAGAGTCCTGACCTCAACCCGATTAAGATGCTGTGGCATAACCTCAAGAAAACGATTCACACCAGACATCCCAAGAATATTGCTGAACTGAAACAGTTCTGTAAAGAGGAATGGTCAAGAATTACTCCTGACCGTTGCGCACGTCTGATCTGCAACTACAGGAAACGCTTGGTTGAAGTTATTGCTGCCAAAGGAGGTTCAACCAGTTATTAAATCCAATGGTTCACATACTTTTTCCACCTGCACTGTGAATGTTTACATGGTGTGTTCAATAAAAACATGGCAACATTTCATTCTTTGTGTATTTATTAGTTTAAGCAGACTGTAATTGTCTATTGTTGTGACTTAGATGATGATGATCAGATTACATTTTATGACCAATTTGTGCAGAAATCCATATCATTCCAAATGGTTCACATACTTTTTCTTGCAGCTGTATGTTGCCAGAGGTGACACTTCCACACACGCCAGAATATGGGCCGGTTGGTTCACCCTCAAAACCTCTGATACTTACATTTCATTGATGTTACCTCCGTGTGAGCCAGAGGAGAGGGGGCTCGCCCCAACCCTTTCAGCTCAAGACTTTTAGAATGCCTCTCTCCAGGGATTATCATTTATTACTTAAATTGATCCTTTTAGCAGGAATGCGCTCCACCGCTGTCCAGCCCGCCCTCCTCCTCCACCCCCCCCCCCCGCCCCGCCCACACTCCCCTTCCTCTTCTCCTCTACCCCCTCTTTGCCTTTTCTCTTTCCCACCATCCCTTTTAGCCTCTTTCTCACCTCCTTTCTTCCTCCACTCCCCCCTTTTTCTCTCTCTATCCTCTTTATACTGTGACTATGATCTAATTATTCAATTCTTATTTTTGCTTTGGATTCCACTGCGGTTTGACATTGTTTATCAGCTGTTATTGTCAACTCAGTCCCAGGCACCTACCCGATGTTATTTCTCTGCCCCACAGACAGATTGAGTAAGCCTGGTGTTCTGACTTGTGTTATTCTGTATTTACGGAAATTGTTGTTTTCATTGTTATATTCATTGCATATCTGATTTCTGCTTCTCATGCCTCCGCAAACTTGTGGTGCATGGGCCCCCTCATGCTTCAAAGACTGCGAAAGGACCCGAGAATACGTGGCATCAAGGAGAAGGATCACTATTGGTTGGCAACCCTCTTTGACCACCGTTATAAGGGGAAAGTCTCAGAACTCATCCCGTCCCAACAGAGGGAGCAGAAGATAAAATCCCTTGAAGACACCTTAAAAAGGAGTTTATCTAATGTTTTTCCCCAACTTTGGTAGGTTACAGTGTCGTGAAAAATTTAGTTTTGCGGCTTCTATTGGTCAAGAGAGGAGCAGTAGAGAAGGCGGCCACCTAAGTGATGCATTTTACAATTTTTTTTAGTCCTCGGCTCCCTGGGTTGTCAGCTTCAACATCAATAGCATCTGCATCATTTGGTGGACAATTATATAGGGGCGAAAACAGCAATGTAGACCTTTCCAGTTGACGATCTACTGGGTTATGAGAATAGGCCACTGGCCAGAACTTGCCCATTGAGTTGCTGGGCTGCCCTGCATCCAGCCTGCTTTCCAAATGGGCATTCGGTGCTGCTTGAGGTTTTATTACTGATAATAAAATGCACCTGTCCACAGACTCCGTGGACCGGCTGCCATTTATTAAAATGAATCAATCCTGGATTACCAGCAGCTATGAAGCCCCTGATCCTGATGTCGCTGATTATGTGTTTTTGGGATGTGGAATCTCTGCAAGACCTCCAGGCTGCCTAGCATTGTGGGTGTTAAATTCACCTGAAATAATTTTTTTGGTGTAGGTTTCATGGGCACAATTAACACCCAAAGACCAATTTTTCCGCGTCTATTTGACAGGTGCATATCATTTAAATTTTTGACAGCAAGGCACCTCCAACACCCAAAGACCAATTTTTACTTCTATCCAAAGTCTGCGGAAGTGACACCAGAATTTATCCATCATCATACAGACTGGCTCCCCAAGCCGTTGTTTACAAAATAAAGAAAGCATGCTGGGAAAATGACATTTTTTGGCTTTAAATAAATCACTGCTCAATTTAAAAATGACGTTTTTCAAAAACGTTTTTTTTATTGATACATGTCCCCCAAGGCAGTACCTGGACCCCCCATAACCATTGTATGCCCGATTACTTGCATATAAGCCCTCAAAATGGGCACTTTTGATTTTTCCAGTTCGAGTCCCATAGACTTCAATGGGGTTTGTTATTGGGTTCTGAACTTTCGCAATGTTTGAAAGTTTTAGCGCGAACCGAACAGGGGGTCGTTCAGCCCATCCCTAGTGCCTTTGAACCACACACAAACTAAGGGATGCACATGTTAGGGACAGGTAATGCAATCTTTATATACATTCCTATCATTAAGACAAACTTACTATTCAGAACTGTTGTACACCGATTTCACATTCCTTACATGGTGGGATATGTATTGCATGATGGTTGTACAGGATCCCATGGATGGGTCCTGTATGGGAGATTTATTTGCCCAATATTTGGGTTGAGGTATCTTGAAATCTTGAAAGGAGAGGTCAAAAAACATTTTTTAGTACTCAGGGGTTCTTACCCATGCAGGGTGAGGGATTGCGAGGTAGGCTGCTCAGAGAGGAGAGGACTGGTTAAGAGCCCATTCGCTCTGTTCTGCAATCCAAATTAAAGTTGCTGGCACAGCATTTTGGGCTGAAGAGCAGCTCGTCTTTAACAAACTTTATTTGAAGCGTTCAATGTGACACTTCAATGATATCACTGCATAAAAGAGCGGTGCTGAGCAGAGGGGTGTGATATTATGCAAGCATGTTGAATATTATCGCACAGCTCTGGAACGCAGTATAACATTGCATTCTGGTTCCACTGCATTCTCTGATAGCATGACATGAAAACAGCACTACTAGATCCTCTGATAACGTGGCATGTCACTATCAACACTGTTCCCCTTTGGTTCTTCAATCTTCTGATCTATGGAAAAATGGCATCTTTCTGGATTTTTTGTTTTTGTGTAGCCTTGTCCTAAACATAGGCCACTATGTCTATTTAGCTTTTGGCTGGGCTGCAGTTAGCTCAGACTATTTGTATAGTTTTTCACCTGGTTTTTCCCAAAGCTTAAGTTGGCTTGTGATTTCTCACTGTCACTAGTAGATGTCACTGGTATCACTAGACATAGTATGAGATTTCACAAATAAAACTAAGTTATACTGTAAATATTTATATTTTCTTCAACCAGTCTAGTAGGAAGTTTAAGCCACTGGTGCATTTTGGGGAGGATATAAATATTTGGGACGGCCATGTGCTTACTCTCTTTCCCTGGACTGTGGCCTAGAGAGATGCTTCTTGATGGAGCTCTGCTGTTAGGCCCAAAAGTCTGTTTTAGGGCCTAACGTGTGCTGAAGTGATCCTGAAGCTTTCCTGCCTGGTCTGGAGGAAACTGTACCAAGGAGGAGACCAAAGGGAGGTCCCTTGCTGGAGAGAGCCAGGAAGAGGCTGGTATCTCAGAAGGGCCTGGTGACTCACTTGGAGGATGCACTAAAATTTGGGAATGTGCTTACAGTGTTGCTGAGTCAGCTTAAAGATTCTAACACTGAAGTTGATCTGGAGAGTCTGTAAGTGATCTGCTACAGTATTTTGGACCCCTAACTCTCACCTACTTGACTGTTCTGCAATAAAACTTTAAAAAGACAAATGTGACTGGTGCCCAATATCCTCTCTCGGTCCCCCCATTGTAGCTATGAACTCACCCCTGGGGTGGAATGCTAGCCTGCCCCTGGCCTCTGGAGGTGCTATCCTGCCTTTACGATGGGTTCACACTAGTGCGAATTGGATGCCGGTTTCTCCCCATCCTATTCACATGACAGGAGAGTGTGCCCAGCTCTCAATGGAGACGGGTTTAGTACATTCCCATGGCGGCTGTGGAGCGGATTGCACAGGGGTCCTGTGTGTCTTTGGCTCAGTTTCAGGTCCAAATTTAGGCAAAAGTTTGGGCCTGATTTGTCCCTGAAATGGAGTACAGGGATGCACTGGACCCCTGCCATGAGCCGCATCCAATTCAGGTGTAAACCTGGCCTCAAGGTGTCAGAAGACTGCTACAAACATATTCATGTCCAGGTTCCCTCTTACGTTCTTTGTTCATTTGTGGTGTCTTTTACTGCACCAAAATACTTTTATGTATGTCCCTACTCATTTTAACCTTTTTTTTCACTTTTTGATAAGAGTGTAACAGAATGGCTTGCAAAAGTAAACTACATTCAACCTTTACTATTTTAAAGTTTAGAAAACAATAGGTGCAGCGCTCAAATAACAGTGAACAGTTCTCATAAAGTCCACACACTAGGGTCAGATAGGAGATCAGTATTCAGCCAATCCCAGTAAAAATGTCAATCCAGGGGCCACCACCACCATTCACCCACTTGTCAAAGCCTCTTACAGGAACTGACTGACCCCCATTACAAAGGTCAGTCTAACGCACACAAAAGGTCTCCTGTTGAATCCACACACAGTCCCCACAGCGATCCTTGGATCCCAGCCCGATGTTATACAGCAACAGACCTCAGATCAGGGAGAAAGGAAGGACTCCTCATTGTGTAGCACATTCAATAAACCGTTTATTATAAATAAAGGTGGCAACTTACACACTATCCAATGCACGAACGCTCATCTGGTGGTAAGCAGTGCCCAGATAACCAATAAGATGGCCGGTGTGTTGAGCATCACGCCAGCCAGGCTCCGCCTACATGTTTCGTCGTAACCAGACATCATCAGGGGGCGTGGCTAGATGGCACTGCTTTCACACTATATACCTGAGGAGAGAGGAGCACACAAAGACAACAGGAAGCAGGAAGCGAGGCTGGATGCACTCCAACCAGCTGGAAATTTATCACCCCCACACCAAGGAGGAGACCACCGGCCAACCCATGCTAGATAAGTTGATACGTTTTCCAGTTGTTGGAGAGGTAGCAATATGATCAGGGGTCTCAAAATTAGAAGCTTATTGGATTTTTAATGCCAGTACGTACACCCCATTTGGTTTAAATATCGAATGGGATGTGAACGCTTTTATTAGTAATGCCTGATCTTTATCCTTTTGGCATCTATTAGTTTTTTAGTGAGAGTATTTTTTGTCATTTTATAAATGATTTTTTGCCATATGGGTTTACACCCTTTCTTTGTAATTTTGCCTCTATTATTATGATTTGTGATTGTTTAATATATCCTTATTATGTTATTAATTTGTGTCATCTTTGTATTTATATATGTGTGTGGCAGTTTGCTCTATGACTACAAGATGGCGCTGGTCCTTATATGGCGTTGTTGTTGGTTGTTGTAGGTAGAGCCTGGCTGGCGTGACGCTCGACACACCGGAGGACACGGCGGCCATCTTATTGGTTAATAGGGCACTGCTTACCACCAGATGAGCGTTTGTGCATTGGAAAATGTGTAAGTTGCTACCTTTATTTATAATAAATGGTTTATTGAATGTGCTACACTATGAGGAGTCCTTCCTTTCTCCCTGATCTGAGGTCTGTTGCTGTATAACATCAGGCTGGGATCCAAGGATCGCTGTGGGGACTGTGTGTGGATTCTACAGGAGACCTTTTGTGTGCGTTAGACTGACCTTTGTAATGGGGGTCGGTCAGTTCTGGTAAGAGGCTTTGAGACCTGGGTGAATGGTGGTGGTGGTCCCTGGATTGACATCTTTACTGGGATTGGCTGAATACTGATCTCCTATCTCACAATAGTGTGTGGACTTTATGAGAACTGTTCACTGTTATTTGAGCTCTGCACCTATTGTTTTCTTTATTTATCTGTTATTCAGGATTTGTGCCAGCTGCTATTATTATACTACTATATAGTGGGTATATTGAGGTTAGCGTAGTATATAACCACTATTTTAAAGTTTAGTCCTAGTTTAAAAACTGGAAGCTTTGTCAACCACTTTGGTTGCATGCCATATGTCGAACAGAAGGGGCCAATTTGCTGACATTGGAGCCTTCTCACTATCTCATTAACGTAAACATGAGTAAGCTGTCCTATACTTAGAGAAACTATTAAGTGAATTAGAGCAAGCCCCTTTCTGTTTACATTCTGCTAAAAGTCAATATGGAGGACAAATAGCTATTGTATTGCTACCTTTTTTACCTGTTACGGTGACTTAAAGTGTCACTAAATGATCCATGTTAACACCACCTCCTAATCCAGCAGACCATACTACACTACTACAGTATATTAACATATCAGATTTTGTTGCTTTAAATATTTGCTCCACCTGTCCCTATGACCTTTTACCTTCACCTCAGTTTTCTGTCTGCTCACCAGCCAAAGACCATGCAGCACATGTGTGCCTGGCTTTAATACAGTATCTATATCAAACACTGGGACTGTATCAATGCCTGTGTACCCATTGGTCAGGTTTCCTCCCACTGTCCAACATGCCTCCCTATTGGACCAGTGTGAAACACTATCCAGACTCAATGAATCACACACTGAGCACACAGAGCAGACCAAACTCACAGATCCTGCTCTCTGGTAGGCAGAAAGCAATACAGATTTGCCTGCTGCTCCTCTGATATGCAGACAGAACCAAAAACCATACTAGCACCTACCAAGGAGGGTGCTACACTGACCCCCCGCCAAACCGAGCCATGTCCTCACTGGCTCTGGGCAGCCGCCCCTACAAAAATGATTTTACCAAAAATTTCTACGGACTATTCCACAAACCTGGAAACGGGGGGGGGGGGGAACAACAAATGTATTGCTGGAGCCTGAGCAAACTTGTCCAACTTTTGAGTTTTAAACATCTCTTTGAGGGGTCCATTTCTCTGACATCCGCTCCTCTGGAGAGACGATGAGCCTCTACCTCCTTGTCTGAGGTAGCAACTCACACAAAGTTCTCTCAACTGGCCAACTGGCCTAACAGGATCTTCCCCAAGTGTCCTTTGAACAATGTATCTTTATGAAGAAATCCTCTTCTTCTGTACTCTTTTCCTGGCCCGTTGGCCCAAGTCACTTGGTAAAGTGTCCCTTAACTTGTTCCATTGAGTGGTCCTGGCCCGATGGCCCAAAGGATCTTGATAAAGCATTTGATGAAGCTGACTTCTGATCTTGAACAGAAAGTCCATTGTGTGTTAGAGGGTCGGTCCTCTACCCAGTGGTATCAGTTCATCCCCATCAACATGGGGACAAGGTGCTTTGGGGGGCACCCCAAAGCACCCCCCTATGTGGAGGGTAAGTGGCCTGGTATGATTCAGGAGGGGGGGGGCGCTCGCTCCTCCTCTCTATCCTGGCCAGCCAGGCTGCTTGCTCGGATAAGGGTCTGCTCTTGATTTGGGGGGGCCCCACGCTGTTTTTTCAATTTTGGCGCGGAGTTCCCCTTAAAATCTGTACCAGACCCAAAAGGCCTGGTATTGATTTTGGGGAGGGACTTCACAACATTTTTTAAAAAAAATTCTGTCATGGGTTTCCCCTTAACCACTTAAATATAGGACACTTTCTCCCCCTTCCTGCCTAAACCAATTTTCAGCTGTCAGTACTCATTGGCATCTATGGGAAATCTCGGTCAGCTTGACATTGCACTGCTCCCTGTCATTAACATTGGCGTCTATGATAAATCTCGGTCAGCTTGACATGGCACTGCTCACGAATTATAAATGACAGGGACACAAAACTTGGGGAGCACTGAGAGGGGACCCAGTATTACAACATATCTATACATTATAAAAGTCAACTCACTTTCCACTAACTACCTGCCTAACCTCTATCATCATACACTATACAGGGCTGCTGTGTAAGCAGCCTTATATAGTTTGGGGCGTGGACTTAGCCCCTGAGCCATGATTGGCTAAAGGCACCCTGCTATTGGCCAATCATGGCTCTGACAGGACACGGTGCTGTGATTGGCCAAAGCATACAGGTCATGGCCAATCACCAGTAATTTTTTCACTGCAACAGCGCAGTGCATTATGGGGTGCTCATCGGCGGGCAAACATCCCGCCGAGCGGCCCATTTTTTGGTGTGTTCAGCGAACACACGAACAGCTGAGGTTCGATTTAAACTTATGTTCGACTCGAACATCAACCCCACCCCTACCGTGTACAGTATCTCACAATAGTGAGTACACCCCTCACATCTTTGTAAATATTTTATCATATCTATTCATGTGACAACACTGAAGAAATTACACTTTGCTACAATGTAAAGTAGTGAGTGTACAGCTTGTATAAAAGTGTAAATGTGCTGTCCCCTCAAAATAACTCAACACACAGCCATTAATGTTTAAACTGCTGTCAACAAAAGTGAGTACACCTCTAAGGCTCCGTTCACATCTAGGCGTTTTTGGGGAGTTTTTCTGCTCTAGGATCAGCTCTCAAAACGCCCAACAAGACAAATCCTATTCATTTCAATGGCCCCTGTTCACATCTGAGCGTTTTGACGCTGTTTACAAAACGCCCAACGCTCAAAAAAGTACATGAGCTTCTTTTTGGGCAGATTACAGGCGTTTTCCATTGGTATCTATTCAATCAAAAAACGCCTGCACAAAAAACGCCTGTAAATCGCGGTAAAAATTGCTGTAAAAATCGCGGTAAAATCGCGGTAAAAAACGAGCGAAAAACGCTACGCTCAGGTGTGAATGTAGCCTTAGTCAAAATAACCAAATTGGACCCAAAGTGTCAATATTTTGTGTGGCCACCATTATTTTCCAGCACTGCCTTAACCCTCTTGGGCATTAAGTTCAGTAGAGCTTCATAGGTTGCCACTGGAGTCCTCTTCTACTCCTCCATGATGACATTACGGAGCTGGTGGATGTTAGAGACCTTGCGCTCCTCCCCTTTCCATTTGAGGATGCCCCACAGATGCTCAATAGGGTTTAGGTCTGGAGACATGCTTGGCCAGTCCGTCACCTTTACCCTCAGCTTCTTTAGCAAGGCAGTGGTCATCTTGGAGATGTGTTTGGGGTCGTTATCATGTTGGATTACTGCCCTGCGGCCCAGTCTCCAAAGGGAGGGGATCATGCTCTGCTTCAGCATGTCACAGTACATGTTGGCATTCATAGTTCCCTCAATGAACTGTAGCCACAGATCATGACACTCCAACCACCATGCTTGACTGTAGGCAAGACACACTTGTCTTTGTACTCCTCACCTGGTTGCCGCCACACACGTTTGACACCATCTGAACCAAATAAGTTTATCTTGGTCTCATCAGACCACAGGACATGGTTCCAGTAATCCATGTCTTTACTCTGCTTGTCTGACAGGCTGACCTCCCATCCCTTCAACCTCTGCAGCAATGCTGGCAGCACTCATATTTCCCAAAGACAACCTCTGTATATGATGCTGAGCGCATGCACTCAACTTCTTTGGTCGACCATGGCGAGGCCTATTCTGAGTGGAACCTGTCCTGTTAAACCCCTGTATGGTCTTGGCCACCGTGCTGCAGCTCAGTTTTAGGGTCTTATCAATCTTCCTACAGCCTAGGCCATCTTTATGTTGAGCAACAATTCTTTTTTTCAGATCCTCAGAGAGTTCTTTGCCATGAGGTAAGAGAGTAAGAGCGATAACACCAAATTTAACACACCTGCTTCCCATTCACACCTGAGACCTTGTAACACTAACAAGTCACATGACACCGGGAGGGGAATAGCTAATTGGGCCCAATTTGGACATTTTGTCTTAGGGGTGTACTCACCTTTGTTGCAAGCGGTTTAAACATTAATGGCTGTGTGTTGAGTTATTTTGAGGGGACAGCAAATTTACACTGTTATATAAGCTGTACACTCACTACTTTACATTGTAGCAAAGTGTCATTTCTTCAGTGTTGTCACATGAAATGATATAATAAAATATTTACACAAATAGTTTACAGACGGGTATGGTGCCAGCTGATTGGAAAAAAGCCAACGTGGTACCAATATTTAAAAAGGGGCCGAGATATATCCCAGGTAACTATAGGCCGGTCAGCCTAACATCAGTAGTCTGCAAAATTTTGGAGGGGATGATAAGGGACCACATACAAGACTTTAGTAATGAAAACGGTATTATAAGTAGTAATCAGCATGGATTCATGAAAAATCGTTCGTGCCAAACCAATCTATTAACCTTCTACGATGAAGTGAGCTGCCACCTAGATAAAGGTAAGCCTGTGGATGTGGTTTATCTGGACTTTGCAAAGGCCTTTGACACCGTTCCCCACAAACGCTTACTGTACAAACTAAGGAAGGTAGGTATGGACCATAAGGTGAGTACCTGGATAGAGAACTGGCTCCAGGGGAGAGTACAGAGGGTGGTGATTAATGGGGAGTACTCGGATTGGGCGGGTGTGGAAAGTGGGGTCCCCCAGGGTTCTGTCCTGGGACCAATCCTGTTTAATTTATTCATAAATGATCTGGAGGAGGGGATATCGAGTACAATCTCAGTATTTGCAGATGATACTAAATTAGGCATGCCAATATCTTCTATGCAGGATGTGGAAATCTTGCAAGCAGACCTGAACAAAATAACGGGGTGGGCAACTACATGGCAGATGAGATTTAATGTAGAAAAACGTAAAGTAATGCACTTGGGGGCCAGAAACCAGAAAGCAAGTTACTCACTAGGGGGGGAACCTCTGGGGGAGTCTAGGATGGAAAAAGACTTGGGGGTACTGGTAGACAACAGGCTTGGCAGTGACATGCAATGCCAAGCAGCTGCAAGCAAAGCCAACAGAATACTGGGATGTATAAAAAAAGGGATTCACTCCAGAAATAAAGAGATTATTCTCCCGCTCTACAAGACTCTGGTCCGGCCACATCTGGAGTATGCTGTCCAGTTCTGGGCACCGGTCCTCAGTAAGGATGTGCTGGAACTGGAGAAAGTCCAGAGAAGGGCAACAAAAATAATTAGGGGAATGGAGGACATCAGCTATGAGGAAAGACTACAAGCACTGAACCTATTCTCTATGGAGAAGAGACGATTGAGGGGGGATATGATATCAATGTACAAATACTGTACTGGCGACCCTAGCATAAGGAACAAACTATTCAGAGAAAGGAGATACAATAAGACACGTGGCCACTTACTAAAACTTGAGGAAAGGCGGTTTAACCTTAAAGTGCGTAAGGGGTTCTTCACTGTAAGAGCGGTAAGGATGTAGAATTCTCTTCCACAAGCAGTCGTATCAGCGGGCAGCATTGATAGTTTCAAAAAACTATTGGATGGACACCTTAAAGACCACAACATACAGGGGTATACAATGTACGGTTAAAAGCAAACACACACACACATCATAGGTTGAACTGTATGGACTCATGTCTTTTTTCAACCTCACTAACTATGTAACTATGTAACTATGTAAAAAAATGTGAGGGATGTACTCACTTTTGTGAGATACTATATATATATATATATATATATATATATATATATATATTTTTTTTTTTTTTTCTATAGTGGGCAATATACAGTAGGACCATGTGAAGCAAATATAGTCACCCTTCAAAAGGAAGCTGAAGCAGAGAGACATTGGCATGTATTTTTCTATATGTACTGCACTAAGCTTTCATTAGCAGGGACAAAGATGCATCCTAATAATGCTACAGAATATATTATTTATTATATTGGGCTTAGTGACTCTTTTATGCCTGATTTACAAAATATACTCCTTTATTCCATTATAATGTTCTTTTGAAGTCAGAAGGACCCTATCACACCTGCTGGGATGTCTACATGTGTTCGACTATATAGTATGCGATTTTACTCCTGCCTTTTTGTAAGTAGTTTAACCTTCACTAAAAGCCTGAATTTTTATTTACTACACTATGAGTTCCTCCTTTTGTCTATTTCGTTCGCTGAGCCCACTGTTGATCATTCTGATTGTTCGGTAATCCATCCAGGAATCTTGGCTCCTGATATCCCTCCATCCCATGGTAATACTGGGATTAAGCCATACCCTCATCTTGGGGTCATAGTAACTGGTAAGCGGATTGAGAGTGGGGTGTGCACTTTTTGGGTGTAAAGAATCTGTTATCCACACTGGAGCATGAAATTTTGTTGAGATCTCTGCACAAGAGAATTTTCTTCTTTCTATTTTGAAGGACTTTATTGGATCATCTATGAATTTTTTTCCATTCATACTTATTTACATTTATAGTTTTTGCTATACATGAACTTTCCATTTGATTGATTCACTGTTATGAATGTATGCACTGTACATTGATTGCGCAACACGTTTTTGATTTATTAATATGTGTAGCACCCTCCTAGGTAGGTGCTAGCGAGAGAGTATAGTTTGTGCTCTGTCTGCTTACCAGAGGGGCTGCAGGTAAATCTATATTGCGTTCTGCCTACCAGAGAGCAGGATCTGTTAGTAAGGTCTGCTTGTTGAGTTCAGTATGCGATTCATTCAGTCTAGAGAGTGTTTCACGCTGGTCCAATAGGGAGGCATGCTGGACAGTGAGAGGAAACCTGACGAATGGGTGCATAGGCTTTGATACAGTCCTGGGGACTGGCAGAGGGCAGGTCGCCACGGTGCATTCTGAGATACTGTATAAAAGGAGCACATGTGCTGTGGGGTCTTTGGCTGGAGAGCAGAGTCATGGAGGGAGGGGGCGGCTGCCTCCTCTGTAGCAATGGCATACAGTCGCAGGAGGTCTACCTGAGGGCTGGAGGAACGGATGAGAGAAGCTGAACCCAGAGGTCCAGGAGAGCTGACTGAGGGGGAGACACTGGAGACCCTGGGACCACAGTATTGTGAGTATAGGGACTAGTGTCAATGGGGCCTGACCTGAGGGGGGGCACCTCACATGTAGAATATTCAGTGGACGGGGTCGGCAGCGGAAAGAAAGAGGATACTAGAGAGAGTGTCCTGAAGATAATTGCTAGTTCAACAAGTCATCTTAGGAAAAGAGACTTAATCCAAATTCACCCTTGGTGGCAGGGTAATTCAACAGCATGGATGTACCTGAAGATAGGAGTCCTCAACCATTGTGCATAGTTAATTTGAAGTATCCCAATACTCCCTTCCCCTATCCCTAATTTATAATAAACACAAAACAACCAAATACCCCTGGACTGATTATTGGAATGAGCCGATGAAGGAGAAAATAAAGATTTGTTTCTGTCACTATAGTGTGCTGGGAACTCAGAGGGGCCCGTAAAGTGTAAATCTGGCAGTCCTTTCGGGGGCAGTGCTACATATGTATACTGTTTATGTGGACATATTGTGAGTGCAGCTATAAGAGTCGGTTCACACTGATCCGACACGACTTCGGGCGACTTCATATAAAAGAAGTCAATGCAAGTCACTCCGACTTTGCAAAAAAAAAGGTGCAGGAACCTTGAGTCGCTCCTATTAGAATGGGAACCATTGCACAGCATGGACCGCTACTTGTCAGACGACCAAGTGGCCTGACAAGTCGGAACACTGTGAACCGGCAGTCACTGTAAAAAAAATGTCTTTTTACTATTTGGTGACATTTTTTGTGCAATGTATCTTTTGGTTTAGTTTACAAAATACAGCTTAAGGATTTTATTTAAAGCCATTTTGTGCAACAAAATGCAATACAGCCTCTTTATGGGCTTCATCTGTTCACCTGGTCAGAACAGCAAAAATATTAATGTGATAAGTTCTTACTAATTAATAAAGATATGTAAATGAACACTACAAAAAGAAAAAAGCTCACAGTGACAACCACGCATATACTCACCACCCCACCCCCTGTTCAGAGGTAAGAGGGTCTATTAAAGTGATAAACTCAGGAGGTGTGCTTTTTTTTTTAATAATGGTAAGCTATTTATTAGCACTTGCACTAAAACTGAGCTGTATAGGCAAAAAGAACTTGTCTTCAGCTTCACAACTGTCATTGCTTCAGTTAAGTGTCAAAGGTCTGTTTAAAAATATGTTCTCTGAATGTGGGAAGATGTATGTCAATTTTAAATCCTTCTTTATTAAAAAGGCTTGGAATTTTTACATGCTGAGAAATCCAAAATTGCCTTATAAGTCTAACGGGACAATTTCTAAAAAATCTTTCAGACATTTTATCACACCAAGATAGCATAATTACATCAACAAGGCAGAATGTAGTAGTGGTAGAGAAGCAGACTGCTATTCTGATCATTGCATGGAATAAATCAAACAAAGAGTAACAATGACAGTAACTTGAATTTACAAAAATAGAGAAGAGACTATAGGAGGTTTTACTGTTGTAAACCAAAGAAGCACAAGGGGGTAGAGGAATAAAAGCTGGTGATATACAGTGCATCCAGAAAGTATTCACAGCGCTTCACTTTTCCACATTTTGTTATGTTGCAGCTTTATTCTAAAATTGCTTAAATTCATTATTTTCCTCAAAATACTACAAACAATACCCCTTAATGACAATGTGAAAGACGTTTGTTTGAAATCTTTAAAAATGTATTAAAATTAAAAATGAAAAAAATTACATGTACCTAAGTATTCAAAGCCTTTGCCATGACACTCAAAATTAAGCTCAGGTGCATCCTGTTGGTGCCGTAAGCAGAACTCCCAATAAAGGATGAATAATTGAATATCCCATATATATATTAGATTAATCTTACAAAAAATTGACACTACAACTTGCATTGGTAAAAACGGCCACGGCCTTTATTAAATATTATAAAATACCATGTGGGATTTAGAAAACAATGGTATAGCTTGGCCCTAAAGCCCAAACTAACCACAACTGAAATATTAAACATATACATATATATATATATGCTGTAGGCTAGCCAAAAAGCTCAGCCTATACCACCAATTAATATTAAACATCCCACAACCACTAAGACCGTGACAAAACAGAATAAGGGCGGGCGGGAGGGACAAAAATCCTGAACCTCTTGTCTGTTGCTCCCGCTGAGTGAATTATAACCGTTAAATTTCCTCTTTATATAGGGGAGTCCAAACGGCTCAAGGTGAGTTTTCTGTGAAATTTGGACCAATCAACAACAGGTAATAATATTAACCAGTAAAATTAGATGACCATTGCCCAATCAATACTAGAGTTATAATGGCCAATCATATAGTCTATTTTATTAACCAATAGATTGTCTTTAATAATAATATATTTTTTTAATTAATTTTTATTTTTTTTTTAAATTAACTGTCATGCCACGTCCCCATAAATGAATGACAGGTACATTTTATGACCTGCCCTTCATCTTTTTGGTGCCGTAAGCAGAACTCCCAATAAAGGATGAATAATTGAATATCCCATATATATATATTAGATTAATCTTACAAAAAATTGACACTACAACTTGCATTGGTAAAAACGGCCACGGCCTTTATTAAATATTATAAAATACCATGTGGGATTTAGAAAACAATGGTATAGCTTGGCCCTAAAGCCCAAACTAACCACAACTGAAATATTAAACATATACATATATATATACTGTAGGCTAGCCAAAAAGCTCAGCCTATACCACCAATTAATATTAAACATCCCACACGCCAAGCCCATTAATGGGATGGCACCACCACAAGGCCTAAGGCCAATTCAATGCAAGTTTGAAGGCCAACATTAAAAATGTCATTCGCTACATCGGTGAAATGAACCAAATCATTTCTATAAAAACCGCCTAATACACCCTCCAGGTCAGAGTGTCTATAAGACAGTCCGCCAATAGAGGGCATAAATTTAGCCATGGACCTATTTATAAGTTTGTGATTTTTTTCCAAAAATACTCGACCTTCAGAGAACCAAAGCAAACGTGAAACCATCTCCGAAAATACCAATTTACAGGAAGGAAAAATAGAATTAAAATACAAGAAATCAGTTCTGATCTGTAAAATAATATCAATATTTTTGCGAAACCCTAAATCATTACCACCTGCATGTACAATAATAACATCAGGAATGGGCCACTTCTTGCAAAGATCAGAAAACATAGAACGTACGTTAGTCCATAGAAGACCACGAACACCACACCAAAATATTTTCACAGAAGTAGATGAAAATCCTAGATCACTGCCATAAGTTTTTAAAATAGCTCTTCTGTGGGCCCAAAAAAATATAGGAATGCCCGACAATCCATATAATTTTAGCATTACCTGAAAATTTTAAAAAGAAAGGTTAGGTCTTACATATGATCTGAAAGCATTTGATCTCCAGTCCACCTACCAATGTTCTGAATAGTGCCACTAGAAAAACCTGCAACAGAAGCAGAAGTGGCAGCCCCAATTCTAAACGAATGAGAAGTGATTGGCAAATGGTCCAAATGCAAATGGGCCAAACATTTTTTCAAAATAGCACTAAATTGAAAAACGGTAATAGGAAGACCATTCTGGTGAATGAAAAATTGGTCAAAAAACATAGGCCTAACTTTTAAATATTGTTCCACCAGCAACACAACACAAATGGCAGTATCAGCCTGTTTATGCAAGGAAATCAAAAAACCTTGTCCAGTTTGGTCAGTTTTACTATGCCTTAAGCAAATTTTTAAAGACCCATCAACCAAGGATACATCCTGAAATAGCAAACCATTGTTAGCCTTAGAAGAAGAAGCAAATAATTCGGAGACTCTAAAGGCTCCAAAATAACAGACACAGAAAGCAGTCTGAAACAATAAAGATTCAAAATTTGAAAAACAAACTGAAGAGGTAGCACTACAAAGACCTCTCAAAATGGACAACGATATGACAAACCTCTTATCAGGAACAACATGAGCCTTACGATAACCACGCAAAATAACTTTGACAGAAAAATGACTAGCACAGGATGGATAACCACTCAACCGTGCAAAAAAGGAAATGCCAGCCAGAGTTTTATTTACATATGCAAAAGAAAAATCGTGACCACACAAATCATTCAAAAATAACATAACAGAACCTTCATCCACAGGAAGAACAGCCCTCCCTCTGGATAACCAGAAGGTGGACCATAACCCCCACGAGGACAGATAAGATGACCAAGTAGAAGGAGCCAAAGAATTCCGAATAGCCGAAGCAACGCCAGTCAAACAAGGGTCCACAAGTGGCTTGGGCAAGACAGGCCAATGGGAGCAGCATGGGGAGCCAACATCCGAAATCTGTCGAACTGTAGGCGGGATAAAGAATCAGCAATATCATTCGAAAAACCTTGAATATACTTCGCTTTTAACCAAATATTTAAGCGAAGACACTGCAAAACTAAGAAACGTAATAGAGAAATGACAGGCAAGGAACGAGAGGACAAACAGTTGACAGCAAATACAACGCCTTGGTTGTCAGAATGCAAAATAATCCTCTTATTTTTAAATTGTTGTCCCCACAATTCCAATGCAACAAGTACAGGAAACAACTCTAAAAGCACTATACTAGAAGTTAAACCTCTACTAATCCAATCAGGATGCCAGGAAGCAGCAGACCAATTGCCATCTCAGTAAGCCCCAAAACCGTGGGCGGCAGATGCATCTGTGAATAAACTAAGTGCAGAAGCAGAACAAAATTCATCCTGCCAAACAGAAGATCCGTTAAAGTCATCTAAAAACATTAACCACATCCGCAAATCTTCAGATATTGCAGAAGAAATTCTTACAAAATGAAAAGGGGAAGAAAAACCAGAAATAGCTCTATACAAACGCTTACAAAAAAACCCTGCCCATAGGCAGCACTCGAGAAGCAAAGTGTAACGCTCCTGCGTTTTTTGTTAGTGAATGGATTTGCAGCTGCAGAATTATTACACTCAGTAGTCATGTAGAGAATGTGTTGAACAACATATCCAACTCTCAGGACTTCATCACTGTGTACAGCCTGTTATGCAAATATACATACACTCAATATGATGTTCCTGGAGTGATAGAATGTATATGATAGTATAGAGGTGAGAGACAGGCAATAGAATGGTGAGCACTTTGGTGAGTAGTATTCAGGAGAGTTGTAGGTGATGATAGTATGCAGATAGGTTTTAGCAATCATGTATAGTAACAGGTGGTAGGGGACAGCAGATGAAGTATGCAAGAGAGAGTAACCTAGTGCAATGATAGATGATGGTAGTCCCAAGAGCTAGCAATCTATGCAGATGATAGAAATAGCTTAGATAGTAATAGTCCCTTTAGTATGCAGTAGTAGATAGTGAAAGTTAGGTTTAGGAAGGAATCCCCTGCGGGGTACTTATCACTAGATGGGTTAGTAGTAGCAAGGTCCAAGAGTAATGGAGTAATCCGGTAGCGAGATACGGGATCTGTAGCGAGGTTCCGGTCTTGTTCAGGCAAGGGGAATAGCTTGAAGCTCCGGCAGCATTGGACAAGACAAGGCAACATGCGGTTTGAACGAGCAATGAGTGAGAGAAAGCCGGCGATTGAAATAGCCGCTCATAGCGGCGCCCGGCGATGACGTCATTGCTCTTAAAGGTGTATGCGTTCCATTTGGATAGCAAGATGGGACGCAATATTAAGAGAGAAATGTGGAAATAAGGGTACCAGAGGTACCAGAACATTACAGTACCCCCCCCCCCCCTTAAGGCCGGCTCCGGAAGGCCTCTAGAACTGTTTTTTCCGGGTATTTCGAGTGGAAATTGCGAATCAGTCTAGGGGCATGTATATCGGAGGTATCCAGCCAGGTGTCGTCTTGGGGCCCATAGTTCTTCCATCGTACTAGATATTGGAGTCTTCTTCTATGGATACGAGAATCCAGAATCTCCTTTATCTCAAATTCTTCTCCGCCTTCAACTTGTACAGGAGGTGGAGGTGAGATGGTAGGCCTTATTCCTTGGTTAGGAACATGGGGCTTTAGTAGAGACACATGGAAGATGGGATGTATCTTGAGGTCTGTTGGTAATGTGAGTTGTACTGCAGCTTTTCCAATAAGCTTCTTTATTGGGAAAGGTCCCAGGAATAAAGGTCCAAGTTTTTTACTAGGGATCTTTAATCTCAAATTTTTTGTAGAAAGCCAAACAAGATCCCCAATGGCATATTGGGGAGAGGGTTTTCTACGAAGGTCGTAGTACCTCTTTTGTTGGCTATGGGCATGTGAGATGGTGGTGTTGAGTAAACCCAGGGAATCCTTTATTTGGGTAAGATAATCAGAGGCCACTGGATTACTTGATGGCAAGATATGTGGTGGAAGAAGTGTGGGATGAAACCCATAGTTTAAGTAGAATGGACTTTGTTTAGTAGTGCTGTGGGTCGCGTTTTATAGGCGAATTCCGCCAGCAGGAGGAGGTCCACCCAATCGTCCTGTAGATATGAAGTATAGCAACGTAGATATTGCTCAATGCACTGGTTGACTCTTTCTGTCTGTCCGTTGGTCTGAGGGTGGTAAGGAGAAGTAAGTTTTCGCTCTATTCGTAGAATCTGACATAGAGCTTGCCAAAACTTTGAGATAAACTGTGAACCACGGTCAGACAGAAGTGTTTTTGGAATACCATGTAACTTAAAGACATGTTTCACAAGTAATTCCGCTGTTTGCTTGGATGAAGGTAGTCTTCGGATAGGAATGAAATGTGCCATCTTGGTCAGATGGTCCACTGACACTAAAATGGTGTTGAATCCTTTGGAAGGTGGTAGTTCTACTATAAAGTCTAAGGACACCACTTCCCATGGAACCTGGGGTATTGGTAAACTACAAAGTAGACCCGATGGTTTTGTAGTGTCAATTTTGGACCTTGCACAGATGTCACAAGATGAAACGAACTTTTGTACGGTCGTCTTCATGTCAGGCCACCAAAATTGCCTAGTAAGTAAATTGAATGTTTTAGTCATACCCATATGTCCTGCCATAGGTACATCATGCGACAATTCCAAGATCTTGGTTCGCATAGTAGGGGGTATGTATAGTTTATCATTGTAATAGAGGAAGCCTTCTGCATCAGCATTTAGTTGTGGTGGAGGTGAATCCAGTCCTATGCTGTGCAAAATCTCTTCCTTCAGGGAACGGACAACACCGACAATACGTTCATAGGGTATTATAGGAACTGAGGGAACCTCGGCGTAGCTATCTTCGGTTAATCGTGAAAGCGCATCCGCTTTTTTATTTTTGTCTGCAGGTGTATAGGTCACTAGAAAATTAAATCTCAAAAAGAATAATGACCATCGTACCTGCCGGTGGGAAAGAGTTCTATTAGTCTGAAGGTATTGAAGGTTTTTGTGATCTGTGTATATAAGGATTGGCAATCGAGTACCCTCAAGTAGGTGTCGCCAATTCTCTAATGCCAGTTTTATGGCTAGTAACTCTTTTTCACCCACTGGGTAATTCACCTCGGGGCTGCTTAGAGACCTTGAGAAGAAAGCAACTGGGTGAAGTGGTGAAGTGTTTGTTGGTCGTTGTGAGAGAACTGCTCCTACTGCCATATTTGACGCATCTACCTCCAAAATATATTGAAGGGATGGGTCTGGATGGCGTAGTATGGGAGCAGAAGTAAAGCTTGATTTCAACAAGCAGAAAGCTCCATTTGCTTCTTCTGACCATTTGAATTGTTTTTTTGTACTTGTGAGTTGTGTGAGAGGTCTCACAATAGCAGAGAAGTTCTTGATGAACTTTCTATAGTAGTTAGAGAATCCGAGGAATCTTTGTAATGCTTTGCGAGTTGTTGGCACAGGCCAATCTAGAATACAGGATATTTTGCTCATGTCCATTTTGATTCCATTTTTGGATATAATGTATCCTAGGAATAGTACTTCCTCTTTATGAAATAAACATTTTTTTGATTTAACATATAAATTATGTGCAAGTAGTCTTGACAACACGAGTCTTACATGTTTTATGTGTTCAGATAAGGAATGAGAATAAATAAGTATATCGTCCAGATATACCACAACACAAACATCAAGCAAGTCTCTGAATATGTCATTTATAAATCGTTGGAAGGCTGCGGGAGCATTACACAACCCAAATGGCATTGCGAGGTACTCAAACAGTCCGTATCTGGTTCTGAATGCTGTCTTCCATTCATCCCCGTCACGGATTCGAATTAAGTTGTATGCCCCTTTTAGGTCCAATTTCGAAAAGTAGGAAGCTCCGCGCACCTGTTCTATAAGTTCAGGAATAAGAGGTAAAGGATAACAATCCTTTATTGTAATGGTATTTAATTGTCTGAAATCAATAATAGGCCTGAGACTTGAATCTTTATTGCGGACAAAGAAGAGTCCTGCAGCAGTGGAGGAAGTAGAAGGTCTGATGAATCCTTTCGCCAAATTTTCATCCAAGTATTCCTTGAGATGAGAGAGTTCATCCTGTGAAAGAGGATAAACGTGACCGAAAGGCAATTTGCTATTAGGGAGTAGATCGATACAACAATCATAGTCCCTATGGGGAGGCAACACTTGAGCGTTTTTCTCAAGGAAGACTTCCGACAAATCCTGATAACATATTGGTATAATCTCATCCGACACCACAGACAGGATCCTTCCATATGATGAGAGATTACACGTGGTTTCGCAGTAGTGAGAAGAGAAGGTTAGAGTTCTTGTTTTCCAATCGATGATTGGTTGATGTATGTGTAACCAGGGAAGTCCCAAAATAATGGGAAAATGTGGCGAGGTCAGTACATCAAAAGTGGTGGTCTCCACATGAGACCCGTCAGCAGTGACAAGGAGTGCCTGTGTCTGATTAGTGATGGGACCAGAGGATAACGGAATACCGTTAATGAAACTAACAGAGACAGGTTTAAGTTTTGAAATAATAGGTATTTTATTTAAGGTAACAAAACAAGTATCAATGTAGTTCCCACAAGATCCTGTGTCGACCATAGCCTTGGTGGTGATCCTAGTTTGGTCCCACTGTAATGTCAAATGAATAAAAAGATAAGGATTAGAAAATGAAGTTGTTAGTCCCCCTAGCAAGACATTTGAACACTCACCCTCTTTTTTGCGGACAAGGGGACAGCCGCTTATCAAATGATCCGGGGATGCGCAGTACATGCAGAGATGTTCGGTTTTCCTCCTGGCACGTTCGGAAAAGGTCAAAGGTGGGCGTATCATTCTTACCTCCATAGGAGTAGGGTCGACAGGCGACATCCGAGAAGGACTGGACAATGGCAATCCCATCTTCTCAGCCTTTCTTTCTCGCAGTCGTCTGTCAATATTGATACTGGGCTGTATCAGGCCATCCAAGGTGTCAGGTAAATCCGCTCGGGCGAGCCTTCTTTAACGGCTTCTGATAGGCCGAGTCTGAACTGCGTTCGCAAGGATGTGTCATTCCACCCTGAATCAAGGGACCATCTTTTGAAATCTGCCACGAAGTCCTCAACAGGTCTCCTTCCTTGTTTTAAAGCCCTCAATTGGGTATCAGCAGTACTCTGCCTATTGGGGTCTTCATATAAACTAGCGAGTTGCGCTAGGAATAAAGGATAGGAGTTAAGAAGTGGGTCATCTTTTTCAAAGAGAGAGTCTGCCCAGGCCCGGGGATCACCCGTCAGATAGGAAATAGTGGTACAGACTTTGATTTGGTCAGTGGGGTAAGTATGAGGTTTCAACAAGAAAAGCAATCGACATGCGTTTTTAAATTCACTAAATTTACTCCGATCACCAGTAAACACTAGAGGAGGGTTTATCTTAGGCTCACGGGGCTGAGCAGCAGAGAGCTGCGCAAGACGGCCAACCTCCTGTCTTAAAGCCTGATTTTCGTTTTTTACCTCTGTAAGAGCAAGTATCAATGCATCTACTTGTTGTTTTAATTGCATTACTTGAGTGGGTAATTCTGCTGAATCCATATTTTTTCTGGCTCGTTCAATCTGTAACGCTCCTGCGTTTTTTGTTAGTGAATGGATTTGCAGCTGCAGAATTATTACACTCAGTAGTCATGTAGAGAATGTGTTGAACAACATATCCAACTCTCAGGACTTCATCACTGTGTACAGCCTGTTATGCAAATATACATACACTCAATATGATGTTCCTGGAGTGATAGAATGTATATGATAGTATAGAGGTGAGAGACAGGCAATAGAATGGTGAGCACTTAGTAGTAGTATTCAGGAGAGTGGTAGGTGATGATAGTATGCAGATAGGTTTTAGCAATCATGTATAGTAACAGGTGGTAGGGGACAGCAGATGAAGTATGCAAGAGAGAGTAACCTAGTGCAATGATAGATGATGGTAGTCCCAAGAGCTAGCAAACTATGCAGATGATAGAAATAGCTTAGATAGTAATAGTCCCTTTAGTATGCAGTAGTAGATAGTGAAAGTTAGGTTTAGGAAGGAATCCCCTGCGGGGTACTTATCACTAGATGGGTTAGTAGTAGCAAGGTCCAAGAGTAATGGAGTAATCTGGTAGCGAGATACGGGATCTGTAGCGAGGTTCCGGTCTTGTTCAGGCAAGGGGAATAGCTTGAAGCTCCGGCAGCATTGGACAAGACAAGGCAACATTCGGTTTGAACAGGCAATGAGTGAGAGAAAGCCAGCGATTGAAATAGCCGCTCATATCGGCGCCCGGCGATGACGTCATTGCCCTTAAAGGTGTATGCGTTCCATTTGGATAGCAAGATGGGACACAATATTAAGAGAGAAATGTGGAAATAAGGGTACCAGAGGTACCAGAACATTACACAAAGTTTAAAAGCCCCAGAAGAGACTGAATAGTCCTCAACTGGACTTTTTTCCTACTCAAAATTATATGGAAACAAAAATTTGATCTTTGAGATCTTGGCAGCTGGGAGACAAAATTCCATCAATAAAGTGTCTATTTCAATACCCAAAAATTCAAGGTTGGTGGTAGGGTACACAGTCTTCTCAACAGCCAAGGGGATCCCAAACTCATGACAAATAATTTTGAATTCAGTAAAGATTCTCAAACAATCTAGAGAATCAGCACTCCCGATGAATAAGAAATCATCAAGGTAATGTAAAAGATTACCTGAAGATGCCCTACATGACACTACCCATTCAATAAAACAAGAAAAAAGCTCAAAATAAGAGCAGGACAGCGAACACCCCATAGGCAAAAATTTGTCGTAGAAAAACTGATCACGAAAAAAAATTCCTAAGGAGTTGAACGCAGAAGGGTGTATAGGCAAGAGCCGGAACGCAGACTTCACATCAGATTTTGCCAACAAAGCAGAGACCCCTACACCCCTAATCTTTGTCAATGCATCCTCAAATGTGGAATAGGATACCGAACAAAGAGAAGGGTCAATGTCATCATTTAGAGACAGCCCGTCAGGGTAAGATAAGTGATGGATAAGGCGAAACTCGCCGGCTTCTTTCTTTGGGATAAGCCCCAATGGTGAAATGCGGAAATCTGGAAAAGGGGGAGAAGAAAAAGGGCCAGCCATCCTATCAGCCGCAATTTCTTTAAAAAGTTTTTCATGAACTAACTCAGGGAATTCATTCACAGAAGGCAAATTTTCAACAACAAAACATCCTGAACCAGAATATGGGGGCAAATAAAAACCAAATTTAAAACCTTCATACAAAATCAAAGCTTTGTCACTGTCTGGGTACTCCATGAGCCAGGGAAGCATTTTTTCCCAGCTCACCGGAGTTGCTGCTCTTTTGAAAGAGCTGATCCTTTGCTGAAGGGACAGAAGGCGGATTTTTTTTCCTAAAGCAACGGGAAATAGGGTGATTATTTGCACAATGTGAACACTCGTGTCTAAATTTGTAATTAGAACGAGTACACTGGCCTTCATTGAAAGCAAAGCACACTCCTTTCCTCAATTGCCCAAAGGTGGTAGATTTAGAAGGGGCAGATGATCTCAGTGGCAATAATAAATTAATCCACAAGCCCACATCCTTTACTCACCACTTTAAAGAATGATGAATAGAAAGTTTTTGTCTAAAGGATTCATCATAATTGTACCAACCAAATCCTTGAAAATGTTTATATGCCTCTAAGACAATGTCAAGATGTTGAAAAAGTCCTGAGCATAATTCAGGACGCTTCTCACCCAAAACACTTGCAAAAATACAATATCCTTGCAGCCAATTATTAAAAGACTTGGGAATATTCCTAAGTCTATCTTCAGATGGCTTCTCACCATCTCTACCTGCAGCTCTGTTATGAGAAAATAAAGTTAAAAGATCAACAAAATCCCCTCTCCAAATTTTCTCTTTAACAGAAGTAGGTAAATGAAACCCTAAAGGTGAAATTTCACATGGTTTACTTTCTTTCATGCAAACAGCAGGTACCAGGGGCAAAGAAACAGGGACAGAGGGGGTAAACATATTAACAGTAGGTAAAACAGGGCGATCTGCAGGAAGCAAAGCCTCAGACCAAACTTCAGTCAGAGGGTCTGCAACAGATGGCCCAGGAACTGGCACACTAGAAGCAATTACATCACCAACAGGTCTAGAAGTACCCACATTAACAGGAGAAGACATTTGAGAACAAAAAGCAGTCAACATAGTAAAGAAATCCCTGAGCATAGGAGACTGACCTTCAGGCACTGCGTCATTAACGACCGCAGTACCAGCAGAAAACTCAGGCAGGATCCCAGAAGCAGATCGGTCAACCATGGAAACCGGAACGACAGGAACCTGGATGTTAGGCCGAGCCGCCAACATATCCGAACCGACAACCTGTAAAAGAAGGAGGAAGATTAGCTAAGGGGGCCGACTGGGAATCGGTACCACATGTACCTTGAACGGGCCTTCCCTTTTTTCCGGATCTCTTGCAGGACGCGGCGACATCTTCCTCAAAACGACCCGGTCGTTTCACCGAGTGGAGCGGGCGTCCATCTTGTCTCCTCTAAACCGTCGCCCGGAAACGACGATCCGGAACTGCGTCATCGGGGTCCCGGATATGACGATCCGGAACTGCGTCACTGGGGTCACGGGCCCGACGGCCCGGAATCGCGTCACACGACCTCGGCCAACGTGACCCGAGTCAGCAGGGAGCGCCACAGATACTGGAAAGGCGTCATTAGAAGCAGCCGAAGATGACCGGCAAGGCTCCACCGACTCCGGGACCGCAGCAACGGACAGGCAATGCCGCATCCACTCGACACCATCGGCTTCCCCGGCCCGGTCCAAGATCTTCTTCAGAAGGGAATCCATAGCAGGTAACACAGACAGTGTTAACACAGACCTCTTGTAACACAGACAAAAATCCTGAACCTCTTGTCTGTTGCTCCCGCTGATTGAATTATAACCGTTAAATTTCCTCTTTATATAGGGCAGTCCAAACGGCTCAAGGTGAGTTTTCTGAGTTTTCTGTGAAATTTGGACCAATCAACAACAGGTAATAATTTTAACCAGTAAAATTAGATTACCATTGCCCAATCAATACTAGAGTTATAATGGCCAATCATATAGTCTATTTTATTAACCAATAGATTGTCTTTAATAATAATATATTTTTTTAATAAATTTTTTTTTTTTTTAATTAACTGTCATGCCACGTCCCCATAAATGAATGACAGGTACATTTTATGACCTACCCTTCATCTTTTTGCCACTGATTATCCTTGAGATGTTTCTAAAACTTGATTAGAGTCCACCTGTGGTAAATTCAGTTCAGTTGGACATAGTTTGGAAAGGCACACACCTGTCTATATAAGGTCCCACAGTTAACAGTGCATGTCAGAGCAGAAACCAAGCCATGAAGTCAAAGCAATTGTCTGTAGACAAGATTGTATCGAGGCACAGACCTGGGGAAGGGTACAGATCTGTGCTTCTCTGGTCTGATGAAACAAAGATCGAATGCTTTGGCCCTAATGGCAAGCATCATGTCTAGAGGAAACAATGCACCACTCATCACCTGGCCAATATCATCCCTACAGTAAAGCATGGTGGTGGCAGCATCATGCTGTGGGGAAGTTTATCAGTGGCAGGAACTGGGAGATAAGTCAGGATTGAGGGAAAGATGAATGCCTCAATGTACAGAGACATCCTTGATGAAAACCTGCTCCAGAACGCTCTGGACCTCAGACTGGGGCAAAGGTTCATCTTCCAACAGGACAACGACCCTAAGCACACAGCCAAGATAACAAGAGTGGCTACGTGTAACGCTCCGGCGTTTGTTTAGTGAACTGGATTTGCAGCTGCAGAATTTCCACTCAGTAGTCGTGTAGAGATGTGTTGAATTACCATATCCAACTCTCCAGACTCATCATTGTGGCCCAGCCTGCCTCACCATGCAAATATACAGACACTCAGATAAGATGTTCCTGGAGTGATAGGTTGTATACGATAGTATAGAGGTGATGTGCTGAAAGGACAGGCGTGAGTAGTGATAACAATGATAGGCACTCAATAGTAATGTTCTGGAGTGTTAGCAGATGGTGATAGATAGTATGCAGATAGGTTAGCAATCATGTACAATAACAGGTGGTAGAGGACAGCAGATGAAGTGTACAGGAATTGCTAACTCAGTGCAAGGATATAGATGGTAGTAGACTCAAGAGCTAGCAATCTATGTAACAGTGCAGATGATAGAAATAGTAATGCATAGATAGCAACAGTCTTTAGTATGCAAGAGTAGATAGTGTAAGTTGATAGGAAGAAATCCCCTGTGGGGTACTTATCACTAGTTGGTTTAGAGAGATGAGGGGTCTGGTAATGAGATAAGGATCAGGTAGCGAGATACAGGATCAGTAGCGAGATACAGGAAATAGCTGGAGGCTTCGGCAGCGTCAGACAAGGCTGTGTAACAAGCGGTAGGATCAGGTAGCGAGATACAGGATCAGATAGTGAGATACAAGATCAGGTAGCGAGATACAAGATCAAGTAGCGTCAGGTATGGCTGCATTACAGGTGGCTTGCACGAAAACCTTGTGAGTGAAAGCCGGCGATTGAAATAGCCGCTCAGAGCGGCGCCTAGTGATGACGTCATGAGAGTTAAAGGGACAGGTAGCTATATGCAGAAGAAATGGGCTGGAAGGGTACCGAAGGTACCAGAATCTTACACTACGGGACAACTCTGTGAATGTCCTTGAGTGGCCAAGCCAGAGCCTAGACTTGAACCTGATTGAACATCTCTGAGGAGAGATCTAAAAATGGCTGTGCGCCGAGGCTCCCCATCCAACCTGATGGAGCTTGAGAGGTCCTGCAAAGAAGAATGGGAGAAACTTCCCAAAAATACATGTGTCAATCTTGTAGCATCAAAAAGACTTGAGGCTGCAATTGGTGTCAAAGGTGCTTCAACAAAGTATTGAGCAAAGGCTGTGAATACTTATGTACACGTGATTTTTTTCATTTTTTATTTTTAATAAACTTGCAAAGATTTCAAACAAACTTCTTTCACATTGTCATTATGGAGTATTGTTTGTAGAATTTTGAGGAAAATAATGAATGTAATCTATAACAAAATGTGTAAAAAGTGAAGTGCTGTGAATACTTTCCGGATACACTGTATGTTACAATGAGGATGATATACAGAACAACCAGGACAACAATAGAAGGATTTTAAAAAAAAGAGGAGAAGCAGGTAAAAAAATATGCAGAACAAGGAAAAAAATGCATGACGGAGAAAGCAGAAAGGTATGGAAGAGGGATGACAGAAAATATAGACCAGATACTTCAGTAAATGCTAACTTTTTATTTTTATTGGAAAGGAACAGGGAAGAGGTAGAGCATTTGCAATCTGTGTCCCTAGTAGGGTTCATTTCGCAGTTGGGATGTGTTCATATGCACAAATATGCAGTCTCAATGGAGGGGCACATAGAAAACAATACTGCCCCTATACGGCACACAATGGATCAATGGACGGGCTGGTGAAAACAAGCCTTTAAAGGATTTTTCCTCTCATTTTCTGTCACCTCATGGGACACAGGGAAAAACAAAAGCATATGTTGAGTAGTGATGATCCAAACTTCCCTAGGTTCAGTTTGAGCAGGGTTTGGTGAACTTCAAAGAAGTTCAGACGCCAAACCTGAGCCCCACTGAAATTATTGAGAGTCATATCTGTCAGCGGGGCCTGGACGGCAATGGTGTAGGACACACATAAGCTGAGCTCTGCTCCTGCTATATCCTGTTCTACTATCCTGGGTGCCTCAAACTGCTTATACATCGGCATTAATTATTGGGGAGACCGCCGCACTCTGAGGGGATATGTCCCCGCCGAAAAAGACCGCGGTGGCTGTACAACAGCTCGATAAATTCTGCCGCCTGGAGCGGGATACAGAGGCCCAAGATGGAGCCGTTCCATCTCCTGCTGCAGACACCTCCCGTGTCCTGGAGGCCATAGCTACCTGTCAAACCATACTCACAACTAAGATTGAGGAGGTAAAAACAGATGTATTACTTATCCGGCAAGACATGGCTAAATTGAGAGACAGGGTGACTGAGACGGAGACCAGAATTAGCAGAGCTGAGGATGTTTTACACCCTCTTCAACATACTGCAGACTCCATGCAGCGTCAGCTCCAGCAATTAGCACAGAAGCAGGACGACCTGGAAAATCCGGCACGCCGCAGTAATCTGCGTTTCATCAGGTTGCCTGAAGGTGCGGAGGGCTCGGATGCTGCCACATTTTTGGAGAACTTATTGATAAAGCACTTTAGCAGGGAAGCCTTTTCTGTCATGTTTGCAGTGGAGAGAACTCATCGCATGCCGGCTCGTCGCCCACCCGAGAGCTCCCCTCCACGCACTCTTATCGCTAAACTTCTTAATTATCGTGACCGCGATGCTGTATTACGGTTAACCCGAGAACGGGGCAATGTTCCTTTTCAAAATGGCCGCATCGCGGCATTCCCGGACTTCTCTGCGGGAGTACAAAAGCTTCGTTCTCGCTTTACAGATATTAAACGGCGCCTATGTGTGCAACATTTGAAGTATGCTATGCTGTTACCAGCTCGGCTGCGGGTAATCTGTGATGATAAAGCTATTTTTTTTGTAGATCCTTCTTTGGCCTCGGAGTGGTTGGATCAACGGGAAGCTGACCGCAATCATCCTGCCTGATTACCAGAGATGTAATACTGTTTTTATTGCTGAAGTATTCTAGATTTATTGATAATCTCTCTGCGTGTCAAAATTGTACTTGACTTTGTTATAAGGCAAATCCTCCCTTTTTTTTATTTGTTCGTTTGTTTTTTGTTTTTTGGTCAGTGAACCAATGTGAAATATTGCTCATGGAGAATGGAATCCCACTTTATACTTTAGTGGACACAATGTTTTCAAATTAATTTTGTTAAAGGGTTCCTGCTCCTGATGGTATCCTTCTTTAAGTTTTGATTTATTATGCACAGGAATAGGACCCTTGTTGCAGGAGTGACACTTTTATGGCTCTATTACCCTCAATTACAGTACATGTGTAATTTTATGTGTTCTACAACCAATCCGGTGCAATCCAGTGTATGGTCGCCCCCCTATTGCCAAATGATAGTCGTGAGGAGCTGGTATTTTTTTTCACTGTTTAAATATGGGGTTTTTGCTCAGGCAATAGCCCCATTTGTGTTTTGTTTTATATGCCTGCTCTTCATGGGGTTGGGGTATTATGCTCCCACACAGTTGACGCTGTGGAGAGCGGGGTGGAGGGAGGGGTGGTGGGGTCAGTTGTTTTTTATGTTTTCTCACAATTTAATTCACTTATTATGCACTTGATGTGGTTGCTTAATGGATACAATGATCGTTTTTTACTACATGCTTTTTCTAAATATAATGAGATGTGTACACCTGCCTTGGGAGTTCCCCGCACATATATGCTGTTTTTCTTTTTTATCTTTATGCTGTGATGGCTAATGTGAAGTTTCTTACGTGGAACGTGAGAGGCCTCCGGGACAAAGTGAAACGTTCCGCCATCTTTAGTTGCCTTAAAACATATAGAGCGGATATTGTAGTTTTGGTGGAGACGCATATCACTGGACTACTCCTGCTTGCGCTTAAGCGTCCAGGAGGGCTTGTCCTTTGTGGCTCAGCACCCTGGTGTCCCGGCTGTTTGGATGGGGGACTTTAACATGGTATTGGCTCCGGCCCTTGACCGTCAATGTGTTGTGACGGCTCAGGGGTCTCAGCCCCTCACCCAGCTGGGACGTCTGTTCAGGGATTTTGCCCTGACGGATACCTGGCATTATCAGCACCCCCATTTACACCTGTACTCGTGCTTCTCAGCCACCCACTCCACGATGTCACGTATAGATTTTATTATAGTTTCAAACTCCTTACTTCCTACACTCCGGGATTTGGGATTTGAGCCCAGCTCCCTGTCTGATCATGCACCCTGTTGGTCCTCTTTTTGTATAGCCCCCCAGGCGATCCCTCGCCCTTGGCGTCTCCATCCTTTTTGGCTTACTGCTATAGAGGACCAGGAGGGTCTGGCTCGGTAGTGGTCTAATTTTTTTCCATTAACGTTGGCTCAGCGGCCGCGGGGATGGTGTGGGAAGCTTTTAAACGTCATGCTCGGGATACTCTGGCCCGCCGAATCAATCGATTCAAGCGGTCCTCGGGTATTGCTCTGGCTGCTGCACAAGCACATTTGACTTCCCTGACTAATAGTTGTTCAGTTGACCCGTCACCTGGTAATGTTTCTGCATTGAAAACTCAGACAAGATTAGTAGACCAGGTGTTATATGAGAAAGCTAAACAGAAGTTGTTTTTTAGTAAACAAAGGGTTTTTGAACAGGGAGAGCGGGCAGGTAGATTCCTGGCATATCTAGCCCATTTAGATACAAAACCTCTGGTTGTGGTTCTGCTTTGGGACTCTGATGGGTCTCTTATTTCTGAACCGCCGCAGTTGGCTGCTGCATTTCGTTCTTTTTATGCTCAATTATATACTTCCCAGTCGTCGGATGCCACCCAGGACACCCGAGAATTTTTTTACAGTATATCCCTGCCCCAGTTATCCGATGCCCAGCTTGCGGAATTGGATGCTCCTTTATCAGTAGATGAAATTGCCACTGCCATTGCCTCTTTGGCTATGGGTAAAGCCCCCGGTTCTGACGGTTTACCCCTCGATTTTTATGCAACTTTTTCTGAATCCTTATCCCCGGCGCTTCTTTCCCTTTATACCCATGTTCATGACATTGGCCGCCTGCCAGACTCTATGAGAGAAGCCAATATTATTATTCTGCCAAACCCTGGTAAAGACCCTTTATATCCAGAATCCTACCGTCCCATTTCCTTACTACAGGCGGATATTAAAATTTTAGCTAAATTGTTGGCGCTTCACCTAAATAAGGCCATACTTTCCTTGATACACTCTGATCAAACAGGCTTTATGCCAGGCAAAAATACAGCAATGAATATTCGCCGTTTATATATGAATCTGCAGGCTGCTCATGATGGGGTGGGTACTAGAGCCTTGGTGGCGCTAGACATTGCCAAGGCCTTTGACTCAGTTGAGTGGAGTTACTTATGGGAATGCCTACGTGCTTTTGGATTTGGTCCAAAATGTATTAGATGGGTCCAAGTACACTATTATAAACCTGTTGCCAGGATATTGGTCAATTGATGGACATCAGATTCTTTTCTCCTAGGCCGAGGTACCAGACAGGGTTGCCCTTTATCACCCTTGCTTTATGCGTTGGCCGTGGAGCCTTTGGCTTCCCAGCTTCGGGGTCACCCTGATGTCCATGGACTGTGTCAGTTGGACTTGACTGAAAAGATCGGTCTTTACGCGGACGATATGCTCCTATATTTGGAAGACACGGATGACTCTTTATGTTCCGCGTTACGTATAATAGAACAGTTTGGATCCCATTCAGGCCTACGTATCAACTGGTCTAAATCTCAAATACTGTATTACTGCTGGACCCATCCCCACCCTCAAAAGTTTCTGCTTCCCTCCCTTTGCAGCGAGTCGCTGCGATTCGGTATCTTGGGGTTACGATTACTAAATTTCCTACAGATTATGTGCGGGATAATATTGAACCTTTGTGTGTAGGTACAAGGCGGTCTGTGAGGGTCTACACTTTAAATGGTGCAGGCCGACTCAGACCTGGGGATTTAAATGTGCCACTAATGCAAAGAGATATTTCCACACTTCAGACAATTTAAAAGGTACATACCATATTTTCAATTGTGCCCTTCAGTAAGATGAAGTTTGTGTATGAGGTTAGATAAGCCTTAAGCGGAATGGATATTAGGGGTCTTATGTATGAGACTTAAAAACAATCTCACAGAGGCAGATCAGCTTGTTTGGAACTCTATATATATTTGGGATAGGACTCCCAGCCTTGGCAGTCTTAAGGGGTAGTTCAAAACTTTTTTAAAAATACATATCCTTGACTTTTTGCCGTATAAGCATATGAGTCCAATAACCTATGCAGGTTGATGATAATGCCTTAGTCTGTGAGTAGGGTTGAGCGGACACCTAGATGTCCGTGTTCGACGGGTTCGGCCGAACTTTAAAAAAAAGTCCGGGTCCGTGTCCCGGACTTTTACCGAACTTTTCCCGGACACCGAACCCCATTGAAGTCAATGGGGACCCGAACTTTAAGGCACTAAAATGGCTCTAAAACACCAAAGGAAAGGGCTAGAGTGCTGCAAATGGCAGCAAAACGTAATTAAGAGCATGGCAAGTGCTCTGCAAACAAATGTGGATAGGGAAATAACTTAAAACAACAAAAAAAAACAGAAAAATAAAACAATGTTCTTCTTCATCTCTGAAGGACGAGGCCCATATGGAGTAGGAGGGAGGTTGAGGTGGTGGTGGATGTGGCGGTGACATAGGCGTGCGCACAGGGTGTGCTGGGTGTGCCTGGGCACACCCTAATCACCTAGGGCACATAGCATTGCCAGTGAGGAGATGGGAAAGATCTCCCTGGGACCTGCTCTGCTCTATTTCTCCTTGCCTACAGGTACATGGCCCCGATACATTACTCTCCCTGCTGGCAAACACATGCATGTGTATTTCAACTTTGGGGTGCACACCTTAATGCAATAGGCTGCGCACACCTATGGGCGGTGTAGGTGGAAGCGGCGGTGGAGGAGGACCAGGGCCGGATTAACAGCATCATGGGCTTGGTGCTGAGGATTTTGAAGGGCCTTAAGGGCCGTGCCTTGCCATGCACCCAGAGGAGGAAGGGTGCAGCCATGCATGCCTAATTCAACATGGGATGCTGTCTCTGAAGCCCATAAACACATCCATGCATCGCCAACTGTCCCTCCTTGTCCGGCCTTCACGCTGTGTGGGGAGGTTCTGAGGGTGCTGCCTGGGGAAGCGAGCATAGAAGCCAGACTTCTGTGTTTACAAGTGACAGAAGAGCGGTAACAGTGAATATGGCCAACCCGGGGCCTATATAAAAGGTAGGGGCCTGGAGCTGCAGCTCCAATAGCCCCTACATTAATCTGGCCCTGAGGAGGAGGACGAGGTAGCCAACACTGCTTCTTTTCAAAAATTTTAAATGAGGGTACACCCCAAAAGAGTGAGAAAGAGCAAAAATGGAACAATGGGTGGGTAAGGTCGGTATCCATTGCTATTCTGCATAAGGTACGGAAAAGTCCCGTGGGATCCATGCCTGGTTCATTTTAATGAACGTGAGCTTGTCCACATTGTCTCTGGACAGGCGGCTGCGCTTGTCTGTTATAACGCCCCCAGCCGTGCTAAATACCCGTTCAGATAATACACTGGCTGCAGGGCACGCCAGCACCTCCAAGGCGTAAAGGGCAAGCTCAGGCCATGTGCCCAATTTGGAGACCCAGAAGTTGAAGGGGGCAGACCCGTCATTCACTACATGTAGGCGTGTGCACACATACTGCTCCACCATGTTGGTAAAATGCTGCCTCCTGCTAAGACGTTCCATCTGAGCTGCTGGTGCTGCTGTTTGTTGTGGCGTGCTGACAAAGCTTTTCCACATTTCGGCCATGCTAACCCTGCCTTCTGAGGTGCTGGCGGTGCCCTGGTTGCGTTGGCGACCTCCTCCTCCTCCTCCTCTGCCTTGTGCTTCCACTGTGGCCCCGCTGTCAGATGGGAATGCCAGCAGCATGGCGTCTACCAGCGTGCGCTTGTACTCGCGCATCTTGCGATCGCGCTCCAGTGAGTGAATTAAGGACGGTACGTTGTCCTTGTAACGGGGATCCAGCAGCGTGGCCACCCAGTAATCAGCACAAGTTAGAATGTGGGCAACTCGGCGGTCGTTGTGGAGACACTGCAGCATGTAATCGCTCATGTGTGCCAGGCTGCCCAGAGGCAACGAAAGGCTGTCCTCTGTGGGAGGTGTATCGTCCGTGTCCTCTGTATCCCCCCAGCCACGCACCAGTGATGGCCATGAGCTGGCCTGGGTGCCACCCTGCTGTGAACATGGTTCCATCTCCTCCTCCAGCTCCTCCTCCTCCTCATCCTCCTCATCCTCCAGAACTGTGCCCCTGCTGGACAATTGCGTCCCTGGCGTTTGCGTGTGCAGGAACCCACCCTCGGAGCCCCTTGCGAATGACTGCCCTGAAAGCCTTGGAAATGTTACCTCTTCATCCTCCTCCTCCTCCTCATCCTGTGCCACATCCTCTTCCATCATCGCCCGAATTGTTTTTTCAAGGAGGCATAGAAGTGGGATAGTTAAGCTGAGAACGGCGTCATTGCCACTGGCCATGTTGGTGGAGTACTCAAAACAGCGCAACAAGGCACACAGGTCTCGCATGGAGGCCCAGTTATTGGTGGTGAAGTGGTGCTGTTCCGCAGAGCGACTCACGCGTGCGTGCTGCAGCTGAAACTCCACTATGGCCTGCTGCTGCTCGCACAGTCTTTCCAGCATGTGCAAGGTGGAGTTCCACCTTGTGGGCACGTCACATATGAGGCGGTGAGCGGGAAGGCCGAAGTTACGCTGCAGCGCTGCCAGGCGAGCAGCAGCAGGGTGAGAACGCCGAAAGTGCGCACAAACGGCCCGCACTTTCTGCAGCAGCTCTGACATATCGGGGTAGTTTTTAAGGAACCTCTGCACCACCAAATTCAGCACATGCGCCAGGCAAGGGATGTGCGTCAAACCGGCTAGGCCCAGAGCTGCTATGAGATTTCGCCCGTTATCGCACACCACCAGGCCGGGCTTGAGGCTCGCTGGCAGCAACCACTCATTTGTCTGCTGTTCCATGCTCCTCCACAACTCCTGCGCGGTGTGTGGTTTGTCCCCCAAACAGGCAAGTTGTAAAACTGCCTGCTGTCGTTTACCCCTGGCCGTGCTGAAGTTGGTGGTGAAGGTGTTACGCTGTCCGGATGAGGAGGCGGTAGAGGATGAGGAAGCGGAGTAGGAGGAGTTAGGAACAGGAGGCAAACTGAAGCGCCCTGCAATCCTCGGTGGTGGAAGGACATGCGCCAAATTGCTATCCGCCTCAGGCCCATCCGCCACTGCATTTACCCAGTGTGCCGTTAGGGAGATATAACGCCCCTGACCGTGCTTACTGGTCCACGTATCCGTAGTTAGGTGGACCTTGGCACAGATGGCGTTGCGCAGTGCACACCTGATTTTTTCCCCCACTTGGTTGTGCAGGGAAGGGATGGCTTGCCTGGAAAAGTAGTGGCGGCTGGGCACGACGTACTGTGGGACAGCCACCGACATAAGGTTTTTAAAACTGTGCGTCTCCACCAGACGGAATGACAGCATTTCAAAGGCCAATAATTTTGAAATGCTGGCATTCAGGGCCAGGGATCGCGGGTGGGTAGGGGGGTACTTCCTCTTCCTCTCAAGTGTTTGGGAGATGGAAAGCTGAACGCTTCCACGGGACATTGTGGAGATGGTTGTTGGTGACCCAGGTGGTGGTGTTGCTGACAGATCGTCTGTTTGCGGGGTGGCAGGTGCCGGTATCACTACAGATGTGGCTGGAGCGGCCGAGACTGCAGCAGAAGAGGAAGCAGGATGAGCCAGAGACGTTTCTTGGTTTTGAAGGTGTGTACTCCACTGCAGCTCGTGCTTTGCACTTAGATGCCTGATCATGCAGGTTGTGCTCAGGTTGAGAAGGTTCATGCCTCGCTTCAAGCTCTGATTGCACAGGGTGCAAACCACTCGTGTCCTGTCATCAGCACATTTTCTAAAGAACTTCCACGCTAGAGAACTCCTTTGAGCTGACTTTGGTGCGCTCGTTCCCTTGCTGCGTTGGGCAGTAGCGGGCGTAGTGTCTAGGGCACGGCCGCTCCGCTTCTGCACCCTGCTCCCTCTTCTGCTGTGCTGGTGGCTCTGTGCGACCACCGCCTCTTCCTCCAAACTACTCAGTTCACCTGCATGACGTTCATTCCATGTGGGGTCGAGGACCTCATCGTCCTCCACATCATCTTCCACCCAGTCTTCACCCCTGCCCTCCTTGTCGGTCTCCACAATGCTGAACGCCGCAGCAGTTGGCACCTGCGTTTCGTCATCATCGGAGACGTGCTGCGATGATCCTTGCATGTACTCATCTTGAGAAATAAGTGGTTGGGCATCGCTGCACTCAATCTCTTCCACTTCTGGGGCAGGGCTAGGTGGATGGCCCTGGGAAACCCTGCTGACAGAGTCCTCAAAAAGAATAAGAGACTGCTGTATGGCTTGGGGCTCAGACTGCTGGCCTGATTTGCAAGGGGGTGAGGTGAAAGACGGTTGGACATTGGCTGCAGGTGCCAACTCTGACCTTTCTGCAGTAGACTGGGTGGGAGACAATGTGAAGGAACTGGAGGCACTGTCAGCAGCAAACCAATCTACTATCGCCTCAACTTGTTCTGGCCTCATCACTTCTAGGGGCGTTTGATGCCCTACCAAATACTGATGCAGGTTCTGTCGCCTACTCACACTTGAGGAAGGTGTTTCACTTGTGCGTGTAGCTGGCACAGATCGACCATGTCCTCTCCTTGCAACAGGAGCTCTACCAGCAGCACCACGACCCAGGCCACGGCCCTTATTTGACGGTCTCCTCATATTTCTGTAATTTAAGATCTTGCCCTAGAAAGGTTTTTATTGAATAGCGGAATAGAAAATATGATCCAAAAAAAGTGTATGTATATCACACGTACACAACCACACTAGGCCCCAATTACTATTGTTTGTACCCCTAAAAGGCTAGATGAGGAGTAGGGGGAGTATGGAACAGGCAGCACCCTCAAACCTTCAGAAGTATGAGATGAACCCCAACAACTTGGAAAGGTGGATCTCTCTCACACGTACCAACACAGACTATCCCCCAATTTAACTGATCCCCAAAGGTTTTTGATTAAATAGCGGAATAGAAAATATGATCCCAAAAAAGTGTATGTATATCACACGTACACAACCACACTAGGCCCCAATTACTATTGTTTGTACCCCTAAAAGGCTAGGAGTAGGGGGAGTATGGAACAGGCAGCACCCTCAAACCTTCAGAAGTATGAGATGAACCTCAACAACTTGGAAAGGTGGATCTCTCTCACACGTACCAACACAGACTATCCCCCAATTTAACTGATCCCCAAAGGTTTTTGATTAAATAGCGGAATAGAAAATATGATCCCAAAAAAGTGTATGTATATCACACGTACACAACCACACTAGGCCCCAATTACTATTGTTTGTACCCCTAAAAGGCTAGGAGTAGGGGGAGTATGGAACAGGCAGCACCCTCAAACCTTCAGAAGTATGAGATGAACCCCAACAACTTGGAAAGGTGGATCTCTCTCACACGTACCAACACAGACTATCCCCCAATTTAACTGATCCCCAAAGGTTTTTGATTAAATAGCGGAATAGAAAATATGATCCCAAAAAAGTGTATGTATATCACACGTACACAACCACACTAGGCCCCAATTACTATTGTTTGTACCCCTAAAAGGCTAGGAGTAGGGGGGGTATGGAACAGGCAGCACCCTCAAACCTTCAGAAGTATGAGATGAACCCCAACAACTTGGAAAGGTGGATCTCTCTCACACGTACCAACACAGACTATCCCCCAATTTAACTGATCCCCAAAGGTTTTTGATTAAATAGCGGAATAGAAAATATGATCCCAAAAAAGTGTATGTATATCACACGTACACAACCACACTAGGCCCCAATTACTATTGTTTGTACCCCTAAAAGGCTAGGAGTAGGGGGAGTATGGAACAGGCAGCACCCTCAAACCTTCAGAAGTATGAGATGAACCCCAACAACTTGGAAAGGTGGATCTCTCTCACACGTACCAACACAGACTATCCCCCAATTTAACTGATCCCCAAAGGTTTTTGATTAAATAGCGGAATAGAAAATATGATCCCAAAAAAGTGTATGTATATCACACGTACACAACCACACTAGGCCCCAATTACTATTGTTTGTACCCCTAAAAGGCTAGGAGTAGGGGGAGTATGGAACAGGCAGCACCCTCAAACCTTCAGAAGTATGAGATGAACCCCAACAACTTGGAAAGGTGGATCTCTCTCACACGTACCAACACAGACTATCCCCCAATTTAACTGATCCCCAAAGGTTTTTGATTAAATAGCGGAATAGAAAATATGATCCCAAAAAAGTGTATGTATATCACACGTACACAACCACACTAGGCCCCAATTACTATTGTTTGTACCCCTAAAAGGCTAGGAGTAGGGGGAGTATGGAACAGGCAGCACCCTCAAACCTTCAGAAGTATGAGATGAACCCCAACAACTTGGAAAGGTGGATCTCTCTCACACGTACCAACACAGACTATCCCCCAATTTAACTGATCCCCAAAGGTTTTTGATTAAATAGCGGAATAGAAAATATGATCCCAAAAAAGTGTATGTATATCACACGTACACAACCACACTAGGCCCCAATTACTATTGTTTGTACCCCTAAAAGGCTAGGAGTAGGGGGAGTATGGAACAGGCAGCACCCTCAAACCTTCAGAAGTATGAGATGAACCTCAACAACTTGGAAAGGTGGATCTCTCTCACACGTACCAACACAGACTATCCCCCAATTTAACTGATCCCCAAAGGTTTTTGATTAAATAGCGGAATAGAAAATATGATCCCAAAAAAGTGTATGTATATCACACGTACACAACCACACTAGGCCCCAATTACTATTGTTTGTACCCCTAAAAGGCTAGGAGTAGGGGGAGTATGGAACAGGCAGCACCCTCAAACCTTCAGAAGTATGAGATGAACCCCAACAACTTGGAAAGGTGGATCTCTCTCACACGTACCAACACAGACTATCCCCCAATTTAACTGATCCCCAAAGGTTTCTGATTAAATAGCGGAATAGAAAATATGATCCCAAAAAAGTGTATGTATATCACACGTACACAACCACACTAGGCCCCAATTACTATTGTTTGTACCCCTAAAAGGCTAGGAGTAGGGGGGGTATGGAACAGGCAGCACCCTCAAACCTTCAGAAGTATGAGATGAACCCCAACAACTTGGAAAGGTGGATCTCTCTCACACGTACCAACACAGACTATCCCCCAATTTAACTGATCCCCAAAGGTTTTTGATTAAATAGCGGAATAGAAAATATGATCCCAAAAAAGTGTATGTATATCACACGTACACAACCACACTAGGCCCCAATTACTATTGTTTGTACCCCTAAAAGGCTAGGAGTAGGGGGAGTATGGAACAGGCAGCACCCTCAAACCTTCAGAAGTATGAGATGAACCCCAACAACTTGGAAAGGTGGATCTCTCTCACACGTACCAACACAGACTATCCCCCAATTTAACTGATCCCCAAAGGTTTTTGATTAAATAGCGGAATAGAAAATATGATCCCAAAAAAGTGTATGTATATCACACGTACACAACCACACTAGGCCCCAATTACTATTGTTTGTACCCCTAAAAGGCTAGGAGTAGGGGGAGTATGGAACAGGCAGCACCCTCAAACCTTCAGAAGTATGAGATGAACCCCAACAACTTGGAAAGGTGGATCTCTCTCACACGTACCAACACAGACTATCCCCCAATTTAACTGATCCCCAAAGGTTTTTGATTAAATAGCGGAATAGAAAATATGATCCCAAAAAAGTGTATGTATATCACACGTACACAACCACACTAGGCCCCAATTACTATTGTTTGTACCCCTAAAAGGCTAGGAGTAGGGGGAGTATGGAACAGGCAGCACCCTCAAACCTTCAGAAGTATGAGATGAACCCCAACAACTTGGAAAGGTGGATCTCTCTCACACGTACCAACACAGACTATCCCCCAATTTAACTGATCCCCAAAGGTTTTTGATTAAATAGCGGAATAGAAAATATGATCCCAAAAAAGTGTATGTATATCACACGTACACAACCACACTAGGCCCCAATTACTATTGTTTGTACCCCTAAAAGGCTAGGAGTAGGGGGAGTATGGAACAGGCAGCACCCTCAAACCTTCAGAAGTATGAGATGAACCTCAACAACTTGGAAAGGTGGATCTCTCTCACACGTACCAACACAGACTATCCCCCAATTTAACTGATCCCCAAAGGTTTTTGATTAAATAGCGGAATAGAAAATATGATCCCAAAAAAGTGTATGTATATCACACGTACACAACCACACTAGGCCCCAATTACTATTGTTTGTACCCCTAAAAGGCTAGGAGTAGGGGGGGTATGGAACAGGCAGCACTCTCAAACCTTCAGAAGTATGAGATGAACCCCAACAACTTGGAAAGGTGGATCTCTCTCACACGTACCAACACAGACTATCCCCCAATTTAACTGATCCCCAAAGGTTTTTGATTAAATAGCGGAATAGAAAATATGATCCCAAAAAAGTGTATGTATATCACACGTACACAACCACACTAGGCCCCAATTACTATTGTTTGTACCCCTAAAAGGCTAGGAGTAGGGGGAGTATGGAACAGGCAGCACCCTCAAACCTTCAGAAGTATGAGATGAACCCCAACAACTTGGAAAGGTGGATCTCTCTCACACGTACCAACACAGACTATCCCCCAATTTAACTGATCCCCAAAGGTTTTTGATTAAATAGCGGAATAGAAAATATGATCCCAAAAAAGTGTATGTATATCACACGTACACAACCACACTAGGCCCCAATTACTATTGTTTGTACCCCTAAAAGGCTAGGAGTAGGGGGAGTATGGAACAGGCAGCACCCTCAAACCTTCAGAAGTATGAGATGAACCCCAACAACTTGGAAAGGTGGATCTCTCTCACACGTACCAACACAGACTATCCCCCAATTTAACTGATCCCCAAAGGTTTTTGATTAAATAGCGGAATAGAAAATATGATCCCAAAAAAGTGTATGTATATCACACGTACACAACCACACTAGGCCCCAATTACTATTGTTTGTACCCCTAAAAGGCTAGATGAGGAGTAGGGGGAGTATGGAACAGGCAGCACCCTCAAACCTTCAGTATGAGATTGTGTTCACTGTACCCCACAAAGATTGAGTTCACTGCACCCCACAATGATTGTGTTCACTGCACCCCACAAAGATTGTGTTCACTGCACCTCACAAAGATTGTGTTCACTGTACCCCCCAAAGATTGTGTTCACTGCACCCCACAAAGATTCTGTTCACTGTACCCCACAAAGATTGTGTTCACTGCACCCCAAAAAGATTGTGTTCACTGCACCCCAAAAAGGATGTTGTTCACTGCACCCCAAAAAGGATGTTGTTCACTCCACCCCAAAAAGATTGTGTTCACTGCACCCCACAAAGATTGTGTTCACTGCACCCCAAAAAGATTGTGTTCACTGCACCCCAAAAATGATTTTGTTCACTGCACCCCAAAAAGGATTTTGTTCACTGCACCCCAAAAAGGATGTTGTTCACTCCACCCCAAAAAGATTGTGTTCACTGCACCCCAAAAAGATTGTGTTCACTGCACCCCACAAAGGATTTTGTTCACTGCACCCCAAAAAGATTGTGTTCACTGCACCCCAAAAAGGATGTTGTTCACTGCACCCCAAAAAGGATTTTGTTCACTGCACCCCAAAAAGATTGTGTTCACTGCACCCCACAAAGGATTTTGTTCACTGCACCCCACAAAGATTGTGTTCACTGCACACCAAAAAGGATTGTGTTCACTGCACCCCAAAAAGATTTTGTTCACTGCACCCCAAAAAGATTGTGTTCACTGCAGCCCAAAAAGATTGTGTTCACTGCAGCCCAAAAAGATTGTGTTCACTGCAGCCCAAAAAGATTGTGTTCACTGCAGCCCAAAAAGATTGTGTTCACTGCAGCCCAAAAAGATTGTGTTCACTGCAGCTCACACACAGAAAAATGGATGTGGATCACTGACACCTGCCTATCTCCAATCCCACACCACACAGCAATATCGATTGTAGTTTGTAGAACACAGTTTCCCTAAAATTCAGCAGACTCTGTCCCTAACAGGATTGAGAAGAGATCGTAGATCAGGATTGAGTGCAGACCCCACCCCCCACACAGCAATATCGATTGTAGTTTGTAGAAGACACTGACCCTATATAATTCAGCAGACTCTATCCCTAAAATGCCTACAACTCGCCCTGCCTAAACACTCCGACCTGTCCCTCAATTCTATCCGGACACAAATGGTTTTTTCCTGCCTATCTTTCCCTAATCAGCAGCCAGCACGTTGATGTGTGCTCTGTCCCTGAATCTAAGCAGCATAATGACGCCGCTGCGGCTGCCTCGAACTTATAAAGACTTGGTCACATGCTTCAGACGGCCAATCACAGCTACTGAGACATTTGCAGGCATGGCTGGGATGGCTTAAGGCACACCAGTTAAACGATTGTTGATTGGCTGTTGAAAGCCCGCCATGAAAAGAGCGCCAAAGCATGCAAAACCCGGAAATAAAACGACCGAACACGGATTTTTACCCGAACATACAGTAAAGTGTCCGTGTCCGTGTTCGGGTACAAAAAATCCAATTATTCGGTACGAACACGAATAATACAGTCCGTGTTCGCTCAACACTATCTGTGAGTAAAGATTGAGGATTCGAAAGCATGAGTGTGAGGAAAAGATTCCCCCGCAATGTTATATGTAACCATGATCTAAACTGTTTTTTCAATGTAACTTTGTAACAAATGAATAAAAACTTTTGTATGTACCTTTTACATTGTCTGAAGTGTGGAAATATCTCTTTGCATTAGTGGCACATTTAAATCCCCAGGTCTGAGTCGGCCTGCACCATTTAAAGTGTAGACCCTCACAGACCGCCTTGTACCTACACACAATTTTTGTCCTATGGGGAAGGTGCCAACCAATTTCTTTCGAATATAAGAAGCCGATCTCTCCCCCACCACAACGAATAATATTGAACCTCTAATTGATATGCTTAAACAACGTACTCAAACATGGGCTAGGTTGCCATTGGGATTAATGGGTAGGGTGAATCTGATTAAAATGATTTTATTACTAAAATTTTTGTATGCCTTTTGGCACTCCCCTGTCCTAATCCCCCTGAAATTATTTAAAATTATTGACCGTATCCTGAATTCCTTTGTTTTGGGGACCTGAGTGCCATAAGTTAACATGGGCATCACTTAAAAACCCCACGGATAAGGGGGGTGTGGCTATACTGGATTTTCAATCTTATTACCTTGCGTCACAACTTTCCCATTTTTTTTTATTTTAATAAATCGGAGGCTACTAGATACCAAACCTTAGTTTGTCATGGATTCCCTCAAGCTGTCTACACCCCTATGCAGGTACTTTTACGAAAATGTGGTCCTTTGCCTCGAGCGATGGCGATGAACAATTTGTTGATCCACCATCGAAAGATTTGGGCGATAGTGGCAAAAAAGTTAAATTATCCTCAAATACACACCAGGACCCCTTTATGGTATAACTTAGACCTGCGAGAGCTTCTATCTATTCCGGAATGTCAGTTGTGGGCAACTAGGGGCATACTGTATCTGGGCCAGGTGCTTTGTGATTCAGGCGTTCGTTCCTTTCAATCACTTAAAGCTGAGTATGATCTCCCTCCGCATATGTTTTTTCGATATGCACAGTTGCGTCACGCATTACATGCACAATTTTTGACACAATTTCCCGTTTTACAAGATATCCCTCTGCTGAAGGTGCTGTTGGGTGACACGCATGAGGGTCTTATCTCATCCTTATACATTGAATTGCGTGGTGTTGAGGATGATCGCCAGGTGACCCGGATACAGGCTCGTTGGGCTGTGGATACGGGTCCCCTGGATGAGATGGAATGGGACGAAATCTTGGTGGTCCCTAGGTTGGCTTCGCCCAAACTTTCAGAGCGTGTGACTCAGCTGTACATCTTGCATAGAGTTTATCTTACTCCACTCAGAATATCGAAATATAGGCGGTCATACAACTCCTCCTGCCCTCGTTGCCCCTTGCAACTGGGTACGTTTATACATCTCATTTGGTCTTGTCCAGAAATTCAGGCCTACTGGACACAGGTTATTACTTATTTGCATGATCATATGGGCTCCTCCTTACAGTTGGATGTTTTACCCTGTGTGTTAGGTTTGTTCCCTGACTGTGACATTGACAAATTTCTCACCATTTTTCTTCAGGAATCTATTTTTAGCACTCGCAAACTTATAGCTAGACAGTGGATGCGGGAATCAGTCCTTACTCTTCAGGACTGGATCGCGGAAATAAATTCTGCTCTTCGTTATAAACGGTTGATTTATAAACACAGGGGGTGTCCCAAGAAATTTGATAAAATCTGGAGTCGGTGGTTAGAGAGTACTCGTACATTTAATGCATACATTTTTTTGTGATTTTATTTTTTCTGAAGTCCTTGGGAGGAGGCAGTGGGGCCGAGGTATGGATATGACTATTTGATTAATGCTCATAGATAGGGTGTAATCGATATATTACCAGGGCGGGGTGCTGCTGAGTGAGATATTTATAACATTGTATCATTGTACCTGTTCTTTTGTATGGTGAAGGTATACCTTGTTTCACTAAATTCACTTTAAGTGTTTCACAAGTGTGAAATTCACGTGTTTGTTAATGTGTTTTTGTATTTTATATTGTATTTATACAGCACAAATAAACTTATTTTCTATTTAAAAAAAAAAGAGAGTCATATCTGTCAAATGAAAAATGCCAATTTTCTGGGCTAATAGGCAAGAGGGTGTAAAAAAAACAACAATGGGGAGGGCACTGCCCTGGGGTGCCAATGCAAATAAAATGTTTTTTAAAAATCAATTCAAACAGGAGCAGTGATTTTTTTTTCTTAAATGCTTAAAGTGAAACATTAAGAATGTCCAATACCATTAAATAATATACCTAGGGGTGCCCTAAACCTGCGCGTGAAAAGGCGCATCTCTGTAATGTGCAGAAAGTGTTACATTTGCAAAGTAAAGTGCCAGGGTGCATTTTATTAGTGTCGGGCCGAACACCCCCTGTTCGGTTCGCACCAGAACATCTCGAACAGGGAAAAAGTTCTAGCGAACATGCAAACTCTATTAAAGTCTATGAGACACGAATATGAAAATCAAAATTCCTTATTTTAAAGGCTTATATGCAAGTTATTGCCATAAAAAGTGTATGGGATGGGGATCCGGGTACTGCCCTGGGGGACATGTATCAATGAAAAAAAAAATGTTTTTACAGGAGCAGTAATTTTAATAATGCTTAAAGTGAAACAATAAAAATGAAAAATGTCTTTAAATATCGTGCCTTGGGGGTCTCTTAATGTGCCTGTAAAGTGGCGCATTTGTACAATCAATGTATGTAGCCAGCTGCAGCAATAGTGAAGGAAAAAATGTGACTCGTGGCTGTAATGTATTGTCGGCTCCTGGCAATACAGAAAAGAAAAAGGAATAAAAAAAATGACGTAGGATCGCCCCCCCCCCCCCTCCAGTCCATACCATGCCCTTCAGGTCTGTTATGGATTTTAGGGGAATTCCACGCTAAAAAAAACAAAAAAAAAAAAAACACAGTGGGGTCCCTCCAAGATCCATACCAGACCCTTATCCGAGCATGCAGCCTGGCAAGCCAGTAAAGGGAGGGACAAGCGAGTGCTCCCCCCCTCCTGAACCATTCCAGCCCGCTTGCCCTCAACATGGGGCGGGTGCTTTGGGGTGCCCCCCAAAGCAGTTTGTTCCCATGTTGATGGGGACAAGGACCTCTTCCCAACAACCCTGGGCTGTGGTTGTGGGATCTGCGGGTAGGGGGCTTATCGGAATATGAAAGCCCCCTTTAGCAAGGGGGCCCCCAGGTCCCGGCCCCCTCTCTATGTGAATGGGTATCGGGTACGTTGTACCTCTACCTATTCAACAAAAAAATGGAAAAAAGGAAAAACCACATAAGATAGTTTTTGACAAGTCATTTATTAAAAAGAAAAAAAAATAGCATCCCTCGATGTAAATCCATCATCAATCACGAAACCCACCGACCCAAAAAATAGAAATTATTTCAAAAACGCTTCGCCTCTTCTAAGGCTATCCATCGTATGCCATGCTTAAGGTTTGACAGCTGTTTTATAGCCAAGGGGCATCACAAGGGGGCGGTGCCATCAGGTGACATAACCGGGTGGTCCCACCCCGTTGCCTATAAAACAGCTGGTAAAGCTGAAGAACGGCATATGGCATATTTTTAATAAAGGACTTGTCAAAAACTGTCTTATGTGGTTTTCCCTTTTTTACATTTTTTTTTGGTGAATAGGAAGGGGTACGATGCCCATTGACATGGGGGGGCAGAATCTGGGGGCCCCCTTGTTAAAGGGGGCTTCTGGATTTCGATAAGCCCCCACCCCCAGACCCCCACAACCACAGCCCAGGGTTGTAGGGAAGAGGTCCTTGTCCCCCCAAAGCACCTTCCCTATGTTGAGGGTAAGTAATCTGGTATGGTTCAGAAGGGGGGCGCTCATTCGTCCCTCCCTATCCTGGCCTGCCAGGCTGCCTGCTCGGATAAGGGTCTGGTATAGATTTGGGGGGGGGACCCCATGCTGTTATTTTTTTTTAATTCTGTCATAGGGTTCCCCTTAACCACTTAAATACAGGGCACTTTCTCCCCCTTCCTGCCTAGACAAATCTTCAGCGTTCAGTGCTCATTGACATCTATGGGAATTATTGGCCAACTTGGCATGGCACTACTCCCTGTCTTTAACATTGGCATCTATGGGAAATCTTGGTCAGCTTGGCATGGCACTGCTCCTGAACTATAAGTGACAGGGACACAAAACTTGGAGAGCATCGAGAGGGGACCCAGGACTACAACATATGTATACATTTTAAAAGTGGGGTATGCCTGTACACTACACTGACTGCTCTAAACTAACTCAACACGCTATCCACTAACTACCTGCCTAATCTCTATTACAGTTGTATTCAAAATTATTCAACCCCCCAATGCTGTAAAGGGTTTTAGGGAATTTAGTGTACATTTGTAATTGTATTCAGAATGAAATCCTACAAGGACTTCTTAAAGAACCATATGCAACTAAAATTACATCAATTGGTTTTTTAATACAGTAGTAAATGTTTATTTTGTGAATTCTTCATTGACACAATTATTCAACCCCTTAAAGACTACCACTCTGAAGAACAGAGGTTCATTGAAGTGTTTTTAATCAGGTATTGAAAACACCTGTGGATGTCAGGGAGCAGCAATAAAGCCTAATAAGCACCAATTAGGCAGCTTTAAAATGACTGTGATACTCAGCTCCTTCTAGACATTTAGGCTCCATGCACACAGGGCGTCATAAAAACGTGCTCCAAAGCTGTTTACATAACGCCGGGAAACAGCAGCTGTAAAAACGTGCTTTCAGTAGCTTTTTCTACTAGCGTTATTGCACGTTTGGCCACAGTAGCTGTTAGCAGCGGTTTTTCTGCCTCCATTCAAAATCAATGGTTCCCTATGGGAGCCTATTGATTTGAATGGAAGTCACACCGCAGGTCGGATCAGGGTGATCCGACTTGGGGTGCGACCTGCACTGTGAGAATCTTGAGGGGGAACTCCACGCCAAAATGGGGAAAAAAACGGCGTGGGGTTCCCCCCCAGGTTCCAAACCAGGCCCTTCGGGTCTGGTATGGAATTTGAGGGTAGCCCCGCGCCGAAAAAATGGCGTGGGGTCCCCCCCAAAATCCATACCAGACCCTTATCCGAGCATGCAGTCCGGCATGCCAGGAAAGGGGAGGGGACGAGCGAGCGGCCCCACCCCCCCTGGATCATACCAGGCCACACGCCCTCAACATGGGGGGGGTGTGGGTGCTTTGGGGCAGGGGGGGCTCTGCACCCCGCACCTCAAAGCACCTTGCCCCCATGTTGATGAGGACAAGGGCCTCATCCCCACAACCCTGGCCGGTGGTTGTGGGGGTCTGCGGGCAGGGGGATCATCGGAATCTGGAAGCCCCTTTTAACAAGGGGGCCCCCCCAGATCCCGGACCCCCTCCCTATGTGAATGGGTATGGGGTACACTGTACCCCTACTCATTCACCCCATAAAATGCAGTGTATGGAAATAACGACAGGAGACGTTTTGGAAAATTTATTAAAAATCTTCATCCGGTTCTTGTCCTCTCCGGGGGTCTTCGTCTTTCTTCTCCTCTCCGAGGGTCTTCTGCTCTTTTGCTGTCCGCCCTTCTTGTCTTCTCCTCTCCGGGGGTCTTCTGCTGTCTTCTCCTCTCCGAGGGTCTTCTGCTGTCCGCCCTTCTGCTGTCCAATCTTCTTGTCTTCTCCTCTCCGGTCTTCTGCTCTTTTGCTGCCGGCTGTCGGCTGTCCTTCTTCCTCCGGTCCTCCTCCGACGACGTCTCCAGCGATTATGCCGGCCTCTGGTCTCTGCAGCTTATTATATAGCCATTAGGGGCGTGGCCGTCAGATGACGTCATCGGGAGATCACGCCCCCTTGTGTCACAGATGACGTCATCTGTGACACAAGTGGGCGTGGTCTCCCGATGACGTCATCTGGCGGCCACGCCCCTAATGGCTATATAATAAGCTGCAGAGACCAGAGGCCGGCATAATCGCTGGAGACGTCGTCGGAGGAGGACCGGAGGAAGAAGGACAGCCGACAGCCGGCAGCAAAAGAGCAGAAGACCGGAGAGGAGAAGACAAGAAGATTGGACAGCAGAAGGGCGGACAGCAGAAGACCCTCGGAGAGGAGAAGACAGCAGAAGACCCCCGGAGAGGAGAAGACAAGAAGGGCGGACAGCAAAAGAGCAGAAGACCCTCGGAGAGGAGAAGACAGCAGAAGACCCCCGGAGAGGACAAGAGCCGGATGAAGATTTTTAATAAATTTTCCAAAACGTCTCCTGTCGTTATTTCCATACACTGCATTTTATGGGGTGAATGAGTAGGGGTACAGTGTACCCCATACCCATTCACATAGGGAGGGGGTCCGGGATCTGGGGGGGCCCCCTTGTTAAAGGGGGCTTCCAGATTCCGATGAGCCCCCTGCCCGCAGACCCCCACAACCACCGGCCAGGGTTGTGGGGATGAGGCCCTTGTCCTCATCAACATGGGGGCAAGGTGCTTTGAGGTGCGGTGTGCAGAGCCCCCCCTGCCCCAAAGCACCCACACCCCCCCCATGTTGAGGGCGTGTGGCCTGGTATGATCCAGGGGGGGTGGGGCCGCTCGCTTGTCCCCTCCCCTTTCTTGGCATGCCGGACTGCATGCTCGGATAAGGGTATGGTATGGATTTTGGGGGGGGACCCCACGCCGTTTTTTCGGCGCGGGGCTACCCTCAAATTCCATACCAGACCCGAAGGGCCTGGTTTGGAACCTGGGGGGGAACCCCACGCCGTTTTTTTCCCCATTTTGGCGTGGAGTTCCCCCTCAAGATTCTCACAGTGCAGGTCGCACCGCAAGTCGGATCACCCTGATCCGACCTGCGGTGTGACTTCCATTCAAATCAATAGGCTCCCATAGGGAGCCATTGATTTTGAATGGAAGAAAAAAAACGTATAACGTGGCTTAACGCACGTTAAGCAACGTTATGGAGCCTTATGGAGCCTTTAGCAGCGTCAGACGTTTTTTGCAGCTTGACGCTGGAGCTCCTGAACCCACAGTTCCTGGGTTTTTTTTGGAGCTGTAAAACGCCTATGCCACTTGGAGCTCCTAAAAGCTCTATGTGTGCATGAGGCCATAGAATAACATGGATGGGCGTTCTACAGCTGCAAAAAAAAACGTCTGACGCTGCTAACAGCAGCTGTAAAAACGTCCAGTGTGCATGAGGCCTTACTGGTGTGGTTACAAACATGGTGAAGTCAGGAGAATGGTCCAGGAAGACAAGAGAAGAGGTGATTACTCTTCACAGGAAGGGCAATGGCTATAAGAAGATTGCAAAGATGTTAAACATACCAAGAGACACCATAGGAAGCATCATTTGCAAATTCAAGGCAAAGGGCACTGTTGAAACGCTACCTGGCAGAAAGAAGATGCTGACTTCGACTGCTGTGCGCTACCTGAAGCGTAGAGTGGAGAAAAGTCCCCGTGTGACTGCTGAGGAACTGAGAAAGATTTGTCAGATGTGGGTACTGAAGTTTCTGCTCAGACAATACGGCGCACACTGCGTAATGAAGGCCTCCATGCCAGAACTCCCAGGCGCACCCCCTTGCTGTCTCCAAAGAATAAGAAGAGTCGACTGCAGTATGCCAAAAGTCATGTGGACAAACCACAGAAGTTTTGGGATAGTGTTCTGTGGACTGATGAAACAAAATTAAAACTGTTTGGGCCCATGGATCAACACTATGTTTGGAGGAGGAAGAACAAGGCCTATGAAGAAAAGAACACCTTGCCTACTGTGAAGCATGGCGGGGGGTCAATCATGCTTTGGGGCTGTTTTGCTTCTGCAAGTACAGGGAAGCTTCAGCGTGTGCAAGGTACCATGAATTCTCTTCAGTACCAGGAGATATTGGATGACAATGTGATGCAGTCCGTCACAAACCTGAGACTTGGGAGACGTTGGACCTTTCAACAGGACAATGATCCCAAGCATACCTCCAAGTCCACTAGAGCATGGTTGCAGATTAAAGGCTGGAACATTTTGGAGTGGCCATCACAGTCACCAGACTTAAATCCGATTGAGAACCTCTGGTGGGTCTTAAAGAAAGCAGTTGCAGTGCACAAGCCTAAGAATGTGACTGAACTGGAGGCTTTTGCCCATGACGAATGGGCGAAGATACCCGTAGATCGCTGCAAGACACTTGTGTCAAGCTATGCTTCACGTTTAAAAGCTGTTATACCTGTAAAAGGATGTTGTACTAAGTACTAAGATTGAATGTCACTTGGGGGTTGAATAAAACTGATAATGATGTGAGCACAGAAAAGACATTTGTGGTTATTTCATTATAAATGTAATGTTATATTTGTCTGACCTACACGTGCCTCTTTGATTTAATTGTAAGCAGGATGACTGAATGATCAAAATCAATGTCAAACTGGCCAAAACAATCTATTTCAGTGGGGGTTGAATAATTTTGAATAGAACTGTATAACACACTATACACTGCTGCCGTGTAAGCAGCAGCCTTATATAGTGTGGGGTGTGGACTTAGCCCCTGAGCCATGTAAAAGCACCCTGCCTTTGGCCAATCGTGGCTCTGACAGGACAATGTGCTGTAATTGACCAAAGCATACAGGTCAGGTGCATGCTTTGGCCATTCACAAGCACTTAATGCACTGCAATCGCGCAGTGCATCATGGGGTGCTCATCAGCGGGTGAACTTGCCGCCGAGCGGACCGGGTGTTCATGTGTTCGGCAAACCTAAACCTCTAGGTACAAGGACCTTAGTCTCATAGATCCAATAAGACTCTCGTTTACTCAGTTGCCTAATGAAATTTCCACCCCTCCAGTGTCTTACCACATGTTCAATCCCCCAAAAACTTGAGGGATCTGGGGTCACGATTATGGACCAATCGAAAATGTTTAGATACATTATGGTTGATGGAGCCTTTTTTAATGTTTTTAACATGTTCCCCCATCCTGACACTTAGACTTCTGGAGGTACGCCCTATGTATTGAAGACCACATCCACATTCTAACATGTAGACAACTCCTACGGTGCAACATGTTATCAGGTCTTTAATGGGATATTTCTTATTCGTACTATTGGACTTGAATTCCTTTTTCTTCTTATGATTATTCACTGCGTGTCTACACGCGAGACATCTCCCACATGTGTGAAAGCCCGTAATAAATGAGAAAAGTCCCTCCTTCTTCTGTATGGGTGGATCTATAGCACCTGGTGCGATCATATCTTTCAAAATTGGGGCCTTTCTGTACACAAATTTCAGTCTTTCAGGCAGTACTGGTCCAAGTATCCTAACTTTTCTCAAGATATCCCAATGTTTCCTCACAATCTTCTCTACTTGTTTATATTGCACATTGTAGTCTAAAATAATCCTGAATTCTTCCTTGGTTGAATTTTCTCTCCTCTCACCATTGGTTCTTCCTATTAGGGAATTTCTATCCATTTGTTGGACTTGTACTCTGGCTGTTTGTATATCTTCAGCTCGGTAACCTTTTTCTAAAAACCTTTTACCCAGCATCTCTGCCTGGACAACATAGTCGGTTTCCTTGGTACAGTTCCTCCGTAACCTTACGAATTGCCCCTTGGGAATATTGCACAGCCACATTTTGTGATGACAGCTATCCACTGGAAGATAAGAATTTCTGTCTGTCGGTTTAAAATGGTTTTTGGTAAAAAGACATCCTTGGTGTTTAAAAATCTCTAAATCTAAAAACACTATATTATCATTGTTAATATTCCAGGTTAGCTGTATATTCTTGTCATTTCTATCCATTTTCTCCTTGAATCTGTTAAAAGACCTCTGGTCGCCTCTCCAGACAATCAAGAGATCGTCAATGAATTTTCTATAACAGATCAATTCTGGTGGTCGCTCTCTTAAAATGTGCTCTCGTTCCCAATGGGCCATAAAAATATTTGCGATGCTAGGGGCAAATCTAGCCCCCATAGCGACGCCTTTCGTTTAGAGGTAATAGTGGTGATCGTACCAGAAATAGTTATGCTGGAGACAGAAAGCTAAACATTTCAGCAGGAACTTTTTATGTTTGGATGTAAGATCCGATTCAGATAAGGCCCATTTGGTGGATGCTATTGCTTCCTCATGGCTAATGATTGTATATAGGGACTAGGGATGATCGAACTTTTGAAAAGTTCGGTTCGGCCAGAACATCCGAACTTCCCGAAAGTTCGGCCCGGATTTCAGAACCCCATTGAAATCAATGGGACCCGAACTTCGGTAATCAAAAAACACCATTTTTAAGCCCTAAAACCCAATAAATGCCCCTAAAACGTGCCTAGGGTTCTGGGTCATGCCCCATTAACTATTAATCACACAAAAAAAGTTCTTAAAAATTGTCATTTTTGATAAAAAAGCCAATTATTGAAAAAAAAAAAAGAGAGAGATTTTTTGATTTTGTATCTGGGGGGTCTAAAAAGTGTACATGTGAAGTTTTAGCATGTCCAGAACCATGAAAAAAAAAAAGATAATTTTTCAGTAGAACAGGGATGTGGGACCCTCCTTTTACACCTATATGATCTTTTTTTTCTGGTTCTGGACATGCTACAGAGCTGAAACTTCACAGGTACACCTTTTAGACCCCCCAGACACAAAATCACACAAAAAAAGTTCTTAAAAATTGTCATTTTTGATAAAAAAGCCAATTATTGAAAAATTAAAAAAAAAAAAAGAGATTTTTTTTTATTTTTACTTTGGATTTCGTATCTGGGGTGTCTAAAAAGTGTACATGTGAAGTTTCAGCTCTGTAGCATGTCCAGAACCATAAAAAAAAGATTGTTTGTATTAGAAAACTTTCAGCACAGGAGTATGGCTTCGCTGCTGTAACACCTTGCTGGTTTAATAGAAGGCATTTTTTTGGGTTCTTTGCAGTCAGGAAAAAAATCTGAACTTGTGTATAGTGGTACTGTGCACAAGTTCTGATGTTTTGCCTGCCTCCAAAAACCCCCAAAAAATGCCAGCAAAAACACACTTGGGCATTTTTTTTTTGACGCTAGCGTTTTTTTGGCATTTTTTGGGGTTCTTTTGAGGCAGGCAAAACATCTGAACTTGTGTATAGTGGTGTATATACACACATACATATATTTATATACACACCTAGACATATATAGGTGTGATAGTAGCAGAACATGTTCAGATGTCATGTCTGACATCAAATATGTCCTCAAAAAAGCACTGGCAGTGGCAGCCCCTGCAGCAAGAAAAATGCTTGGCTGGTGAGAAGCCATATGCCTGTCCCGAAGCAACTCAGAGAAATGATCATTTCTCTATAGCGGTCACCCTGCTATGGAAGGGTTTTGTCACCCTTCCATAGCAGTCACTGTCAGTTAACCCTACACTACACTATGGTCCCTTTACACTTAACACTTTCCCTACAGAAACTACATTTTTGAAGCTAACTTAAGTGTAAAGGAGCACTCTAACTACACTAGATATCCCTTTCCTCACACTAAAAATAGCTAAATGACACTTTTAAAGTAAAATTAACAGAACTGCTTCTACTCTCTTCCATGTCCAGTATAACAATGCTAGGAATATGGCGGGGGCGATCTTATATACTGGGGGGCGTATTCACTAATGATTGGTCTAGGGACCCCCTAGTCACTCCAATCACATTCCTAGCATTCTCCTGCCCCCTCAATTGGCTTTTGCTAATGGTTCTGGTCCAATCACGGGCTTTTAAAGCCCATTTCCTGAAGCATTGCATTTTGGTCGGTTCTGGTTGCCGAATTCCGAACTTTTTGGGCAAAAAGTTCTAAATTCGGCCGAACCTCGAACACCCAATGTTTGGGCCGAACCGATGGTGGACCCGAACCGTTCGATCATCCCTAATAGGGACCCGACGTCCGCTGTGGCCAATATACATCCATCCTTGTCTTCCAATTGGTCTAGGCATTGAATGACATGTTTAGTGTCTTTAGTAAATGCCCACGTCTGGTTGACTAAGGGCTGAAGAAAATAATCGATATATTGACCCAATCGGGCACATACGGAGTCGATCCCATTTATAATGGGCCTCCCCGGTGGTTTCCCTGAATCCTTGTGGATCTTGGGTAAAAAATAAATTATAGGTATCCTGCATGCAGAGGGGTTGAGGAATAATTCTTCTTTTTTATTTAATATCCCTTTCTTCGCTCCTCTTTTTATTAGTTGATCTAGTTCCTGTTTGAATTCCAATGTCAGGTTGTTGTTCAGTAATAGATAAGTCTCCGTATCGGATAGTTGTCTTTCCATCTCTCCTTTATAATACGATCGATCCATAACCACCAATCCTCCCCCTTTGTCCGCTAGTCTAATTATCACTTTTTTATCTTTTTCCAAATCTTTAATGCCCTGTTTAATCCATTGTGGATTAGGGGTCTTACGGACGTTCAATTTTTCCAAATCGTCTGTCACCATGTTTCGGAAGACTTCTATATGTTGGTTACCAGTATTAGCCGGATTAAAGACCGATTTGTTCCTCAGGGTGGAATGGTGTCCCATTTGTACCACTGGAGGTCTATTATCCGGTTTTGAGAGAAAATATTTCTTTTGATTAACTGTATGGACAAATTTCTGTAGGTTCACGTACGTATCAAATTTATTCAAATTCTTCATAGGCGCAAATTTAAGACCTTTGTCTAAAAGCTTCAATTCTGTTGGTTCAGTGTTTTCTTACTTATATTAAAAATGCCTTCTCCTATTGGTGTTCTCTTTTTCTGGCATTTTCTGCCTGCTCTTCTTCCTCTCTGTCTTTTCTCCCCCCCCCCCCGAGTGGTCTGTTCTCGACAGGACCACTGTCCTCTGGGGTTCCCTAAAAAAACTTCCTGAGTGAGGTCACTCTCTTGGTCCCGCAGCGGTGTAAACCTATTCTCAGTCGTGATGTTAAACTCCTGTAGGTCTTGCTGGCCACTGTCTCTTTGGCTCGGGGTCCCCCTCATTCCCTGTTGGTACTGAGGTTGTCCATTCCCCTGCCTGGGGTATTGGGGTTGTGGGTTCCCCTGCCATTGTTGATTGTAGTTAAAATTGTGATTAAAATTCGGATAAAAATTAGAATTCGGATGAGCATTAAAATTAGGATTATGATTCGGATTAAAACCACCTCTTCCTCTAGATGCTCTTCCTCTAGAGGGTCTTCTACCTCTTCCATTCCCCCTAATGAGTGGAGCCGGGTAGTTGTGGTTACCTCTCACTTGTCCCACCTGTTGGTTAGGTGTCCCTTGATAACCCCTCCCTTGTCCACTTTGAATTCCTGGTGTAGGGGCCATGGGTGGGGTCACTGGGAGTTCTCTTTCAGGTGTACTGTCACGGGACATAGTTGCACCTTCCTCTTTAAAGAGCCTTTACTAAGACAGAGAGCACTAGATCTCCTTCTTATTTTTTCACCGGATGCCATATATACCTTGAGAGATTATCTGGAAGCGGTGATAGGAGGGCTCACCAGGCGACTGTGATTTATCCAATGCGCATTTTGACTCTCAGGAGTCTGACTTTGAGGTGAGCTCCTAACCTTACATTTGACACTTGGATCACTTGGGGTGAAGCATGCAGCACTTTGATCACATTCACAGATGAAGATTTCAGTTATTATTAATGTGTCACTTGATTTGCACTGTGGATTGGGACTTTTCATTATCACAGTTATTATTGTGTCACTTTATTTGCGCTGTGCATTGGGACTATCCATTATCACGGTTTATTTTTTCATTCATTATTGATATTATATTTTATTGTTGGAAAGCATATGGTCACATTATTTATTATTATTTTATCACATAGCGATAATTTATTATTTAGTGATTGATTTATTCACTCAGCGCAGCAATATTATATATTCAGTTATCTTTGGTGTTTTTCTGTTTGGCACTGATTGCTTGCAGCTTTGTGCACATCACTTGTATTGTTCAGTTAGGGTTTGAGCTGATTATTTTTATATTCTATTGTAAATTATATTATATGGCTTTGTATGGATATGCTGCACTATTGATTTTTTTTAATTTATTTTGGGGAAACACTGTTAAGATGAGGATACAGGGATTGTTTGGAATTCACTGGAGGAAGATATTGGATGGAGTTATATGAATAACAAAGTTTGATGTCCAGTAAGAATATAAGCAGAATGGTTTAAGGAGTCATGGATGATATCACTGCATGTTGTCATACACAGATGTGAGCACAATATTGGAGATTTAAGCGATTTATTGTAGATTATATTACACAATGTAAGTTTTTCTTTTTTTTAGGATACACATAAAGGAAAAAAAAGAATATTTATACCAAAGACAATGAGTCGTTGGGAGTAATAAATGCTTTTTTGGACCCAATTTTTGACATATGGATGTGCCAATCTGGTAAGTCTAGCAGAGTGAGTTTCTGGATATACTTTCCTTATAGCAAACTGAGGGGACTGCACTTGTTTATTTGAAGTGCTGGGTGACTTGAAAACTAAAGATGGCCCCATATTTGGTGGTCTTGCCCCCACCTCGTGGGTTTTTGTTCAAGGGTCTTCAGACTCCTGTTCACCCTGTTCCACATATTTGGCAAGGATGCCAAACTCACATTGCTCCATTGTCCGATCCCGAGCCTCTTCTCTTACCAGCAGAAAATAGTCACTTTCCTATTTATTGCAGCTAAGCGCGCAATAGCCAAGGCCTGTTTAAAGCTGGCTGTTTGGTTTACAGAGGTGAAGAGCACCCTGACAAGTATCCTCCACGATGCGCATGCTAAATTACCCAAAGTGTAGGCCCCCTGGTGGTCTTAAACTCTTCCAACCTTACACCTGACCAGCTCAGGCCTCTCAAATTAACCTACTCCTATCCCCAGCCTGGGGGAACTTCTTCCTTCCATCACTCGCCCTTCGCTCCTCGCTTATGCCCCTCTTTCTTTTCCTACTACCCTTTCTCTTTTCCTGTTCCTCCAACTTCCTTCTCGCTCTCTTCCTCTACCCCCCCCCTCCTTTTTTTGTTTTTGTGCCGTGTTCAGTCTGGTTTTGTTTATCTCTTTTTAGTAGAGGGGTCTGCTCCCTTCACCCACCTTAGCCCCTGAGTCTGAAAGCCCAGGCACATAGCATTGACGCCTGGCCTTGGCCCGAGGGTCTTTGTTAGTTCATAGTTCACACTCTATGACACATTTTCTTCTCAGTTTTTTTGTGCGAAATCCTGCACTGTGTCTAATGTTCATATCCGCTGTGTGGGAATTTTGCTTTTGTTCTCTCTTAGTATTTTAATGAAAATCATTGTACCTGAAAACTAAAGCTGGCCACACATTATACAATTTTCTTATTTAGTTTCCTTTAGCTTTACCTTCAATTATGTAGTGCAAGGGCCTGCTTAATTGCATACAAATTGAAAGTGTTTAGGTTTGACCTCATATTATATGGTTTTGGTAAATATAAAGGAAAATTGTACAGAAAAATTGTGTAAAGTATGGCCAGCCTTAAGCCTGGTACACACTAGAAGTTGTTTTTCATTCAACCTAGCGGGCTGAATAAAAAAAAAAAAAAAAAGAAGAGCTCAGGAGATGCTGCTGTATTAACAATCCAATGATAGTACAGCGATTTCCCTTGCTGAGCTATTGTTTTCTGACAAGGAGACAGCCCCCCCCCCCCCGCCAGAACACACTGGTCAGCGCTCTCAGTCATTGGCTGAGAGCGCTGATCAGGTGCCGATCGGCAGACCTTTTTCGGCCTGCCCCTTCAACAGAAGCCGACTGCTGCATGCACGGATGGAATTTCGGCCCATTTTTATTGAACTGGTTGATACCGCCCTATATTCAGCTCATATGTATGGCCCCTTAAGAGACTGGAACTCGCCAAGGGGCATTCCTGAATTTTTTGGCTGCTAAACTATAATATATATTGGGGACACTTGTGTGCTGATGAGCAATTGAATTATCTAAAAAAAAAGTTTTTACCTTAATGTATTCTGTGCATTATGGTAAAGAAAAAAACCCCATTTTCTTTCATAGCCCCCGCTGTCGCTAAACACTTACCTGGCTTCTTTTACAGCTCCAGCACTGTTTCCACTGTAGCACCGTTCCTCTCACTTTCTACTTTCACAGGAGACACTGAGGCCAGTGGGAGCGGGATTTAAAAAAATTATATTTTTTTACCATTGTGTTCCAGTTTTCCTTTAATAATAGAAACAAAACAAAAGAGATATCCATTTATCACCAAATGAAAGCCCAATTTGTCCTGGAAAAAAAAAACAGTATCCTGGATATGCTAGGTATTTGCAATGATATGAACAGTTTTACTAACAGAAGTCAAAGATGCAAAACTGTGTTCAGATTTTAAGGTTTGTTTTAACCTCTGTCATGAAGGGGTTAAAGGTTTACAATGTGAGAAAATAGGTATTTATTGCAGGAATGTGTTCAGTATTTTTTATCAAATATGAATTTTTTGTCCTTTTTATACAAGAAGGTAGAATGTTTCCTCATTCTAGTGAAGCAAGGAACATAATTTATGATGGGCAAAGTTTCATGCTTTCTGCATTTTTTATGAAGCTGATAAAATTATTTTGACCTTGGCAACTGAAAGGAACTTTTTGTCAATCTCCCCTACCACAGCGATTACTCAATGGGACTGCTCTCCTATTATAACTTTCATGGAGCTTACAAGGTAAAAGGCAGTAACAGAGATCTGTGGGAGATTTTGAGGTTAATTTACTAAAGGAATAGAACGCGTTTGGTTCAATGGGTGTTCACTTCAATCACCCAATCATGTGTAAGCAAAAGTCCTGTCATTTTATTTGCCTTGCATATAATTGGCTATTCATAGTGAACACAGTTCACATTATTTAATAGGAGAATAGAACATATAATTTGCAAGAAATAAAGGTTGTTCACTTTGCACGTAAGTATATGTTCACTTTGTAAAGTGAATTTTGCTAGGTGAGCTGCCAATTTATTTACCTTATTTATGACCACAATAAGCATATATATGGGGCAGAGAGGGTGGGCCTTAACGTCCAGCCATTGCATACAGTGCATCCATAAAGTATTCACCTTTTCCACATTTTGTTATGTTACAGCATTATTCCAAAATGGATTAAATTCATTATTTTCTTCAAAAATCAGCAAACAATACCCCAAATTGACAACATGAAAGAAGTTTGTTTGAAATCTTTGCAAATTTAATAAAAATAAAAAACAAAAAAAAATAGCATTTACATGCTGTAGGTATTTACAGCCTTTGCTCAATACCTTTGGCACCAATTACAGTCTCAAGTCTTTTTGAGTATGATGCTACAAGCTTGGCACACCTCTTTTTGGGCAGTTTCTCCCATTCTTCTTTGCAGGACCTCTCAAGCTCCACCAGGTTGGATGGGGAGCCTCGGTGCACAGCTATTTTCAAATCTCTCCAGAGATGTTCAATCGGGTTTAAGTCTGGGCTCTGGCTGGGCCACTCAAGGACATTCACAGAGTTGTCCCATAGCCACTCCTTTGTTATCTTGGCTGTGTGCTTAGGGTCGTTGTCCTGTTGGAAGATGAACATTCACCCCAGTCTGAGGTCCAGAGCCCTCGGAGCAGGTTTTCATCAAGGATGTATTTCGGACATTGCTGCATTCATCTTTCCCTCAATCCCAATTATTCTCCGAGTTCCTGCTGCGGAAAAACATCCCCACAGCATATTTGCTGCCATGATTCACTGTAGGGATGGTATTGGCCAGGTGATGAGAGGTGCCCTGGTTTCCTCCAGACATGACGCTTGCCATTCAGGCCAAAGAGGCCGATTTTTGTTTCATCAGACTAGAGAATTTTGTTTCTCATGGTCTGAGAGTCCTTCAGGTGCCTTTTGGCAAACCCCAGGTAGGCTGTCATGTGCCTTTTACAGAGGAGTGGGTTCCGTCTGGCCACTCTATCATACAGGCTGAATTGGTGGAGTGCTGCAGAGATGGTTGTTCTTCTGGAAGGTTCTCCTCTCTCCACGGAAAAAAGCTGGAGCTCTGTCAGAGTGACCATCAGATTCTTGGTCATCTCTCTGACTAAGGCCCTTCTCGCGATCACTCAGTTTGGCCGCGCAGCCTGCTTTAGGAGGAGCCCTGGTGGTTCCAAAATTCTTCCATTTATGGATAAAGGAGGCCACTGTGCTCATTGGGATTGCTGCAGAAAATTTTCTGTACCCTTCCCCAGATTTGTGTCTCGATACAATCCTGTCTCTGAGGTCTACAGACAATTTCTTGGACCTTGGTTGGTTTGTGCTCTGACATGCACTGTTAACTGTGGGACTTTAAATAGATAGGTGTGTTCCAAATCACATCCAATCAACTGAATTTACCACAGGTGGACTCCGATCAAGTTGTAGAAACATCTTAAGGATGATCAGTGGAAATAGTATGCACCTAAACTCAATTTTGAGTGTCATTGCAAAAGGATGTGAATACTTACAGTACCTTGAAAAAGTATTTATACCCCTTGAAATTTTCCACATTTTGTCATGTTACAACCAAAGACCTAAATGTAATTTATTGAGATTTCATGTGAGAGACCAACACAAAGTGGCACATAATTGTGAAGTGGAAGGAAAATGAGAAATGGTTTTCAAATTTTTTTACAAATACATATGTGATGAGTGTGGCATGCATTTGTATTCAACACCCCTAAGTCAATACTTTGTAGAACAACATTTCACTGCAATTAAAGCTGCAATTCTTTTTTGATATGTCTCTACCAGCTTTACACATCTATAGAGTGATATTTTTGCCCATTCTTCTTTGCAAAATAACTCAAGCTCTGGCGGATTGCATGGAAAGAGTCTGTGAACAGCAATTTTCAAGTCCTGCCACAGATGTTCAATTGGATTTAGGTCTGGACTTTGACTGGGCCATTCTAACACATGAATATGCTTTGATCTAAACCATTCCATTGTAGTTCTGGCTGTATGTTTAGGGTCGTTGTCCTGCTGGAAGGTAAACCTCCGCTCCAGTCTCGAATCTGTTGCAGACTCTAACAGGAATTCTTTTAAGATTGCACTGAATTTGGCTCCATCCATTTTCCCAGAAACTCTGACTAACTTCCCTGCCCCTGCTGAAGAAAAACATCCCCACAATATGATGCTGCCACCACCATGTTTCACCGTGGCGATGGTGTGTTCAGGCTGATGTGCAGTGTTAGATTTCCACCACACATAGCATTTTGCTTTTAGACCAAAAAGTTCAATGTTGTTCTCATCTGAGCAGAGCCCCTTCTACCACATGTTTGCTGTATCCCCCACATGGCTTCTTGCAAACTGCCAACAGGACTTCTTATGGCTTTCTTTCAAGAATGTCTTTCTTCTTGCCTCTCTTCCATAAAGGCCAGATTTGTGGAGTGCACGACTAATAGTTGTCCTGAGGAGCTGTGGATCTCTGCAGCTCCTCCAGCGTTACAATGGGCCTCTTGGCTGCTTCTCTGATTAATGCTTTCCTTGCCTGGCCTGTCAGTTTAGGTGGACGGCCAGGTGTTGGTAGGTTTGCAGTTGTGCCATACTCCATTTTCGGATGATGGATTGAACAGTTCTCCTTGAGATGTTCAAAGCTTGGGATTTTGTTTTATAACCTAACCCTGCTTTAAACTTCTCCACAACTTTATCCCTGACCTGTTTGGTCATCAAGGACTTCATGATGTTGAGTGCAGAAAGATTGGGAGCTCCTCCTACTGGCCCAGGGCTTCAGAGCCTATTAAAGTGCCAGTTGTGGCAGGTGTAACACGGTTAAAAAAAATCAATCCTAATATGTGTAGAAACAGCCAAAGGATTTATTTGATTGTTTCATGAAGTTCAAATCAACATCATTCAAAAAGTACTGTTACTTACCTATGGGGACAGAAACAAAAACATTTAATATGGAATAGTAGGGAAGGGGTAGAAAATCCAACATAAATGAATCCCTCTCCCAGTGACACCTGTTCCCTTTCCTACTTTCCTGGTGTCACATAGGCTCTGTCTCTGTCCCCTTCTAAAAAAAAAGTTTGGAGTTGGATGCTGATGATGGATTATACCTGATCCTACATGGAAAAAGAAAGAAAAAGGCAGCATAATCTTTTGGCTAGTTTCACTTTAAGGCCTCATTCATATGACAGTAAAACTTTTTACTGATGTTATTACACGTGTTTTCTAGGAGAAATGATCAGTAAAATACTTGCGTATAGATGCATTTAAACATGTAAAGACAAATATGCGGGCATAATTTGTTTATATAAGCATTTACAAACACGTTCTAGACACCGATTTTAGGACCTGCCTAAAGCCGATGGACGAATTGGCTTGGTAATGATATCCCATACTGGACACATGAAAAGCTGTAGCAAGCGGTCATGTTGTTTAGTCATTATAGGTCAACCATGACAGTCTTGCAGAACAGTTACACATTGCTGCAGTGATTTCCCCCTTCCTCCTCCTCTAATTCATGGAATGCATAGGTTTTACACTTCAAAAAAGCCATTATCTCAACTCAGAGACATCAAAAACCAGCACTTAGGCCTGTGCAGAGCTATAAACCACTAATTGAGTCCTGGCAGGATGTCTGCTTCTTCTGTCCAGGCCTATTGTAAAACTTTGACCAAATCCATTAAGGATAACCAGTACTAATGGGAATGGTAAAAGGCAATCAGAGAGCCCAATTCAAAACTTAACAAATCCACACACAATTCATAAACTCAGACAGGAACATGACACATTAATAATAAGTATATATTTGGATGTGAAATGTTGTACTGAATAAATTAATGTCATGCATGACCATACTAGCACATATAGAAGGGAAGATAGCTGTCAGATTTTCCCTGGGTAAAGAAAAAAATGTAGAAAAATGTCATCGCTAAACTAAATATGAAAACGGGAAAAGCTGCATACACAAGACCCACAAACAAAGATCCAAAAATGTAAAACAGCAAAAAGTGTAGCGCTAATCATAAATGTAAAAAACATGCGTGAATATAAAAAAACCACAAACGAAAAATGAAATCACATGGCATAAAAAACGTGCAAATAACTGTTATAAATATTCGGTGAGAACCAAAGAAAGTCCCAAAAAGTGATAATGAAGGTTCAAAACCATAAGTATAATAGGTGAATAGTCCAAATAAATTCTTCAGATCCAACACCACCAGGGAAGTGTAGGTAGAAGGACACCACGAAGTGCAATTAGTGGAGGGCAGCTTACCAGAACACTGTGGTCATTCAAATTAATGAAATGACCTCGCCAAGCCTTTTAATCAATAGGATGTAATCCAGCCCAAACAGGGAAAGCAGACAATGAAAGAGGAAGTTCCGGTCATCTGCCAGCAAAATCCTGAGTGGAGTACTGCGGTGCCGTGTGAATGAGCCCAGCTCCTGTGACACAAGCCTTGGACCTATTATACTTATGGTTTTGAACCCTCATTATCACTTTTTGGGACTTTCTTTGGTTCTCACCAAATATTTATAACAGTTATATGCACGTTTTTTATGCCATGTGATTTCATTTGTGTTTTTTTATATTCACGCATGTTTTTTACATTTATGATTAGCGCTAGATTTTCCCTGGGTGACAGGTTTATCTGAGCTACCCTGCGTTTAGTATTCCGGATGCGAAATCCAATGCTGAACAATAATCTATCAGTTTCAAGAATGCAACCGGTACATATTGGAAGATATGAATAGTGGTATAAAACTGTCTATAGAAGAGGGACCTGATATTGTCATAAACTCAGAACAGCCCATGGCCACTGTTTTATTGGTCAGGGGCATCTGTCAACACCCCTTTGATTCCAGAGAAAAAGAGATCCCTAACCAGTTGGGAGTTCTCATGGTACCATCAAAGCAAGAACATCTGTCAAGTTTGAGAAACAATAACGCCTGGATCATCGACTGAACTCTGATAAACCCAGGACATTGACTGCAAGTATTCCTTCTCCTCAATTCTACCTTTAATTTTCTATTGCTGAATTATGTCTCTATTTTTTTGAAACACCTTTTTCTGTAAATATTTTATTTGCACCAACCTTGACCTTTTGATTATTAAAACCTTATTTTGAAAAGTGTTACCTTGTCCCTAAGCTCTTAATGCAAGCAAAAAAAACTGTCTCTTGAAGAGTGCTACTGTATAGGAAAAATCCTATGAATATACCTGTCTGTGGTGTGTGTTACAGACGATTATTCTAAAATCATATATGGTATTGCTAGAATTACGAGCTTCCTCCTGCTCGGATCAAATGAAGGTGGTGGCATGTAAAGGGTTAATTACTTAATTGGCCCAGTGAAAATTGCTCTCAGTCTTCTGGAACCTAGATTGTGGTCCCATGAGCTGGAAAATCTTTGTGCAGGGTGCAGCTGAGAGTGGCATTGTTACATAAGTGACAGCGTGGTGTGAGATTGGCTGGTCCTTTGTCATGAGTTAGTGAGGAGGGCAGGGATCTGATACCTGCGTCCATCACAGTGCCGACATCGCGAAATCCCTGAACAGGTAAGTGTCCTATTAAAAGTCAGCAGCTACAGTATTTGTAGCTGCTGATTTTTCATTTTTTTTCCCAGGCTGGAACTCCGCTTTAACTCCAAAAACTTCAGTTTTGTACACAGGAAGGGATTGTTAAAATCCTTGTTTCCTATTGGGCAAATTCCCCAGTGGACATTACAAGGATAAGAAGTGATGTAATATCTCTCTAATAAAGAAAGAAAAAGTAACAAAGGCACCTTTGTTTAGAAGAGTAGGTGGAGCTAAACCATCTGTCAGGTGTTTGTTCTCTATGTTTTCTTTCCAGTCCAGAATTTAAGTAGAACTATAAGTAAAACTTTTCTTTTTTCATTTTGAATAGTGTAAGGGAGGGTTATAACCCCTCTCAGATTTTTTTTCAGCATCTGTGCCCCATTGGGGAAATTTCCCTTCACTTCATCTCCCAGAGCCAAAACAGGAAATGAGAGGAAATTCCTTCAAGGGGAGCGATCGCCCGGCAGCCCTGTGGATTGGCCTCCCCTCTGGCGAGTGGGCGCACGCGCTCCCAGGAACCACCATTCTGTACAAATAAAGAGGGTGAATCTCCTTAATGGGGACACAGACAGAAATCAAAAATGACAGGTGTTCTAATCCTTCTCCACTTTATCCAAACTAAAAAAAAATATTTTTTTCCTTTAGTTATACTTTAACCGGTTGCCGACCGCCGCACGACTATATACTGCGGCGGTCAGCCCCGGCCAGGCAGAGTGACGTATCGGTACGTCACTCGCCTGTCACTGACTTGCGAGCCTATCGCGGGCGGGCGCGCGCCCGCCGAGGCGCGTGCCCGCCGCGGCTCGTTCACAGGCAAGTCAGTGCGTGTGACCGGCGGACTCGATGTCCGCCAGTCACACTGCAATCGCTCCTGTGAAGGGAGAAAGACAGAGCAGCTTGTGTAAACAAGCTGCCTGTCAGTTCTCCCTGTGTAAAAGTAAAGATCTGACCGTTCTACTATGTAGAACGGTTGATCTTTGCTTTTACACCAATAGGAATGTCCCTACACAGTAGAAAGCACGCCCCTAGGACACACTTAACCCCTCCCTGTCCAATAAAGTTAACCCCTTCCCTGCCAGTGTCATTTTTGCAGTAACAGTGCATATGTATAGCACTGATTACTGCAGTAATGTCACTGGTAACCCCAAAAGTGTCAAAAATGTCAGTCAAGGGTCCGATCTGTCCGCCGCAATGTCGCAGTACCGAAAGAAAAATCGCAGATCGCCGCCATTACGCGTTAAAAAAAAAAACACCAAAAATGACAAAAATCTTTCTCTTTGTTAGTAAACGCGATAACTTTTGCGCAAACCAATCAAAATACGCTTTTTGCGATTTTTTTTACCAAACATAGGTAGCATAAAACAAATTGGCCGAAAAATGTTAAAAAATTTTGATTTTTACTTTTTTTTTGGGGAATTTCATATAAAAAAATGTGAAAAATATTGTTATTTTTGCAAAATTTACGCTCTTTTTTTGTTTATAGCGCGTGATCAAAAAATCTCACAGGTGATCAAATACCACCAAAAGAAAGCTCTGTTTGTGGGAAAAAAAGGACGTCAAATTCGTTTAGGTACAGCGTCGCACGACCGCGCAATTGTCCGTTAAAGTCACGCAGTAAAAAATCGCAAAAAAACCCCTGGTCCTTTAGCAGCCAAATCCTCCGGGGCTTAAGTGGTTAAGGACAAATCCCCCAATGAGGAAACAAACAATAGAAACATGAGCAAGATTTTTAACCACTCCATTGAAACTTTAAAAAAAAAATGTTTTGGCTGGAGTTGGACTAAAATACATTTTAATCGTAGATGCTCTGCAAGCTATTTTAACTGTACATATACAATTGACCTTTTTGTAATTAAATGTTGTTTTTGAAGCAAAAGCTGCAGGGATTCTCTGGAGACTGAACACTGACTTCCCATAAAGACACTATTTATATCATAAATGCATGCTGGACAGCAGCCACCAGATTTTGTATCACTTGGGTAAACATGATATGAAGTACACATAACCTTTCTTCTCAATTGATTGCAAGAGATTAGCTATTCAGTACGGACTAGGGATGAGTAAATCCACAGAGGTTCAATTTGCCAAGGGTTTTGTGAATCAAAAATTTAAAGAATCGCTAATTCCATTGTGAACCCAACCCAAGCCAACGGGAGGTGAACTTTATCAAGCACTTTTGACCTCTTGTGGGCTGCTGGGCAAGTTTTTTTTTTTTTTTTTTAAATAGCATGGGGAGTTGAGAACTACTGTGGGTGACCTTTTCCAATGCATAAAATAAATAAATAAATAAATAAACATACGGGGAGGAGGGCCTTTTTTGTGGCTGCAAGGGCAACATGACAAATGCACTAACCCTTTCAATTACAGGTTTAGGTGATGCCTAAAGCCCTCATGGCGTTATAGAACAACACATGTTTCATTGATGTCCTCAGCTACAGTGTATTTTATTAGCATATTTTTTGTTATGAAATTTTTTTTATCAGCCCTTCAGTGCAGTCTTACCACCACTTTGTTCTGCAGATCCTGCTCTCCCCATGCTACCTCCATGCACAGCATTTCTCCCTCTCTTTTTTGACTTTTGTGTTTTTTGGGTGACTGATTAACTAGCTTTTATGGTGATAGGAGGTGAAATTCGGTGCAAAAAATGTACTGCACAGCAATGAAGAGAAACTGCTTACAAATTGCAGTACCCACAAGCAGCATCTGCACATGCATTATATATATATACTGTATATTATATCGCTCAAGAGTAGAGCTTTCAAGGGCTCAGTCTGGTGGTCAAAAGAGCAAGTTCCTTATTATCAGTTTTTTTCCCAAGGAAACGCCAACACTCCCAAAGAAGTTGACCTGGTCCTCTGGTATCTGTACTCTCTTTTGTTAATCTCTTGCAGTGCTATGGTCTCCTTAAGTGCAGGGAGGAGCTCTGAACCTCAGTTGCCACATTTCCGGATTGGAGGCTTCAACCTCCCAAAACTCTACAAAGCCTCAAGGCTCCAAGACCCAGACCTGAACCTAGTAAGCACTGATAAATCCAAAAAACATGTTTTCTCCAAACTCCACACTTCCTGGAGCTCCTTACCCTGTGTGGGTGAGAAACCTAAGAGACACAGCTAACGTCTACAACCATGCTATCTGGTTCAGAATTTCTCACATGCAAAACTATATTCAAATCTTCAAAGAGCGCACTCCTGTCATATATATATATATATATATATATATATAGTATATATATATAGTATATATATATATATATATATATATATATATATATATATATATATATATATATATATATACACATACATATACAGTGGTGATCGAAAGTTTGGGCACTCCAGGTAAAAATTTGTATTAATGTGTTTTCTGTAATTTTGAAAGTGTAAATGATGGAAATAAAATCTAACTTTTGTTGACATATTATAAGAATGTCTAATCTGTAATTTGATGCCTTTTGGAGATTTTTTCCATCTATCCTTGGCTTCTTTATGCACATTAATACAAAGTTTTACCTGGGGTGCCCAAACTTTCGATCACCACTGTATATATACAGTATATATTATATACACGCATTTGTAAAAAATGGTCTGAAGTGAGAATGCTTTAAAAAAGGATGGAATTAATAGTTTTTATTTATCAATTAACAACTTCCAAAGTGTATAAACAGAAGAAACAATTGGGTACTGTCCAAGATATTTTTTTTATTTGAGCCACACCAAAATGGTACTTTTCTTCCGCACCTGAATCACATTGCATGGGTGTCCCCCCCCCCCCCCCCCCAAGAGATGAGATTATAAAAAAATACTTTGAAGAGCATTAGTAAAATAGCAAAGCTTTATAAAGCCAGCTGAAGAAATGGAAGAGATTATAGAACTAGAAATAGATTATATTATAATATAACAATAATTATAATAATTATATATAATATATATATTATATAAATATATAATTATAATAATAAATATATATAATTATAATAATTATAATAATTATATTATAATACATATTATATTATTATAGAAATAGATTATAGATTATAGAAATAGAACACCAGTATAGCACCTCCAAGGATATCGAAGAAATTAAAGTAAGTAGAGGTGACCGATGGCCAAAATACTAAAGTAAATCTATGACAAATTCTTTCTGTCTTTGTTCATCTGGGTATCCCCTTACTTTTCGTTCCAGTGACACAGTAGAAAGTAATTTGAAATCCCTCCAAAAAAAAGGAAAAAATCACTTTCGGAGGTAACAGGTGGGGCATAAACAATATAAAAATCTATCTATAAGAAATTGTTTAAGTGCCGGTTCACACTAGGGCGACCTGTGAGGCGACCTGGTCGCCTCACAGGTTGCCGCAGGTCGCCTCCCATAGGGAAGCTGCGGACCCGTTCTAATAGGAGCGACACAAGTCGCTCCGACCTAGAAAAAGGGTCCGGAGCTTCTTTGGGGCGACCCGGAGGCGACCGCCATAGACTTCAATGTTATGAAGTCCGTGGCGGCCGCTCCGAGGTCGCGGCGCGATGCTCGCACCGCGACCTCAGAGGTCGCGGTGCGAAGTAGCGTCGCTGCAATGTGAACCGGCGCTTAATCCCATGCTTGTTCACTTTGTTATACATTTAAATTCAATAGGGTATATTTATAAAACATTCATCACACAAATGTCAGAAGCACAGATGTTCGGTATGGTTTTCTGATATACCTCAATAAGAAAATGATACAGCATTTTGCCCACTAGATGGAGCAAAAGATACAGGCATTAATCTCTTACAAATAATACGAGATACTTTGTTCAGCTTGCACGAATGCTTCTGCCATTCATGCAACAAATTTTTTTATAAATAGACCCCTATTTCTCATAAAGGCACACCTATATATCACAGTATATGTATCAATGGGCAATGTTATGGTGCTGTTCTCAAAAGACAAACAATTTCCTACAAAAATTGCATTCTTTAACGTACAGTACCATAACATCATTAAAATAATTTGATCAAAAACAATGGAGGACCCATTGATATTTTCTTAGTTATTTTGCCTTTCATAGACTACTCGTATTATATAATTTTCTCTTTCACAGCATTTAATAAAAATCAGACAGGGATTTTAGCCATTTCCAACTTTAGCCAAAAGTTAAAACTAAAAATGTTGCTGTTAGATACACTTTAATAACACCTGGTGGGGTAACTAAGTATGAAATTACAGGAGTTAGTCATACCTGCTGTACAGAAAACTGCAATGTTCTGTGACTGATGTGAGGATGGTGATGAGTACACACAGGAGCACTATGACTGATGATGACTCTCGGCTGCACTGAGGGATTTACCAAATTTAATTGCTCTCATAAATGGTAACCAATTCATTTCAGATTTATAGGTGCAGCTTTCAGCAGTTCATTATTTTGTGTATGTGTGCCTAATGCCGATGCATAGCTTTCTAGGTTTTTTTTTAGATTTTGTTGATGAGGACACAGATATCACATCCCCAAACTGATAAACAATGCAGCCTAATAAAGTCTTTAACCTAGAAGCATTGATGAGTATCAAAAGATGGTGGGTTTTCAATGTTTCATTTTGAACCTTTTTCCATTGTTTTGAACATGTACCGTTTTTGCTGCATGACTCCATGTACAGTTAAAAAGAATATACCTATAACTTATATGTTGAGGTATATTCCTTCACATCAGTTTACATACTGTATATGTACCCCAAAAAGAATGGATGTGCCAGGATCAGTCACAACTTCTAGAGGTGAGTTCTTGAGATAGATATACAAAAATTTGTGAAGGTTTGTAGCAGAATTATTGCACAGTTTTTATGTACCAGTGATGTATGATGGGCCTTCCAATATAACCTTGCATGCCTTCACATCTTTCCAGGTAGGAGTGGTTTTGTGATCAGACACAATACCCAATATAAAATAATGTTTTACTCATACAAGAGAAACCAAAGCAGCCATCTTATCATACACTATATTACCAAAGTACTGAGTACTGAGTCTTAGCCAGTAGGGTTCAATATTGAGTTGGCCTCGCCCTTTGCAGCTATAACAGCTTAAACTCTTCTGGGAAGGCTGTCCACAAGGTTTAGGAGTGTGTCTTTAGGAATGTTTAGAGTTCCCTTTACTGGAACTAAGGGTCCAAGCCCAAACCCTGAAAAACAACCCCACACCATAATCCATAATTTGGTGTAAAGGAACTTGACTGGCCTGCACAGTGTTCTGACCTCAACCTGATCAAAACACCTTTGGGATGAATTAGAGCAGAGATTGCGAGCCAGGTCTTCTCGTTCAACATCAGTGCCTGACCTCACAAATGCGCTTCTGGAAGAATGGTCAAACATTCCCATAAACACACTCCTAAACCTTGAGGACAGCCTTCCCAGAAGAGTTGAAACTGTTATAGCTGCAAACGGTGGGCCAACTCAATACTGAACCCTACAGACTAAGACTGGGATGCCATTAAACTTCATGTGCGTGTAAAGGCAGGTGTCCCAATACTTTTGGTAATATAGTGTCTCTGCATATACGATTGTGTCTGTTTTGTCATCTGGTCATATAGTATCTTTTTGTATGATCACTATTTTGAATGTCCTGAGTGACTACTGGACATTTTATAATTTTTTTGTAAATATTTATTTAATTTCGAATTTCCTCTGAAAACGTAGTTTTCCATTTAATTATAAGTTACGGTCATTCTTCCTCCATATAATCTTTGCACTTTAGAAATACCCTGAGGTTTCCATATTTACAGACTCGACGTGCGTTAAACAATAGTGATTCTGAAAACAGACATGTAATCACTGTAATGTCAAGTGTTCTAGTCCTCTGCAGAAGTCATCCAGAGATTATTGTCACTCTTAATTATTGTCATTAATCAATGCTTATGTTCATATCTGCACATCTGATTGTCAAGTTAGTTTTAATTTTCCTGGGAATAAAACTGTTGTTACGTCTGGCTTTGAAGGGATGGTATTCTGGTTTTGTCTTTGTATTTTTTTATAGTCCTGGATAGATTAACCACTTCAGCTCCAGAAGATTTACCCCCCCTCCAGGCCATTTTTTGCGATACAGCACTGCGTTACTTTAACTGACAATTGTGAGGTCATGCGAGCATGTACCCAAATCAATTGTATGTGATTTTTTTTTCCCCACAAATAGAGCTTTCCTTTGGTGGTATTTGATCACGACTGCGTTTTTTATTTTTTGCGCTATAAAAAAAAAAAGACCAGCAATTTTGAAAATAAATAAAAAAATTAATTTTTACTTTCTGCTATAAAACATATCCTATAAAAGAAAATTTAAAAAACCACTTCAGCTCCAGAAGATTTACCCCCCTCCAGGCCATTTTTTGCAATACAGCACTACGTTACTTTAACTGACAATTGTACCCAAATCAATTGTATGTGATTTTTTTTTCTCCCCACAAATAGAGCTTTCCTTTGGTGGTATTTGATCACGACTGCGTTTTTTTTTTTTTTTTTTTTTTTGCGCTATAAAAAAAAAAGACCAGCAATTTTGAAAAAAAATAAATAAATACATTTTTACTTTCTGCTATAAAACATATCCTATAAAAGAAAATTTAAAAAATCTAATTTCCTCATAAATTTAGGGCAATATGTATTTTGCTACATGTTTTTGGTAAAAAAAAAAAAAAAAATCCCAATCACTGGCCATTAACTCTCTCTCCCTGAGAAAATTCAAAGCAATGGAACTTTTGGACAACTGATTAGCCTTTCCCTACTACTGCCATCACATGTTTGAACCCCCTCACATGGGCTTGAGACCCAACAGGCGGCTCACGTGAGGGGATTCCTCATGACACAGAAGGACTTGAGACTACACGAGAACAGACTATCATACAACTTGCATCGTGTATCCTGCACTCTGTATTGTTACGAAGTCTTGCTTAGACTCCCTACACCCTCTGTATTGTTTGAACTATAAATGTATCCTTGTTCTTTCAACTCACCACGAGCTTGGAAGTAACTCCTATTTCTTCCACAATGGACGGATCATATCTAGGGTTGAGCGGACACCTAGATGTCCGTGTTCGACGGGTTCGGCCGAACTTTAAAAAAAAGTCCGGGTCCGTGTCCCGGACTTTTACCGAACTTTTCCCGGACACCGAACCCCATTGAAGTCAATGGGGACCCGAACTTTAAGGCACTAAAATGGCTCTAAAACACCAAAGGAAAGGGCTAGAGTGCTGCAAATGGCAGCAAAACGTAATTAAGAGCATGGCAAGTGCTCTGCAAACAAATGTGGATAGGGAAATAACTTAAAACAACAAAAAAAAACAGAAAAATAAAACAATGTTCTTCTTCATCTCTGAAGGACGAGGCCCATATGGAGTAGGAGGGAGGTTGAGGTGGTGGTGGATGTGGCGGTGACATAGGCGTGCGCACAGGGTGTGCTGGGTGTGCCTGGGCACACCCTAATCACCTAGGGCACATAGCATTGCCAGTGAGGAGATGGGAAAGATCTCCCTGGGACCTGCTCTGCTCTATTTCTCCTTGCCTACAGGTACATGGCCCCGATACATTACTCTCCCTGCTGGCAAACACATGCATGTGTATTTCAACTTTGGGGTGCACACCTTAATGCAATAGGCTGCGCACACCTATGGGCGGTGTAGGTGGAAGCGGCGGTGGAGGAGGACCAGGGCCGGATTAACAGCATCATGGGCTTGGTGCTGAGGATTTTGAAGGGCCTTAGGGCCGTGCCTTGCCATGCACCCAGAGGAGGAAGGGTGCAGCCATGCATGCCTAATTCAACATGGGATGCTGTCTCTGAAGCCCATAAACACATCCATGCATCGCCAACTGTCCCTCCTTGTCCGGCCTTCACGCTGTGTGGGGAGGTTCTGAGGGTGCTGCCTGGGGAAGCGAGCATAGAAGCCAGACTTCTGTGTTTACAAGTGACAGAAGAGCGGTAACAGTGAATATGGCCAACCCGGGGCCTATATAAAAGGTAGGGGCCTGGAGCTGCAGCTCCAATAGACCCTACATTAATCTGGCCCTGAGGAGGAGGACGAGGTAGCCAACACTGCTTCTTTTCACAAATTTTAAATGAGGGTACACCCCAAAAGAGTGAGAAAGAGCAAAAATGGAACAATGGGTGGGTAAGGTCGGTATCCATTGCTATTCTGCATAAGGTACGGAAAAGTCCCGTGGGATCCATGCCTGGTTCATTTTAATGAACGTGAGCTTGTCCACATTGTCTCTGGACAGGCGGCTGCGCTTGTCTGTTATAACGCCCCCAGCCGTGCTAAATACCCGTTCAGATAATACACTGGCTGCAGGGCACGCCAGCACCTCCAAGGCGTAAAGGGCAAGCTCAGGCCATGTGCCCAATTTGGAGACCCAGAAGTTGAAGGGGGCAGACCCGTCATTCACTACATGTAGGCGTGTGCACACATACTGCTCCACCATGTTGGTAAAATGCTGCCTCCTGCTAAGACGTTCCATCTGAGCTGCTGGTGCTGCTGTTTGTTGTGGCGTGCTGACAAAGCTTTTCCACATTTCGGCCATGCTAACCCTGCCTTCTGAGGTGCTGGCGGTGCCCTGGTTGCGTTGGCGACCTCCTCCTCCTCCTCCTCTGCCTTGTGCTTCCACTGTGGCCCCGCTGTCAGATGGGAATGCCAGCAGCATGGCGTCTACCAGCGTGCGCTTGTACTCGCGCATCTTGCGATCGCGCTCCAGTGAGTGAATTAAGGACGGTACGTTGTCCTTGTAACGGGGATCCAGCAGCGTGGCCACCCAGTAATCAGCACAAGTTAGAATGTGGGCAACTCGGCGGTCGTTGTGGAGACACTGCAGCATGTAATCGCTCATGTGTGCCAGGCTGCCCAGAGGCGACGAAAGGCTGTCCTCTGTGGGAGGTGTATGGTCCGTGTCCTCTGTATCCCCCCAGCCACGCACCAGTGATGGCCATGAGCTGGCCTGGGTGCCACCCTGCTGTGAACATGGTTCCATCTCCTCCTCCAGCTCCTCCTCCTCCTCATCCTCCTCATCCTCCAGAACTGTGCCCCTGCTGGACAATTGCGTCCCTGGCGTTTGCGTGTGCAGGAACCCACCCTCGGAGCCCCTTGCGAATGACTGCCCTGAAAGCCTTGGAAATGTTACCTCTTCATCCTCCTCCTCCTCCTCATCCTGTGCCACATCCTCTTCCATCATCGCCCGAATTGTTTTTTCAAGGAGGCATAGAAGTGGGATAGTTAAGCTGAGAACGGCGTCATTGCCACTGGCCATGTTGGTGGAGTACTCAAAACAGCGCAACAAGGCACACAGGTCTCGCATGGAGGCCCAGTTATTGGTGGTGAAGTGGTGCTGTTCCGCAGAGCGACTCACGCGTGCGTGCTGCAGCTGAAACTCCACTATGGCCTGCTGCTGCTCGCACAGTCTTTCCAGCATGTGCAAGGTGGAGTTCCACCTTGTGGGCACGTCACATATGAGGCGGTGAGCGGGAAGGCCGAAGTTACGCTGCAGCGCTGCCAGGCGAGCAGCAGCAGGGTGAGAACGCCGAAAGTGCGCACAAACGGCCCGCACTTTCTGCAGCAGCTCTGACATATCGGGGTAGTTTTTAAGGAACCTCTGCACCACCAAATTCAGCACATGCGCCAGGCAAGGGATGTGCGTCAAACCGGCTAGGCCCAGAGCTGCTATGAGATTTCGCCCGTTATCGCACACCACCAGGCCGGGCTTGAGGCTCGCTGGCAGCAACCACTCATTTGTCTGCTGTTCCATGCTCCTCCACAACTCCTGCGCGGTGTGTGGTTTGTCCCCCAAACAGGCAAGTTGTAAAACTGCCTGCTGTCGTTTACCCCTGGCCGTGCTGAAGTTGGTGGTGAAGGTGTTACGCTGTCCGGATGAGGAGGCGGTAGAGGATGAGGAAGCGGAGTAGGAGGAGTTAGGAACAGGAGGCAAACTGAAGCGCCCTGCAATCCTCGGTGGTGGAAGGACATGCGCCAAATTGCTATCCGCCTCAGGCCCATCCGCCACTGCATTTACCCAGTGTGCCGTTAGGGAGATATAACGCCCCTGACCGTGCTTACTGGTCCACGTATCCGTAGTTAGGTGGACCTTGGCACAGATGGCGTTGCGCAGTGCACACCTGATTTTTTCCCCCACTTGGTTGTGCAGGGAAGGGATGGCTTGCCTGGAAAAGTAGTGGCGGCTGGGCACGACGTACTGTGGGACAGCCACCGACATAAGGTTTTTAAAACTGTGCGTCTCCACCAGACGGAATGACAGCATTTCAAAGGCCAATAATTTTGAAATGCTGGCATTCAGGGCCAGGGATCGCGGGTGGGTAGGGGGGTACTTCCTCTTCCTCTCAAGTGTTTGGGAGATGGAAAGCTGAACGCTTCCACGGGACATTGTGGAGATGGTTGTTGGTGACCCAGGTGGTGGTGTTGCTGACAGATCGTCTGTTTGCGGGGTGGCAGGTGCCGGTATCACTACAGATGTGGCTGGAGCGGCCGAGACTGCAGCAGAAGAGGAAGCAGGATGAGCCAGAGACGTTTCTTGGTTTTGAAGGTGTGTACTCCACTGCAGCTCGTGCTTTGCACTTAGATGCCTGATCATGCAGGTTGTGCTCAGGTTGAGAAGGTTCATGCCTCGCTTCAAGCTCTGATTGCACAGGGTGCAAACCACTCGTGTCCTGTCATCAGCACATTTTCTAAAGAACTTCCACGCTAGAGAACTCCTTTGAGCTGACTTTGGTGCGCTCGTTCCCTTGCTGCGTTGGGCAGTAGCGGGCGTAGTGTCTAGGGCACGGCCGCTCCGCTTCTGCACCCTGCTCCCTCTTCTGCTGTGCTGGTGGCTCTGTGCGACCACCGCCTCTTCCTCCAAACTACTCAGTTCACCTGCATGACGTTCATTCCATGTGGGGTCGAGGACCTCATCGTCCTCCACATCATCTTCCACCCAGTCTTCACCCCTGCCCTCCTTGTCGGTCTCCACAATGCTGAACGCCGCAGCAGTTGGCACCTGCGTTTCGTCATCATCGGAGACGTGCTGCGATGATCCTTGCATGTACTCATCTTGAGGAATAAGTGGTTGGGCATCGCTGCACTCAATCTCTTCCACTTCTGGGGCAGGGCTAGGTGGATGGCCCTGGGAAACCCTGCTGACAGAGTCCTCAAAAAGAATAAGAGACTGCTGTATGGCTTGGGGCTCAGACTGCTGGCCTGATTTGCAAGGGGGTGAGGTGAAAGACGGTTGGACATTGGCTGCAGGTGCCAACTCTGACCTTTCTGCAGTAGACTGGGTGGGAGACAATGTGAAGGAACTGGAGGCACTGTCAGCAGCAAACCAATCTACTATCGCCTCAACTTGTTCTGGCCTCATCACTTCTAGGGGCGTTTGATGCCCTACCAAATACTGATGCAGGTTCTGTCGCCTACTCACACTTGAGGAAGGTGTTTCACTTGTGCGTGTAGCTGGCACAGATCGACCATGTCCTCTCCTTGCAACAGGAGCTCTACCAGCAGCACCACGACCCAGGCCACGGCCCTTATTTGACGGTCTCCTCATATTTCTGTAATTTAAGATCTTGCCCTAGAAAGGTTTTTATTGAATAGCGGAATAGAAAATATGATCCAAAAAAAGTGTATGTATATCACACGTACACAACCACACTAGGCCCCAATTACTATTGTTTGTACCCCTAAAAGGCTAGATGAGGAGTAGGGGGAGTATGGAACAGGCAGCACCCTCAAACCTTCAGAAGTATGAGATGAACCCCAACAACTTGGAAAGGTGGATCTCTCTCACACGTACCGACACAGACTATCCCGCAATTCAATTGATCCTCAAAGGTTTTTATTGAATAGCGGAATAGGAAATATGATCAAAAAAAGTGTATGTATCTCGCACGTACACAACCACACTAGGCCCCAATTACTATTGTTTGTACCCCTAAAAGGCTAGATGAGGAGTAGGGGGGGTATGGAACAGGCAGCACCCTCAAACCTTCAGAAGTATGAGATGAACCCCAACAACTTGGAAAGGTGGATCTCTCTCACACGTACCGACACAGACTATCCCGCAATTCAATTGATCCCCAAAGGTTTTTATTGAATAGCGGAATAGGAAATATGATCAAAAAAAGTGTATGTATCTCACACGTACAGAAACACACTAGGCCCCAATTACTATTGTTTGTACACCTAAAAGGATGGATGAGGAGGAGGAGGAGTATGGAACAGGCAGCACCCTCAAAGCTTCAGAAGTATGAGATGAACCCCAAAAACTTGGAAAGGTGGATCTCACACGTACCGACACAGACTATTCCGCAATTTAATTGATCCCCAAAGGTTTTTATTGAATAGCGGAATAGGAAATATGATCAAAAAATGTGTATGTATCTCACACGTACAGAAGCACACTAGGCCCCAATTACTATTGTTTGTACACCTAAAAGGATGGATGAGGAGGAGGAGGAGTATGGAACAGGCAGCACCCTCAAAGCTTCAGAAGTATGAGATGAACCCCAAAAACTTGGAAAGGTGGATCTCACACGTACCGACACAGACTATCCCGCAATTTAATTGATCCCCAAAGGTTTTTATTGAATAGCGGAATAGGAAATATGATCAAAAAAAGTGTATGTATCTCGCACGTACAGAAACACACTAGGCCCCAATTACTATTGTTTGTACACCTAAAAGGATGGATGAGGAGGAGGAGGAGTATGGAACAGGCAGCACCCTCAAAGCTTCAGAAGTATGAGATGAACCCCAAAAACTTGGAAAGGTGGATCTCACACGTACCGACACAGACTATTCCGCAATTTAATTGATCCCCAAAGGTTTTTATTGAATAGCGGAATAGGAAATATGATCAAAAAATGTGTATGTATCTCACACGTACAGAAGCACACTAGGCCCCAATTACTATTGTTTGTACACCTAAAAGGATGGATGAGGAGGAGGAGGAGTATGGAACAGGCAGCACCCTCAAAGCTTCAGAAGTATGAGATGAACCCCAAAAACTTGGAAAGGTGGATCTCACACGTACCGACACAGACTATCCCGCAATTTAATTGATCCCCAAAGGTTTTTATTGAATAGCGGAATAGGAAATATGATCAAAAAAAGTGTATGTATCTCGCACGTACACAACCACACTAGGCCCCAATTACTATTGTTTGTACCCCTAAAAGGCTAGATGAGGAGTAGGGGGGGTATGGAACAGGCAGCACCCTCAAACCTTCAGAAGTATGAGATGAACCCCAACAACTTGGAAAGGTGGATCTCTCTCACACGTACCGACACAGACTATCCCGCAATTCAATTGATCCTCAAAGGTTTTTATTGAATAGCGGAATAGGAAATATGATCAAAAAAAGTGTATGTATCTCGCACGTACACAACCACACTAGGCCCCAATTACTATTGTTTGTACCCCTAAAAGGCTAGATGAGGAGTAGGGGGGGTATGGAACAGGCAGCACCCTCAAACCTTCAGAAGTATGAGATGAACCCCAACAACTTGGAAAGGTGGATCTCTCTCACACGTACCGACACAGACTATCCCGCAATTCAATTGATCCTCAAAGGTTTTTATTGAATAGCGGAATAGGAAATATGATCAAAAAAAGTGTATGTATCTCGCACGTACACAACCACACTAGGCCCCAATTACTATTGTTTGTACCCCTAAAAGGTTAGATGAGGAGTAGGGGGAGTATGGAACAGGCAGCACCCTCAAACCTTCAGAAGTATGAGATGAACCCCAACAACTTGGAAAGGTGGATCTCTCTCACACGTACCAACACAGACTATCCCCCAATTTAACTGATCCCCAAAGGTTTTTGATTAAATAGCGGAATAGAAAATATGATCCCAAAAAAGTGTATGTATATCACACGTACACAACCACACTAGGCCCCAATTACTATTGTTTGTACCCCTAAAAGGCTAGGAGTAGGGGGGAGTATGGAACAGGCAGCACCCTCAAACCTTCAGAAGTATGAGATAAACCCCAACAACTTGGAAAGGTGGATCTCTCTCACACGTACCAACACAGACTATCCCCCAATTTAACTGATCCCCAGAGGTTTTTGATTAAATAGCGGAATAGAAAATATGATCCCAAAAAAGTGTATGTATATCACACGTACACAACCACACTAGGCCCCAATTACTATTGTTTGTACCCCTAAAAGGCTAGGAGTAGGGGGAGTATGGAACAGGCAGCACCCTCAAACCTTCAGAAGTATGAGATGAACCCCAACAACTTGGAAAGGTGGATCTCTCTCACACGTACCAACACAGACTATCCCCCAATTTAACTGATCCCCAAAGGTTTTTGATTAAATAGCGGAATAGAAAATATGATCCCAAAAAAGTGTATGTATATCACACGTACACAACCACACTAGGCCCCAATTACTATTGTTTGTACCCCTAAAAGGCTAGGAGTAGGGGGAGTATGGAACAGGCAGCACCCTCAAACCTTCAGAAGTATGAGATGAACCCCAACAACTTGGAAAGGTGGATCTCTCTCACACGTACCAACACAGACTATCCCCCAATTTAACTGATCCCCAAAGGTTTTTGATTAAATAGCGGAATAGAAAATATGATCCCAAAAAAGTGTATGTATATCACACGTACACAACCACACTAGGCCCCAATTACTATTGTTTGTACCCCTAAAAGGCTAGGAGTAGGGGGAGTATGGAACAGGCAGCACCCTCAAACCTTCAGAAGTATGAGATGAACCCCAACAACTTGGAAAGGTGGATCTCTCTCACACGTACCAACACAGACTATCCCCCAATTTAACTGATCCCCAGAGGTTTTTGATTAAATAGCGGAATAGAAAATATGATCCCAAAAAAGTGTATGTATATCACACGTACACAACCACACTAGGCCCCAATTACTATTGTTTGTACCCCTAAAAGGCTAGGAGTAGGGGGAGTATGGAACAGGCAGCACCCTCAAACCTTCAGAAGTATGAGATGAACCCCAACAACTTGGAAAGGTGGATCTCTCTCACACGTACCAACACAGACTATCCCCCAATTTAACTGATCCCCAGAGGTTTTTGATTAAATAGCGGAATAGAAAATATGATCCCAAAAAAGTGTATGTATATCACACGTACACAACCACACTAGGCCCCAATTACTATTGTTTGTACCCCTAAAAGGCTAGGAGTAGGGGGAGTATGGAACAGGCAGCACCCTCAAACCTTCAGAAGTATGAGATGAACCCCAACAACTTGGAAAGGTGGATCTCTCTCACACGTACCAACACAGACTATCCCCCAATTTAACTGATCCCCAGAGGTTTTTGATTAAATAGCGGAATAGAAAATATGATCCCAAAAAAGTGTATGTATATCACACGTACACAACCACACTAGGCCCCAATTACTATTGTTTGTACCCCTAAAAGGCTAGGAGTAGGGGGGAGTATGGAACAGGCAGCACCCTCAAACCTTCAGAAGTATGAGATGAACCCCAACAACTTGGAAAGGTGGATCTCTCTCACACGTACCAACACAGACTATCCCCCAATTTAACTGATCCCCAGAGGTTTTTGATTAAATAGCGGAATAGAAAATATGATCCCAAAAAAGGGTATGTATATCACACGTACACAACCACACTAGGCCCCAATTACTATTGTTTGTACCCCTAAAAGGCTAGGAGTAGGGGGGAGTATGGAACAGGCAGCACCCTCAAACCTTCAGAAGTATGAGATGAACCCCAACAACTTGGAAAGGTGGATCTCTCTCACACGTACCAACACAGACTATCCCCCAATTTAACTGATCCCCAGAGGTTTTTGATTAAATAGCGGAATAGAAAATATGATCCCAAAAAAGTGTATGTATATCACACGTACACAACCACACTAGGCCCCAATTACTATTGTTTGTACCCCTAAAAGGCTAGGAGTAGGGGGAGTATGGAACAGGCAGCACCCTCAAACCTTCAGAAGTATGAGATGAACCCCAACAACTTGGAAAGGTGGATCTCTCTCACACGTACCAACACAGACTATCCCCCAATTTAACTGATCCCCAGAGGTTTTTGATTAAATAGCGGAATAGAAAATATGATCCCAAAAAAGTGTATGTATATCACACGTACACAACCACACTAGGCCCCAATTACTATTGTTTGTACCCCTAAAAGGCTAGGAGTAGGGGGGAGTATGGAACAGGCAGCACCCTCAAACCTTCAGAAGTATGAGATGAACCCCAACAACTTGGAAAGGTGGATCTCTCTCACACGTACCAACACAGACTATCCCCCAATTTAACTGATCCCCAGAGGTTTTTGATTAAATAGCGGAATAGAAAATATGATCCCAAAAAAGTGTATGTATATCACACGTACACAACCACACTAGGCCCCAATTACTATTGTTTGTACCCCTAAAAGGCTAGGAGTAGGGGGGAGTATGGAACAGGCAGCACCCTCAAACCTTCAGAAGTATGAGATGAACCCCAACAACTTGGAAAGGTGGATCTCTCTCACACGTACCAACACAGACTATCCCCCAATTTAACTGATCCCCAGAGGTTTTTGATTAAATAGCGGAATAGAAAATATGATCCCAAAAAAGTGTATGTATATCACACGTACACAACCACACTAGGCCCCAATTACTATTGTTTGTACCCCTAAAAGGCTAGGCGTAGGGGGGAGTATGGAACAGGCAGCACCCTCAAACCTTCAGAAGTATGAGATGAACCCCAACAACTTGGAAAGGTGGATCTCTCTCACACGTACCAACACAGACTATCCCCCAATTTAACTGATCCCCAAAGGTTTTTGATTAAATAGCGGAATAGAAAATATGATCCCAAAAAAGTGTATGTATATCACACGTACACAACCACACTAGGCCCCAATTACTATTGTTTGTACCCCTAAAAGGCTAGATGAGGAGTAGGGGGAGTATGGAACAGGCAGCACCCTCAAACCTTCAGTATGAGATTGTGTTCACTGTACCCCACAAAGATTGAGTTCACTGCACCCCACAATGATTGTGTTCACTGCACCCCACAAAGATTGTGTTCACTGCACCTCACAAAGATTGTGTTCACTGTACCCCCCAAAGATTGTGTTCACTGCACCCCACAAAGATTCTGTTCACTGTACCCCACAAAGATTGTGTTCACTGCACCCCAAAAAGATTGTGTTCACTGCACCCCAAAAAGGATGTTGTTCACTGCACCCCAAAAAGGATTTTGTTCACTGCACCCCAAAAAGGATGTTGTTCACTCCACCCCAAAAAGATTGTGTTCACTGCACCCCACAAAGATTGTGTTCACTGCACCCCAAAAAGATTGTGTTCACTGCACCCCAAAAATGATTTTGTTCACTGCACCCCAAAAAGGATTTTGTTCACTGCACCCCAAAAAGGATGTTGTTCACTCCACCCCAAAAAGATTGTGTTCACTGCACCCCAAAAAGATTGTGTTCACTGCACCCCACAAAGGATTTTGTTCACTGCACCCCAAAAAGATTGTGTTCACTGCACCCCAAAAAGGATGTTGTTCACTGCACCCCAAAAAGGATTTTGTTCACTGCACCCCAAAAAGATTGTGTTCACTGCACCCCACAAAGGATTTTGTTCACTGCACCCCACAAAGATTGTGTTCACTGCACACCAAAAAGGATTGTGTTCACTGCACCCCAAAAAGATTTTGTTCACTGCACCCCAAAAAGATTGTGTTCACTGCAGCCCAAAAAGATTGTGTTCACTGCAGCCCAAAAAGATTGTGTTCACTGCAGCCCAAAAAGATTGTGTTCACTGCAGCCCAAAAAGATTGTGTTCACTGCAGCCCAAAAAGATTGTGTTCACTGCAGCTCACACACAGAAAAATGGATGTGGATCACTGACACCTGCCTATCTCCAATCCCACACCACACAGCAATATCGATTGTAGTTTGTAGAACACAGTTTCCCTAAAATTCAGCAGACTCTGTCCCTAACAGGATTGAGAAGAGATCGTAGATCAGGATTGAGTGCAGATTCACCCCACCCCCCACACAGCAATATCGATTGTAGTTTGTAGAACACAGTTTCCCTAAAATTCAGCAGACTCTGTCCCTAACAGGATTGAGAAGAGATCGTAGATCAGGATTGAGTGCAGATTCACCCCACCCCCCACACAGCAATATCGATTGTAGTTTGTAGAACACAGTTTCCCTAAAATTCAGCAGACTCTGTCCCTAACAGGATTGAGAAGAGATCGTAGATCAGGATTGAGTGCAGATTCACCCCACCCCCCACACAGCAATATCGATTGTAGTTTGTAGAAGACACTGACCCTATATAATTCAGCAGACTCTATCCCTAAAATGCCTACAACTCGCCCTGCCTAAACACTCCGACCTGTCCCTCAATTCTATCCGGACACAAATGGTTTTTTCCTGCCTATCTTTCCCTAATCAGCAGCCAGCACGTTGATGTGTGCTCTGTCCCTGAATCTAAGCAGCATAATGACGCCGCTGCGGCTGCCTCGAACTTATAAAGACTTGGTCACATGCTTCAGACGGCCAATCACAGCTACTGAGACATTTGCAGGCATGGCTGGGATGGCTTAAGGCACACCATTGTTGATTGGCTGTTGAAAGCCCGCCATGAAAAGAGCGCCAAAGCATGCAAAACCCGGAAATAAAACGACCGAACACGGATTTTTACCCGAACATACAGTAAAGTGTCCGTGTCCGTGTTCGGGTACAAAAAATCCAATTATTCGGTACGAACACGAATAATACAGTCCGTGTTCGCTCAACACTAATCATATCCACACTCTTCAGTACCAATACCTGTTATGCTGGGTTGACGGATACCTTCTGTTATGTTATTTCCCCACTATATTTATTTTGCCATGTTATTACTCTGTACACTTCTTACGGGTTTTTCTGTTTGCTTGTTATCTCTTTAAAAACCCAACAAAAATTATAAAACAAGAAAAAAATCCCAATAAGCATATATTGATTGGTTAGCGCAAAGGTTATAGCGCCTACAAACTACGGGACAATTTTTTCTTTTACTAGTAACAGCAGCGATCAGCGACTTATAACAGGACTGGACAGGACACTAAATTACACTTTTGACACTTTTTGGGGACCAGTGACACCAATACAGTGATCAGTGCTAAAAAGCATGCACTGTCACTATACTAATGACACTGACTGGGAAGGGGGGGTTAACATCTGGGGCGATTAAAGGGTTAACTGCGTGTCTAGGCTGTGTTTTTCTACAGTGTGGGAGGTGCTTTTACTAGGGGAAGACATGGATCCATGTCCCTGTTTTGCAGAGACACAGAATCCATGTCTTCCCTCCTATCAGAACAGCAATCTGCCTTGTTTTACATAGGCAGACCGCCATTCTGTGTCTCTGCAGGATGATCAGTGGGTGCTGGCGGACATCGAGTCAGCGGTACCCGCTGATTGGCTCCGGCTGTGTATATTCACAGCAGGAGCGAGTCGGTGGCAGAGAGCATTATCATAAAAACATCTATAATTGTAAAATCATATTAATATATATTAATATGGATTATTTTGTAGTCTTTATCCAACCGGCAGGTGAAACACTAGTCTTCAACCCCCACCCACCTCCCAGTACTGCTCCTAGAGAATACAGAACCAAGTAACAATTGTGGCATTAAGTATTTTGTATGGAATTTGTTATTTTGTAACAAGAAAAGCAGTAAAATAGATCCCACCCATATGGAAGAAAAATGTATTTCCAATATATTTAGGGAAAAAATATTTTGAAATATATTGAATATTGCCAAAATTGTAGCATTTCAAATATATTTCCTATACATTTGGGAAAAATAAAAAATATTTGTATCCTCTGTTTCCCCCGTTTAGTTGCATTACCATGTGGATTATCGCACACATTTATCCCTTCTCACGTACTACCGAGCTACTGGGCTTTGTTCACCCTTGCTTCGCCTGTTGCTTGGCCGCGCCTCCCCACCTGGGCACAGAGTGTTCTCTTTATGGGGTGCCTATGGGTTGGCTATGCCGGTTGCGGAGTCCTGGCCACAGCCCCCCTGTTTGCCTCTTATCTACCTACTCCTAAGTTTGACCCATGATTATTGTAGCCATTATTTTGTTAGCGCATCTGGCTTGTACTTATCTTGTCACTCTGTTTACCAATTGTTGTTACCTGTTTACTTTGTTCTCCAATAAAATGTTTGAACCATAAAACAAAAAATTTATATATATTTTTAATATATTTTTCTTCCATGTGGGCATGCAGCCAGCAACAATAGATCCCCCAGCAACAATGGACTACCTGCAACAAAACCCCCACTCCCCCAGCAACAAAAGATCCCCAGCAGCAACAACAGATTTCCCTGCAGCCATCACCAATGGATTCTCCAGCAGTCAGCAGCAAAAGACCCCCAAGCAACAATGGATCACCCACAACAAAATACCCCCTCCCCCATCAACAACAGACCCCCAGCAGCAACAACAGTGCTCCCTGCAGCCAGCATCAATAGATCCTTCCCAGCAAAAACTGACCCCCAGCAACATAAGACCCACCCCACCAACAGTAGATTCCCTATTAGCGAAAATAGACCCCCCACACACAAAAATAGATCCCCTCCAGCAAGATTAGATCCCCAGCAGCTAGCATCAATAGACTCGAAACCCCATACATTCAGTGCTGTAGGTTCCGGAAATGCGTTCCTCCGCATTCTCGCTGAAAAAAGCCCTGCAATAAACATAAAGAAACTTGACTGCTGAAATCCAAGCATCAAGCACAGTAATCTAAGGATCAAAAAGGGCAAGCAATGATCTATAAAATATAGATGGACATGACTTTAGAAACTCTATTTTAGCATTAGACCTACCGTTTTATGAGAACACTGTACAGTACATGGAAACTGTACAGAACCACATCAGTTGTTAGAGAGTGAAATAATAGAAACAATGAAAATGGGCACTTGAAATAAATTTAGTTTAGAGAAAATAAAGGCAGTAGCTGATTTTGTTAAATATAGCTGAAATTGATTGTATCAGTTTGGGAAACAGAGCTTTTCTGCATTAGGAATTTACTATGTACTATGCAATGCACGTAGACATTAAACATTCATGAAAATACAAAATCCCTGCTACAAATGATATCATTAGCTTCTGTTGGCCTGTTTATTATTTTACTATATTGAGAGTATAATTGGCTTGTCTCATTTTATTGTTTTCTTGTTTGATATCTTCATATAAAAGAAAATGTATCAGGCGTTTTAATTAACAGGACAGTTTTTTGTATTAACTATATTATGTAAGTCGAATGATCATGATCTCCTAAAGGACCATAAGTCTCAGCACACCTATTCCTCCTCTGTAACTGACTGATATAGTATTAAGGGAAAGGGTTATATCTCACTCTGATTTGTATGGTTCCACCCATTAGAATAAGGGCTCTTTCACACGGTCCGCCTCCGTAGGCGGATCTGTGTTGCTCAGCGGGGATCGATCCGCGATCCCCGCTGAGCCGGGCGAATGACAGCTCCGTCTCCGCTCGCAGAGCGGAGAGGGAGGTGTCTCAGCACCCGCTGCCCTCTATGGGGGATCGGATAAGAGAGGACCGCTTGTCCGCTCTCATCAGATCCGCTCCGCTCCGATTACTGAACGGATGGAAAAATAGGGTTTCCATGCGTCCAGATTTCAGCACAGGATCGGATGCGGATGGCAGCGGGTGTCAGCGGAGGTGTCTCCGCTGACACCCGCTGCCCCATAGAGCTGCATGGAGGATCCGATCAGATCCGCCTAAAAAACTGACAGGCGGATCTGATCGGACCGCCCGTGTGAAAGAGCCCTTAGGGACAGAACCTTTTTTTGTGATTTGTGATAGAAGTTAGACATGTATGGGTTGATTTACTAAAGCTAGAGAGTGCAGCTGTGCATGGTAGCCAATCAGCTTCTATCTTAAGCTTGTTCAATTGAACTTTGACAAGCTGATTGGTTTCTATGCAAAGCTACACCAGATTTTGCACTCTCTAGTTTTAGCAAATTATTTCCATAGATTCCTTCTGATTTATAGTATAAGTATATTTAATCTCTTGCTGCCCATGTAACACATTTGTGCAGCACCAAAGAGGGCCAGTTCACACCACATGCAGTCCAGTGCTTTTTTTTCTGCTTTAAAAACGCATCTAATGTAGGTTATATGGTTTCCAATGGCATAGTTCACACCAGTGCAGTCAGTTCCAAGGCGTTCCAGTTCCAGAACAAAAAGTAGAACATGCTGCATTTTTCCTGCACTGGACTGTATTGGAACGTGGTAAAATGCATCAAAAATGCATTTGAATGCACTGGAACAAATTAAAAATGCACTGGACCCCAGTACAGTGGAATAAAAAAAACAGGAAAAAAGAACAAAAAAAAAAGCATCTGGCATGCATCCAGAAATGCATCAAAAATGCACCGGAATGCACCAAAAATGCATTAAAAACATGCATTCAGAAACACATCCGGAACAGATCTGGAGTGCGTTTTTGTGGTGTGAACCAGCCCTTTACGTCCACACGCCGCACATATGCATCCATGGACTATTGTTCAAAACAGGTAAGTGCAATGTGTTTGTTATTTAAAATTAAAAAAAAAAAAAAGCTTTACAAGCACTTTAACCCTTTCGCTGCCAGGCCCTGTGCTCCACTTTTAAACTTAGCTGGCCAGGCCATTTTTGCAATTTTTCCATTGCTTTTTTATTTTGCCCTTACAGCTTTCAGAGTTTGTTAAAGACCCCCCAAACCATATATTTTCTGAAAGCACATAACCAGTAAAATACAAATAAGGTGCTACTGATTTTTAGGGCACAGAGGTATTTGCGCAAATGTTTATCAAAACAATATTTTCGCTAAAAATATACTAAAATCATTAGCAGATAACAACACAGCACATTTGAAAAAATTCCTACTAAATATAAAAGCTAACCTGTATCGAGTTAATAAATAACCACTATTTGTAAATTTTAGATCTCACCTTTTTGTGAAATGGTGAAAATCAAACATACGCAAAATATCCAAATTGCTCTAAAAATCGTGAGATTTTAATTTTTCCCTTACAGCTTTCAGAGTTTGTTAAAGATACCCCAACCCATATATTTTCTGAAAGCCCATGACCTGTAGAATAAAATGAAAGTGGTACTGATTTTAACACACTGTGATATTTGCGCCAATGTTTATCAAAACCATATAATCACTAAAAATTCTCTAAAATCATTTTTAGCAGATATAAACACAGAAAAGTTTACAAAATTCCTGTTAAATTCCTACTAAATATAAAAGCTTAACCTGTATTGAGTTAATAAATAATAAATATTTGTAATTTAAGTTACGCCTTTTTGCAAAATGGTGAAAACTGAACGTACACAAATATGTAAATAACTAAATTTCTCAAAAAATCTGAAGGTTTTTTATTGTACAGCTTTCACAGTTTGTTAAAGACCCCCCAAACCATATATTTTCTGAAAGCATAGGACCAGTGGAAAAAAAAGAAGGTGCTACTGATTTTTAAGGCCCCATGATATTTGCGCAATTGTTTACCAAAGCAATATTTTTGCAAAAAATGCACTAAAATCCATATTAGCCGATACAATATTTTTTCAAAATTCCTGCTAGATTCCTACTAAATATAAAAGTTAACCTGTTTTGAGTTAATAAATAACAAATATTTGTCAATTTTAAATTGCGCCTTTTTGAGAAATAGTGAAAACTTAACGTACACAAAACTATAAATAACCAACTTTCTCTAAAAAATCTGAAGGTTTTAATTTTTCACATTTTTAGTTTTCAGAGTTTTTAAAATACCCCAAAACTATACATTTTCTGAAAGCAAAGGACCAGTAGAATAAATGAAAGGTGCTACTGATTTTTAAGGCCCTGCGATATTTGCGCAAATGTTTAACAAAACAATATTTTTGCTAAAACTGCACTAAAATTTATTTTAGCAGATAAAAAACACAGCAAATTTTACCAAATTCCTGCTAAGTTAGTTCTAAATATAAAAGCCAAACCTGTATTGAGTCAATAAAAAACAAATATTTGTAAATTTTAAATTGCGCCTTTTTGAGAAATAGTGAAAGTCGGAAATATGCAAGGTTTTTCTTTTGCACTTACAGCTTTCAGAGTTTGTAAAAGACCCCCCAAAACATATATTTTCTGAAAGCACATGGCCAGAAGAATAAAAAGAAGGTACTACTGATTTTAAAGGCACTGCGATATTTGTGCAAATGTTTATCAAAATGTTTATCAAAAAAATATTTACGCTAAAAATACACTAAAATTATTAATAGTGGATTCATACATGGCAAAATGTACAAAATTCCTACTAAATTACTAGTAAACATACAAGTTAAAACTGTATTAAGTTAATAAATAACAAATATTTGTACATTTTAAATTGCACCTTTTTGTGAAATGGTAAAAACTGAAGGTACGCAAAACTGTAAATAAAAAAAAATTTACTCTAAAAATCTGAAGGTTACCATTTTTCATTTACAGCTTTCAGAATTTGAAAAGACCCCTCAAATTAGACATTTTCTGAAAGCACATGACCTGTAGACCTGCTGCTGATTTTTTGGGCCCCGCAATAATTTCGCAAATTTTAATCACATAGCTATTAGGCCCCTTTCACACAAGCTGACTGATCGAGTCTGCCTGTCCATTTTTCAGAACCACCCATTGTTCTCTATCGGATGGAAATGGACAGGTGGTACGTTTCCATCTGCCTGCCCCATAAAGAACAGTTGGCTGTGTCCGTGTCTGCTCTGCTTCCGCAGAGCAAACTCAGACCCTGTTATCCGCCTGCTCACCGGGATCAGCAGACAGATCACCCACTAAGCAGGCAGATCTGCTTGACAGAGTTTTTTACAGTTATATTTTTTAATCTTTTTTTTTGTATTTCTTTTTGGGGGGGGGGGGGTCTTTGGTTAGATATCAGACATCTAAACAGACCCCCATATCTCTTTTTTTGAGACAGAGAAAGGGACTGAAGATAGTCCCTTTCTCTGCAGCACTTTACATGAATGAATAAGGAGTTTGTATAGAGACCCCTCATTCATTCATAAACTGACAGTCTGACACATAATAAACACTCAGTTTACTATGATCAGCTGTCAGTGGACATAAGAGCCATTGGTAGCAATGGCTGCCTATGTCCACTGTACTACAGGGAGGGGGCGCTCTCAGCTTGACAGCTTGCCGGAGCTCAGTGCAGACAGCAGCTACAGGCGCCGGGAGGGGAAGGAGGGATGCCGCTCAGAGCAGGCATAAATCAGAGGTGCGGGGACCAGTACAGGGGTTAACAAAGTGATGGGGGGAAACATCTGGAACCCCTCTAAGCGCCATGCAGCACCTGAAGCCGGCGGCATTAGTAGAGGAGGGATACCGGCTTATAGGGGTAGCTGAAGGGGATTGGGTTTGTGGTGGTCAGTTCAGGTGTGGGGGGGGAATCAGTGCATGGGGCAAGAAGGGGGGGGTGAATTGGATAGGAAAGGAGAGTGGGGGGAGCAGTTTTAGGTGACAGGGAGCGGTAGGAGGTGGAGAGGCTGGGAACAGGGAAGCAACAGGGAAGTCACATTTTAGGTTAACAACTCTGATCAGTCAGCGGATTGTAACCCGCTGATGAGAGCTATAGAATTTTTCAACAAAGTCTGCTGAACAATTCTGTTATAAGTTCATGGTCATTGAAGTGACCATGAGTTTTTAGGAGAGGGAGAAATTAGGTCTGTACGGTGTACGGACCTGGCCAGCTGCAAGCAGTACGGCCTACATATTCTTGGTAAAAAAAATCGCAAAAAGCATATTTTGATTGGTTTGCGCAAAGGTTATCTCGTTTTCTAACTACGGAAAAGATTTATGTCATTTATATTGTTTTTTTTTTTTTTTTTACTAGTGATGGCGGCGATCTGCGATTTTTAATGGGACTGCGACATTGTGGCGGACAGATCGGACCCCTAACTGACATTTTTGACACTTTTGGGGGGACCAGTGACATTACTACAATAAATATGCACTGTTACTGTAATAATGACACTAGCATGGAAGGGGTTAACCCTATGGGTGATCAAAGGGTTAAATGTATGCCTCATGCTTACTGACGTGTGGGGGGGAGTGGGGATTCTGTGACACAGACAGAGATTGCAGGTTCAGCTATGCTGAATCCTGTGATCTCCTCCTGTCTGTGGCTGAGAAGATCTGCCTGCTTTGTTTATATAAGAAGGCTGGTGTTCTCACACTTTCCCCGACAATTGGGGAAGGGAGGCTGCGATCACCGCCTCTTCTCCTCCGGCCCAACTCCCGCTGTGTCTAAACACAGCAGGAGCGAGCCTCCGGCGGCTTGCGCCACCGAGACCACTAGGAGTCCAGCCACGTAGGTCTACGTCGCTGGACCCAGGGGAGCCACACTGCCGCAGTAGGATTACTGTGAGCAGTCGGCAAGTGGTTAAACACACCTTGAACATTCTCAGGCCACATGAAAAAAGGTGTTCAGATGAGACTAAAATTGTATTATTTTGCCTCTACACCAAATGATATAGTATGTTTTGTGAAAATCCAATACAGTTCACCATCCAAACAACACCATTCCTACAGTAAAGCATGGAGGTGGTAATATCCTGTTATAGGGGTGTTTCTTTGCAGCAGGGACTGGAGCACTTGTCAAGATGGAAGGAAAAACAAATGGGGCGAAATACCGTCAAATTCTTGAGAAAAATCTGCTGCCCTCTGCCAGTAAGTTGTTTAACCTCCCTGGCGGTATGATTCTTTCGGATTTTAGGTGCTGAAAGCGGTACCATTATTTTGCTTGCAATTCTGGAGAATGAGCAGCCCAAACCAACTATTTACTAATGATTTCTTTTTACCATGTGTTCTTCTTTATAACATCCCGAGTATGATAAAGTTTGAAACACAAAATCCTAAATTATAATATAATAAATAACTATAAAATAATAATATAATAATAACACTTTTTTTTTTCCAAAAAATAGCACTTTTTATTCAATAAATGATAGTAAATCATGTAATCAAAAACACTGACATTTTTTTTTTGTCAAACAAGGATGCAATATATTTTTTTTTTCCCAAAAAGGATGCAATATTACTCTTCATACTGCTTCAATAAACGTCCCGGGTGTGGAAAATTTTGAAACAGGGTACAGCGCAAAGTCCAACATCACAGTCTGGACAGTAGTACCGCGTTTCCTTTCTTATTTTTCGCCCGGTGTCGTCGTGCTTGGAACAGCACACCACACACATCCTTGTGGGTGCAGTCTTCTTCTCCGTCGGCGGAATGAGGTCCATAAAATGACGACCGGTCAGTCGTTCGGGGTTCACGACACCAGCAGCACGGCGTCCGGATCGACTTACAGTTGGTGTCTGGTGCCTGAGAAAAATCAGCTCCGCAATTTTCCACACAAAGTCCGCATGGATCACAGGCCGGTCACTTTTCTTTTTTAGCAGAATGAAGGCATTCCATAAACACTGCTCCAGGAGGTGTCTGAAAAATTTTTTATAGTATTTTTTCTGCTGTTTCCGCATTGCTGGATAAAAAGTCATGGCCTGGTCAGCTCTGTCCACACCTCCCATGGTGTTATTATAATCCAGGGCCAGTTGCGGTTTCAGCACATCTTTTCCCCCTTTTGTATGGACCATGACAGTGGCGGTGTTATGGATGGTGCTCATCAGGCAGACATCTTTTTTGTCGCGCCATCTAAGTGCCAACATTTTGCCTTTCTGCCAGGCAACTAACTCTCCGGGCTTGAGTTTTTTGTTGGCAAAGCTGGGGGGCATGTCACGCCGGTTTGCTCTGACGGTCCCATACGCATCCGTCTTATGCTGTAGGAGGAACTCAAACAGTTCTGGGGACGTATAAAAATTGTCTGTAGTGACACAATACCCCTGATCCAGCAGAGGCTCAATCAGCATCAGAACAGAAGCAGTTGCCATCCCATAGCTGCTGAACCTTGGGTTGAACTTGGTTCCTCTTCCGGTATATAGGACCGAGTTCCAAATATAGCCAGAGCTGGATTCACACAGCATAAAAGATTTGATTTCAAAGCGCGCTCGCTTGGACGCAATATATTGGATCCAGCTAAGTCTCCCTTTATATGCCATAAGACTTTCATCTATTGGTAAATGTCCCAGATTTTTTTCAGCTTCGGAGCCGGATTAGAAGTCTCATCAAAATCCTCATTGTTGGCAAAATGCAAATATCGCATAATAAGGGAAAATTTGTACTCCGACATAATGGTTCCAAAAAAAGGTATGGCCAATAATTTGTTTGTGGTCCAATACCACTTCTGCAGGGGTTTCCCCACCACTCCCTGCAGAATAATAAGGCCCAGGAATCTCCAGATATCCGCACTGGTAACGGGTTCCCACATCCTGCTCCTGGAAAACCGCTGATGTGCTGCGGCTTGTTGTTCCTGGTACCGGTTGGTCTCCACAACAATTTTTTCGATGACCTCATCAGTCAAAAAAAGTTGCAGATACGCCAAGGGGTTATCCTCCTCAACATCCACTTTGAGACCAGGCGTTCCGGTAAACGGGAACCTTGGGGGCGCTACGTGCTTCGTACCGTAGTCGATCACGCACCAAGTACGCACATCGCTCGGCACATCATCATCACTAAACTCACTTTCAGCGTCGGATGACGAGCTTCCCCATGAATCGCTGTCACTCCACTCTGCGTGCGATTCGGGATCACTGTCGCTATCGCCCAGCAGGTCATACACCGCTTTTGATGTTGCGGCGCGCTTGCTTGAGGCCATGGTCGCTCTGCAATGATCCAGATACAGTGTATGGGAATAATGCAGGAAGTGCAATGGAGAAAGCACTGGGGGGCAATCAAAGGTCACTTTATTATATTTTGGGAATGTAATCCAATAGGATTACAGTGTATCAGTGTGTTTGGTGTTATACTTTTTGAATTTGCCGCCGGTTCCACCCCCCGGCAGACGTCACGTCGCCGGAGACGGAAGCCGGGGCTGACAGACGAACGAGAGGAAGATCCGCCGTCGCACACCGCCGAGATACATCGCTGGATCCCGGAGAAAAGGTAAGTGAAACCTCCACCAGGATCCAGCTATCTTCCTAGCGCTACCCCGAGTGTGACTCGGGGTTACCGCTTTTGGCTCAAAAATCTTACCCCGAGTCACACTCGGGAATACCGCTAGGAAGGTTAATGGGAAGAAGGTTTTACCTTCCAACATGAAAATGACCCAAAGCACAGCACAAATGAGCACACAGTGGTTAAAGGAGAAAAAGGTGAACATTCTTGCATGGCTCAGTCAGAGTCCAGACCTGAACCCCATTCAAAATCTGTGGAATGTACTTGAAGACTGATGTCCACAAACAGTCACCATCAAATTTAACTGACCTTGGGCAGCTCTGCAAAGCAGAGTGGGCAAATATTGCAAAGTCTAGACGTGCAAAGTTAGAGACATACCCCCAACAGACTAAAGGCTGTAATTAAAGCAAAAGGTGGTTCAACAAAATACTAACACGAGGGAGGTGTTTCTTTTTCCAACTCAGTAATTCTATTTTTTTTTTTTCATATTTTTTATGTTTTTCTGATGTGTTATATCTTTTACTTGGATGTTATAAGTTGCACTAGTAAATACAACTGGATAAAATGAAAACTGGGTCTGACTTCATTTCAGGCTACAAAGCAACACAATTTGATTATTTTAAAGGGGGTGATTAGTTTCTATACCCACTGTATGTATTTAGATTCTAATGTATAAAGTATATATTAAAAAATATTAACGTAAATACTATTGCCGGTATTGATTAATAAAGAATAATAGAAGGTCCAAAATTCTTACTGTTCCTGAAGACATCTGCTTGTCCAGGCTCCACACAGGGATGGTTAGCAGAAGCCTAGGCATTTCATCATGAAATGTCAACCCTCTAACAAGATTGTTGGAATGATGTATAAAGAATAATAGAAGGGCCAAAATTCTTTCTGTTCCGGAAGATGTCTGCTTGTCCAGGCTCCACACAGGGATGGTCAGCAGAAGCCTAGGTAGGAAATGTCAACCCTCTAATAAGATTGTTGAAATGATAAATTATGTTCTTAACCACTTCCCGCCCGCCCTATAGGCAATTGACGGCGGGAATGTGGTTGTATTATCCTGACCGGACGTCATATGACGGTGGCAGGATAATACAGCTCTGGGCGCCCCCCCGGAGGCGCGCAGAGCGGCGATCTGTGATGCGAGGTGTCAGCCTGACACCCTGCATCTCCGATCTCGGTAAAGAGACTACTGACGTAGCTCTTTACCATGTGATCAGCCGTGTCCAATCACGGCTGGTCACATAGTAAAACAGGAACAGCCGTTGATCGGCTTTCCTTAGTTCGTGCCTGACAGGCACGAGTAAAGGAGCGCCGATCGGCGGCTCCCCTGACAGGGGGGGGGGGGTCGGCACTGGTAATCAGATCATTGATTACCAGTGCAGACCCTCGGGGGGGGGGGATGCCACTAGAACCACCAGGGATGCCCACTATGACCCCAGGGATGCCCACTATGACCCCAGAGATGCCCACTATGGCCACCAGGGATGGCAATCAGGGCTCAGGGAGCCCCCCATTGCCCTCCCCATCAGTGCTGCCTGCCAGTGCCCTCCCTATCAGTGCTGCCCACAAGTGCCCATCATTGCCATCTTTTAGTGTCGCCCACCAGTGCCCATAATTGCCCACCAGTGCCGCCTATCAGTGCCCATTAGTGCCCATCAGTGCCGCCCGTCAGTGCCGATCAGTGCTGCCCATCAGTGCCCACCAGTGCCGCCTATCAGTGTCCATTAGTGCCCGTCAGTGCCACCTATCAGTGCCCGTCAGTGCCACCTATCAGTGCCCATCAATGCCGCCTATCAGTGCCCAGCAGTGCCGCCTATCAGTGCCCACCAATGCTGCATATCTGTGCTACCTATCAGTGCCTATCAGTGCCGCATATCAGTGCCGCCTATCAGTGCCACCCCATCAGTGCCACCCCATCAGTGCCTCCTCATCAGTGCCTGTCAGTGCAGTCTCATCAGTGCTCATCAGTGCAGGAAAAAACTTATTTATTTACAAAATTGTATAACATAAACAAAAAACTTTTTTTTTTTTAAACTTTTCGGTCTTTTTTTATTTGTTTAGCAAAAAGGAAAAAACCCACAGGTGATCAAATACCACCAAAAGAAAGCTCTATTTGTGGGGGGAAAATTACATAAATTTGGTGTAGGTACAGTGTTGCGTGACCACGCAATTGTCATTCAAAATGCAACAGCGCTAAAAGGGGAAAATTGGCCTGGGCAGGAAGGGAGGAAAGTGCCCTGTATTGAAGTGGTTAAAACAACAAATTACTTTAGGGATGTCTATCAAAAATAGTTTTTATGACAGCAGGGCATGTTGGATTATTTTTGAGTTATTACATTCCTTCATCTAGCAGCCAATCATATGCTAGAACCCATAGCAAAAATACTTTTGACCTAGACCCTAGTCATTTAAGTTCAAAGACATGGCTGTTACTGCAAAATAATGATACCGTTCCTCCAACCTTTCAGTTGCCTAAAGCAAACTAAATGCAAACTAGAGGAAACCACTCTTAAAGACTTTCATTTGTCATCCTTTACACAAAACGATCTTACTCTTATCAGGGTAGAGTTGTTTAAATAAAAGATTACTTTTTCTCAACAAATGTCACATAGAATGGCTAAATAATTTATTTACACACTCTTTTCAAGCAAATCACTCTTTTAAACCTATTGATTTTAAATGATAAGCCATGAAGGAGTGATAGTTTAAGGATTACTACATTTTAAAGGTGTATGCCTGTGCATTGGGTTCACAAATTGAATTCTAATTAGCTTTGCATGTCAATAGCGGTAGGACAATGGAATACTAATGTACAGGTGTCGATAGTGTCGACAAATTTCAGGAGACAAAACACTTCGAGATTGTATTTTCTGCTGCTTGCTACTATTGTTATTTTATCACTTTCACGCTTTATTTGTATTATTGGCCTCTTACCTGTAAGCAAACCCCCGCCGTTTCTTTTATTGCCCAATAGACAATAAAAGCTCTTGCAATCCTTATTAGAAGAAAATATATATATGTGTCCTGCAGGTATAACAAATTCTTTTTGGTGAATTCTATCTGTATTTTATTAATGGAAGAATCTGTTTGCTGACATCTGTTTTATTACGGATATAAAATTTCAGCTAGCGGAAAAGTCAAGGATGGCTACCCTCTACTCTACTAATAAACAATGGAGCCATGAACAAACAGATAATCTTGGAAATTACAAGATCTGCACATTCTCTTAATGACTGTCAGGAACCTGAAATTTTGTATTTTTCCCTTAAGACTTGTGAATGTTTATTCCATTGCATGAGCAGTAAAAGGAGTCAAAGATCTGTCTGGATAGCTTATAGCTTCACTTTTATTTCACATATTTAAAATTTCCTAGCAAAAGTATAAAATAGAACCAGTTCCAGTTAAAGACATATTTCAGCCTAATAAGGTCTTGTTCACAAGAAGCAAAAGACCATTTTGTGTTCTATTCCCTTTTCTCTGGGGTCCTCAAAGCAGTGATCAGTCCTGCTTCATTGAGACATCGGGTGGATTTACTAAAGGCAATTGACAATGCACTCTGCAAGTGCAGTTGCACACTACAAATGAAGTTGCTCCAGAGCTTAGTAAATGAGGTCAAGCTTCATTGTGCAAATAATACCCAATCATATTGCTTGCACATGATTGGATGATGGAAATAAATAGAGCTTTCCCTCATTTACTAAGCTCTGGAGCAAATGTACTTGCAGAGTGAAACTGCACTTCCAAAGTGCACAGTCTATTTGCCTTTAGTAAATCCACCCCATTGTTTTTGGTATTATGTACTGAAGAAGTCTAAAGTTTAAAATTAATAGAAACCTGTCATAAGGCAAATTTGGCTTTTGCCATTATTGATATTCCCCTGAAAATGCTAATTGTCTGGCTGTCTCCAGCTTTCATAGTGTCTGCATCACCCAGGGCCCATGATAAGGCAGTACAGCCCACCCTACTGTACCGTACTCCAACAGTTCAAAAGGGGGACCCGGGCACCTGCTGAGAAGGAGGAATGGCAGTACTGCCATATTGTTTTTCTTGCGGCTTCCCCTGCAGTGCTGTCGGCTTCTTCTCCTCCCCCTCTAGTGTTGCCAACCACCTGAGTTTTTACGGGCAGCCTGTAAAAACCGGGCAATTTTTTCATGCCTGTAAATGCTCCGTAAGGTGAAAAGCCTGCCAGTAAAAAAAATATGCTGTCAGCCTGTGACGCTCTCGGCTTGTAACTTTGCATGCGCAGTTCCAGACCGCAACTGGCCGAGAGTCTCAGATGATCATTCCAAATCTGAGTGCTGCTACTTGTACCCTTCCACAGCATGTCTTTTTGACTTTGTGACAGGAGATGCCAGGAGAGGGAGGAATGGATACCGCCTGAAGTGGAGGACTGACTTCATCCTACCAGGAGAAGGTAAGGTGACTGGGCTGAGCAAAATGTAGTCTGTCACGTTCCCTACTCTTTCCCCCCTTTCTTTTGTCTTCCCTGCACCCCCAGGACTTTGCCCTTTTCCCTAGCATGGAATTTTCCTCCCCCCTGACCACTCACTCCATTGCCTGATCCCCCCCCCCCCACACACACACACTATGCTGTCCTTCTCCCCTGCCTGGCCAGGTGCTGGAAAGTCTCCTTCTCTGCCTTCATGCTCACTGGGGACATAGAACACACTCCCTGTGTGGGCTCAAGTAGAGGGGGGTGGGGCTGGTTGCCGGGGCAACCCGACGCCAGGCTGGGAGTTGCCTGACCACCTGCTTGAGTGCAGCTCCTAAGATATATAGCGGAGCAAGAGTCCCTCCTGTGTTTCTCTTCTCTGCTGCTTGTCAGACTGTGTGTCCCTGGGCTGCGTCCAGAGAACACAGACTTTCCTATTGGTTCCTGCAGGCCTCTTCAATCCTGCTGCCAGTCCTCAGGAGTGGATTAACCCTGTACCTGCCTGCCAACCTGGAGTGTGGATTTATCCTGTAGCTGCCTTCAACTCTAAATTTGGATTAACACTGTACCTGCCTGCTGCTGGTGATTGGATTAACCCTGGGCCCACCAGAACTCTGTCTGGGCAGAGCCCCAACCCGTGTGTGGCCCAATCCCTCACTGGCCAGGACTTTGCCCGCTCTATCAGGAGCCCCCTGTTATAGACCACCCCTGTTATCTGGAACTCTGTCCTACCCACGTTGGGTCTGACCCTGGGCACCTTTGTTTTGGCCTCTTTCTTTTGAGCCTACCTGCTACCTTTCAATAAAAGGCTTTGTTGGCACTCCTGCTCTCCGTGTGCGTTCTGTCCCACCTACACTTCCGTTACATACTGGTGGCAGCGGCGGGATCAGAACGCTGAAGAGGATAGAGAGCAGCCCCCTCACACTGGACCTAACGTCGGGAGGGGAGTACAGGAATAGGACTCTGGCAAGTTTGCAAGAAAAGGCTCGGGAGTTAAGCCTTACCTACAGGGGCCGGTCCAAAGAAGAGCTGGTCACTGCTATTGAGGAAGCCAGCCTTCGGAGAACTGAAAGCTTGAATGCCCCGACGCTAGAGAACGAACAGCTTGCATCTGCTGTATCAAGTCCCAGGAGCCCTTGAATCACATGGTATGAAGAGGAGATGGCTATCCTGGGGCCCGAGGCCACCTTGGATGACAAGAGGGAGGCTATCCGAAGGGTCCATGAGAGAGAAACCATGAGAGGCCTCAGAGGAGGAGACCCTCTTCCCAGCCCACAAGCCGATGGGCCTGATCTACCAAGGGTGACTCGTAAAGACTTCAAGCAATTTTGTGAAGCTACAGGGGATGTGGAAGGGTTCTTCCAGGATTTCAAACACTTATGTCAGCTGCTGGAGGTGCCCCGTGGAGACTGGGTGTGCCACCTAGTGGGCCTGCTGGAAGGGGGTGTGGCTGCTGCCTACCAATGGACGCACAGTGGAATCGAGAGTACAGTAGGATCACACAGACTGTATTAGAACATTATTAACTCCAGAAACCCACCAGATCCAATTCCGGGACCTCTCCTGTCATTCTGAGCCTTACTTTAAGATGTATGCGCACAAAATCTCGCGGGCCTGCTGACGCTGGCTGGAGGGGGAGCAGGCCTTTACTATTGAACACGTTGTCCAGGCCTTGCTGAAGGAACAATTCTTTGCCAAATGCCCAGCAGCGGTGCGGGAGTGGGTGAAGGAGAGGAACCCTGGCCCCCTCATGCGGGCTGCTGCACTGGCAGACGAGGTCCTTGCCATTAAACCCCATTGGAAGAGACTGGTAGCCGAGCCCCCCAAGGCCCAGAACACAGCCAGACCACTTTCCGGCAACCCCATGCCACCCCTCCGGCGCCCTGTCACCCCAACACCATCCACAGCCCCTTATTACCGACCTTGTCCTTCTGGGCTGTTTCTGGACTTCCGGTGCTATGGGTGCAACCAAGCCGGGCATCTTCAGGCCAACTGCCCTCAGAACCATCGCATCATGTTCGCCAGCCACAGTCACCCATTCAACTACCTAGAGTTGACCCCAGAGGAAGAACCACTCCCCCACCTCCCAGGGACTGGCTGACCCCCACTGTGGCCAATCCTCCTCGGGGAGTCTACAGTGTTCATCCCCTTGTCCTATCCTACCCAGAGCAGAGGCAGCGCCACCGGCAGGAGGTCCTGACTGATGGGGAGAGGACTACGGGATTTCGAGACACTGTGGCCTTCCTCAGCATTGCGGATCCCCACGTAGTAAAACCCAAACCCATCAAGCTGGGCCCTGGGTTCTCTATTGAACTGGCAGGTGGTGCTAAGAAACACATCCCCATTGCGTTGGTTCACCTTGACTATGGGTTTGGGGAAAAGCGCTGCCAAATTGGAAGCATGGCTGGACTACCTGCAGTCATTCTGCTTGGAAATGATTTAGGAGAGCTACAGTGTCACTACGTCGGAGCTGTGACCAGAAGCCAAGCCAGCCATGGTCTACCCACTGAGGAAGCCCAACGGGACCCCTCTTCTGCCCTGGATCCGGTGAGTGCTACCAACCCTGACCAGGATACCACCCTGACCTGGGACCGTGAGAAATTTAAACAGGAACTAGACTTTGACCCCACATTGAGCAAATTCTGGGTCCAAGCGGGTGCCTGACCATTCGGGGAGGGCAGGGAATGAACCCTCTGGGAACGAGGACTACTATATTGCGTTACAGATGCTAACTGCCCAGACCAGCCCTGGACTGCAACCAAACAGCTGATCGTTCCCCAGCAATTAAGGTTCTCGCTGCTCCAAATTGCCCATGACATTCCCTTAGCTGGACACCTGGGGAAGAGAAAAACAGAAAGAAGACTAACCCAAGCATTCTACTTGCCTGGCATCTCTCAGTCTGTTGCTAACTTCTGTCGGACCTGTGATGTCTGTCAAAGACAGAGGCAGCCTGGGGACCATCCCAGGGCCCCACTCCACCCTATGCCCATCATCGAGGAACCCTTTCAGAGGGTGGTGGTGGACAACATTGGCCCTCTGGCCCAGCCCAGTACGTCAGGAAAAAGATATATGCTTACTATAGTGAACTATGCCACCTGCTACCCGGAGGCAGTAACCCTGTCCAGCATTTCAGCCCTCAAGGTAGCGGAAGCACTTGTCACCGTTTTTTCCTATGTAGGGTTCCCCAGTGAGATTCTGACTGATCAGGGCACCCAGTTCATGTCAGATGTAATTCAATCTCTGTGGCGTGCATGCGGGGTATCTGCCATCCGGACCACCCCCTACCAAACCCAGACCAACGGCCTCTGTGAACATTTTAATGGGACTCTTAAAGGCATGATGAAAGCCTTTGTAGACAGTGCGTCATACTGGGAAAAGCTCCATCCCCATCTTCTGTTTGCATACCAAGAAGTGCCGCAAAAATCCACTGGTTTCTCACCCTTTGAGTTCCTATACGGATGGAAGGTCCGAGGTCCTTTAACTTTATTACGGGAACATTGGGAAGGAGAGGTGGAAGATACAGGAATTCCAGTTGTACCGTACGTGCTGGAACTGCGGGAGCGGTTATTCCGGCTGGCTGGCATGGCCCACAGCCACCTTTAAGTGGCTCAAACGCGGCAGAAGACATGGTATGACCGAAGGGCCCATGACTGGGAGTTCACTAAGGGCCAACAAGTCCTCCTAAGCTCCAGCACGTCTGGGAATGGCCCTATAAAATCCTCCGCAAACTTGATGAGACTAATTGTGTACTCAGCCTAGAAGACCACGACTGACGACAGTGCACAGTCCACATAAACATGCTCAAAGAGTACCATGACCAGACCTTGCCCACCCTGGCCATATGCCTTACCCCCACAGGCGAAGCTGACAAAGGGCCTGACCTCCTAAAATCCACCAAGGACACCCACTCCCTGGATCAAATTCCCACTGGGGCATGGCTAAGTTCCCAGGCAGGATGTGATTGGGAGCAGGGCCATCGCCTTTTCGGCAGTCCCAGGACGTACCGATTTGGCTTTTCACCATGTAGAAACACAGGGACAAAAACCCATCAACCGGCCCCCTACCAAGTCCCAGAGTCAGTAAAAGCAGCTAAGCAAACAGAACTCACCGAGATGCTCCAGATGGGTATTATCTGTCCCTCTCACAGTCCCTGGGCTTCCCCAGTGGTATTAGAGCCTAAAAAAGATGGGAGCACCCAGTTTTGCGTAGACTACAGACGACTTAATGACTACACGGTTAGTAATGCATACCCCATGCCGCGCATAGACGAGCTGTTAGACAGGCTGACCGGGGCCCAATACGTTACAACCCTGGACCTCAATAAGGGCTACCGGCAAATTGGCCTTACCAAGGGTGGCATAGAATGCTCCGCTTTCATCACACCTTTCAGACTTTTTGAATTCCTGGTCATGCCCTTTGGAATGTAAAATGCACCCGCCACCTTCCAGCGAGTTGTAGACCAGTTGTTAGAGGGATGCCAAGGATTTGCATGTGCTTACTTGGATGACATAGCCATCTTTAGCAACACATGGGAGGAGCACCTGCTGCATGTGGGGGCCATTTTGGACCGCATCTGCAAGGCAGGTGCAATACCTAGGCCACCGAGTAGGGGGAGGGAAAGTGAAACTGGACCTGCAAAAGTTCAAGCTATCCATGACTGGCCTACCCCTCAGACAAAAAAACAAATAATGTCTTTTCTTGGCACTGCAAGTTACTATCGCAAGTTTGTCCCCAATTTCAGCACTGTGGCAAAACCTCTAACCAACCTCATCCGGAAGAACAGCCCTAGGATGGTACACTGGACCCCGGCCTGCGACTCTGCCTTCCATCAGCTCAAATCTGCCCTCTCAAAGAACCCTGTTCTGACTGCTCCAGACTAAAACAGACGTTTTATAGTGAACAACCGATGCCTCTACCTACGGCCTGGGGGCTGTCCTGAGTCAAGTGGATGAGGCAGGAGAGGAACACCCCATTGCCTTCATCAGCCAAAAACTTCTGGACAGGAAGGTAGCTTATGCCACCATTGAAAAAGAGTGTCTGGCCATTGTCTGGGCTTTGAAAAAGCTTCAACCTTATCTGTATGGCCGAGAATTCACCATCCTCATGGATCACATCCCGCTCACATGGCTAAATAGAGTATCTGGAGACAACGGGCGCCTCCAGAGGTGGAGCCTATCGCTCCAACCATAAAATTTTACCATCCAACATCGGCATGGGAGCAAACACCAGAACGCTGACAGGCTATCCAAGCAGCAGGAGCCCCAATAGGTGAGCTCAATGCCATTGTAAAATAAAAGGGGAGGGGTTTTCACAGACCCTACTCTTTCCCCCCCCCCTTCTTTTGTCTTCCCTGCACCCCCAGAACTTTGCCCTTTTCCCCAGCATGGGATTTTCCTCCCCCCTGACCACTCATTCCATTGCCTGCCCCCCCCCCCCCCACTGTGCTATCCTTCTCTCCTCCCTGGCCAGGTGTCGGAAAGTCTGCCTCTCCACCTGTGGGCTCACTGGGGCAAAGAACACACTCCTTGTGTGGGCTCAAGTAGAGGGGGGCTGGGCTGGTTGCCAGGAAGTTAGTAGCGTTTGTTTCCAATAATAATGATTTTAGTGTATTTTTAGGAAAAATATAATTTTTTTTTTTTTGGGGGGGGGGGGGTAGACTCTACGGGGCCCTGTGATTTCTAACAGCAGCCCTGGCTTCACCAATCTGAAAGAAGCATGCAGATCATGAATGTTAGAATGACCTCAGAACTCTTGCTCAGTTTACTGAGAGCACAGATTACACAGGCCAATGCCAAGGAACTAGCCCTTTAAAGTGTATAAGTTCACAAAAATGTCTCTATGCTACTCTAGTATACTCCTTGTTTATGGCTCAATCACACAGTTTGATGCACATTTCCATTTTTTTGGTGAATTGGCCTGTTGGCAGACTGAAAATAGCCAGTCTAATATTAAAGCACAAGAAGACACAACATCTTTCACCCATTCATTCCTAATAGGACCCCAATGAGAATACATACCCCCAAACAAATGGATATGCACCCCATAGTCCACACAACACACTTTCTTGCAACATGTGTCTTAAGGCTGAACGGGGGGAAAAAAAAATCATCTGCATTGAGTCTCTAGCCCACTGCTCATTTTGCCTAGGGGACAAAGAATAGGGTGATATAATTATCTAATTCCACCCTCCTGCAGGTATCCTCATCTTCGTGTCACTGGTACCCTAGTTGCAGTTGTCTCACTTCCTGTATAATGCAGGACCATAGGTTTGCATTGTACAGGAAGACGCAGAGGGCCCGCCCACATTCTACAGCCTGAGAACATAGGGCAGAGCACTGGCTTCCTAGGGAGCGAGGAATAGGGTAACTATATCACCTTAATCATCATCCTCTTAGGCAAAAGGAGAAGTTAGCCCATGCAGTGGGGAGGAGGACCCACTGAAAAGGTAAATCTTTTTTGTTTTCTGGAGTTCAGCCTTATTTACTACGGACAGTTATATAGCTCCAACAATTTACACAGTGCTTTATATACTTTTCACTCATATCAGTCCCTGCCTTCAAGGCTTTATCACATTAGCCTACGCCCCCTATTTCACATGATTACAGACTCACTTGGGCAAATTTACAGTGCCTTGAAAAAGTATTCATACCCCTTGAAATTTTCCACATTTTGTCATGTTACAACCAAAAATGTAAATGTATTTTATTGGGATGTTTTGTGATAGACCAGGCATCACTAAATGGCGGACCGCGGGCCAAGTCCGGACCGAGTCAGTTTTCCGTCCCGCCCTGCCACGGTTGTGCCATTTAGGATCTGCATTTTTTCCCCTCAGCCGCCGCTGCCTGCTAGCTCTGTTGTCTTTACAGAGCTGACATCGGAGGAGCATCACAGCGATGCACACAGGGCAGGGGTTGGCCCAGTTAACTGATTGGTTGCTAGAACTGCCCTGCATTCTAGCAACCAATTAGTTAACTGGGGCAGGTCCCCACCTCCGTTCATCCCTTGCTACTGTTCCGATGTCAGCTGTGGTGCCCTGTGCAAGGTAGGACAGGGAAGAGGGCACTGCTGTTGTAAAGGGGGAAAGAGGGGTGATATAAAAGAGGCAGGGCAGAAATGTGAAGGGAGTGATATGAAGGGGGATTAAGTTCTACAAAGGGGGTGAGGACAGAAATGGGAAGGGGGGCTGGGGACTGCGGTGTGAAGGGGGGTTCTAAAAAAGGGGGTGAGCACAGGAATGTCGGGGTGGTATAAAGGGAGTGAGGACAGGAATGTTAAGGAGGGGGGTGGGGGGCTGGGGACAGTTATGTGAAGGAGGGTGCTATAAAGGGGGGGGGGGACAGATTAGGCACATGACTGGGAGGACATTGTGCCCCAATGGAAGTGGGGTCTCACAGGGTATGAATAGGAATGGTGTTGGGAGCTGACAGCTTTCTGTGGCTGTTCTAGTGAGTGTGATGAAGCCAGCAAGGTATAAATCCATACCAAAGTAGATAGCTGTGTATGTTTGGAACTGTTGGCTTTCAACCTGAGAAAGCCATGTGTTATTCTTGATTAGACACGGGCTGAACGACCCCGGCTCGGTTCGCAGCAGAGCTTTCGAACATCGTAAAAGTTTGGAATCGGAACCGAATAACGAACCCCATCAAAAGTTCTAAATTTGAAGGCTTATATGCAAGTAATTGGGCATACAATGGCTATGGGGGTCTGGGTACTGAACTGGGGGAACATCTATCAATGAAAAAAAAAAAGTTGAAAAAAAAAAAGTTGAAAAATTCCTTTAAATATAGTGCCTGAGGGGTCCCCCTAGTTTGCCTGTAAAGTGATACATCTGTACCCTGTATAGAACCTGCTGCAGCAATAATGACATTTTCCCTGCAAGCTTTTTTTATTCTGTAAACAATGGCTTGGGGAGCCATTCTGTATGACGAGGCCACAATTTAGTGCACTCAGAACAAGATTAGAGATTTTTTGTATAAATTCTGGTGTCTCTTTAGCAGACTTTGGATAGAAGTAACAGGTGCCGAAAAATTGGTCTTTGGGTGTTGGTGGTGCCTTCACACCATAACCCTATAAAGGTACTGTTAATGAATCAAGTAATGCCTGTGCATTGTCAAGGAGCAAGTGGCTGCCTGATGCTGGCTATGGAAGAAAATGTCCACCTTTGCCTGTTTACACAGGTGCTGCTAGCCCCCTCACAGTGCCATGGGTATGTCTGCCTCTCCTTGTTGGCCTCCCAGACAGGATGGGGGGGGGGTTATTAACAAAATGTAATAAAGATGGGGAGATGTGTACGTGGATGCACTTTAATCAATGGAAAGTGGTGTTTGGTGCACTTTAACTTGAGTACTCACTACACTGATACACCCCACTGACACACTTCAATATCCTGAAAAAAAAACTGCACTGACGCACTGCAAAATACTGCAGTAAATGTGCACTAACGCACTGAAATATACTGCGTTAAACGTACTACAATATACTGCGGTAAACATGCACCAACACACTGAAATATATTGCGTTAAATATGCACTAACACACTGCAATATACTGCAGTAAATCTGCAGTAATGCACTGAAATGTACTGTGTAAAACGTGAACTAACGCACTGCAATGTACGGTGGTAAACCGTCAATAACACACTGAAATATACTACGTTAAAACGTGCAGTAAAGTACTGAAATGTACTGCGTTAAATGTGCACTATCACACTGTAATATACTGTGGTAAACCTGCAATAACGCACTGAAATCTACTACGTTAAACATGCAGTAATGCACTGCAATATACTGCGATAAATGTGCAGTAAGGCACTGAAATTTCCAGCGTTTACCGTGCACTAACACACTGCAATATACTGCGGTTAATGTGCAGTAACGCACTGAAATATACTGTAGGAAACCTGCCCTGACAAAATAAAATGGCATTAAAGTAGAAATGAACGGTCGGACTACACTCACACTGCACTATCACTAGATTCACACTAAACTTACACTAAAGTAAAAATGAACGGTCACACTACACTCACTCTGCACCATCACTGGATTCACACTAACTGATACTTTACATTCATAATAGAATCACAATATCCCACTATAGCACACTAGCTCTCTAGTAGCACTGAACAGAGCTGTGTTCTATCTCTCTCCATGTCAATATCACACTGCAGATGGCCACTTTGGGAAGAATATTTTTATAGTGTGGGGTGGGACTAAGAGCAATGAGCCATGATTGGATAGAGTCATCATGACAGTGTCCAATCATAGCTCCGAGAGTGCTAGGTGCCCTGATTGAGCAAATGTTTCATTGCTTCAGCCAATCAGGGCTTCCAATGCACTGTGTGGTGGTGCAGTGCATTGTGGTCCTTTGGCGGGCCGAAAAAACGGTCGAACACCCTGATAATTCAGGTATTCATCGAATGGGTGAACAGCTAATGTTAGGCCGGAACCCATGCTCAAGCTGAACCGTTGGCCCAACAATAATCTTGATGTACCCTGGTTGAGAAGATATTGGGAAGGCTCAACTCACAGAGCTTTCATCACAGGCATAGAAACATAGAAACATTTTTATTATGGAATAAGAAAATGCCTCGATTCCCCCATCCACAAATTCAGGGTGTATGGGGGAATCTCTGCCACTGTGGTATTGCATTCTGACAGCGGGGACCCTTCCCGGCCATCAGAATATAATAATCAGTGTTGCCGGCTATAGCTGGCAGCACTGACTGTTAGGCAAAAACCGAACAGGCTGGTTGTACACAAAGTGATCTATACTACACCATTGTATACAACCAGTCTGCCCATAGCTGTATTGAAATTCCAGGTGGATTAAGTTAAGTTGGCCATGGATGGATAGATTTTTGAACACATATTTGTAGGAAAAATCATTCAAAAGATTTTGTTTGCTTTTAACATTTGATTTTGGGATGAATGGACTTTATTGAATGAAAACCACAAATACTGTTAGAAATGTGTTCGTCCGAGAAACATTTTTTATCCTACTCCTACAAATTTTCCCATCACCGTGATAGAAAACGACATCGCTTTGACCCGACTAATGTTTAGAAAAACAAATAAACTTTCTTAGAACATTCTTTTCCTAAGAAATTTTAGATTTTTTGAGTTTTTGTTCATAATCCTACCCACCTATGGCCAGCTGTTGACTGAATCGCTTTTTACTACTACTACTACTATTTTTCTAAAACATAGAAAACACTTTTAATAAAAATTGTGCATTGGTTTTAGACACATTTTTTCCTAGGAACATTAAGAATTTTATTTTAGGCCATCCTTTCTATGGGAGACAAAGAAGTTGATTTACTAAAGGCAAATAGATCATTCACTTTGCAAGGGAATATGCATTTTGCAAGAAAAATTTCTCTTGAGCTTTGTGAATGTGCTAATATTTCACTATGCAAAGAATAACTTAAACACATACAAGGTGAATAAAAACAGCACTTTTGCTTGCATGTGATTGGATGATCGAAGTCGGCATAGCTTCATATCATTCACTAAGCTCCGGGTAAAATTTCCTTGCAAAGTGCAACTTCTCTTTCAAAGTAATCAGTCTATTTTCCTTTAGTAAATCAACCCCAAAGTCTCATCTGCCAATCCACAGAAGATCAAGAAATTGTGCTAAAATCGATGTAATCAGATAGGGTGAGGTTTAATGACAGTTGTTAGGACTTAACATCTAAGACACTAACACAGCACTGAGTTCATAGTGAATGACTGGTATTACTTTATTAATGCCTTCAGTTAAGCTTATGGTGACTTATCAGTAAACGGTTTCTGTGATGTAATAGGAGTTGTCCCATTTTGCTTTACAGCTTCGATATTATTTAGCATGATAAAGAGAAAGAGATAACATTTTTAATGTATTATATTTATTAACTAACATATCCATTGACATGCAGATTCCAAAGTGATTTTTTAATTCGTTTTTACATTTAGTATCAAATAATCACTTTTATATCCTTTCACTGCATACATGCAGCAGCACATGTTTTTTCTTTTTTTAATAATAATTAAAGTATAAAGGGATAATCTAATTGGAAGTTTTAAGGTAATTTTCTACAATTATGTGTGTATCTAAACCTCACTTGTTTGATAATCCTGAGTATTTATACAAATCTGTATAATCCCATACAAAGTATATGTTACAGAACAGAAAATAGTTAAGTCATTATAACAGTAAATTACATATTTTTCTAAATGCAGTAAATAAAGTATTTAGAACTTATATTGTTTTCATTTATAGTTGTGTCATTTTGTGGAAAGCCTTGAAAACAAGTGGAGGGGTTAGAGCCTTTCTCAGTTTTTTATTGTGGTCTGTGTTCCCATTGGAAAGATTCAAGCTCTCTGTTTTAACAACAGATTAAAAGAATAGATTGTGATCAGATACACAAAAGTGCTGCATCCCTATCGCAACAGTTTTTCCACCACCTAGTATTTGGTGCAATTTTTGTATGTTTGTTTTAATGGTTTTAAAACAATGTATAATAAAGAGTGACTATTTTTTTTTTTCATTCACACATAATGTGTGAATTATGACTATTGTGTATTGACACATTATAGAATTGTTTAGTTTAGATTTGTCTACTCATAAGACCCCGTTCACACTGGGGCGACCTGTCAGGCGACCTGGTCGCCTGACAAGTCGCTGTGGGTCGCCTGCCATAGAGCAGCACAGGACCCGTTCTAATAGGAGCGACACAAGTCGCTCCGACTTAGAAAAAGGGTCCGGAGCTTCTTTGGGGCGACCTGGAGCGACCTGCATTGACTTCAATGATATGAAGTCCGTGCCGGCCGCTCCGACTTCACAGGTCGCCCGGCAAAGTCGGGTCGCCCCAGTGTGAACGGGGTCCTCTCTGTTTGTCCAGATGATCATTGGCAATGAGGCAGGGAAATCCAAAATTTTACAGCTGTCCCCAAGACAGAAATAGAGGTGAAGGCTTCCAAAGTGGACAACTGTTCTAATGACAACTAAACCTGGCCAAACACTGATCGAAATTCGCCCTGTTCAGCAGGGAATGGGCGAAATTTTGATCAGTGTGTGGCAGTCCCAAATAAGTAATATTAATGAAATTCTGTTGATGGTTCGTGTTGAAAATTTTTCCTCAATTATTCACAACAGCCAGTCAGCTGCAGCTGTTGATCAGCATACTCTGACAGCGGCGGGTGCCACCATCAGACAACAATGTTCAGGTGGAGAAGAGGACATTCCTCCATACATCTTGTTTTTTTTTGTTTTGTTTTTTTATTTTATTGGGTTTTAAACATTACAGAAATAATATGGCGACGAGTGAAAACTCGAGTAGCCTGCATAGCGAAACATAATACTAAAAGAAAACGGTAGAAACACATTAGAAAACATTGGTAGAAAACCTTTGGGATAACCAACCATCCATCTTCCAACCAGCGATTTCTCAAGCGATGGCATAATTCTTGTTTGTGTGCATGGAGGAATCTTTGAGTTGGCTAAAAAAAAAGATTGTCCTTCACTTTGGAGAGATTTTATCTCACTTCCTGCTGTGTCTCTGGGACAGGAAAAAAAGTTAAATTTCCACAAAATAAAAAACAAAACAAAAGGGGCTTTACCATCCACTCTCTATCCAAAGCTGGAAAAATGATAGCTTTATATATTTTGTAAGTTTTCGCTTAACCACTTGCATACAGAGCAGTTAGACACCCTTCCTGCCCAGACCAATTTTCAACTTTCAGCACTCTCACACTTTGAATGACAATTGCTCAGTCATGCTACACTGTAACCAAACAAAATTTTTATCATTTTTTTCACACAAATAGAGCTTTCTTTTGGTGGGATTTGATCACAACTGGGGGGGTTTTTTTTTCGTGATATATGCAAAAAAAGAGCAAAAATTTTGAAAAACAAAAAAAACTTTTTTTTAGTTTCAATTATAAAATTTTGCAAAAAATTATTTTTTCTTCATACATTTGGGCCAAAATGTATACTGCTACATGTCTCTGGTAAAATTAACCCAAATTAGTGTATATTATTTAGTCTGTGTGAAAGTTATTGAGTCTAGAAGCTATGGTACCAATTACTGAAAATTGATCACACCAGATGTACTGACTGCCTATCTCCTTTCTTGAGGCCCTGAAATGTCAGGACAGTACAAATACCACCCAAATGACCCCTTTTTGTAAAGTAGACAGTCCAAGGTATTTAGTAAGAGGCATGGTGGGTTTTTTGAAGTTGTAATTTTTTCCCACAATTCTTGGGAAAATGAAGAAAAAATGTTTTTTTCTTTTTTTTCCCACAAAGTTGTCAATTTATAAGCTATTTCTAACACATAGCATGTACACAGCAAAAATTACACCCAAAAATACATTCTGCTACTCCTTCCGAGTATGGTGATACCACATGTGTGAGACTTTTACACAGCCTGGCCACAAAAAGAGACTCCACGTCCAAGAAGCACCTTCAGGCGTTCTAGGAGCATAAATACACATAAAACTTTCTTACTACCTATCACACTTTTCAAGGCCCTAGAGCACCAATACAATGGAAAAGTCCACACAATGACCCCATTTTGGAAAGCAAACACTCCAACGTATATTCTATGAGGCATTATGGGTCGTTTGAACGTGTCATTTTTTTCCACAAGTTTTTGGAAAATGTGGGAAACAAATGAAAACCTTTTTTTTTTTTACACAAAGTTGTCAATTTATAGGATATTTCTAACACATAGCATGTAAATAGCAAATATTACACCCCAAAATACATTCTGCCACTCCTCCTGAGTATGGCAATACCACATGTGTGAGACTTTTTCACAGCCTAGCCATATAGAGGGGCCTAACATCCAAGGAGCATCATCATGCATCCTAGCCACTTGCCTAGGCCTATTTTTGACATTTGGTGTTTACAAGCTAAAATCAGTTGTTTTGCTAGAAAAATGCTTAGAACCCCCAAACATTATATATTTTTTTTTAGCAGAGACCCTAGAGAATAAAATGGAGATTATTGCAATATTTTTTATCACACCGTATTTGCGCAGCGGTCTTCCAAACGCAATTTTTTTTTGAAAAAATTCACTTTTTTTAATTAAAAAATAAGAAACCAGTAAAGTTAGCCCAATTTTTTTCCATAATGTGAAAGATAATGTTACGCCGAGTAAATAGATACCCAACATGTCATGTTTCAAAATTGCGCACGCTCACGGAATGGCGACAAACTTTGGTACTTAAAAATCCCCATAGGCGACAATTTAAAAATTTCTACAGGTTGCCATCTTTGAGTTACAGAGCAGGTCTAGGGCTCAAATTATTCCCCTTGCTCTAACGATCGCGGCGATACCTCACATGTGTGGTTTGAACACCGTTTACATGTGTGGGCGGGGTTTCTGTATGCGTACGCTTCTGCGCGCGAGCTCACGGGGACAGGGCGCTTTAATTTTTTTTTTTTTTTTTTTACTATTTATTTTATTTATTATTTTTTATTTTTACACCGTTTAAAAAAAAAATTGATCATTTTTATTTCTATTAAAAGGAATGTAAACATTCCTCGTAATAGAAATAGGCACGACAGGACCTCTTTTTTGTGAGATCTGGGGTCAAAAAGTCCTCAGATCTCACAAGTACACTAAAAGATAGAAAAAAAAAAAAAATTATTATATAAAATGAAAAAAAAAAAAAAGGACATTTAAACCGGTTGCTAGGCAACAACATTTTCCGTAGCTCCGGTCCTCCAAGACCATAGAGTCAAGTGAGGGCAAGCTTGCCCTCACTCGACATCCTGTCTGTGAGGATCTGGGACCGGATCGTTTTCCCCGCTGCCGGCGGGTCCGGTAAGCGGGAAAAGGACCGGAACGCGGCGGGAGGGGGCGCCTCTTCCGCCATCCCGAAAGGGTGATCCCACGGTGAATCCGCCGCTGGGACCACCTTTATCGGAAAGCCAACCGTCCACCGTTTAAAAAAATACCAGGGTTATGGCAGCTATCTGCTGCCATAACACCGGTATTTAGGTTTAAACGGAGGTCGTATATAAACCTTTTTGGACTTGGACATGGTGGCTGTATGAAGGGTGACAGGTACTCGGGTACTTTGTTGGGCAGGTGACAGGTACTCTGGTACTGATGAGCAGGTGGCAGGTACTCGGGTACTCCGATAGGCAAGTGACAGGTACTCGGGTACTCTGATGGGCAGGTGACAGGCAGGTGATAGGTACTGATGAGTAGTACTGATACTGATAGGTGATACTGTACTGATGGGTACTGATGATCAGTACTGATATGTGATAGGTACTGATGAGTACTGATGAGTAGTGATGGGTACTGATGAGCAGGCGGCAAGTACTTGGGTACTTCAGGCATCAGGTACTCTGATGAGCAGGTGGAAGGTACTCGGGTACTCTGATGGGTAGGTGACAGGTACTCTGATGACGGTTACTCCGTTGACAGGTACTCAAATTACCCGAGTACCTGTCATCAGAGTACCCGAGTACCTGTCATCAGAGTACCCGAGTACCTGTCATCAGAGTACCCGAGTACCCGTCATCAGAGTACCCGAGTACCTGTCATCAGAGTACCCGAGTACCCGTCATCAGAGTACCCGAGTACCCGTCATCAGAGTACCCGAGTACCCATCATCAGAGTACCCGAGTACCCGTCACCAGAGTACCCGTCATCAGAGTACCTGAGTACCCGTCATCAGAGTACCCGAGTACCTGTCATCTGAGTACCTGATGGGCTGGTGACAGGTACTCGGGTACTTTGATGGGCTAGTGACAGGTGCTCTTTATTGGGGGGGGGGCAATCAGTGTGTTTGGGGTGCACTGTAATCAGTAACTAGCTGTTACCACACTCTCTTCCTCACACAGGATCAGTGTGTGAGGAGGAGAACACGGTGACAGCTAGTTACCGTGTTCTCTGTTGACATTTGTGACCGGCTGTGATTGGACACAGCCGGTCACGTGGTAAAGAGCCAATTTCATTGGCTCTTTACCTAGATCGGGGATCGACTCTGTCCGAGGGACGAGCCTCGTCCCCGATCGCTGCTCTGCGCGCCCCCGGGGGTGCGCATTGCAGAGAGAATGAGCGGCTCGTGCTGGAGCCGCTCATGTGATCGGCTGTGATTGACACAGCCGATCACATGGTAAACAGCCAATTTCTATTTGCTGTTTACCTTGATCAGGGATGGGCTATGTCCGAGGGACGAGCCTCACCCCCGATCGCCGCGCTGCGCGCCCCTGGGGGCGCGCAGTAGAGGGGAGATCCAGGCGACGTCATATGACGGCGGCCCGGATCCTCACAACCACTTTGCCGACGTCAGTTTACATGACTCGGTATGGAAGTGGTTAAAGTAGGAAAAAGCACTCTTTCATTTGGAGCAGGTTTGTAAATAGTTAAAGAACTATAAGAATTTACCAAGTAGGTGCAGCCTGACTCTTCTATTATGCACAATCTGCATAATGTCTTTCAACAGGATCCCCTTCCCCTCCTTCTCCTTCTCCTTCTCCTTCTCCTTCTCCTTCTCCTTCTCCTTCTCCTTCTCCTTCTCCTTCCCCTTCTCCTTCTCCTTCTCCTTCCCCTTTCTCCATCACCCTCTCCCTCTCCTTAAACTTCTTCTTCCTCCTCCACCACTCATTCTTTGCACAGTTTCTGGATAAGAAACTAACAAATGTTACATGTGAATGAAAATATGAAAAAAAGCTCATGGGCTGCTGGGTAACTGTAACAAAACGTGTAAAATGTGTGTGCAGGTAAAGCATAGTTATGGCTCTGTTCTGCTTATCAGGAGGGTCTGATCTGTTAGTTAGCCTGTCACATGTTTCCAGGTGTGATTCACTGGGTCTGAGGGAGTGTCCCCACTGCAGCCAATGAGGGAGCTCATTGGACAGTGGAGGAAACCTAGCCAGTGACACACTCTGTTTTATGACAGTTCCAGTGGGAGGGCATTCCTGCAATGCATCCTGGGATTGGACATAAATAGGAGGGGAGCATGTGACAGGGTGTCTTTGGGTGGGAAGCCAGGTCCCAGGAGGAGGGTGACGGCCGTCTCTCCTCCTGTTGCTAAGGAAGGTGGTCCAGGCAGTCGGCCAAGGATCAGAGAATGAGCTGTGCTGTGGAGGATCCAGTGTGTGCTGACCAAGTGGAGCTGTGAGGCAGGATTCTTCTGGAAAACCAGCAGTTGTGAGTACTCAAGATCTGCCCAGGGGTTTGCCTAAGAGAGGGGACCAATCCAGAGAGTTCAAGGGGATCAGAGAGCCAGCTAACCCAGGATGTTGCAGTAAAGGGGGTGCCAAGTTGTGAAGCCCAGAAGAATAGGGAGTAAAGGGGGTGCCAAGAAGGGCCCTGAAGTGTCTCAGCAGTACAATCTGCACTACAAGTCAGCTACCTCAGGAAAGAGTACCTTAGGGAGCTTAAAGGACTTTTCACAGTGAAAGGTGAAGCTAAAGTAAGCGGCATAGCCGTGACCAGCATCATTCATCTTTAATCAGCATCAGTCAGTGCTAACCAGCATCAATTAGCAATTCTGTATAGTCCCTGCCTATTTGTGCATGGTTCAGTTCTTGGAGTATCCCACTCATCCCTTCTCCTATCCAAGTTCTCAATAAACCCTAAAAACCAAAGAAACTGGACTGGTTCTTGTCTGAGGTAATCACACTTGGAAACATACTTAAATGTCCTACTGTTGCTAATGGTAACCCAGGGGAACCCACACTCAGTGGCTCCCATGGGAGTACTGCCACATGTGTTTTCTGGAAATGCTGCAACCACCCCTTAAAGTTTAGATAATAATAAAACAGCACTTACATATATAAAATAAACACATACAAAATAAATATCGTGCAAAACATCAAAAGGGGGTATTTAGCGTATTGATCAAAGGCAGTTTACTCAAACACTTTATAAAAACAAATGAAAAAATATAAATAGTGCACCGTTCCTTTATATAATCCTAGTGTCAGTGTGGGATAAAAAAAAAGTATACGTGCTAAAATAGGTATGTACAGTACATGGGCGTCCGCAGAACTTTTTTCAGGGTGGGGCAACATTTTAAGGTCAACCATGCCCCGCCCCTTTTCAAAAATGTAATGAAGGGGAGGGGCTTAGTCATTATACATATTTTGAGCATTTATTTTTAAAGAGCTAACAGCAGCATTTATTTTTAAAGCATTTGGTAACCAAAAAAAAAAAAGTTTGATCCTGTTGTCTTAAAGCATGTTATACAGCACAGTGCTTTGCTGTGTAATTTGGCCCCTTCTATCACCTAAAATACTTGGCTGATCCTGCCTGGCCTCTCCTCCCCTCTGTAACTGACCACGGTATACCATGGCAACTGAGCCCTGACACTGTGGTCAGTTTACGTGCCTCCATCATCTGCAGCCCTCCTGTCCTCCTCTGTCCTCTCTTCCCCCTCCCTCCCTGTCTGCTCCTGTTTCAGTGCCCGCCCCCCCTTCCCTCCTGCATGCTGCTATAGGTTTATTTAAAGTTTCATATCCTGTCTACAGTCTGTTTAATAATATTTTGTGCCCCTGTGTCTGTGTTTTATAAAAATAAGCCATTCTTTACAAGTTTTCAGAGCGCCACTCACCGCTCACGTGACCCGCTGCCTGTCTCCTCCTCTCTCCCTCCCCTCTTCCTCCCCTTCCGACTGATATCAGTGAGGAATCCTTGGCCCCGCCCGCTGCTGGCAGCTCTCAGACGGGGAAGGCAGAGAGCCGACGGGTCACGTGAGCGGCGCTCTGAGAACTGGTATAGAATGGCTTGATTTTTTAAAACACATACACACAGGCACACAGGATTATTAAACAGACCAGACAGGATGGTATAAAGTGGCTTAACAACCACTTGAAAGGGGAAGTTGAGATTCCAGGAGGGGGCATTTGCCCCCCCCCCCTTGCCCCTACCTTGGATTGAGAGTAACGGTTTGAGAGCATTTTGCAATACAAGCAACATTTTTTTACTTGATAAACAAACGATGTTCCGATATACAAGTAGTGTCATGTCACAACTAAGTATAAAAGAGAAGAGAGGCGCCTCAAAGTGTAGCAATATGGTTACATTCAATGAAGGTACAACATTTAGCAACTCATATAGTTGATGATTAAAAGAGTTCAAAGACACCCTGAAAATCAAAGTGAAAAAATGATGCAGCAGGCTAGTCCATTTTGCTGAAATGTAGAAACTCAAAATGGTACTCAGTAGTTTGTATGGCCTCCACATGCTTGTATGCATGCCTGACAACATCAGGGCAAGCTCCTAATGAGACAACGGATGGTGTCCTGAGGTATTTCTTTCCAGATCTGGACCAGGGCATCACTGAGCTCCTGAACAGGCTGAAGTGCAACCTGGCGGCGTTGGATGGCATGAAACATAAAGACCCAGAGGTGTTCTATTGGATTTAGCTCAGGCGAGTAGTGATGGCAACTTAAGCATTCCAAGATATCTGGGGAAGGAATATATCTGGAGAGCTGAATTGCTTTCAATGTAGGGGTTTGGCCTACAAACTTTTATATTCAAAGGTATATAACACCCCGCTTCAATCTCTCATTTTGGGGGGCCACTGGTTTATCACACCAGTTATGAAAAATATTTTCTAGTAACTTTTGTCACTGTGTGTAGCAGAGTTAATGTAGCGAAAGAGGAAACATTTCTGCAGTGCCCAAATACACTATTATGAAAGTATAACACCCCGCTTCAATCTGTCGTTTTGGGGGGGCCACTGGTTTATCACACCAGTTATGAAAAATATTTTCTAGTAACTTTTGTCACTGTGTCTAGCAGAGTAAACGCAGCGAAAGAGACAACATTTCTGCAGTACCCAAATACACTATTATGAAAGTGTAACACCCCGCTTCAATCTGTCGTTTTGGGGGGCCACTGGTTTATCACACCAGTTAAGAAAAATATTTTCTAGTAACTTTTGTCGTTGTGTCTAGCAGAGTTAACGCAGCGAAAGAGGAAAAATGTCTGCAGTACCCAAATACACTATAATATGCTTTCTATATTAGAAAGTATATTATAAGTGCATTACACCCCTATATACTGCACACCAAACAATAGTACACCTATACCAGTCCTTGAAAGGACTTTTGTGGACCTATTATCTGAGCGATCTGTGTCACTAACAATCTGTCCCTGCTCCCCACAGCAACCTCTCCCTACACTGACAAAAGACAGAATATAGATAGTACACCTATACCAAATACCAGTCCTTAAAAGGACTTTTGTGGACCTATAACGGAGCGATCTGTGTCACTGACAATCTGTCCCTGCTTCACACAGCAAACCTCTCCCTACACTGACAAAAAGCAGAATGTAAAATGGCAGCCAGATCAGGTCTATTTATAAGGTAGGGGGTATGTCCATGTGCTGAAATGTCTCAATTGGCTGTCCTGTACCACCTGATGGATGTGTCATGGGTCAAAGTTCTTCACAATGTAAAACAATATGGCCATATGTTCGCATGATCAACGGACAGCGAACGAGCAAAGTTCGCCGCGAACCGACCGCCAGGCGAACCGCTAGGCCATCTCTACAGGCCAGCATTGGGGCCATTCAATGGCATCAATTCTTTCATCCTCCAGAAACTTACTGCATACTCTCGCTACATGAGGCCTGGGCCCATTGTCAGACCCAGCATAGGGTCTGACAATGGGTCCAAGCAGGGCCGACATCACATCACAGGGACAACCCACACACATGTAAGGGGCCCGAAATCCGCAAGGGCTGAAGTCCTGAGCAGCTCAGGCCCCTGAGATGTTACTATCTGCTGCCTGAAGGATGGATGAATGACAGCTATGGTAGCTACTTGTTTCCGGCCACCTCCCCTCTACCAATCGCTCCAGGAGTGTATATAGAGGCGTCTAATCGGCGGTGCCTGTGAGGAGCTTGGCTTTGTCCCGGCAACCAGGAAGGAAGTGTAACGGAGCGACTGAAAGGATAAAGGGTCTCACCCCTATGGATTGAAACTTTTGAGGGGTGGGGTTGGCATCTGCGGATCTCATCCGATATACTCCTCCTGCCGCTCCCCAATCTCCTTCACATTACAAGTGGTAGAGCTGCAGACATTGAGGAGATCGGACACCGGGGGAGTGGCAGGGAGAGAAGATGGAATGAGACAGAGATCAGTTACTCACATGCCACTGAGCTCATCCCAGCAGCCGATGAATGAGATGGGAAGCAAAGTGCTGGGGAGGGATCAGAGCTGATCGGCTGAAAGAGCTCTCCTCTCTTCCTGACATGCCCCTCCAGCCATCAGCATGCAATAACAGGGCTCCCTTCTACCCCTTTTCTGCATCGATGTCCTGGCTCCTGCAGATGCTGGTGATTGGATGTGTTTAGGCACATGTATTAAGTGGAACTTTAAGTTACAGGTAGTGGATGGATTATAGTACTGTGATATCTCACAATTAATGTATTTCCCCCAAAAGCCACTTTTCATGTGGGTCTGCTAACTATAGAATCTGTCCAGTCATTGCTTTGTGTCAATAGTCTTCATGCTCCCATCTAATCTCCCTCCACTATGCTTGCTGCTATGTCTATAATCTATGTGAGCCCCATCCATTCTTCACATCACTACAGAGTGCTGCACAAATATTCCATCAAGGATACATCAAGTTTATATGACATCACTGCGATTGCCTCATGCCTAGTGGAGGGACTGTGGTTTTTATATATTGCTGCATTTTACCGGTTTCCGTGCAATTCTGTCACTTAGCTTTGCTACTATCACTTTCTGCTGATTTATCACTTCTTTCTGCTGAAGGGGCTATAAAAAAATAATAATAAAAAAAAAAACTACTAACACCGTTTACTGCCCTACCGACATGGGATGGAGGAGGAGAACATAGGATGGAGGAGGAGGGGGACATGGGATTGGGGAGGGGGACATGGGATCAGGGAGGGGGACATGGGATTGAGGAGGAGGACATGGGATGGAGGACATGGGACTGGAGGAGCAATAGGACATGGAATGGAGATGGAGGAAGACATGTGATGGAGGAGGAGGAGAACATAGGATGGAGGAGGAGGGGGACATGGGATTGGGGAGGGGGACATGGAATCAGGGAGGGGGACATGGGATTGAGGAGGAGGACATGGGATGGAGGACATGGGACTGGAGGAGGAATAGGACATGGAATGGAGATGGAGGAGGACATGTGATGGAGGAGTAGGAGGACATGGGATTGAGGAGCAGAGGGACATGGTATGGATGAGGGGAAATGGAATGGAGGAGGACATGGGGTGGGGGAGATTAGATTGTAAGAGAAGGACATGGGGTGGGGAGATGGGACAGAAGGAGGAGGAGGAGGAAGAGGACAAGAAAAGGAGGAGGAGGAGGACATGGGATGAAGAAGATGAGACTGGAGGAGGGGAACATGGTATGGGACTCGGTGTGTTGGTTAGTGAGCGGATTCAGTAGGACGGCCAGTGGGCAGGCCTAGGGAATGTTGGTGGTCAGGCCCAGGGAGGCCCAGGTCTAAAGCTGTGTAAGGGCCACCAAAATTTCTGATGGCTGCCCTAGGTCCAAGGATTTCATCCCGAATACCTAATGGTAGTTAGGGTGCCATTGTATAGTCTGTAGAGGTCTGTGCATCCTTCCATGGATATGCCTCCCCAGACCATCACTGGCCCACAACCAAACCGGTCATATTGAGCGATGTCACAGGCAACATACCATTCTCCGCGGTTTATCCAAACCCTTTCACATCTGTCACATGTGCTCAGGGTGTACCGGCTCTCATCTGTGAAAAGCACAAGGCGCCAGTGACAGTCCCACCAATTCAGGTGTTCAATGGCAAATGCCAATCAAGCTCCACAGTGCTGGGCAGTGAGCACAGGGCCCAATAGAGGATGTCCGGCCCTCAGGCCACCCTCATGAAATCTGTTTCTGATTGTTTAGTAGGAGTCGTTCCCACCAGTAGCCTGCTGGAGGTAATTTTGTAGTGCTCTGGCAGTGCTCATCCTGTTCCTCCTTGCACAAAGGAGCAGATACTCATCCTGCTGATGGGTTAAGGACCTTCTACGTCCCTGTCCAGTTCTCCTAGAGTAGATGCCTGTCTCCTGGAATCTCCTCCATGTTCTTGAGACTGTGCTGGGAGACACAGCAAACCTTCTGCCAATGGCACATATTGATGTGCTATCCTGGAGAAGTTGGACTGTCTGTGCAACCCATATAGGGTCTAGGTATCCTGTTTTTGAGGCTAACCAATGGTTTACATCTTGTGGTGAATCCTCTGTATTCACTGGTGAAGTCTTCTCTTGATTGTTGACTTTGACACACATACACCTACCTCCTTGAGAGTGTTCTTGATCTGGCCAACTGTTGTGAAGGGTGTTTTCTTCACCAGGGAAAGAATTCTTCGGTCATCCACCACAGTGGTTTTCTGTGGTCTTCCTGGTCTTTTGGTGTTGCTGAGCTCAACGGTGCACTCTTTCTTTTTAAGGATGTTCCAAACAGTTGATTTGGCCACACCTAATGTTTTTGCTATCTCTCTGATGGGTTTGTTTTTTTTTTGTTTTTTTCAGCCTAATGATGGTTTGCTTCACTGACAGTGACAGCTCTTTGGATCTCATATTGAGAGTTGACAGCAACAGATTCCAAATGCAAATAGCAAACTTTAAATTGACCCTCAACCTTTTATCTGCTCCTTGTAAATGGGATAATGCGGGAATAACACACACCTGGCCATGGAACAGCTGAGCAGCCAATTGTCCCATTCCTTTTGGTCCCTTAAAAAGTGGGAGGCACATGTACAAACTGTTGTAATTCCTACACCTATCACCTGATTTGGATGTAAATACCCTCAAATTAAAGCTGAAAGTTTGCAGTTAAAGCACACCTTGTTTGTTTAATTTCAACTACATTGTGGGGTGTATAGAGCAAAAAAGATTATAATTGTGTTGATGTCCCAATATTTATGGACCTGACTGTATATACCCTAATATGTCCCACTAAAAAAAAAAATGCATCATTTTACATCCACGTGAGCTTTTGCTTGTGAAATTCTATACTTCACAGTTTCTTTGTTTTTCCTCAGGTCTCAACTTACCTGTGCTTCAAAGAAAATTTACAAATAGCCTAGTGTCGACGTCCCCCTAGCCATGCATGTTTTCCCCATTACCAATATTTCATTAAAAAAATAATTGTGACCCATAAAACATAATTTTGACTTGGTATAGTTTGGTCCTGATTAACCAGTCATTATGTCATTTATGTTAATACCTAGGCAACCTATACCAAAGCATTATCTAAATGAATCATGTCTTTGGAATGCTTTTCACTAGCCCACAATACTACTTGTAAGTTATCTTACCTTTTACTTTAGCTATAGTATGTCAATATGTATTCATTTACACTCACCTCCATCTTTGCCTTGATGTTGGTACAGCGACGTCATAAAGGTCACTTTGAATTCTTTACTATTTATAACCCTGCTTCAAACCAAAGCGTGTTTTTTTGCTACATTAAGTGGAGACCTATAATAAACTTACAATATTTCTAAAGCCATTGTGGAAATTTCCCTTTGTTTTCTGTCTCAGAGACATACGAGGAAGCAAGAAGAAATTTCTCCAAAGGGAAGGACAATCTGTTCTTAGGTGTCAATAGAATGGTTGTCTCTTTTGAAAGCTTTCACCTCTATTCTTGTTTTGGAGACAGAAAATGTTGGATTTCTCATCACTTTCTGACCAATGGACTATGATTATCAGGACAAATAGAGACAGTTAATCTTTCCAACAGGGACACAGACCACACTAGTGTAGCACCCTACAGGTAGGTGCTAGGTAAATGTATAATGGGCCTTGTCTGCCTAACAGCAGGGCTGTGATCAGGGTGTCATGGTTTCCAGGTGTGCCTGCTGAGGGGGGAGTCTCCCCACTGGCTCCTGTGAGAGGCTTCTCATAGGGTAGTGGAGGAAACCCAATCAGGGGTTACATCCAGGCTTGTAACTACCCCAGAAGGTAGATTATGCTGCAAAGGATTCTGGGAGTGGGTATAAGTTTGTGGGTAGCGCATGACACAATGTCTTTGGCGGAAGCAGAGTCCCAGGATGGAGAGTGCGGCTGGGGGAGGGAGCCCCTGTTAATGGGCCCTGAATTGTACAGAGTGTGCCAGTTGGGATTTACAGCTTTATAGGATTCTACAACATGCTGCCTCAAGCCAGAGCAAGGCGGGAGGGAAGTATTCAGTGACTTGTAGCAGTATAACAGTGTCGGTGGTTCTACAATTTCACAGTCCTGGATCTTCTGGACTACACATCAAGGATTCACCACTTCCATTAAGTTACAGAGTGTTCTCAGAATTAGTGAGCATTGGCGGGCGCCGACTGGCGTCAAGGAAGCGCCTAGAGGCATTTTTCAGGAACAAAGTCCCAAGTGTATAAAGTTGAAGCCTAAAGGAGTATCCCACTCATTCCCTTCTCCCATCCCCTTTTTCTACAATAAAAAAACAAAAAAAGATGCCAGAGTTGTCCATGACTCAGTCTTCACACCCAGGGTCGCAGCTCACATGGGCTGGAAAGGTAACCGGTAACAATGGCAGACCCACATCAGGCCACAGGCCTGGAAAACCTGCTACACTAGAAACTGGGAAAGGTCTCCAAAAGTTCATTTAAAGCTTTTTTAAAGCTACTTTTTGTAATTACATTTATTTTTGCTATTTATATACTTACAGTGCCTTGCGAAACTATTCGGCCTCCTTGAACTTTTCGACCTTTTGCCACATTTCAGGCTTCAAACATAAAGATATAAAACTAAATTTTTTTGTGAAGAATCAACAACAAGTGGGACACAATCATGAAGTGGAACGAAATTTATTGGATATTTCAAACTTTTTTAACAAATAAAAAACTGAAAAATTGGGCGTGCAAAATTATTCAGCCCCTTTACTTTCAGTGCAGCAAACTCTCTCCAGAAGTTCAGTGAGGATCTTTGAATGATCCAATGTTGACCTAAATGACTAATGATGATAAATAGAATCCACCTGTGTGTAATCAAGTCTTCGTATAAATGCACCTGCACTGTGATAGTCTCAGAGGTCCGTTTAAAGCGCAGAGAGCATCATGAAGAACAAGGAACACACCAGGCAGGTCCGAGATACTGTTGAGGAGAAGTTTAAAGCCGAATTTGGATACAAAAAGATTTCCCAAGCTTTAAACATCCCAAGGAGCACTGTGCAAGCGATAATATTGAAATGGAAGGAGTATCAGACCACTGCAAATCTACGAAGACCTGGCCGTCCCTAAACTTTCAGCTCATACAAGGAGAAGACTGATCAGAGATGCAGCCAAGAGGCCCATGATCACTCTGGATGAACTGCAGAGATATACAGCTGAGGTGGGAGACTCTGTCCATAGGACAACAATCAGTCGTATACTGCACAAATCTGGCCTTTATGGAAGAGTGGCAAGAAGAAAGACATTTCTTAAAGATATCCATAAAAAATGTCGTTTAAAGTTTGCCACAAGCCACCTGGGAGACACACCAAACATGTGGAAGAAGGTGCTCTGGTCAGATGAAACCAAAATCAAACTTTTTGGCAACAATGCAAAACGTTATGTTTGGCGTAAAAGCAACACAGCTCATCACCCTGAACACACCATCCCCACTGTCAAACATGGTGGTGGCAGCATCATGGTTTGGGCCTGCATTTCTTCAGCAGGGACAGGGAAGATGGTTAAAATTGATGGGAAGATGGATGGAGCCAAATACAGGACCATTCTGGAAGAAAACCTGATGGAGTCTGCAAAAGACCTGAGACTGGGACAGAGATTTGTCTTCCAACAAGACAATGATCCAAAATAGAAAGCAAAATCTACAATGGAATGGTTCACAAATAAACATATCCAGGTGTTAGAATGGCCAAGTCAAAGTCCAGACCTGAATCCAATCAAGAATCTGTGGAAAGAACTGAAAACTGCTGTTCACAAACGCTCTCCATCCAACCTCACTGAGCTTGAGCTGTTTTTCAAGGAGGAATGGGCAAAAATTTCAGTCTCTCGATGTGCAAAACTGATAGAGACATACCCCAAGCGACTTACAGCTGTAATCGCAGCAAAAGGTGGCTCTACAAAGTATTAACTTTAGGGGGCTGAATAATTTTGCACGCCCACTTTTTCAGTTTTTTATTTGTTAAAAAATTTGAAATATCCAATAAATTTCATTCCACTTCATGATTGTGTCCCACTTGTTGTTGATTCTTCAAAAAAAATTACAGTTTTATATCTTTATCTGTGAAGCCTGAAATGTGGCAAAAGCTCGAAAAGTTCAAGGGGGCCGAATACTTTCGCAAGGCACTGTATTATGCTTATTACAAAAATACAAATCATATTTTTTTTTTTCATTTGTAGCACCCTCCCAGGTAGGTGCTAGGCAAAGCATATGTGTGACCCTGTTATGCTTATCAGGGGGGTCTGATCTGTTAGTTAACCTGTCACATGCTTCCAGGTGTGACCTGTTGAGTCTGGGGAGTCTCCCCACTGTATCCAATGTGGGACCTTGTTGGACAGTGGAGGAAACCTAGCCAATAGCACACCAGGGTTTATGACTGTCCCAGTGGGTGGGCATTGCTGCAATACATCCTGGGATTGGGAATAAATCCAGAGGAGGCATGTGACAGGGTGTCTTTTGGCGGGAGCAAAGTCCCAGGAGGAGTTTGACGGCTGTCTCTCCTCCTGCTGATGTGAGGAAGGTGGTCCAGGCAGTCAGCCTAGGGACCAGGGGTTGAGCTGTGCTGCAGAAGGATTCAATGTGCTGACCAAGTGGAGCTGCTGGGCAGAATACTTCTGGAAAAACAGTATCGTGAGTACTCAAGAATCTGCCCAGGGGTCTGCCTAAGAGAGGGGACCACTCCAGAGAGGTCAAGGGGATCCAGAAGTCAGCTAACCCAGAGTAAAACAGTAAAGGGTGTGCCAAGTTGTTAAGCCTTGAAGATAAGGGGTTACAGGGGTGCCAGGAAGAGCCCTGAAGTTGCTCAGCAGTGCAGTCTACTATAAAGGACAGCTACCTCAGGAAAGGAATGCCTTAGGAAGCTAAAGGGACTCTTTCACAGTTAAAGGCAAAGTAAAGTAAGCGGCCTAGCCGTGACTAGCTCAAACAGCGTTAACCAGCGTCATGAGCAGCTTCCTTGGGAGTAGTGCTACACATTTTATTAGGATAAATACAAAATATGAAAGGTTAATACTATGTTAAATGTAAAATACATGTAAAAAATGTTAAATGTAAATTCATTTTATATTTACCTTATGCAGCTAGCAGGTAAAAAGGTCCAATCCAGAGAACAAAACTTTTGCAGGCTTTCTCTACAACTATTAATATGTTTCTAAGCACACATTTTCATTTACTTAATTGTTTATGACAGGTATTTACTGTACAAAACGCCTAGAATTTACGTAGTGGTTTACATATTTATATACTGTACAGTCACATTAGTTCCTGCCCTTCGAGGAGCTTACAATCTAAAGTCCCTACATCCCAAACATACATACATACTAGGGCTAATTTGGAATGAGCCAATTAACCTACCAGCATGTCTTTGGAGTGTGGGAGGAAATCAAAGGCCCCACGCAAATATAGGGAAATTCCATGCAGGTAGTGTAATGTTTGGGATTCAAACTGTTGACCCCAGTGCTGCCTAAGTCCCGGTTCACACTTGTGCGATGCGGGAAGGCTGCGAATTCGCAGCCTGTTCCCACATCGCAAACGCACATCTGGCAGTTCACACTGCCATATGCGATACGCAGGGGGTGTCAATTAAATGTTAATGACACCCCCAGTTTGATCGCATATCGCAGTGCGATCTGACAGTTCGCACACGATCGGATCGCACAAGTGTGAACCACTGTGCGATCCGATCCTGATGCGGCTGGAAAAAAGGGTCCTGTGCGTCTTTTGTGTGGGTGCAGTGCGAATTTCAGCCATACAAAGTGTATGGCTGAATTTGCATCCGCACATCCGATCGCATGTAATGAAGGAGCAGTGCGCTCCGAATTACATGCGATCGACCGCACTCGCAATAGTGTGAACCGGCCTTAAATCAGCATTCATTTTCTGTGTTCCTCACATTTTTTTGTTGACCAATTGTCCTTTTCTTGTTCAGATCAGAAACAAGTAGTGACTGCCAGTACAAAACACTTCTGCCCTATATTATGGATAAGTCTCAGTTTAACGCATACGCCGAGTGAGTAAAAATCTTATATCAAATAAAAATTTACGAGTCTGTCAATGTTTAACCAAACGACTTCTACATTTTGGTCATGCCCATAGCTTGCTGCCATTAATCTTCATACAACATCTCTATATATCACAAAAGAGCAAGAAAGCCAGCAAACTAAAAGTGGTCAGGAGTCTTACTCACCCAGTGCTTAATATAAAATGTACAGTAAAACCTTGGTTTGAGAGTAACTTGGTTTAAGAGCTCTTTGCAAGACAAGCAAAATTTTCCAATAAATTTTGACTTGATATACAAGCGATGTCTTGATATACAAGTAGCCTGAAGTCACAGCTGAGTATAAAAGAGAAGAGAGGCCCCTCTAAGTGTAGCAATATGGTTACATTTAATGAAGGTACAACATTTAGCAACTCACATGGTTGATGATTGGAACAGGCACATCTAAGGATGCAGGCATCAGGGATAAAGCTGTCTACATAGACCATCCTCCACACTGCCATCTACGTCATCCCTTCCATGCTGACCCTCGCTATCAGATCGCTTTACTCCAGGGTGGTCTTCCCGGTCAGGATTACAGACTAGTCTATGTGGACAGCTTTACCCCGGATGCCTGCATACTTAGATGTGCTTGTTTTATTCATCAACCATGTGAGTTGCTAAATGTTGTACCTTCATTAAATAGAACCATATTGCTACACTTAGAGGCGCCTCTCTTCTCTTTGATACTCTGTAGCTCCTGCTGGATTTTACTCCTAATCCCCTTGTGGAAGCGGCTATTTGTGGATGGACATTTTATGGTTACACAACCTATCGCAATGCTATAATCTTTTTATATGGACTATAAACTGAAGGACTTATGAACAAATGGTTGTGGAACGAATCATCTGAGTTTCCTTTTCTTCTTATGGGGAAATTTGCTTTGATATAAGAGTGCTTTGGATTACAAGCATGTTTCCGGAACCAATTATGCTCGCAATCCAAGGTTTTACTGTATATTAATATTTTCAGAGACCATAAAGGTCACAGCAGCTGCTATAAAATCAAATAATCAGTACAAGGTTCAATAGATTCACTCTAAAATAAATAATAAATCTAAAACACTAACAGCGCTATAACATGAACATCACATCAATATTCAAATATATAAAACGCATGTGTTCATATATAAATAGTCGCATGCATGCATGAAAAGTCCCAGATAAAAGGCAGTTGTCACAGTCCAGCTTAGGTGCAGATGTCTGACTTATATGAGGAAGAGTGTGAAAGATTCCTAAAACACCCAATAAGCCTCCACCATCAAGACGTGCTCCCCGTCAAAATGGACACTCACCGGACTGCTGATAAAATTAAGCCTGTAAATCCCAATAGGGTCACAATCCGTGGACACCAATTCCGCTGCAATACGACTCCAAAGCGTATCAAGCCTCCATATGTAATCCACTCACCACATCTGTGTCATGGAAATAAACAAATGAAGCGGGGACACATAGCGTAACTCCATATACTTTAATGTAAACACAGGTAAAAACACCGTTCCCCGCTCCCATCTAAATGCTACTCACAAAGGTAGATGTATTGAAGGCATTGCAAATGCATGTAGCATACCGATATCCACCGCTGCCGTCCGACCGCTCGGTACCTAAGCTGATCGGGACTCGTAGCGTGGCGTCTTGCGTTACTATGGCGACCGCGTACTCATGCCCTGACGGTCGCATTTAGAGATGGCCATAGATGGAGTGATTTTCTTTCCTGCAACCACGGGTTGCAGTAAAGAAAATTGCTTGATTCCCCCATCGAAACAGTCAGTGTTGATGGGGGAATCCCTCCTGTGAAGCTATTTTGTTCTCCGAGTGGGGGGCCTGATGCAAGGGCTATATTCTCTGGCAATATTTGCATGAAAAATCGGACATTCTAATCGTACCCAAGTTGATCAATCGATCAACTTGGGTACAATCAGCCTGGCCATATATGGTTTGAATCTCAGCCTTGCTTAACCTCTATTTCCCCATCCACACACTTAATATGGATTGGGGACTCCCCCATGCTGAGTTATTGTATTCTGACAGCAGGGAGACTTCCCACTTGCTGCCTAAATTAGCATTCATTTTCGGTGTTCCTCACATTTTTTTGTTGACCAACTGTCCTTTTCTTGTTCAGATCAGAAACAAGTAGTGACTGCCAGTACAAAACACTTCTGCCCTATATTATGGATAAGTCTCAGTTACACATACGCTGTGTGAGTAAAAATGTTATATCAAATAAAAGTTTATGAGTCTGTCAATGTTTAACCAAACCACTTCTACATATTGGGCATGCCCATAGCTTGCTGCCATTATTCTTCATACAACGTCTCTATATGTTTAGTGCTGGTCCTTTACAAATCATAGTGACCACTCACCCAAATCTAGCTGATTGGACAATCTGCTGCATTTAGAGATGGCCATAGATGGAGTGATTTCTTTCCTGCAACCACTGGTTGCAGTAAAGAAAATTGCTACATTCCCCCATCGAAACAGTCAGTGTTGATGGGGGAATCCCTCCTGTGAAGGTATTTTGTTCTCCGAGTGGGGGGGCCTGATGCGAGGGCTATATTCACTGACAATATTTGCATGAAAAATCGGACATTCTAATTGTACCCAAGTTGATCAATCGATCAACTTGGGTACAATCAGCCTGGCCATATATGGTTTGAATCTCAGCCTTGCTAAACCTCTATTTCCTTATCCACACACTTAATAAGGATTGGGGACTCCCCCATGCTGAGTTATTGTATTCTGACGGCATCAGAATGAATGGAAAAAGGGAAAGGGGTTTCAAGGACCCCATTTTCCTACTTTTTCCTCATGGGAGGGCTGCAGATAGGCAGTTTCTAGCTCCCCCCTGTATAGAGCGTCTAGGCGGGAGATACGGAGGTTGGAGGACTCTGATTGGCTAAAATAGCTGCCTGCGGAAGGTCAGGTGACCGAAGTTTCTGGAACCGAGGCAGGCTATATATAGGAGTGGGAGCGAGGGCGTGGAGTCAGTCGCCTCAGAAGATCAGCCGGAGCGGAGCTTCAGGATGAAGACACTACTTCGCCAGCTGCTGGAGAAGGCTGAAGCTGAAGGTGGAGAGAAGTGGCTGCGGCGCTGTTTGGAGCTGACGGAAGAAGAAGAGACGGAAGAAGGACGGCCGCAAAGAAGAGACTTGCCTGAAGAAAAGAAGAGGACGGCGGAGGGAGAAGCCAGCGGTGACGGAAGAAGAGGCGGAAAGAGAGGCAGGCCGAGCGGAGGACGGCGGGGCAAAAAGGAGGTGTCTGCAGGAGAAAACATGACGGACCAGAATACTACAGGACCGGGACTGGAACAACAAGACAGTGCCGCAACTACCGAAGAGCGGCTGAAGAGAAGAAGGACGCCAAGAAGACAATACAGCCCACCGGTGGAAGAACGGAAGGCTGGAAGAAGGCGGGGAAGTCAAGAAGCAGCGAGAGAAGAAGAGGCGGGTGCAGCGTCATGGCAACATGAAGTAACAGAGGCTGGAGCTGTCGCAGGGAGGTCCACTGCTGGCCTCAGTGGCAGCTGCCGGAGGAGCGATAGAGAAGACAGCCCTTTGTATTGGCCGGCAGAAGAAATGCAGGTTTTGGAAGAACCGGGTACTGCCGGGCCGGGTGAGTTAAATGTGGCTATATTTGAAAACTTGAACCAGTCCTTAAATCTTATAGTCAATTCCCTAAATAGTTTACACAGTAAAGTACAAACGGGGAATGTATCTTCAGTGTGGCAAAACCCGGAGGAGGGGAAATTGGTGCCAGAGAAATCAACAGGTTTCAGGGAGAAAGTACCTGAAATTGTGTTGAAGGAAAGTATGCCCTGTTCACCTTCTCCTCTGGGCTTTCACCTGGGTGCAGGTATTAAAGAAAAGATTTGGAATGGGGAATTCGTGGATATCTTATCCCTACTTCCATCTAGCAAGGAATTCCTAAAGCCGGAGAAAAATGATGAGGATAGGCGAAGACCGGTTGCTAGAACTTTTAGTAACTGGCTGCAGGCGTTCTGCATATTTGCAGGTGTATTGTGTGAAAAACAGCCTAGTAAAGCAGTAGGCCTTTTCCATCATGTGGAAATCATTCTTGAGGCATACAAGAATTTTGGAGGTGTTGGTTGGTTCTCATACGATGAATCTTTCCGGCAAAAGTTGTCTGTGCATAAAGAGTTACAGTGGGGTTGTAAAGATGTGGGTCTGTGGCTTAACCTATTAATCCCACAGAGACCACAAATTGCCAGACCAGTAAGTATGGGAACAAATCAGGTCACAAGTTATAAGAAAGGTATATGCTTTGCATTTAATGATTCTAACTGTAAGTGGCTACATAATTGCCGTTTTAGACACGAGTGTGCTTTTTGCGCGGGAGCACATAGCGTGTCTAAATGTTTTAAAAAAATGGCAGCCAATACGCAATCAGGAAAAGAGCCATTTCTTAAGGGGCAAACTCCTGGTGAACCTGCAAGAAATGCAAACATGGCTGTGCAAATACCCAGATCAACAGAGGGCCAACATACTTTATGAGGGTTTTGCAGAGGGTTTTAGACTACCTATTTTTGAAGGAAAAGGTTGTATAAAGGTGAGAAATTTAAAGTCAATTGAGGAATTACCGCATATAGTAGAAGACAAAATAAATAAAGAAATTGCAGCGGGTAGGGTTGCAGGCCCATTCTGTAATCCACCATTTAATAACTTTAGAATTTCTCCTTTGGGTATCCTGCCGAAGAAAGAGCTGAATAAATTTAGGCTAATCCATCACTTATCTTTTCCCTTGGGCAGTTCCCTTAATGACCAGATAGACCCGAACGATTGTTCGGTGGAATATGCTTCATTCGAACAGGCGATAGTTTTATTGAGGGAATTGGGCAAGGGAGCACTGATGAGCAAAGCTGATATTTTGTCAGCATTTAGGTTGTTACCCATTCACCCGAGTTGTTTCAACTCGCTAGGTTTCATGTTCAAAGATAAATTTTATTTTGACATGTTTCTACCTATGGGGTGCTCATTATCGTGTGCATATTTTGAGACATTCGCCACCTTTCTGGAATGGGTCTTGAAAGAAAAATCAGGTTCCAAATATACAATGCATTATCTGGACGATTTTTTATTTCTGGGCCCAAAAAATTCTAGTAGCTGTTTACAGCTATTAAACTCGTTCAGAGATATTTGTGCCCAGTTCAACATCCCACTAGCTGAAGAAAAAACTGTACCCCCTTCTCAAACATTAGAATTTTTGGGAATTTTGATAGACTCAAATAACATGGAATTTAGATTACCTAAGAACAAGTTGGATAAAATTTACAATCTCATCTTAATATTGATTAGGAAGAAAAAGGTTTTGCTGAAAGAACTGCAGAAGCTTTTGGGTAATCTGGCTTTTGCTACTAGAATCCTGCCAGTTGGGAGAATATACTCAAGGCGTATGTATCTTAAAATGGCAGGATTGAAAAGTCCATTTTCGCATATTAGGCTGACTCAGGATATTCGTGAGGATATGCTGATATGGACACATTTTTTGCAAACTTTCAATGGTAGAACAGTGATCCAAGAAGAATTCATTACAGACTCACAATTCTGTTTGTTCACGGATGCAGCAGGTTCTATCGGGTTCTCTGCCATTTGGAGAAATGAGTGGTGTGCGGAGAGATGGCCGGAAAAATGGAAAGTAAAAGGTCTGTTACAAAACATTGTATTGTTGGAAATATTTCCAGTCATAGTGGCAGTAGAGATTTGGGGACGGAAGTTTCAGAACAGGAGAATCCTATTGAGTACGGATAATAAGGGAGTATTATTCGCAATAAATTGTTTAAATTCTAGATCACAACCAGTTATTTCAATGATTCGATATTTAGTTTCCAGGTGCCTGTTGTATAACATTTGGTTAAAAGCTCGCTATATTCCAGGTAAACTAAATGTTATTGCTGACGCTCTCTCACGTTTACAGATGAGCAAATTCTTCGAACTGGTGCCGGAGGCCAACAAAGTGGGTATGAAATGTCCCGGGCATCTATGGGACTTAGTTTAGTCCAAGAGAATATTCGTAACTCCCTGGCGTACTCAACATGGAAAAGCTATTGCAGCTCCTGGTCACTGTGGTTATCATTCTTACATGAGACCAATGATGGACGGATGGCAATTTCAGAGAGATTGGTATTGTGTTTCCTTGAATCTTTACTTCAAAAGAAATGGTCTTGGTCACATGTTAACAAAACCTTATATGGAGTATCGTATTTTATGAAACTGAAGGGTTTTGAGTCTATATTATCCTTCTTTTCGGTTCAGCAAGCTTTAAAAGGATACAAAAAGAAACAAACTAGGATAAATTATCAAGGCCCAATCTCTGTGAATAACCTAAGAGATATTTGTAAATATGCTGATAGAGTATGTTTTTCAGAATATGAAGTTAAATTGTTGAGAGCAGCATTTTCTGTTTGTTTTTTTGCAGCCTTGCGAATATCAGAATTGGTTCCTAGATCGAAAAGAGATGAGGGTGGTTTGTTATTTGAGGATGTAGTTTTCGAAAAAGATAAATTAAAATTATTTTTGCGCAAGTCTAAGACAGACCAGTCAGGTAAGGGGACATGGATATTACTAAGAAAGTGTACAGTGGAATCCATATGCCCGTTAAAAACATTGAAGACATACTTGGAGGTGAGGCCTGGAAAGGGGTCACGGCTCTTTATTCATAGAGATCGTCTCCTCTGACTGGGTTTCAGTTTCGAAGGATCTTTGGAAAAATTTTAGCTGTCTTAGGGCTGTGCAATAAAGGTTTATCTTGCCACTCATTCAGAATTGGGGCAGCCACGGCTGCAGCAAACTTAGGAATGGGAGAGGATAACATAAAGAAAATTGGCAGGTGGAAGTCAAATGTCTATCAGAGATATGTCAGATCTAACTATGTGCATTCTAATTCCAGGTAAGAAGTTAATAGTTTGGATCGTTGGGCACTCTTATGTCCGCTGGGCCCACAAAAGAGCTGCAGAAAGAATTTATGGAACCAATCTGGATCTGGACCCAAGTTTATTTGAATTATATTGGTGTGGTAAGGGAGGGATGATCTGGGACAATCTGATGACCGAGCTAGGTAGACTGAGTTATGGTTGGCCATTACCGGACATACTGTTAATCCACCTAGGAGGTAATGACATCGGGAGAATAAAAACAGTGAGCCTATTCTTTAAAATATGTTTTGTTATCAAAAAATGGAAGGCTTTTTCACCTGGTACGGTTGTAGTATTTTCTGAGATCATCCCTCGACTTATTTGGTTGCAAGATAACGTAGGAAAGGTGTTTGAGAAGATGAGGAGAAAAATCAATCATAGAATAGAGAAATTCATGAGTATAGGTTATGGCATATCCTTTAGGCATATGGACTTGGAAGGGGGTATTCCGGGCCTGTATTGGAAAGATGGGATACATCTTTCGGATATAGGTTTGGATATAATGAATTTAGGCTTACAGACAGCTATAGAATTGGCCGCGGGCTGGTGGGGTAGTCAGGAGGTTAGTACCTCCTGACTTAGTGGAGGTGTCTTTATATGGTTAAGTGATAACCTGAGCGTCAAAGCTGGGTAGTTGTGTTATGTATTGCAAAGTTATGCTAATGGTAAAAGTGAAAAAATTATTGATTGATGGATTAATGAGTTAATTAATTTATAAACCAATAAATAAAGGCCGTGGCCAAGTTATTATCCAAGAAAGCTGTCTGGTGTAAGTTATTTATTAAATCTATAATATAGATGCTTGCCATCCCATGAATGGAAAAAGGGAAAGGGGTTTCAAGGACCCCATTTTCCTACTTTTTCCTCATGGGAGGGCTGCAGATAGGCAGTTTCTAGCTCCCCCCTGTATAGAGCGTCTAGGCGGGAGATACGGAGGTTGGAGGACTCTGATTGGCTAAAATAGCTGCCTGCGGAAGGTCAGGTGACCGAAGTTTCTGGAACCGAGGCAGGCTATATATAGGAGTGGGAGCGAGGGCGTGGAGTCAGTCGCCTCAGAAGATCAGCCGGAGCGGAGCTTCCCGCCCGCCCGCCCAAATATATATTAAGTCACGGCCTTATAAATTTATGTGGTAGGGTCACCTTTTTCGAAAGGGGGACAAAAATATGGAGGTGTCTTTATATGGTTAAGTGATAACCCGAGCGTCAAAGCTGGGTAGTTGTGTTATGTATTGCAAAGTTATGCTAATGGTAAAAGTGAAAAAATTATTGATTGATGGATTAATGAGTTAATTAATTTATAAACCAATAAATAAAGGCCGTGGCCAAGTTATTATCCAAGAAAGCTGTCTGGTGTAAGTTATTTATTAAATCTATAATATAGATGCTTGCCATCCCATACACTGATCAGTCCTGCAGGCTAAATCGGGCATTGCAGATTGTACAGGGAAAATCCAACAGGGCCGCTTTTAAGTTTTTAGGTAATAATATTTCAGAAAATGTATCCTGGTCATCGAAAGTGATAGCTATTACCAAGAAGTGTCAGCAAGATTTATATTTACTGAGACTTCTCAGGAAAAATGGTCTAGGGAAAAGAATCTTGGAGTCTTTCTATTGCTCCTCCATTAAGAGTGTGCTGATATACTGCATTTTAGCCTGGTATTCCAACTACACACTGGCAGAAAAGCTTCCCTACAGATAATAATAAATGCTGCACAGATAAGTTTCTCTAAATTATATACACAAGTTCTGTTGTGTCAGCAGGGCAGGCAAAATAGTGAGTGACCCATCTCACCCTGGAAACTGTCTTTTGAACTACTGCCATCTGGCAGGAGGTTCAGAAATATAAAGGTGAGGACAAACAGATTCAAAGAAAGTTTCTTTCCAAGAGCTATCAAGGCCCTAAATGGTAATTTTGAATAATATTATGTAGCTGTAAGTGACTTGGCTTTGTTGCTGTGATAGGGATTCTTTTTAAGCTTTTTATATGGGGGGCGTAGTTGTTTACATGTGTGTATTTCGAGGTTGCTACATGTTTTACATATGTGTGGAGCTTTTATAGAATTTCATTATAATTTGCGTTGCAATGACAATAAAGTATTTATCTTGGACAGAAGATGATCAGTAGATCGACTTCTGTACAACCACTCTGCCTAGACATGGATCGAAATTCAGCTGGTCCCTGCTGGACAGGCTGAATTTTGATCCATGTATGGCCGTTTTTACTGTTTTAGACCCCATTCACACTGCCGCGACCAGAAAGTCGCCTCATGAGGGGCGACTTGTTATCGCAACTTCAGCGCGACTTTGCGCGAATTCAGCGCGACTTGTATGATAGACGACTTTGTACGACTTTGTATTTGGCCAATCAGAATATGATGGTTCTGGGTCATGCTCAATCACACAAAAAAAAAAGTTTTTAAAAATTGTCGTTTTTTGATAGAGAGCCAATTATTGAAAAAATTATTGAAAAAAAAAAAAAATTAGATTTCTTTGGATTTAGTGTCTGGGGGTCTAAAAAGTGTACCTGTGAAGTTTCAGCTCTGTAGAATGTCCATAAACAGAAAAAAAAAAGATAAATTTTCTTAGAATTTTTAGTAGCACAGCAATGGGGCTCCGCTTCTTTCACACCTGGGCGTTTTTGTTGCAGACATTTATTGGGCATTTTTTGGGCGTCTTTGGAAGCAGGCATGACATCTGAACTTCTGTATAGGGGTATCTATACACACACACACACATATATATATATATATATATATACACATACACATACACACATATAGGTGTGAAAGGAGCGGAACCCCATCCCTGCAAATAATTTCATTAGCGCAGGGATGGGGTTCCGCTCCTTTCACACCTAAATGTGTGTATGTGTATATAATGTGTATATATACATATATGTGTGTGTGTATATATACCCCTACACAGAAGTTCAGATGTCATGCCTGCCTCCAAAGACGCCCAAAAAATGCCCAATAAACGCCTGCAACAAAAACGCCCAGGTGTGAAAGGAGCGGAGCCCCATCCCTGTGCTACTAAAAAATTCTAAGAAAAATTATCTTTTTTTCTGGTTCAGGACCATTTTAATGGAATGTCGGATCACAAGTCGCTTCAAATAAGATAAGGAGGCGACTCCCATTGAAGTCTATGGGACAAGTAGGATACAAGTCGCCTCAAAGTAGTACAGGACCCTTTTCTGAAGTCGGAGCGACTTCAGTAGTGCCAATTAAGACGGCACTCATTAATTAACATTGCTTTTGTTATGTCAAGCGACTTGGGGCGACTTGAGGGCACACAAGTCGCCTCACAAGTCAAGGCAGTGTGAATGGACTCTTAGGGAGTATCGTTTTATTCTGTTGATAGGAGCACACCAAAAATTCCAGCAAAGTTTGTAAATACTTCTCCTGACGGTTTTACAGTCGCTGAGCCTGAAAGAATCTTTTGATGGCTTGTGAGGTGACATTTGTTTAATTTTGTCAAGGATTCTCTTGGTGACTGGTGATCAACTAGATGTTAATTCCTCCAATGTTTTGGCCCAATCTGTCTATTCAGATTTGAAATCGTGAACATTTGTCTAGAAAACCAACCACTGAACTAGGAAAATATCTGTAATATCATCATACTTCTATATTTTATTTTTTGTCACAATAAATAATTCCTGGAGCTGATTCATGTAATTGCTACATCTTTGAAGTGTCGCATTGCCTTTTTAACCTCAAAGCCTCATATGTACCCCAGGCATTTTCACACAGTGTGGTTCTGTTAATGTTTCAATTAGCAATGTTAAAAGTGTTATTCATAAATCTTTCATGCTACATCAAATGTATATCTCCTCAGGCCACTTGTTATTATTTTACTAGAGGTAAAAGGGTGTATAATAAGCATTGGTTGCTGCAATACAACATGTCACCTAAATATAGGCTCGGAGGACACGGGCACACCAGAGTTAAAGAAAATCTACGGTCACAGCATGCACTTTGTTTTGTAACATCAGCATTGTATTGTGGACATAAATAATGCTTTGAATCTCTACTCAGGCTACCTTGATCCTATTTCGCAGATTCTGCTAAAGGGTGCAGGCTGGAAGCAAGTCCATCCTGACTCAGGGCACACTGTGAGAGCATAGAACACATTCCAGTAAGCACATGGCAAACCAAGCTGTGTATCAAGCAGAAGATAGCAGCCTCAGCTCATTCCATCTAGGCCACATCCCCCAACGCATTTCGCCTCACCCTGGGGGGCAGGGTGAAAAACATTGGAGGGTGTGGCCTAGATGGAGTGAGCTGAGGATGCTATTATCTGCTTGATACAAAGCTTGGTCTGGTGTGCAGTTACCAGAATGTCTTCTATGCTCTAAAATCAGCATTGTAATAGCAATACAAGCAATAAGTGTTTTAGTCAATACAATATAAGCTCACTTAGAAAATCTCCTTTTGAGTGTGCATGTCCACTGGCTATCTCTTCCTACAAATTCATGGATTACCTGCAAGCTTTGCAGCTTTTGCTCTGCTGTTTGCTTTTATTTTTTAAGGACTACACATCCCATGGTACTTTGCTGCCTGCAAGCAGTGATTCTTGTACTGGCTCCTCCTGAATTGCCTCCTCTGAGTATCTCTGTAGTATAGAAGGCAGGCTCTGTGAAATGTGTGATGCAGCAGTGCCTTCTCAAACAGCATAGTGAATATGGGTCCAGAGTTTAAGCAAGTAAATGTGTGGGAATCTTCACAAAGTAAATTTAAAACCTTCAAAATCATTTAGATTAATAGAAGTAGGCTATAAATAATTAAGATGCAAAGAGGAAAAGAATACAGTATATGATTTTACATTTTGACCATAGATATGCTTTAAAAGAACAAGGAACACTGTATAAGGCAGATATAGAATTTACAGAACCTTGAAACATGTTAAAAGGCCTCCTGTTAAAATGCCTTCTGTGGCATGGATGATTAATGTAGTGTTTACAGATCACAGGTCACAGTTCAGGCTTTCTAAAGAGGTCGTCTCTGAGCTGGCGAGGCCAAGTGGTTCCCACCTGAGGAGTGGTGGCAAGCCTAAGGCGGGGGGGGGGGGCTGGCGGAGATCTTTGTCGCTGGTCCTCTGGACATTCCAATGAATGGAATCTTCTCGATGAGCTGTGCTCCATGGGGCTGAGATGCGGTGGTCACTGTACCAGTCAGGCAGGTCAGGTTTTGGAATATCTAGGGCTGCCCAAAATTGCGGCAGGTCCACCAGAACTCGGAGTGCTGCAGAACTACCCACTGTTGAAGCTGAGAGACAAAAAGGGGAATTTCCACCTGTAAGACATGTTCCTCGAATGGAGGATACCTAAGAGAGGGCGGAGATCTTTCCGGTGTTGAAGTGTGATAGGTGATAGGTCCTGGAAGAGTTTAGTTTCGGTACCCTCATGCAATACCTGGCGTCTCTCCCAGGCACATTTGACTCTTTCTTCTTTCAATTGAAAACTCACCACACAGCAGATGACATCATGTGGGAGGGTCAGAGTCCCTACCCCTGGGACGTAGGGCCCTGTGTACATGTTCTACCTTGATTGGGGAGTCGTGTGGTCTATCCAATAAGCCATTAAAGGTAAACTGGACGCATTAGTGGAGGTTGCTAGATTCAATAGCTTCAGTCAGACCTCTCACTCTTATATTGTGCCTGCATCCCCTGTTATTGAAGTCATCCAAGTCCCTGCGTATCTCTCTTAGTTGAAAAGAGTGGGTGTCAGTTGTGGGTGTCAGTTACCTGCGCAAAAAACAAAAACATAAACGCTCTATAGGCTGAAAAGAGGAGGGCATATGCAGGTGTAAGTTCTGGTTAAAATGTCCATAAAGTTCAAGCATGGGCTGATTGCTGGACAATGGAGAAGTACTGGCTGTAGAAGGCTGCAGGCTCTGATGAGAGCTAAAAGGAACTCTGTGGAAATGTACAAAGAGAGCAGCGTCATCTAAGTGCAGTATAAAAGATGGGTTTAATAATAAAAGACAAATGCAAAACTCACAGGATAGTCATGATGAAAAGGCATGTAAAGGGTTCATCCATTCCAGTGGGAGGACGAGCAGCGGGGTTCCGGGGAATCTTTGCTATTTCCGGCTGTGCTGGTGGCTCCCAGTACTTCCAGGTATGCCATGTCCCTCAGAGAAGAGCCCCTAACTTCACTTCCGGGTAGAAGGAGGAGTGGGAGGTGCGCGCGTTCGAAGCATGCGTGCTTCTTCCTCAGGCTCCCAGAGCCAAGCCATGCCCCTTGACCCATAGATATGCTTTAATGTCAGGATCACCTCCACACAAAATCCAAATGTCCAGGGTGGAGATAAATGTAGTACAAGCAGCATTGACATGGACTTTGTCAATACATGGCCAATGTGTCTGAGATTTTCACATACTTTAAGGATGGCCACCTCTGCAAATGAATGATTCAGTTCTTGCCTGCATTATTTAATTATCATCTGAGAAGAAATCAGTGGGCTGATTTTGGTAATTGCTAGGCTCGCTTGCTTTTGCTGACACAGCAGAAAGGCAATACTACCATACTATCTTCTATATCCGAGAAAGTTGAAGGTGAGCAAGGAGACCCAGATGCCACATGTTCTGTACTTGGCGAGACATCCCTCTCAATGTCTAGTGGTGGTAAAGGTAATGACAAATCTGATGAGTGTCACTCAAGATTGGAGATCCAGTCAATGTGACACTAAACAATATCCTTCAAAAATAATCCAAAACGCTTTGTTTTTCTGCCTCCTTTTAATGCACCTTTGTTAGAAACTGAATCTCTCTTTTTCCCGCTCACTTCCATTCGTCTGGAAAAAGCAGTGCAGTCATAGTCCATAGAGTATCTTGGAAATGAGCAAGAAAGAATGGCTACATGACTACATACAGAGGGACCATGGAGAAGAAACATAGCCACCCTCTAACAGTAAGTCGGATCACAGCAGCCAAAAACAGCGATTTAGGGATTTGGAGGAGGCTGAGAGCAACGGAAGGTATTTTTTTGAAATATGAATACATATTTGAATAGAGTTTTTATTTTCTAACCAGAGTTTGAATGAGAAGTTAAGTTTTTTTTTTCCAAAATCATACTTACCTAGGTGGATGTAGCATCAGTCCAATGCTGCATCTGACCAATGCAGGATCAGTCCAATGCTGCTGGTCCAGGGTTATGGATGGATCCTGACTTTATTGTCGCAATCTTGCCCGAGCCTGGACCGGCTCTGGGATGTCACCTGACAGCGGGCTGAAAACTGGTCACAGGAGTACAGAATGAACGAGTTATGGCTGTACTTCTCCTTTAATGTCAATAAAGGAAAATAGCAGCATGGTGACTCAACAAGAGAGGTGGGTGAAGAAGGATTCTATATCTCAGTGTTATTTTCTGCTACTTTACCTCCTCCTTCAAATTTGCCACCCTTTTCACCCCCTTCCTCCATTCATAGAAGCTGTACTATAGTTTCCATCAATGAAAAGTACTCAGAATGGAGGACTGACAGATGAATAAAAGGTCCACCTAATCCATTCATAGATAGCTTTTCATTGATGGAAGCTATAGTACAGCCTCTATGAATGGAGGAGGAGCTGAAAGGGCGGGCATAGTCGGCACTCTTGATGTGTGCTTATGACAGGTCTGGTGGCCGTATTAACCTCTGTAGCACCAAAAGATTACTGCTGCATGGGCATGGGGAGAAGAGGACTTTAGATTTCAGCTAAGAGGGCAGCCACCTGCAGAAGGGACACTTCTCATGGAACTGAGTCTCATTATTTATGAAATTGGCAATAGCAACTCATGCTTTCTTTAGTCCATTACAGGTTTGTCTGGTGTACACTTATGTAGTCATCTGACTCAGGCTGCCAACACCACCAAAGTGGCTGGAATGGAAGGATGGACAGGTGAAATACTGTGAATTCTGTGTAGATTAATTTTAAAAACATGTGTTACACTTACACATTACTTAACATACATGTAGCCAACATGTAAAATACACCTGATAAAGTACAATAAAAAAAAAAAAGCAATGACAGACTTACCTGTAAAAGGTACGCTGTCATCTCTGACAGAGCTTCCTTCTGGATTTACGGGCTCCGGGCCATTTGAATGGCCAAACCACGATGAGATCATGGGAGTCACAGCTGCACCACAGCGCTCTGGATTGATGGCCCATATAGTGTGCCCTTAATTCAGAGCATAGTGCACATGCAGAAACTATGAATATCTCCTAAACAGTGTACATTTAGGAGATAATCATTGTACTTACAGGTAAACTTTATTATAAACTTGCCTGTAGGTCCAAGTGACCAAGCAGTATTTACTACCGCTTTAATGAAAGCTGTCCTTTAAAGTGTAAGTCCAGGCAAAACCTAACTAACGCTAAACCTGCTCTCTGACACATTCTAACCCTAATTTATCTAACCCTGTAAAGCAAAAATCGATGTACTTACCTATTCTGTAGCCGATTGGGTCCGGTCTCTAGTAGTGGAAGGTCTGTGCAGGGGAGGACCGACAACCTGTGAAATGCCTCAGAAGTGACTTCACCCATAGAGTTACTATGGGGCAGGAGTGGACTGACCATTAGGGCACTCGGGCAGTGCCCGAGGGCCCGTGGTCAGTGGGGGGCCCCATGGAAGGCTCTGTCCTAGTACCTTTATTGTAGGTGTCGGCAACCCGGTGGCACACAACGGCACTTCGGATGGCACATGAGAGCCTCACATGCCAGCATCTGCATACAGGGGAGAGTAGTGTGGCTGGTTCACGCCCACCACTATTCCCACCCACTTCTTTTCCTGCAGCGTCCATTCTGCTCTTCTCCATGTGCACACTGCACAGAAGCAGTTGGATTCCCTAGGGAGGTCTCCCTTTGTAATGGTAATTACCATTTGTATGCTAATTACTGTAAGCAGGCTCAAGGCAAGGCTTTTCTGACTGATGTACTGTGTACACTTGCTGTCTCTCAGTGCTGCTCTCCCTCAGCAGCCGTGTTCCTGGTTCAGGCATGGCACCCCAGGACTCCCCAGGTGGCTCTGATTACTGCCTGACCTGTTCTGCACTAGGGTACATTGGATCCAAGCTGGCTGGACATTTGTCAGCCCCATGTATTAACAGAACAGCGGTGTGCAGCTTCAGGGAGGACTTTGGTAGAGATTACTAAAATTGACTAAAACAAAAATGGCATTTTAGTCAAAAGACTAAGACATAACTAAATTGAAATTTGCTGCCAAAATTAACACTGATGGTGTTTTTAATGCCAGAATAGATTGCTTGGAGAGCAAAATACGTATTGGCCCCTGCCTGCATTATGAGGGTCTGTTGCACTAGTCTTTTATTTCATTAGGTTAATTTGGTTTATTTATTATTTCTTTTGCTTTGGAAATTTGAATATAGTTTGTCAGATTGAAAAGACCTAGATGCATTTTATTTTGTGCTCTTTTTGAATCTGAAATTTAATTTTCCCCAAATATTTATTTTTGTTCCTAATTTGCTCTAAATTGTGTTCAGAGTTTTAATACTGTATTCTACTGTATGGATCACTCTGGAAAAAAACATTTTTGGTACATTTTGGAAATGTATGTACTATTGTCACACTTTCTTTAATGCAAGTTATTGAACATATTTTTTTGAACATAGTGCAGAGAAATTCTGTGACGAGCGCATGTAATGTGGGCAGTGCACTATGTAGGTGGGGCTTTGTGTGGGTGTGGCTTGAGTGTGGACACAGGGGGCCCCATAATCTCCTATTTCCCAGGGGCCCCATCAGTTGTCAGTTCACCTCTGCTAGGGGCTTCCGTTGTCGGCTGCCTCTCCTGCACTTGCCTCCACACTAAAGCCGCCGCTGATGCTGGAATCGGAACGAATCGACTGTAGAATAGATAAGTACAGCGATTTTTGCTTTACAGGGTTGGATAGATTAGGTTTAGAATATGGTAGAGAGCAGGTTTAGCGTTAGTCAGGTTTTGCCTGAGCTTCTACTTTAGGGATGTCTTTTACTTTGTAGCTTAATAACATTTCCCAATACAATGATGAAATACAATTTTCCTTTTTTCAAATTATTATTAGAAAGGCTGAATTTAAGCCTTTTTAATCTTCTGCTGAATGGTTAACTCCAAAGTGTACACATTTCTGTTAGCCTTTCTTTTCTATTAGATCCTCGGAATATGACGAGGACAATAGAAGCATTCAGCATTACCATGGCGCAAAGTAAGCAAACATGATGAATGCTACAGGGTTAAATGATGTGCTGAAAAATACATGTGAGAAGACAAATGTATTTCTGTACAATTCCATGCAGATTTATTTTGCTCATTTTAGTCTACTTCAAAGTGTTTCCTAGTCATTTGTAGGCATATTTATATAGTAAAGTAAAAAAAAAAAAAAAAAAACCTACAATGTACAACGCTTAGCTGACATAGAAGTATTGATTTACTAAATGTCATGCTGAGTCACACACCTTATCTGATCGTTTGCTAGAAGCATTTTAAGGATCCCCAGATATGAAAGACACTATGGGGTTGATTTACTAAATGCAAAAAGATTGTGCACTTTGCAAAGTCCAGTTGCGCTCTGCAAGTCCAGTTGCTCCAGAGCTTAATAAATGAGGTAAAGCTTCACTTTTTAAAGATTACCCAAACACATGCAAGAAAAAAAAAAAAAAATAGCATTTGCACATGATTGGATGATGAAAGTCAGCAGAGCTTCTGCTCATTTACTAAGCTCTGGAGCAACTGCTTTTTCAGACTGCAACTGCACTTTGCAAAGTACGCAGTCTATTTGCCTTTAGTAAATCAACCCCTATAAGCACTATGTTCAGCATAATGACTATCCTTCATGTTTTTGCTGGTTGCTTCACTATTGCATTTAAAAAAAAAAAATGTCACTTCTTTTTACTTTTGCAAATGCACTTGCTCAATGTACAGTGTGTTGGATGACATTCATTGTAAATGGAACCCCAATGCAGTGTACAGTAGTGTCTAATGCTCAAAACTGAATTTATGCGCTTATAATGCACATAAAGTGCATTGTGGTGGGCTGTGTTGTTAAAAGAAAGGCTTTTGTGCATTTTTTTCAGCTGTCATATAATGATTTACTACTTAAGTTTACTTAAAGAGGAAGTAAACCCTCCTCGGACACTTTTACCTATAGGTAAGCCTATGATAAGGCTTACCTATAGGTACTGTAAACATCTCCTAAACATGTACCGTTTAGGAGATATTTACCTTACATGCATCCAGTGACGTCACTGGCGCATGCGCTCTGAAGGAACGGCCGCTAGTGCCGTTTCTTCAGAGTCCCGTGCCGTGACTGTCGGCTCCCGCACGCCTGCGCGGGAGTGACGTCACCGCGGCTCCGGCCAATCAGATGGCCGGATGCCGCGAACCCGGAAGACGGGCGACTGGACACGTCGCCCATCATACAGGTAAGCGGACAGCACGGCGGGGGCTCATTCTAAGGTAAGTATTGCATAATGAGCTAGTATGCGATGCATACTAGCTCATTATGTGTTTCTCTTACAGGTTACCAAAAAAAAAAAAAAAAAAAACTTTGCACGGGTTTACAACCTCTTTAAGCCTAAGTTTATTTTATTTTATTTTTTCAAAAAAACAAAACATTCAGCACTTACCTGCCCAGGGATCCAGCGCCATCCTCATCAGGGCTGGTTCCTCGCCAGTCTTCGGGTCCCCGGCACTGACATGATTAGTGTGAGATGCTTCATAGCCGGCTTCCCATTGTGCATGCGCAAGCTGTGCTGCTCTGTGTGAATGGTCCCGCAGCTTTCTGGGATCAGTGGCGGGTCCCAGAAGTTTGCAGGCTGAGGGGAAAACTTCTGGCGATATTCGCTTAGGCTGAGAAATCTAGGTGCCCACCATAGGTAAATCAGTTCGTAAGTGTGGTGCTGGGGGGCAAGCCCACGCTTCCGCCCCCACTAGGCAGGGGGGATGCCAAACCATGGGACCTGCGGCAGCGATTGCTGCCGGGCACCTGCAATCGCTCCCCACTGAGTCCCAGTGGTGATCACAGTGCGATCACAGAGATCTCATGTAATTCAGAGCGCACTGCTACTAAATTACATGCAATCTCATGTGCGGTGCAAATTTCAGCCATACAGTTTGTATGGCTGAATTCGCACCGCATCCGCACTAAACAAACACAGGACCCTTTTTTTTATCCGCAGCAGAATCGGATCGCATGGTGGTTCACACTAGTGCGATCCGATTCTGTACGAACTTGCAGATCGCACTGCGATATGCGATCACAACTGGGGGTGTTGTTAGCTTTTAATTGACGCCCCCTGCATATCGCATATGGCATTGTGAACTGCCAGGGGTGCGGATTCGATGCGGGATCGCGCTACATATTTGAAGCGTTCCCACATCGCACAAATGTGAACTGGGACTGAGAGAGAAGGAGAGTCAGCTGTTGTAAACACACAGCTGACCGTCTTCTCTCTGAAATGATCACAGAGCTCCTTCTTTATAGGATCACAGGTCTCTGTGGTCATTTCACAAGTTCCTCCCCCATACAGTTAAAAAACACTCCCCTAGGCTCACACTTAACCCTTTCATAACCCCTAGGTTAACCCCTTCCCCGCCAATGGCATTATTACAGTAACAGTGCATATTTGTAGCACTGATTACCGTAGTAATGTCATTGCCCACCCCCCCCCCTCCCCCAAAAAGTGTCAAAAATGTCAGTTACGGGATCTGATCTGTCCGCCGCAATGTTGCAGTCCCGCCAAAAATCGCAGATCGCCACCATTACTAGTAAAAGAAAATAAATAAATAAAAACCACATGTTTCCCCTAGTTTGTAGACGCGATAACTTGTGCGTAAACCATTCAAAATACGCTTATTGCAATTTTTTTTACCAAAAATATGTAGCAGAATACAAATTGGCCTAAAAGGATGAAAAATTTTGATTTTACATTTTTTTTTTGTTGGAGGGCAGAATGTGAAAAATATTGTTTTTTTTTTTCAGAATATTCTCTCTTTTTTTTGTTTATAGCGCAAAAAATAAAAATCGCACAGGTGATCAAATACCACCAAAAGAAAGCTCTATTTGTGGGAAAAAAAGAACATCAATTTTATTTTGTTACAGCATTGCATGATCGCACAATTGTCTGTTAAATTAATGCAGTGCAGAATCGCAAAAAATGGCCTGGTCATTAAGGGGGCAAATGTTTTCTGTCCAGAGCTGGTTAATTTTTTTTTTTTTCCAATAAAGTGCTTTATTGAAGTTAATTGAAAATACAATGAAAACAGTTAGAGCTGGTTAATTTAATGCACGTTAACATTTGCCGTAGCACACACTTACATGTGTGCATTTACGCACTGTAACAAAAGGTGTAGGTGTGAATGGGCCCTTAAAATTTCTATTTGCTAATAAAAATCTATTTGTCTGTGTATAAACCTTAAAACGTTACATAAAGATACAATCATTTCCTGCATAATAAATTGTATGCAGACTGTAAATGATGTTAGCTCTAGCTGGTGTTTTGGCAACAGTGTAATTACTAGTTGGCAACTGTTCATTAGATGAAATTATTTGTAAAGGAAGAAGTTGATGTTATTTATATACTTTATATATTCAAATGATTATTTTCTCGAGACAAGTCATCTTCAGCTACAAGGAAATGGGATGGTTCATTTGAAACGACATTATTTTGTCACTAATAAAGATACTTGTCATGAGGAGACGAAGTACAGACAATATGTTATTGTTGTTATGCTTGCCTATTATGCTGGTTCACTGACTTGAGTCAAACACCGAAAAAAGGATGCAGATTGGAAGTGCTGACTTCACATACCTCTCTTGTTAAAACTGTTTTATAGGTTGAAGCCAGGGAATCATCATGACAAACAGGCATCTAGCATTTTCAGAGGAAGGCCACCAATATGGCCCATGTGTTTTTTTACTTATCTGTTATATTAAAGGAGATGAATAATAAAAAAATTCAAAGCCACAAAGACTAAGGCCTCATGCACACTGGTTTATTGTAAACGACGTTCTCCTGACAGGAGAAATGTTAAAAACTTACCTTGGAGGTATAGGATGGTGTGGGCAATCACAGTCTTGGTATACTCTACATAGACGTCCTTCTACTCATGTAATATGTAACCTTTTTTTTTTTCTGTTCACATTTCCTGAGCACTTTATGTAAACTTGGGGCCTATAGTCTTGGTATCCTATATCATAATGCTGCTGATGTTCCTCTCGCTGGATGAAGGTCCAATTGCTTGTGTAGGCTCTGTTCCAGCAGATGGGCCTCTATTATTATTATTATGGTACAAGCTTTTGCACTTCAGGGTACCTTAGGCCCCTTTCACACGGAGTGGACCGTATTGCGATCCGCTCCGGCACTTTTTTTTTTTTTTTTCCACGGACACACGGATGACATTTGTATCATCCGGTCCGTATGTCCGCATATCATCCCATCCGTTTGCGGATGATATACGGACATAATGTATGTCTATGGGGATTGCGGATGTCAGCGGATGACACCGCTGACATCCGATTTTGCGTACTTTCCGTTATTTAAACGGAAGAAAAAATAGGGTTCTGTTCCATTCCAAAAAACAGAACAGAACTGAAAGGACGCAAATCGGATGTCAGCAGATGGTCATCCGCTGACATCCGCAATCCCATTGACATTCATTATGTCAGTATATCACCCGCAAACGGATGGGGTGATATACGGACATACGGAACGCCCGTGTGAAAGGGGCCTTAGTCTACTCTTACAGTTAAGGTACTTGGAGAACCCTTGGTTGCACTTTGATTTTTGATTATATTGTGAATGGTGTTGCCTTGTTGCTGAGGTGGAAGGCTGAAACTTTATGTAATTACTATTATTGTTTGGCTTTGTTTTGCTGTGCGCTGTGAGTCACTTTACTTCTCTTTTGTGTGAAAACCGTTCTTTAAATAAAGATTACGTGAAAGAAAAAAAAAACTTACCTAAGCTGCATAAGCTGCATTTTTTCAATCCAGTTTAACCACTTGCCGACCAGCCAATACGGCGGCAGGTCGGCAGGTTCCCACGAAACACCGTACCTATACGGCGGTTCACGGGAGCAATCCTGGGGGCGCGTGCGGGTGTTCACTTGCCAGTGGGGAAGCCGATCCACAGGGCCGCCGGGCACCCGCGATCACTCAACGTGAAGAGAGAACGGCGGTCTGCTGTTGTAAACACAGCAGACCGTTGTTCTCTCAGCTATCAACACAGAGATGTGTTTCTCCTTTTTAGGAACACAAGTCTCAGTGTTGATTTCACAAGCCCCCACCCCCCACAGTAAGAAAACACCCCCTAGGCTCACAGTTAACCCTTTAATCGGCCCTGGGTTAACCCCCTCCATGTCAGTGTCATTATTACAGTAACAGTGCATATTTTTAGCTCTGATTACTGTTGTAGTAATGTTACTGGTTCCCCCAAAAATGTCAAAAATGTCAGTTAGGTGTCCGATCTGTCCGCCGCAATATCGCAGTCTCGCTAAAAACCTCTGACCGCCGCCATTACAAGTAAAAAAAAAAAATGAATAAATAAAACTGACATAGATCTTTCCCCTAGTTTGTAGATGCGATAACTTTTGCGCAAATCAATCAAAATACGCTTATTGGGATTTTTTTTACCAAAAATATGTAGCGGAATACAAATTGGCCTAAAGTGATGAAAAAATTAAAGAAAAATTGTTGGGAATGTTATATAGCAGAAAGTGGAAAATATTGTTTTTTTTTTTATTTTTCAGAATTGTCATTTTTTTTTTGTTTTTAGCGCAAAAAATAAAAAATGCACAAGTGATCAAATACCTCCAAAAGAAAGCTCTATTTGTGGGGGAAAAAAGGACATGAATTTTGTTTGGGTACAGTGTCACACGATCGCGCAATTGTCCGTTAAAGTAATGCAGTGCCGAATCACAAAAAATGGCCTGGTCATTAAGTGAGAAAATCTTCTAGTCCAGAAGTTGTTAACAGCATTTGGTGTTTGGGCATTTACTTATTTTGTTGGCCATAAATGTTGTTTATTCTGGCTATATAAATGCATAAACGCTAAAGTGCTGAACACGCATAGCATTTAGCTACGCCAAATGTTTTTTTTGCCAAAAATGTGCTGCTCCTGGATGCACTGGCAGTGAATTTTTTTTCCTGCCTTTAAACTCTCCTGCCATTAAACATTGCTAATTGCTAAAAGCTTATGGTATGGGTGGATAGACACATAGGCTAACATGCAGGGGAGTGGATGGACTCCTGACCATCTATGTAGGCTTGTTGGCATTCAATACCAGTGCTCACTGCCACCACCAACACCACTACTTAGTGGTTATACCCAATGTTCCCTTTAAGGTGCGGGCATGCACGGACTCGCAGTCTAATTGACGGTCCCTCACAGCACAAATTCAGACCGCGTAGCCGCAGACCCACAGATGACGTGAAGTGACGGTAGTGAGCAGTGTGCCCCGAGCCGAGCCTGCCCAGTGTGTGACAATAGCAAATGAAAATTCGCTATTGTCACACGGATCCTCCTCCTGGCCAATCAGGGAGCGGGTCCTCCCGCTTCCTGATTGGCCAAAAGGCAAACCCCATGCCATTGGCCGAGGAGTAGGCGGGAGGACTGAGGAGACGCGGGGAGCCGGGGGACTGAAGAGAAGCTGCCGTGACCGTGAGGTAAGTGCACGGGTCTCGCAGGGGGGGTCTCGCGGGGGGAACGCTGGCACTCTGCATTGATTGGGGGCAATGCTGTGGGCACTCTGCATTGATTGGGGGCAATGCTGTGGGCAGTGTGTGCTGCCGGGTCACTTATTTAGTGAAGTTTCACAATATTGCACAATTGATTTTGGAACAATTTATATTCACTATATGATTTGTAGCACCATTTGTATTTTATATTGATTTTTGGAGTAATCACAATTTTTTGCGCTGATAGCCTTTGATTCACAGACGTGAAGCACAAATTCTGACCGCGCAGCCGCAGACGACGTGAATTTCTCAGTCTAAAGGTTTGCGCTCAGAAATTTTTTTTATTTGCTCAGCACAGTAAAAAATTAGAGGGAACATTGGTTATACCTGCCTCTGCTCTTCTGGGAAGGCTTTCTGCAAGATTTTGAAACATCTGTGCAAAATTGTGCATATTAAGTGCTTATGTTGGTTGAAAAGACCTGGTTCGCAGTCTGTGTTCCAATGAATCCCAAAGGTGTTGAGTAGGGTCAGCGTTCTGTTCAGGCAACTCAAGCTCCTCCAAACCCAACTGTGCTGTAATGGTCCTGGCTTTTTGCACCTGAAGTCTTTTTGAGAGATATCCACATACCTTTGTTCATACAGTCTATATTACTATTGGTTAAAACAGCCAGGAAGGAGCTCAAAGGATCTGAGAAGTCACAATGAGGTCAGAACATGACATTTAGCCAACTATCATGATCAAAAAAAGAGGTCAGCAATGGCGGCATCCTATTTCTCCTATAATGTTACTGCTAGATATGTGTTTTACTTTTTACCTCATTTTATTCCAACAAAGCTCTTCTTTCCCATCACTCAGCCTGTGGACACATGCTGTTATCCTTGCACATACAGTGATACCATTTAAGACAATCATAGGGCAAAGGGGGAGAAGCTCTAGGGAGACCCTGTAGACTGTGAGTTGAGTCACACAGAACCCAGCCAAGGATATGGATGGACATATTTTTTTTATTTATGAGTTACTTATGAGTTTGCCTTGGTAGAACTACATTCAGTAGATGTAGTATTCTTTCAGGTAAGAACAGCTGACAATAGACTATTATGTGCTCCTCATTTACTCCTCCTGGTGTTATCAATCAATAAATAAAGTGCAAGTAGACATATTTAATATACAAGCATGCAGGACAGCTGCATGCAACGAGTATAATACAATACATAGAAAAGAATTCAAAAGATTGCTCTACCTAGCTGGGGTTTTCTAATGCAAGTTATACTATCGAACTGCTTTGAGGTTTTATCCGTGTTTCTGGTGGAATTCACTGAGATGATGATGGTTATTCACACAGGCTTGTTATTTCCACCAGTTCCCCCAGAGAACAATTCTTCAAAGACAAAGAGCAATCTTCCCAGCTGGATGTGTAAATAGCATTCTAACATTAGTAAAGCCTTGTACACGCTATAAGTTTTTTTTTTTTCTTCAATCCAGCAGGCTGCATGAAAATAAACAGAGGAGCTCGGAAGGAGACACTTTGCTAACTATCCAATGTTAGTACAGCATTGTCCCCACTGAGCTATTGTGTTCTGACACAGCCATTGGCAGCCAGCTCTTAATGGATGCCAACTGGATGCTGGTTTTCCAGCATGCCTGTTCGACAGAAGCCAGTGTAACTTCTTTCAGACAGACTGGTGTACACACATGTTGGTCGGTTTTTGTTAAACCATCGATACCAATATTTGGCTCCTGTGTACCAGGTTTAACACAGAAACCCAATTTGCTACACAATAGGTCTTCTAAATACAAAATATATGCAATATATCTGATTAATAAAAACGTAATGTTTAATAAACGAAAAATGGTTGTCCCAGTTTCCCCTTCACATGTATCTTCATATCATCTCCAGTGGAATATTGGACCTATTAAATTACAGGCGGTCACATACTGTAAGCCATATAGCCCAAAGGGGTTAACTCTCTGTCCTTCCTCCTTACGGATTTCTCAAGGCATAGCTCCTAAGGTATGTAGTCACACCAGCCTCTCAAGGGTTACATAGTTACATAGATAGTCTGATTGAGGAAAGACACACGTCCATCTAGTTCAACCAATATTCCTTCTCCTCCACAGGTTTAGAAACAGTCACGGCACAGCTCCATAAAACAAAGACACATAAATATGCTTTTCATGAAACACAGGTTTATTATAATAAAAGATTAAGAACACTTATACTCACATAGGCAGATAGATCCCTTATCAAATTACCATACATGGCTCTCTCTGTGGCTAACACAGATCAATCTTGCTTTTTCAGACATCAGGGAATGCCCGTAGCTGGATGACCTTACACTTGCAGCTCCACGTTACGTGTTACGTCCTTTAGACTTCATCAGAGGATCCTGAAAAGGGATTGGGGGTTTGTTTGTAGTTTGCTCCTGGCATTATGCTTACTTTGATAAATTAAATCATTAGCATCATTTCTGTATTCAGCTTATCAAAATCCCTTTGTTATATATGTATGTTGCACCATATGATAACCTGTTAATGCTTTTCACACAAACTAAAATAACTATTTCTCATATTATTCTAATCCAGATTGGAATGTTTTTTTGAAAAAAAAGTGTGTGGTTTTCAGAAGTCAATAGCTCAAGTTCTAAGACTACAAAGAGCTGAACAAGTGACTCACAATATTTCCTTCCCCTTCATGCCTAAACTGTTCATGTGTGGCTATATTATAGACTCAATTACAGAGAGATAGTCTAAAAATCTAAATCTCTTTAGAAAAGTTGTTATTTGATATATCATGTGTCAGGAGTGTGCTATTTCTAATTTGTCAAATAAAAATGCTAATATATATATATATATATATATATATATATATATATATATATATATATATATATAGCACAATTCTTAGCCGTTTTGCTGGATATGGGTCCCCCTGGGTTACCGCTAGCAACAACAGCACATTTAAGCATGGTTCTCCAAGTGTGAGCACTGAGACAATGACCAGTCCAGTATCTTTGGGTTTTTGTATTTATTTGGTAACTTGGAGGGGAAAACGGAACGAGTGGGATACTCCTTTGGCTCAACTATGCACAAATTGCTAGGGACAATTGTAAAATGCCGGTTGGCGCTCACTTGACGCTGGCTGGATGCCGGTCAATGCCTATTAATGCTGGTTTACGCTGGCCTGCTGCCTGTTAACGCTGAACTAACTTCTGACTGTTTTCCTGAATAAAGAAGTCCTCTTTAAGCTCCCTTAAAGCGGAGTCCTGGCCTCAAATACCTTTTTTAACTAAAAATATCCCTATAATACTAATCCATCGCCCTTTACAAAACCGCTATTCTCATACTTACAAGGTGTATAGTATTGGATTTTAGTCAAAATCTTACTTTTAAAAATGCTGTCTGAGCACGGCCATCTTGGATGTGGGCATCTGAAGCCGCAGTGTAGTCTGCTGTGTCCTTCTTCCTGATTCCAAAGAGTGTTCTGGGAGTTCTTCCTGATTCCAGCTTCCTAGGAGTGATGACAAACAGCTCCCAGGATTCAATGCAAAGGCGGAAGTGATGTCGGTGGCTGCGGCCACAGAGGGGGGAGAAGGAGGAAGTACAATCAAAAATGCCCTGAAAATAAGTTAAGGGAACCCCGAAAAAAATTTAAAATTGTTGATCAGCATAGCGAGCACTCCAGGAATCACTAAAGTTGCAAAATAGGCCAGAACTCCGCTTTAAGCACTCCTTGCTGAGGTAGCTACTTGTATACTCTGCTGCACTGCTGAACACTTCAGGGCCCACACCGGCGCCCCCTCTCACTCTCTTATTTTTATGGCTTAGACACTGGCACCCCCTTTCTCTAAGCCTTTTCTACTGGTTAGCTGGCTCCCGGATCCCTTTGACCTTCTGGAGTGGCCCCCTCTCCAAGGCAGACCCCTGGGCAGTTTCAAGTACTCACGACACTGTTTTTCCCCAAAACTTCTGTCCAGCAGCTCCACTCACAGCATTCTGGATCCCTCTCTGCAGCTCAGATCAACCATCGTCCTCTAGGCCGACTGCCCAGGACACCTGTCACATGCTCCCCTCAGACTTATAACTCATCCCAGGGTGCATTGCCGCAAACTCCACACACTGAGACAGCTATAAGCCCTGGTGCGCTATTGGCTATGTTTCCTCTACTGTCCAATAAGAGCCCTCATTGGAGACAGTGGGGAGACTCCCCAGACTCAACAGGTCACACCGGGAAACATGTGACAGCCTAACTAAAAGATCAGGCCCCCCTGTTAAGCAGACAGGGCCACATATGTGCTTTTCCCTAGCACCTACCTAGGAGGGTGCAACATATATATAATATATATATATATACAAACACACACACACACACACACACACAAATAACAGTATTATTTGACAGCCCTATAAAACTGTTCCCTTATCGATTTCAATGACAGTGTGCTGCATTTGATAGAGGGGGAAACCTGCCACCATTATGGTGAAATCCAGTAACAAAACTTCATGTTAGAAACTGACTACTCAGCTGCATGTACTCTTTGGCTTCAAGGAGGATTCTCCAACTTAAATAACTTCACTGATTCTTCTATGAACCATAAAAACTCAGTGGGATGGATTTACAAAAGGCAAATGCAGTTGCTTCAGACAATAGTATATGAGGGCAACCTCTATCGATTTCCATCATCCAATTATGTTCAAGCAAAAATGCAGTTTTTTCCTTTATTTATTTATTTATTTATTTACTTGTGATTGGGTATTCTTTGTAAAGTGAAGCTTTGTCTTATTTACTAAGCTCTGGAGTAACTGTACTTGTAAAGTGCACAGTCTACTGTCCTTTAATAAATCCACCCCAATGTGTAGAGCTTGGCACTCATGCAGCACATGTGCTTCCTTGGTCACTGTCCTATGTGGCCAGCCTACACACAGCATTACTAAATGAGTGAGCCCTTTAAGATTTGATTGTAAGGCTAGCCATTCATGCTTCGATTTCAGTTCTGTGGGTTTAATGAGAGAAATCAATAGCCCTCCCCATCCGCTGTTGTATTTTGACAGTTGCACACTAGCAGCTGTCAGAATACCTGAGCAGTAACTGTAAATGATTGGATACAGTCACTGTTCAGCCAACAATTTTCCACCCATCTCCTTAAATTTTTCATTCCAAGTTTGTCAAGCCGGGTAGTGCCAACAGGGCCATTTCGGCTGGTTCAGCTGGGATCAGCTGAATTTTGATTAGTTTATGGCCAGCATAAGAAGGAGCTGCAAGAGACACCCTCGGAAACCCCTAAAAATATATAATTTTCAGTTCCAAAACAATATATTCACATCTCAAAATAATACCTTAGGTCCCTTTGCTGCTAAGCTACTTTTTGCGCCTATGATGTATGATATGTTTTTATAGGTCCATGGAACGCTTTCTACCTAATTACAACACATTAAAGTGGTTGTAAACCCCTACATATTGCCAGTGATGTGACTGATCTCAGGTGATACATTAGAGATGAACAAATTTCTCCTACACAAGTTGTACACAAGTTGTACCTGTTTATCTGCAGTCTTCTCTTCTATACATCTGTTCAGAAAATATAAAGCTTGTCTGATCTGTCCGAAGAAATGGCCCTGGGAGCTGAAATTACAATCTGCAGATCTCAGTGAAGAGAGCTCTGAGAGCTGATTGGAGGGAAGAGACACACCCCCTTCACACAGCACACAGGAACAGAGTTGAGGCTGTCAAGTCAGCTGGAGGTCCCTCCCCATCACCTTTGTTCTCTTGGTGTCAGGAAAACTTGTCAGAAGTGATTTATACTGATAGCGGAGGAATGAAGCAGCAGACAGAAATTACACTTAGTGCTCTTAAGTGAGAAAAGTACACACTATAGAGGAATAAGCTATGTTCATGTTTCATGTCTGGGGTTTACAAACCGAAATAAAGTCTTACACTTTTGTTATCTCTTGTTATCCTGTTCCAAGCAATAAAAACACAAATCTTAACATGCCAGAGAACTGCCTTTAAAGCTCATAAGTCACTTTGGTATCCAAAACAGGTGCAACTGCGTGAAGAGTCTATTGCCGGGTAACAGACGGGCGCACACCGCCAAGATCTGCATTGTGTTATTTATTGTAATCATTTGTTATTTAGGCTAAAAAGTAACTTAGCAGGCGCCATTTGTTATAATAGACTAAAAAGTAACTCAGCAGGCTCCAGGCTGTTTCCTTAGAAGCAATAAACATGTGGATGCGCATGAGCGAATAAATCTCATTACAGTTCTGGGGCACTCAGAGCAAAGGTATACTCCTGGGAACACAGACATACCTTATTCCTAATTCAATGGCTGTGGAATTATGTGATCTAAAGTGAAAGGCCTGCTGTATATTCCAAATAACCCGTGCAAATGTTCGTGTTTATAGCAAAACAATTTAGTATTGGACTTCTGTTTGTACAACATATAAAGATAAAGTTTGCCTTGTTTTAGTAAAGACAAATTATTGAAATACATTTAACCAGTTAAAAACATTTCTGTGTCTGTGAGTATTGAGTTTATGCATGTTTAAGCCCCCATTCATACGTCAGTATTTTTTTTTTTCTTCACTTATACATTTTTTATTAAGGGTTTGAGATAAGTCTGGACAACAAAAGTATACATTATAATCATGTAATTTAACAATGTAGGAAAAAGTAGGGTTCTTACATAATTTTTAATACAAATAAATAGCAATCACAATCTCTTATCCCAATTTATCTGCAGTACCCTACTTCTATTCCTATACAGCCAACTTGTCTTCATGATAAAGCTACACATAGTACAGTCTCTTCCCACCCCAATTTTCCTTCTTTTATACCTACATAAACAACCCTCAAAATAAAAATAAAAACAAAACAGAGGGGAAGGAAAGAGGGGAAAGGGAAAAAAAAAAAAGAAAAGGGGGGGGGGGAGGATATTGATCCCTTCCATTTCCTGGCGGGCAAATGTTACCTCTACCCAAAGAAAAATACTCAACGCTGACATCATACTTCCATTAAATTTTTCAATCTAGTAGTGCTATACCTTCTCTCGATAAGATAAATAGATTCCATGCTCCCCACGTCTCTATATATTTTTCCCTCTTATGTTGAGCTGTCATTACTAAATCCTCCATTTTGTTTATTTCTTCTATTTTCCGAACCCAACCTGCTATTGTTGGAGATGTTTGTTTTTTCCAGTTAAGGGGTATACAAAGTTTGGCCGCATTTGCAAGGTGACATATTACCGATTCTCTATATTTCCTCATTGATGAGTTATTTAGTTGTAGGAGAAAAAAAGCCAGATCTTCCGGAATCTCAACTACTGTAAACTTTTGCATGATCACTCTAACCTTTTTCCAAAAGTCCGTCAATTTGGGGCAAGACCAAAAAATATGGATTAACGTGCCCTCTTCTACCGAGCAGCGCCAGCATCGATCTGAGTTATTAATCGAGATTTTGTGTAATTTATATGGAGTGTAATACCACCTTGTCAATATTTTAAAATTTGTTTCTTGGTATTTAGTACATATAGAGGATTTATGGACAAGGTTGATCATACTCTGACACTGCTCTGGTGAGGAGGCACGAGACAACTCCCTCTCCCATTTGTCAAAATAAGATAATTGATATTGCCTTTCAGGTGTATTTATCAGATCATATATTTTGGATATCACATGATAAATATTTCCTGTATCTGAGCAGTTTCTTTCAAAGGTTGTCAATTGACGGTTATAATTCTGAGGGTTAGGGATTGAGCGAAGAAAATGTGATAATTGAAGTGCGTTCCAGAAGGGAAGTCTAAAAACATCCATCTCATTCATTAATGTCTCCAGAGAAGGCCATTTATCTTCCCTTAAGAAATGTATGGCTTGGAAATGACCTGTCATACTGAGAGATCTAAAAGATTGTGCCTCCATGCCTATGGGAAATTTTGGGTTCCCCAAAATTGGGAGTAATGGCGAATCATATGTAGATAAAGAATTCTGGAAGCATAGTTGTGAGCAAATTTGTAACGTCGTACCAATTAACTGATGTGATTTCAACTCAGTATTTTTTTAGCTTGTTTTCCTACACCTGACTACACCCAACGTGCAGAATCTCATTATTTCTAAATGTCCTTGTTCTCACTTGTACACTCAACTGACCTAATCTCTTTGCACTATGCTAAATGCTGCTTTTTTTGGCATATTTAGGTGGTATTGGCCCCATTGACTTCAATGGAAATGCTTGTAAATGCACAATATGTTCGTTTTTGCATTTGAAGAACCTCTCATTTTCTCTAGAACCGCTCCCCCCACCTTGCCCAGCCCATTACACAAACACTTGAAGCTTGATACTCATGCAAAAATGCAAAAATGCATGAACAAAGCTTGTAAAATGCCTCCAAGGGGCCTTGCACACAAGAGGTCCAATCAGGTCCGGCTGTTCGTTTTCAGTCGGACCTGATCAGACACTTCATCCTGATGTAGCACCCTCCTAGGTAGGTGCTAGGAAAACCATATTTGTGGCCCTGTCTGTTTATCAGGAGGGCCTGATCTATTAGTTTAGTCTGTCACATGTTTCTAGGTGTGATTCACTGGGTCTGAGGGAGTGTCCCCACTGCAGCCAATGAGGGAGCTCATTGGACAGTGGAGGAAACCCAGCCAATGGCACACTGTTTTATGTCAATTCCAGTGGGAAGCAGTCCTGCAATGCATCCTGGGATTGCACATAAATAGGAAGGGAGCATAAGTCCCAGAAAGAGGTGACGACTGTCTCTCTTCCTGCTGAAGTGTGAAGGTGGTCTGGGCAGTCAGCCTAGGGGCCAGAGGTAGAGCTGGGCTGCAGAGGATCCAGAGTGTGCTGACCGAGTGGAGCTGCTGGGCAGAGCTCTTCTGGAAAAATAGTGTCATGAGTACTTAAGATCTGCCCATGGGTCTGCCTAGGAAAGGGGACCACTCCAGAGAGGTCAAGGGGGATCCAGGGGCCAGCTAACCAGGAGAGTACAGTAAAGGGGGTGCCAAGTACTAAAGCCCTGAAGTTTGGGGATTAAAGGGGTTGCCAGGAAGGGCCCTGAAGTGTTCAGTGATACAGATTGCACTACAAGTCAGTTACCCTAGGAAGGAGAACCTCAGGGGGCTCAGAGGACTTTTCACAGTCAGAGGTGAAGTCATAGTAAGCGGCCTAGCCATGACCAGTGTCAGACAGCGCTAATCAGTGTCAGCAAGCATTAACCAGCATTAAGCAGCATTTTTGTAGAGTCCCTGCCTATTTGTGCATAGTTCAGTTGTTGTAGTATACAGAAATATATAACAGATGCTGGACCAGCGCTATTAAACCCACAGTGCTAGGGGAAAATTATAAAAACGAATGTAAACAATTGATATAAAAGCAGATAAAGAGAATCAAAAAATATTGATAAAAAACACAATAATGATAAATGTTTAGGTGTATATAGATACAAAGTCCATGGAGTAGAGTCTATGTAGAGATGGATGGCTGGGTGGCCGCCGGCTCTATCAGAGTTAGGAGGGGACTCTGTGCATGGTAAATAAATAAAAGAGAGAGAACAGAGCAGCGCCACCTGAGTGTAGTATTAAAACAATCTTTTATTGGCATAAAAGGTAATGCACTCACATGAGTGATAGGAAAGCAGGCTTTACTGCAAGTCATCCGATCCACTGCAGGGGAGGCAGGAGAGGTGTAGACAGCCCTGGGTCCCGGCTGTGTCAGTGGCTTCTGGCACTTCCTGGTGTCCTGTCGGCGTCACAGCTTCTCCCTCATCACATCCGGTAAAAGCGGGGTGGTGCTAGCGTTCGAGGCATGCGTGCCCCTTTATCAGGCATTGTCTAGAGACCAAAGGAAGCTCCCTCTTATATGGCTAGAGTTGGAGCTAGTGTCATCAGTTGTCAGGGAGATGGGGGAGTGGCTTCCTTTGGTCTCTAGACAATGCCTGACGAAGGGGCACGCATGCCTTGAACGCTAGCACCACCCCGCTTCCACCGGATGTGATGAGGGAGAAGCTGTGACGCCGACAGGACACCAGGAAGTGCCAGAAGCCACTGACACAGCCAGGACCCAGGGCTGTCTACACCTCTCCTGCCTCCCCTGCAGTGGATCGGATGACTTGCAGTAAAGCCTGCTTTTCTATCACTCATGTGAGTGCATTACCTTTTATGCCAATAAAGGATTGTTTTAATACTACACTCAGGTGGCGCTGCTCTGTTCTCTCTCAGTTGTTGGAGTATCCCTCTCATCCCTTCTCCTATCAAAGTTCTCAAATAAACCTAAAAACCCAAAGAAACTGGACTGGTTCTTGTCTGAGGTATTCACACTTGGGAAACATGCTTAAAGGTACTACTGTTGCTAGCGGTAACCCAGGGAAACCCACACTCAGCAGCTCCCTTGGGAGTAGTGCTACACTACTCTTTGGGCAGTTGGATGTAAATGAACTTGTGTCCGTTTACACCCGGCTATCTCTGGGTTCGATAGAATCCAGCAAAAATAAAAACAGACGGGGATCTGTTCCTCTCAGTCTAGCTGTATTGGATCAGAGGGCAGTAAGGTATAAACAGACAGATGGTCTGCCCATAGAGAGAGGGCTGTGTCAGCTCTGCATAGCCAGAGCAGACATGGACTTGTCACCTGGCAACTCTTCAGGGGATCAGCAGACGGATCCCCTGCGGAGGAAAACCGGATTTGGCCCATGTGAAAGGGGCCAAAAAAGCTTAAAAATAATCAGGAACTGAGATGATCTCAGGCGTGTTCGGACACAAGTCTGAACCTGCCTGAGCTATCCTGTTGGGAACATGTCAAAACCAACAGTCAATCATAGGCGGCGGAGGCATTCTCCAACCCTGCAGCTTCACGTATGCATGGGGCGTGTATATGTGTGGCTGTGGGGCGGGGAATGCCTCAGTGGCCTCTGATTGGCTATTGGCTTGTGACTGCACATGACTGGGCTCATCATTGCTCTGGAATATGCCCTGCTCAGATGTGAACTCTAAAAGATACCGCTGAGTAGTGATGAGCGAATCTGCTTGGGTTTGATTAAAGGGAAGATTTTGCACACACGTCCAAAAAACTGAAAATTGCGCACCCCATTAAAGTCATTGTGAGGTAAATCATAAAAAAAATCAATTCTCTCCATTTTCAAGACTAATACAATAGGAATAGTCAAACAAAGGAAACGGGGAGCTGGGCACTGCCAGAAGGGACAATTACCAATGTAAAAAAAATAAAAATACTCTTCAGCCATATTCAAATAATCTTTAAATAGCATGCTTGGGGGATGCCCTGATGTGTTATTAAAGGTAGAATGTTTTTAAATTAAAAATAATAAACATATTATACTTACCTGATCCTCCTCTTTTCAGGTCCCCCGCCGGCGCTCCTGGCCCCTTCCTCCTGTTAAGTGCCCCCAGAGCAAACAGCTTACTGTGGGGGCACCAAAGCAGGCTCACTCCCGAGCCACTGCTCTATGTGTCCAGTTAGACACAGGGCTGTGGCTCGGTCCCCCCAAAAGTTTTAAAAATGTCAGGTAAGTGTCCGATCTGTCCGCGGCAATGTCATAGTCCCGCTAAAAATCGCAGATTGCCGCCATTAAAAGTAAAAAAATAAAAAATAAATAAAAATGGCATAAATCTTTCCCCTAGTTAGTAGACACGATAACTTATGTGAAAACCAATCAATCAATATACGCTTATTGGGATTTTTTTTTTTACCAAAAATATGCAGCAGAATACAAATTGGCCTAAAATTATGAAAAAAATTAGATGTTTAAAAATTTTTTATTGGGAATGTTATATAGCAGAATGTAAAAAATATTGTTTTTTTTTTTTTTTTTTTTCAGAATTGTCACTCTTTTTTTGTTTATAGAGAAAAAAAAAAAATCGCAGAGGTGATCAAATATCACCAAAAGAAAGCTCTATTTGTGGGTAAAAAAAGGACAATTTTATTAGGGTACAGCACAGCACGACCATGCAATTATCAGTTAAATTAACGCAGTGACGTATCGCAAAAAAAGGCCTCGTCATTAAGGGGGAAAACTTCCGGTCCAGAAGTGGTTAAACCTGTCTGTGAAGTGATGCTTCTACAGAATGCCCTACAGAAAAAGTGACATTTAAAAAGAAACTAAAAATGAATTAAATTTTCCTGCTGTTCTTTTTTTTTCCAAATGTCATGGCTTGGGTCCAACAAAGTCAAACAAAGGCAGGGGGAGCTGGGCCCTGCTCTGTACCAATGCACAGAAAAAAAAAATTCCCTTAAAAATTATGCTTTAATGAAATGGCACACACCCATAGGTGTTAAATGACATTTCCCAGTAGCTTCATCTTGTTTGTAAGCAAAGTGGCCAGAGCAGGGCTGGGACAAGGTCATTCGGTGCCCAGGGCAAAGATAGCAAACTGCGCCCCCTCCCCCGTCCCCGTCCCCAATCCTGTCCCCATCCCGAGAGTAATATAAGAATCAATGTACGATCTGCCATTTTTTGTGGGACTGCAACATTGCGGCGGATAGATCAGATCCCTGATTGACATTTTTGACACTTTTGGGGGGACCAGTGACATTACTACAGTAATCAGTGCTAAAAATATGCACTGTCACTGTACTAATGACACTGACAGGGAAGGGGTTAACACTGTGGGTGATCAAGGGGTTAAATGTGTACCTAGGGGCGTGTTTCTAACTGGGGTGTGGCTTGTGAAATGATCACATGTTTGTTTAGTCAGCTGAGATTAAAGCTCAAGTTTAGATTCCCAACAAAAAGATATTAGCCAGCAAAAAAAAAACCCGAAATTGATTACCAGGTGAATGCTGTGTGAAATCAAGGTAACCTAACAGGGATATTTATCAGAATAAGGGCTAGCCTCATGTAAGAGCAAAGTAAACTTTTCAGCAGAGTGTGTTTAATATGTTCGGTGAACACTAGATTTTAAACTTTAACAGTGAGGCTCCATTCTTACTGTTAATGAATGGAGAGCATGTTCTTAAAGAGGAACTGCAGGCTGCTCACATAATTTGTAATAAAAAAATATTTGCATTCTGAAAGCTTCCCTCCAACCACTTTGCATATTATTTTATGTATACTGTAATTCTGCACTTGCCAAATATGCTGCAAAAATCTCCCTCCTCTAAGTCTGGCTGCAGCCATTTTAACTGTGGGCAGCTGAAGCTGCTGCCTGTTCACTTCCTGGATTTTCACATACACACACACTCAAACCACTGCTTGCCTGCACATTTTTTCTCTCTTGATGAATACTCATGGATCTCTGCAGTCTCCTGTTATCTCCGCCCTCATCCAGCCCCCTCCAGCTCTGCAGTTCACCTTGCCTCTCCTATGACTTATCCCCCTCCCTTGCTGGCAAACTCTCACGAGAGTGAGAGAGAGAGAGAGCTGTGCATGATAACCTAGGCTAAATACCAGACAAGAAAGAGGAAGTGGGCTGTATTAGGTATTTACTGGCAGAAAAAAAATGTTTTACTATCCAAAGTTAAAACAACAAGGGCAGAGTGTTTAATAGATGGAAAGATAAAAAAAATGACTGAAGGTCCGCTTTAAATCAATTTCACCATCCACAAAAACAGTTTCATAAGCATTTGGTTCTACACAGGAAGACATTTGCTAGAGATGTGGCTAATTCAAGCATCACTTGTAAGTGTTGAGGTTAACCAAATAGCATTTACGATTGTCCAGTATGTTTGAAAATGCTCAGTTGCTCAGCAACTGTTCCTGTCTTTCCCCAGAAAAGGGAATTGGCCTTGGATAAACCATGCTTGCATCACATTCGTACTTCAAAGATTCAAAAGAAGACAGTCATATCTGTCAGTTCTCGGTGAAAGATCTCTTGATGCATGGCACTCTTATGATGGGCTGTAGCTCCTATGGCACCATTATTATGTGTATATTTGTCAGAATACCTTTAAAGGCTTACAATCCTATACAAAATGTCATCGTGTGCAGCAGTCCATAATAATTAATCAGATATAGTTGTTGGCTTAGGATGACTGCTGATGATGTTTGGAAGCTTTTATATCTTCTGGTTGGTTTAAATTAAACCTGTTATAGGGGAAATATAGGGGCTGCCATTGTCAAGCTTAATCTAAAATATGAGCTGTCTAACTGTTATGCTAATGTTCTGCCTTCCGAAACAAATATTTCGAGTGCATGATGCTAAATATTCTGGATCAAGGGTCCAGTATGTAGTATGCTTACTATTCCAAAACAAATATCTAGTAACCAGCATGTTAACTGTTCTGGAAAAAGTATTCAGATAAGGAAAGTTGAAAAAAAGTCCGAAACCTTATCTGCATACTTGTTGTAGGCCAGTGAATTAGATGGAGGTAGTGCCAGTTAGGCAAGCAGCTTTTGCGGAAGACCTCAACAATGGCAGCCTCTGTATTTGTCCCATGACAGGTTCTCTTTATTAGGGATACATGCTTTGTGACTTAAATTAATGCCACTGCTTTCTAAGATGGTAAAATGTCATATTAAATCTTTTTGTTATTTGACAATATTGTTTTTTCTAACTAAATAATACACTCTTCTGGTTAACAGCCCATAGATTCTCCATGGATACATTTATAAGGTCCATTACCTTTGTGAATTCCTTCTACTATCGAACAACCTTGCATAGAATAATTATTATGACCAATACAGCAAAATTAAATATATACTGTAAATCAAATTAATTAAGAAGTCAATTGCCTAAATTTTCCATGTTGCCAGGGATGGAGACGCTCGCTTTACAGGCTGGTGTTTCATCTAAAGTCCCAATTTGCCTTTACCATCTATATTATTGGGATGGGGGTGTGTCTCCCAGCTGGTCATGTTTTAGTTTACACCCTATGGCTTTCACATAGCCATTCATTTTTCAATACCAGTCATGGCTGGGAGGAGGTTGGGGGAGGATTGGGAACCTCCAAGCTCACCGGTTTCCCATCCATCCATTAGCATTCATGTACTCCCATGTTGGAGACACTCAGTAGCAATGGCGGCCCGTGCATAGGAAAAAAAGGGGGAAAAAATGACAAAAAAGAACAATAAAGTTATGCGGCCTATGTGGTGGCTAAAGGGGGGTGGGGTTTACGACCCAGAAAGTTGCCGATTGGCTGCCTTCTGGGGGTGTAACCTGGGCGCAGGAAAGAGCGCTTGGCCACCCCCACCTTCATGATGTCCTGGCTGTGATTGGTCCAGTCTCTAGCCTGGACCAATCATCATCCAGGACATCCGATCGCTAACGTCGCAATGGGGGCGGTGCCGGTGTGTGCGTCCGTCACTCATCGTCACCATCGCTCACCACCACTCACCTTCCCGCCGGTTCCCGCCACAGAGAAGAGGAGAGGCCGCCCGCCGGTTCCCGCCGCAGAAGAGGACGAGGGAGAAGCCGCTCACCTTCCCGCCGCCGCCGCCGATAGCCGAGCCACCGCCGCCAGGTAAGTGCATTGGGTTGAAGGGAGCACGCACGCTGGTCTCTGCATTGATTGGGGGACAATGCTGTGGCACTCTGAAATCATTGGGGTACAATGCTGTGGGCACTCTGCAATCATTGGGGTACAATGCTGTGGGCACTCTGCAATCATTGGGATACAATGCTGTGGCACTCTGCAATCATTGGGGTACAATGCTGTGGCACTCTGCAATCATTGGGGGACAATGCTGTGGCACTCTGCAATCATTGGGGTACAATGCTGTGGCACTCTGCAATCATTGGGGTACAATTCTGTGGGCACTCTGCAGTGATTGGGGACAATGCTGTGGCGCTCTGCAGTGATTGGGGACAATGCTGTGGTGCTCTGCAGTGATTGGGGACAATGCTGTGGCGCTCTGCATTGAAAGGGGCTCGCGCGCTGAACTCTGCATTGATGGGGGCACGGAACAGTGTTCATTGCATTGAAGGGGGCACGCACGCTGAACTCTGCATTGTGGGTACACAGCACAGTGTTCATTGCATTGAAGGGGGCACAGAACAGTGTTTATTGCATTGAAGGGGGCACAGCACAGTGTTTATTGCATTGAAGGGGGCACAGCACATTGTTCATTGCATTGAAGGGGGCACAGCACAGTTGCATTGAAGGGGGCCCTACACGCTGAACTCTGCATTGTGGGGGCACAGCACAGTGTTCATTGCATTGAAGGTGGCACAGCATAGTGTTCATTGCATTGAAGGGATCACAGCACAGTGTTTATTGCATTGAAGGGGGCACAGCACATTGTTCATTGCATTGAAGGAGGCACAGCACAGTTGCATTGAAGGGGGCATGCACGCTGAACTCTGCATTGTGGGGGCACAGCACAGTGTTCATTGCATTGAAGGTGGCACAGTGTTTATTGCATTGAAGGGGGCACAGCACAGTGTTTATTGCATTGAAGGGGGCACAGCACAGTGTTTATTGCATTGAAGGGGGCATAGCACAGTGTTCATTGCATTGAAGGGGGCACAGCACAATATTCATTGCATTGAAGGGGGCACGCACGCTGATCTCTGCATTAAAGGTGGCACGCACGCTGGTCTCTGCATTGAAAGGGGGCATGTACGCTGGTCTCTGCATTGAAAGGGGGCATGTATGCTGGTCTCTGCATTGAAAGGGGGCATGTACGCTGGTCACTGCATTGAAAGGGGGCATGTACGCTGGTCACTGCATTGAAAGGGGGCATGTACGCTGGTCTATGCATTGAAAGGGGGCATATACCATCTCCTGTACCATGACCTGTGACATGCCTATACCATATCTGTGCCATGCCTATACCATATCTGTGCCACGCCTATACCATCTCCTGTGCCATCACCTGTGCCATGTTTGTACCATCACCTATGCCATGCCTATACCATCACCTGTGCCATGCCTGTACCATGACTTCAAAGTCACGCAATTTTTTACTGCGTTTTTTGATGCAAAGCAATACCTATTACATTTTTTCTTTTTGCGCCCCCCCCCCAAAAAAAAATTTTGAGCATCAGCCGCCACTGCTCAGTAGACACTCAGTTTGAGTAGTGTTAGGAAGTGTTAGGACTGCAGGATACACATGGTGCCATGGAGTGGCCTGCAGCTTATACATGCGTTTGTAAATGTGTGTTAACTAAACCCCTATTTCTAACCTATTATGTTAGACAGGTTTATTTGGTTTGTCAGCAGACTGGTGGGTAAGTATAGCAAACTAAGGGCCGGTTGGTTTCTACACACACACACCTTCTTTAATCCCCTTTTTCTCTTCAGTTCGGCTATCTATTCTATATTCTACTGTAGCCATTTGAATGAATTGCAGTCTCCATATGGGTAAATGACCCGTTGGTTCAGCTAAGGTGTAGCAAGTTTGGATTAGTGCAAATGAATACACTTGTCTCATCTGTAGGGGAACACAGACATCTGTAGACATTGATGTGAAGGAATCTTTCAGCATGCTTTAGCAAGGACAATATCTAAACATCAAACTAAACTTCCTATACTGGATGCGTACAGCTTTTTGTCCATATTCCACATACTTTTCATACTGACCCACCAACACACCAGCACACCAACGGCCAAAAAAAACAGGCTTCACTTTAGTGTTGTTACAATTAATGCTATAGATGAGTTAGTGGAGAGAGGGTTAGGGGTACATAGCTAGTAGCAGAAATAACGATTGTCCTAATATGCTCAGTAGCAGTTTCCCAATACTAAATTGAACCTTAATAAAGTAGAAACAGCCAATATAGCTGCAGTGACACTGATATATTAGTAGCAGTCACAGTAAGCAATTGATGGACAGATAATCTCTTTCCTTTAAGTAGATTTATGACCCTTGACTCTATATAGCAGCACAGTCACAGATACCTTGAATGGCTCAGCAGAAATCCCCTTGCAATATCCTCCGGGAGCAATTTCCCCCAGACTCTCAAGGACACTATACTGCACAACAGACTCCTCTAAAGGTGCTCCCTCTGTGTAGCCACCTTCCTTTTTCTTAGGTTTCTACCACAGGCCAACTTAAAGGCTATTTCAAGCATCCAAATGATACAATGTAATTATAAGTTAGTTGAAGAATTTGAACTAGTTACTGTTGATATAGTTAACAGAGGAAAGATGAGCAGTCTATAAACTAAATTAGAATCAGTGAGAAACAACAGAGAAATCAAGAATTCAACCTTTTTTATTGAAGATGGACATTTTCAATACATTTTTTAGGTACACTGTCACTTTAAGATTAAATGCAAGGACAGCCCCCCTCCATGGCATAGCTCCATTTTTTAAGAAGATTAGGAGAGGAGGCACAATATCCTGACAAAGCTATGTGTGGACATAGCGAAGCGTGTTGACGTCAAAGTTACGTCACCAGACTCTTGGAAGAGGAAGCCCCAATGGACATGCGATTGACCTGGGAATCTGAACGAGTACCTCAGATGGCACAACATCACTAGCGGCGAAATAAATCTCTACATATGACAGCTGAGAGAGGACCCAGGGAACCCAATATGGACACCCAGTCTCAGCATGGTGGATGCACTGTCATCAATACCTGGATGTAGTTGTTTGGCACACAGTAGATAGGAGCTGGAGCAGAGATGGATAAGAACGATCACCCGCCCCCTACTGAACCAGTAAGTTTTAAACCATCCTGACCAGTTTGGAGGATTGGCAAAGGCAGGGTAAGATAGCTCGCTCTCTATATCCTGTGATTAGCCATACCAGTGAGATTGTCTTGAAAATGTGAACTTCACAACCATGCTCAAGGAGTAATTTTTTGGAAGCGCTTTCTCCGTTGCTTTGGCTCCACTGCAAGTAGGGATATGGATATCTCACAGCAGCTCATTTACAGAGATGTATAGTAACTAAGTAGAACTACTTCACTACTGTACTTAAGTACCGAAAGGTGATATCTGTACTTTCCTGGAGTAGAATTTTTTTCTCCTACTTCCACTTTTACTTCACTACATTTTTTTCGATGATTTCAATACTTCTACTCTGATATTTTTTTTTGTGCTGCATAGTTACTAGTTACTATTATAAAAATTACCACTGCCAGAACAGTAGATGTCAGGTTTCATGAAGCTCAAAACATGTGTATTATCAGCGCAAACGAAAATAAAAGCTACTGTATGTATAAATAAAAGCTGCATTTGAAATAATAAAAAACAATATGATGTTCAAACTTTTGACTTCTTTCTTTAATAACTACATAACACAGTACTTGTACTTTTACTTTCAGTACTTGAGTAGCAATTTTTTTTTCAAAACTACTGGTACTTTTACTTTCAGTACTTGAGTAGCAAAATTTAAAAAAAAACTACTTGCAATACTTAAGTACAAAAAATGTTGAATACTTTAGTACTTCTACTCAAGTCACTTTTTGATTGAGAACTTCCACTTCTACTCAAGTCACTTTTTGATCGAGCACTTGTACTTTTACTCAAGTATGGGTTTTGAGTACTTTATATAGCCCAGCTCATTTATACCACATTTAGAGGGTTGGTTTATCCAACTCCAATCCTTGTTATCAAAGTTCATGCACCCCTTTAGGACTAGCTCAGTTAGGCAATGTTAGCATCTTCATTTAACATCCTTCATACTGAGTGGTGGTGTTTGTTGTTTTTGTTTTACCTAAAGGGTAACTTCACTTTCGTGGGGGAAAAAAATCAGCAAAGAAAGAAAGAACAATATCGCACATACAATTGACACACATCTCATTTTTTATTTAAATGTTATTAAAAATTACCCTTCCTTTTCAATTTGCAGCTGTTGTAATGTTCTGAAAATGCAATGCAATATGGCTACCTGGAGGTGTTCTGTACACAGAATCTGTACTGACCACACCCCAGAAACACAATTTCCTGCTTGTGTGATTGGCTCACCAGTTTTCCCAGAAGTCTACACTAAGATACAAGTCAGATTTCAGGCATCGCCTGCAACAAAAATGTCATTTTTGGTGAGATACTCCCAATAGGAACACGTCTAAAGGGATGCAGGCCCAGCAGCTTTCCTCTTTAGGGCCCTTCAGCTGCCACAGCTGATAGATAATTATGAAACCATTCCCATTTGACCCACTCAGCACAGAGGCGCAGAGGAACAAACAATGGTTCCTTCAGAATAACAAAAGGTAGGAATCTGCAACAAAGTTTGTTAAAATTCGTGAAATGTACAGAGATCACCCAGAGGGGAATGTTTTTAAAGTTACACTTTAAGGGGAGCCCCGGGGCCTATGTGTGCTGCTGCTCTGGTGTCTTTTTGTAAGGGAACTCTTTTCTTCCCCTCTTTATATACACAAGTGGAGGTCTGCACAGTAGTATGTAGCACACATAGTTTATTTAGTCCGGACGTACTCATTGAGTGACATTGTTTTTAAAGGTGTAATTAAGGGATGTTTTTGGTGCACTGTGAGGCAACTATGAGTGACTAACTCTTTTATAAGTGGAAATTTGATACAATAAAATACATGTTTTATATCCAAACCACCAAGTTTAGTTCTTTCCGATAGGTAAGCCATTCCTTACCAAGACAAAAGCCCAGCTGGCAAAGACCCTTCTGGAAGGTTCCTCCATATATTCATCTTCTACCCTCAGCTCACATCACTGGAACAAAGCCCTTAATTATTGGCCAAGATAGATAAATATTCATAACTCATTACTCCTCACACTAACTAGTAAACACAATTCAAAAGCAGCAGGCAGAAATAATCAATGTCCCAACCTTAGGAGAAACCTAGCAAACAGAGAAAATATAAACAAAGCTCAAGCTGGCCACAGCCTAGCAGCAAAGCACACCACATTTAAAGTGGAACTTCACTCTCACAATCAGCATTGACTATTTTTAATCCTTATGCTGCAAGCATTAGTAAATAGATCGGAATGTAGAAATGTAGGAATCATATTTACTTGTTTTAAACTTTTCTTTTTACATCTCTTCAGTTGTTTCCTGGTTTCCATGCCTAGGCAAATTATGTCATACATCCCAGGAGTCTTCAGGAGAGTAGGGAGGGATCTCAGGTCAGCCTATGCCTGAGCTAAGAGCAGATGAATTCCAGGAAGTAAATGATACATGAATCATCTGCCCTTACTCAAGATGGCCACATCCAGAAATGCTAGGGGGTCTTTTTCAAAATGATTTCTCACCAAAATAAAGCATGAAGACGTGGATGGATGGGGGAGATTGCTTTGAATAATACAAATGAATTCAATTGTATTTTTGGTTTGTGGTTTTCAGATGCAGTGCAGTTCCACTTTAACTAGGGAAACTCCAGGTTAAGACAGGGTCTCTACATTAGCGCCTGAAAAGACTAGCCTAATGTCTAGCTATATTTACCATAATGGAACTGGTGCCTAGGGCAGCAGGGTAAATTGGGTAGATTCAAGTCACAAAACATGAAAAGGCAATAACTTTTTCTGCATGTTAGCGACTAAATTTAGCAAGATTCCCCTCAAATCCTGTTGTGCCTGAACTGGAAGGAAATACAAAGCATTCTATCACATGTGAACATACAGTATTAACCACTTGCCTACCGGCCAATGTATATATACGTCCTCCGTTTAAACCTAAATACCGGTGTTATGGCAGCAGATAGCCCCCATAACCCCGGTATTTTTTTAAAGAGTGGGCGGTTGCCTTTCCGATAAGGGTGGTCCCAGTGGCGGATTCGCTGCAGGATCACCCTTCCGGGATGGCGGAAGAGGTGCCCCCCCCTCCCACCGCGTCCCAGTCCTTTTCCCCGCTTACAGGACCCGCCGGCAGCGGGGAAAACGATCCGGTCCTGGATCCTCACAGACAGGATGTCGAGTGAGGGCAAGCTTTGACTCTATGGTCTTGGAGGACCGGAGCGATGGCAAACGTCGTTGCCTAGCAACCGGTTTAAAGGTCCCTTTTTTTTTCTTTTTTTTCTTCATCTTTTAGTGTACTTGTGAGATCTGAGGACTTTTTGACCCCAGATCTCACAAAAAAGAGGTCCTGTCGTGCCTATTTCTATTACAGGGAATGTTTACATTCCTTGTAATAGAAATTAAAATGATCAATTTTTTTTTTTTTAAACGGTGTAAAAATAAAAAAATAATAAATAAAATAAATAGTAAAAATTAAAGCGCCCTGTCCCGGTTAGCTCGCGCGCAGCAGTGAACGCATACGGAAACCCTGTCCACATATGTAAACGGTGTTCAAACCACACATGTGAGGTATCGCCGCGATCGTTAGAGCAAGAGCAATAATTTGAGCCCTAGACCTCCTCTGTAACTCTAAGATGGCAACCTGTAGAAATGTTTAAAATGTCGCCTATGGGGATTTTTAAGTACCAAAGTTTGTCATGAAGCATGTCATGTTAGGTATCTATTTACATGGCGTAACATTATCTTTCACATTATGGAAAAAAATTGGGTTAACTTTACTGGTTTCTTATTTTTTAATTTAAAATTTTTTTATTTTTTCCAAAAAAATTGCGTGTGGAAGACCGCTGCGCAAATACGGTGTGATAAAAAATATTGCAATAATCTCCATTTAATTCTCTAGGGTCTTTGCTAAAAAAAAATATATAATATTTGGGGGTTCTAAGTAGTTTTCTAGCAAAAAAAAAATGATTTTATCTTGTAAACACCAAGTGTCAAAAATAGGCCCGGTAGGCAAGTGGAGATTGTCAGCATTCCCCACTGAATGAAAAACTGAAGAAATGTTTTCCTCAAGTTGTGCTTAAAAAATAACCTTCAGAATCATGTTTATTAAATACCCTATCGACTAATGCTTTAATTTGTGATTCTATTATTTTTGGCATAATATATGCCCCCACCAATCTTTAGATGATCTAATTTGTGTACAGTTACAGTGAGGGGAAAAAAAATATGTGATCCCCTGCTGATTTTGTACGTTTGCCCACTGACAAAGAAATGATCAGTCTATCATTTTAATGGTAGGTTTATTTTAACAGTAAAAGACAGAATAAGGACAAAAATATCCATAAAATTGCTTTTTAAAAAAGTTACATACAACATTGTTAGAACAGAACTAAACTGTATCTGAACATCACAAGCTAAAAACATTATGTAATCTCTTTTTAATTTTTAATGGAAATTCACCCATCCTTCCATGTCCCCCTGCTTTTTTGTGTTGAGAAATCACTTTGAAAAACACACCTTAGCTTTTCTAGTCATGGCCACCTTGAGTAAGGGGCAGCTGATTCATGTAGCATTTACTTACTGGAATCCATCTGGCATCTCCAAAGACATGCTGGAAGGTTAATTGGATCCTGTATAAAATTGACCCTACTATGTATGTATGAATGTGAGTTAGGGACCTTAGATTGTAAGCTCCTTGAGGGCAGGGACTGATATGAATGTGTAATGTATATGTAAAAGCGCTGCGTAAATTGACAGCGCTATAGAAGTACCTAAAATAAATAAATAAATAAAATAAATAATTAGATCAGGCATGCAGACAGGAGGGTGTGCTTAACTTAGAAAGCCCCTCCCTCCAGATGAAAGAAAACTGATGCCCACAAAGGCTCCTGGGATATATGACATCATTTTGGACTAGGCCAGAAACCAGAAACCAGCTGGAGAAATTTAAAAGAAAAAATGTTTTAAAGCCAGTAAATATAATAAACTTTCCTATCTATTTACTAAGGCTGGCAGCATAAGGATTAAAAATAGTAAATGTTTACTGAGTGAGATTAATTTTGCTGTGGATTTTCCATATAGCAGAGCTAATTAGAACTGGAGTAAAGAATAGGTCTAAACTGGATTTGCTGCCCATAGCCATAAATTACAATTCTTGACGACTTTTTCTACTAATTGAAATGTAAAACCTGCTTGTTTGCTTTTGCTAACTATTTTTGTTTGCAATTTCTTTTTTCCAGTTTTAATAAATCATGACTTTTGTTTTAGATCCACTGGTTCTTTTCCTGAGAGAAACAGAGACTGCCACTGCTCTCTGTCTGAAAATGCTAGTTGCCTGGCTTTCATATGCCATGCAGACACTTGGATGCCAGCAGATTGTCTTTATCCTTAAGGCCCGTACACACGTACCGATTGTCGGCGGTAAATATTCGGCCAACGTCCGATCGGCCGATTGTCGGCTTCTTAGTATGATGCTTCCGACAACCGACTGCGACTTTTCGGCCGAACAAAATCTGGTCTGCATGCTATAAAATTTTTGTTGGCCAACACCAGAATGGCCGATTGTTCGTCAGTCAGTACAGATTTCGGCCGACAAAAGCCAGATGAGCAAGACTGGGCATGCTCAGAGAACAAAAAACACACGGAAAGTTAACCATCACATGACATCACTTCTGAAGTTGGTTGTTGTTGGCCGACAAAATTTGTGTGCAGTCTTGAGCACTTTTCAACCTACACGACAGCACTGGACAAAAGACGGCCGATCGTTGGGCCGACAATCGGTGCGTGTGTACGGGCTTTACTCTGAGGAGTTGCTCCACTATCTGTTCTATGTAGTCCAAATTGACCATAGACATTTCATATATATCCCTTCCACCTTTTGTGGGGTATAAACTCTTTAGGAGACAGCTTTTTGCTGACCATCTTGCTTCAGTACTTTAAAGTATACCTAAAGGCAAAACTTTTTTTTTTTTTGTTTTGGATAGAGTGGAGAGAGATTAAAACCCCTGTTAGTATTTGTACTTGGAGTCTCTTAGAAATAGACCAGGAAAGGTAAGAGAGGAAGAGGGGAATAGTGACCTGGGGTGTGCCGTGGTCACATGGACAGTATGCCTAAAAGGGGGCAAAAATAAAGACAGTAGTTTGAAAATGAAAAGGGGTTTATTGCACAATTTGCATAACAGACTAGTCAGCCAAGTGTGAAAATACGTGAGACATCTCAACGTGCAGATCCGGGAAATACATGGAGTAGCAGCAGGAATGGCCCCTACCTAACTTTTTAATGATGTGAACAGGAACTCCTTGGCGAGAGGTTGTCAAAGCAGCTCCTATTCTGAAGGAATGGTCGGAGTATAACTAAGGGTCTTAGCCTAAGTTAAGCCTTAAGTTAACTAGGAGGATGCAGCAATGTTTAATGAATTGTGTTGTAGTAAGTCGTGTACTTTGGAATGGTAGGAGTGGGCTATCCTTGGGTTTGTCTGCCAACTGCGCCATGAGTTGGTCTAGGAATGCTAAGGGGCACCAAGCAGTATGGGTCTCAAAAAATGTAATATCAGTGCCAGCTCCAGTCTGCTGTGTCTTGCAAACATCTAGGTGCAACCGGAAATGGTTGGGGTATCTGATTACCTGTTCAATCAGGAGAATACGGGACTTAGTACCGGTATATGTAAATTCGCCTGATCTTAAAAATCCATAGAAGGCCAGATTTATGGGAACAGGCTAGGTAGTAGCCTGAAGGCGGACCTGGAAAGCATATTGGACATGTTGCAAAATATATGCCCGGTAACAGGGAGCCTGCTGGCCAAGCTGAACTACTCTTCTGAATCCCTTTTAATATGGCCTTATTGGGATGTGCAAAAAAAACAGAGGGCCTATCGGGGTGCAGTAAGGATGCAAAGTGCTGAATTCCTGCCAAATATGTCTTAATGATGTTGTAAGGAAATTTAAGCTGGGAGAGGCAGTAGGCTACGAAAGCCAGCAGGTATTTATATATTTAATGTCGTATTCATTTAGCCTGAGATATTGAGACTGGAATGACTGAAAAGTTTTCCAAGACGTATTGTATGCCTTTCTTGTGTTGGCTGATAGTGACTTGTTGATCAATGCAACCGCACAGGCCCAGTGAGTATCTAATCCATTGTTAACAGTGAGTAGCGCAGGGCCGGAGTGGTGATGGCATCTGCATCTGGAACCTGAAGGAAAAACAGGGGATAATTAAATCGTGATATAGCATCCGCAGCTGTATTATCTACAACATTGAAGAATTTGCAGTGAAAATGGAATTTGTATTCTAGGGACAGCCAAATGAACCTGCGTACAAAGGACATGATAAGTAATAAACTGGACCTACCTTTGTTAATGACTTCGGAGGAGGCCTTATTGTCTGTGGATAAAACTACCGTGTTACCTGTCCATTGGTGACCCCACACCTGTGCTGCAGAAACTATAGGGTAAATTGCAAAAAAAGTGATGACGTTTGTGCAAACCTGGGAATAGCCAGACCTCCGTCTGGCCACGGTCCTGCTAACCAGTGAGTGCCAAAAATTGCTGCATAGCCTTTGGTAGCTCCAGCATCCATAATAACTCAGGGAGGTGACACTGACACTGCATTAATGAACATGGCAATGCTGTTCGAACGCTGAAGGAACTCCTCCCACATGTGTAAATCGGATAAGGCCCTGGCATCTAGTTTGATCCGAGAATCAGAGTCGGGGGCCGTGGGTAACAATACCAGCAACCTAGAAATGAAGGACCTACCTTGGGGAATAATTCTCATAGCAAAATTTAGCATACCCAGCAGTGATTGCAGTCCCTTCCTGGTACAGGCTTGGAAGATCATAAAAGCATGGATATGGTCTCTAATTCTGGCTAATTTGTCCGCAGGCAGTCTAGCCTGCATGGAGTGGGTGTATTCCCCAGAAAGGTGAGTGCAGTAGGCGGGCTCTCAACTTTCTTAGCTGCCACCTGGATGTTAAGTGCAGAAAAAGTGTCATGAGCTTCTGTAGATCAGTAGGGGCTTTTTGAGGGTTTTTAATTGTTTAGATAGTGAATTACCCTCAGACAGTGTGCTTCATGCTTGAGAATCCAATTTCGACGCAAAGGTATCAATCAACCAGGGGATACTTTTGGACCCGAAAGTAAGTTTGGTAGCAAAATAATACAAACCTCTCCACTTAATACCACACCACTGCCAGAGGGAAGGCAATATGGGGAGGAGCTTGAAGGCATCAGAAATGTCGGATTTGGACAGCCATGCATACTTACCCATACTGATATTGTACTGGATAGCCTGATCAACTGATGTATATTTGAGTGAAAATTCCTCAGATGAGATCAAGGAATTAAGACCAGGCACGTGAGAAGAATGAGGAGCTGACAAATCGTAAATTAAACATAATTTAATGGAGAATTTACCCCTAACCAGACCACCTGGGTTAACTCTCCATTTTTGGAATGGCGGTGTCATGAAAGGCCCTATATTATAAAACCCTTCTCTAGTTCGGCTTGGAGTAAAGAATCCACTGCCTCCATATCTGTGGCTGTCGACAGTAGATTTTTACACTCAATTATGGATTGTGATAATGAAATGAACCCCATGTGGAACCCCTGTGTGAAACTATCTACCAAAAACTGACTTAAAGTAGGGGAAGAGTGAGTATCCAAACAGGCCTTCAAGAAGGAAATGTTGATGTGACTTAGTCATGTGGTCTTGGCTTGTCTCAGTGTGCAGGCAGACTTGGGGTGAGCCCTATAAGAAATAGCACAGACATGCAGGAGGCAGCACTGACTATAATTGCACGTGACTTGATTTAAAAAAGTATTTTTTTTTTTTTTCCAAGTGTACAAGTGTGAGTTATATGGTGTAATGAGTGGACTCACTATGGTGATAGTGGGTAAGTTAGCAAACGAAAACTCGAGTTGCACGGGACTGAAAGCGTGTCAGTCCTTGAGTGTGATAGAGGCTGAGTTACCTGAGGTGTACCAGGCAAATTAACAACGTAAACTCAGGCCTTAGTTACCTGAAAACGTATCAATGATGTATGTACAACAAAACTGACATGTACTGTATGTGATAAGAAGCAAACGTTTTGAATGTATTCTAATGTGTGACTATAAGGGTTGAGGAATAACCCACCTGTATTGACTGCACCAAAACTTGGACTTGTAAGTCCTGTGGATGTATAGAAACAAGAACTATGTGAAATAAAAAACAAAAGAAAACCACCCCCCAATCAATATGATACCTGGGCCCGAGGTTAAGTAACAAGACCTACCCACAGTGCAACTGTCTAATCAACCAGACAATATATGTGAAGAATGACCAATATACAGTTTGAGTGAGAGTACAGTGGGGATCGAAAGTTTGGGCACCCCAGGTAAACATTTGTATTAATGTGCATAAAGAAGCCAAGGGAAGATGGAAAAATCTCCAAAAGGCATCAAATTACAGCAACAACAAAAGTTAGATTTTATTTCCATCATTGACACTTTCAAAGTTACAGAACACAAAAAAATGGGCACTCTGCAGAATTTATAGCATAGGCATCAAAAAGTTTTAAGGTTTTCATTATAGGTATCAAAGGTTTTAAATGCCCAGACTCATCTGACCTTGACCCAACAATCAGCACCATGGGATCTTCTAAGCAGTTGTCTAGAAAACTGAAACTGAAAATAGTTGACGCTCACAAAGCTGGAGAAGGCTATAAGAAGATAGCAAAGCGTTTTCAGATGTCAATATCCTCTGTTCGGAATGTAATTAAGAAATGGCAGTCATCAGGAACAGTGGAAGTTAAAGCAAGATCTGGAAGACCAAGAAAAATATCAGACAGAACAGCTGGCAGGATTGTGAGAAAAACAATTCAAAACCCACGTTTGACTGCACGATCCCTCCAGAAAGATCTGGCAGACACTGGAGTTGTGGTACACTATTCCACTATAAAGAGATACTTGTACAAATATGGTCTTAATGGAAGAGTCATCAGAAGAAAACCTCTTCTACGTCCTCACCACAAAAATCAGGGTTTGAACTTTGCAAATGAACATATAGACAAGCCTGATGCATTTTGGAAACAAGTTCTGTGGACCGATGAGGTTAAAATTGAACTTTTTGGCCGGAATGAGCAAAGGTACGTTTGGAGAAGAAGGGGCACAGAATTTAATGAAAAGAACCTCTGTCCAACTGTTAAGCATGGGGGTGGATCAATCATGCTTTGGGGTTGTATTGCAGCCAGTGGCACAGGGAACATCTCAAGAGTAGAAGGAAAAATGGATTCAATACAATTTCTGCAAATTTTGGATGGTAACTTGATGCCATCTGTGAAAAAGCTAAAGTTAAAGAGAGGATGACTTCTACAAATGGATAATGATCCAAAACACACCTCAAAATCCACGGGGGATTACATCAAGAGGCGTAAACTGAAGGTTTTGCCATGGCCTTCACAATCTCCTGACCTCAACATAATTGAAAATCTATGGATAGACCTTAAAAGAGCAGTGCGTGACAGACAGCCCATAAATCTCAAAGAAATGGAAGACTTTGGTAAGGAAGAATGGGCAAAGATACCTCAAACAAGAATTGAAAGACTCTTGGCTGGCTACAAAAAGCGTTTACAAGCTGTGATACCTGCCAAAGGGGGCAGTACAAGATATTAACTTTTGCAGACACCATTTTTTTGTTTTCTGTTATTTTGAAAGTGTAAATGATGGATATAAAAACTAACTTTTGTTGACATATTATAAGAATGTCTAATCTGTAATTTGATGCATTTTGGAGATTTTTCCATCTTTCCTTGGCTTCTTTATGCACGATAATACAAATTTTTACCTGGGGTGCCCATGCTTTCGATCCCCACTATATTGTAACTGCCGCTGGAAATAAAAAAAAAAATGTACCTGAAAGAGGTTGTAAACCCTCTCTTATAACTTGTACCTATAGGTAAGCCTTTAATAAGGCTTACCTATAGGTACTGTAAATATCTCCTAAACTTGCACCGTTTAGGAGATATTTACTTTCAATGCAGCCAATGACATCATCGGTGCACGTGCTCTGAAGGAACGTGTCGTTCCTTCGTGCGATGCATACTAGCTCATTATGCCTTTGTCTTACAGGGTTGTTTTTTTTTTGGTGGGTTTACTTCCTCTTTAACCACAGAACGACCGCCCACCGCAGATATACTGCGGCAGGCAGCCGCTGCTGGGCAAAGTGACGCAGGGGTACGTCACTCGCTCAGCTACCTGTAGGGGAGAGCGGCTCAGATGTCCGCCGGTCACTCGCGATCTCCCGCAGGAGAGGGAAAAAGGCAGACGGCTGATGTAAACACAGCCGTCTGTCCTTCTCCCTGATGTAAGTGCAGAGACTATACGATCCTGCTATGTAGGATCGTATGTCTCTGTGATTACATCACAAGCCACGCCCCCCACAGTTAGAATCACGCCCCTAGGGACACACTTAACCCCTTGATCACCAATAAAGTTAACCCCTTCCCTGCCAGTGCAGTGTCATTTTGACAGTAACAGTGCATATGTATCGCACTGATTACTGTAGTAATGTCACTGGTACTCCCAAAAGTGTCAAAAATGTCAGTCAGGGGTCTGATCTAGTCCGCCGCAATGTCGCAGTCCTGCAAAAAAAAAAAACGCAGATCGCCACCATTACTAGTAAAAAAAAAAAAAAAAAAACAATAAAAATGACATAAATCTTTCCCGTAGTTAGTAAACGCAAAAACTTTTGCGCAAACCAATCAAAATACGCTTATTGCGATTTTTTTTACCAAACATATGTAGCAGAAAACAAATTGGCCTAAAATGTTAAAAAAATTTTTGTTTATAGCGCAAAAATAAAAATCGCACAGGTGATCAAATACCACCAAAAGAAAGCTCTATTTGTGGGAAAAAAAGGACGTCAATTTTGTTTGGGTACAGCGTCGCACGGCCGCGCAATTGTCCGTTAAAATTACGCAGTGCCAAATCGCAAAATAGGGCCTGGTTTTTGAGCAGCCAAATCTTCCGGGGATTAAGTGGTTAAATATGTTACAACATGACGCAGGTCACAAGGTGTAAATCGTATGTACTGAGGAACATTTCAAATAGAACCGCGGCGGCTGTGAATATAACCAAAGTAAGAGATAAGAGAGATGCAGATGCGTAAATACGATGCATGAATATCGTAAGTAACGTAAAATGAATAGTATGCAAATATTGACGTATTCGTAATTTGATAAACGTTTAGTAAAGAGTTCAGGGTGGTTGAACCTAGAAAGAAAAGGAAGTAACGGTGATTGTGTTAAGCTAAACGATACTGTGTAGGACATTCGAATCATATGAATGGATAGCATGAAAAGGCAGGTGAGAAGAAATCCTTTTGCAAAAAGCACAATATTTTCTTAACATACCAATGCTGAAAGGAAACCAGTGAAAGCAAGTGTACCAGGAATGAAGCAATCCAATAGTAGTAACCTGCGAAACATCGTAGCTAAACCAGTGCCCAATTCAGGGAAAATTTGAATTTTTTGTAGAACAGTCGTGCAGACTACCGCGGTCTAGGAAACCTTGTGGCAGTGTCGATGCCTTGACGTCCAGAAGCAGAACCAGTAACGTAAAAGGTAACGTGGACGAGGTGAGAAGGTTAAGTGCAAGAATTTATGGAGCAAGACTCTTCCTACAAATTCAGGCTTACCTGTGGTTACCTGTGGTCACACTGGTCAGCCTTCCTATATATCGCTTCCACCTGTTGTGGGGTATAAACTCTTTAGGAGATAGCTTTTTTGCTGACCATCTTGCTTCAATACATTAAAGTATACCTAAAGGCAAAACCTTTTTTTTTTTGTTTAGTTTTGGATAGAGTGAAGAGAGATTAAAACCCATTTCAGTTTTTATCGCTGTCTGTGCCCCTGTCGAAGAAATTCACCTTTTCTGTTTGTCCTGTTCACCATTATCATTGAAAGTGACAGTAAAAGGAAATCCCAAATTTTGAGTTGTCCTTAGAAAAGTAATGAAGGCGGAAATCTACCAATGGGGATACTAGTTCTGGTGACCTGGGGTTCCCCAAGGAATGCCCTAAATTTGCAGGGATTTCACTTCCTGTTTGGCTATGGGGCAGAAGTGAAGGGAAATCTCTACAATGGAACACAGATGGCAAAAAAAAAAAAAAAAAAAACTGACAAGGGTTTACAACCCTTCCTTACTCTATCCAAAATGTCTATCCTATAGTTCTTCTTTAAATAGCACTTAATAAGGCTTACCTGTAGGTACAAGGAAGATATTAAGTGTCCCTGCAGCCAGTGACGTCACCAGCGCATGCGTTTCAAAAGGAACGGCATACCCAAGCCTTCCTTCAGAGCTCTGTGCTGTAAAAAGTGACTCCCGCTCGCATGCGGGGGAGTGACGTCATCACGGCTTGGCCACTCAAAGGACCGTAGCCCGCGAACCTGGAAGGAAGACCAGGTGAAGGTGGAAGCCCTGTCACCGACGACAGCAAACCCCTGGAGGGCTTTGTTTCAAGGTAAGCTTTTCATAATGTGCTAGTATGCATTGCATATTAGCACATTAGGACTTAACCTTGCAGGGAGATTTTTTTTTCAACTTTATTTCCGTTTTATTGGTCCATTTCAATCTATTCGTGTGTGTAGAGATGCATTTTTTTTTGGTAGCGTCATTGGGATGCATTTTCGTGTTTCAACATGTGTTTCCTTTGTGCAATGACATGGATTTTGATGCTCATTGATGCACGTTTTTAATGTGTTTTTTAAACTTAAAAATGCTAGTAGATAGGGTTAACAGCCATTGCCAAGGCTTGTTAATCACTGTTGCCAATGCATCAAAATGCATGCTCCTTATTCATTTTGATGCGCTGCCATTGACTTCTATGTGCCTCCAAACATGGTAAAATGCAGGCAAAAATGGATATGTCTTATTTTTCAAAATGTTTTGCACTGCAGCACTTGTGATGCGGGAGCAGGCATTAGTTTTATTATGGGGAAAATGAACACATGTGTTTTAGCACATTGCAATGTACAGTTAAAATGCCATAGTGTAAATGAACCTTGAGTCACTAACCTAAAATCAATATATATATATATATATATATATATATATATATATATATATATATATATATATATATATATAGACAGATATATATATATATATAATAAACAGCGCTAGCATAAATACAATTGAATATTAAAACTAAGACATTAAAAATATATAATGTGCACGTAGTGCTATAAATCATACAAGTGTATAAATCAATTTAAGTGAAAAAAAAAGTCCTTTCATTAACGCGATCAATAAATTCCAAAGTGTTCCAGTGCAAAATAAAATATATAGGTGCTCCTGGTGACGGTGACCCCTCTCGGTTCCCCACTCACCAGAACAGCAGATAGAAATAGCCTGAAATCAATGGGGTATTGCACAAGGACTTCTCCTATGGAATGCCACGTAGTACCAGGTGTTTTCTTAGATAGAGCTGGTCCGAGTCATCTCCATGGACCCCAAATTAGAAACAAAGGACCGCATATAGTGAAGTATGTTTAAGACAATTTATGAACAAGCTCCAAGTGGAGAAAAACATACTCACAAACGGGGATAAAAACGAGCAGTATACAGATTACAAGTTGTTGTGGACGCCGCTATTTGTGTGCATTCCACGGCCGATCAGGAAGTGTAACCGGAAGTGACGATGCCTCAGAGCCGTACCGGAAGTGCGTCAATGCGTTACGTCCGCCTACTGGGCATTTTGAAAACGCAACCTCTATAGGGTCCAGTTATTGCCTCATACTACCAGTAGTGACACTGACCTTAGCCAAATGCAAAACTAGTGAAAAACAGTCAAAAAAGATGAGAAGGGGAAAAAAATGTCAGTGGCTTCCACATGTAAAACCATTCCTGTAATTTGTTATCAGTGTCCACTAGCAAGCAGATATAGGAGGAGTCCCTTATAGTGCAGTTGCACATCTCTCCCAGTAAGGAGTAAGTATCTCCGAAGGTTTAGAGAGGCTGGATTCATCCTTCATCTTATGGACAGGGTAGGACCCACTGACAATGGGGTACTTTGACGTAGTGATGGGCTTGAGCACGATATGGCCATATGGTGGGACTAAATCCCCATTTTTATTTATTGATTGCTTTTATATTTGATAGTCATTTCTTTTGCATGTGTGCGCTATTCTCTGTAAATATGCATGTTGCTTGGTTTTGATAGCTGCACCAGCTTTAGAAATGCATGTTCAGGGTGTGCCCCCCCAGCTCTTTGTTTGTTTGTTATGTATTCGGTCCTGACCAGACTTCTGGGGTTGAGCACCCCACCCTCCCACACCTGTACTTTGTTATCAGTGTCCACTAACAAGCAGGTATAGGAGGAGTCCCTTATAGTGCAGTTACACATCTCTCCCAGTAAGGAGTAAGTATCTCCAATGGTTTAGAGAGGCTGGATTCATCCTTCATTTTATGGACAGTGTAGGACCCACTGTCAATGGGGTACTTTGACATAGTGGTGGGCTTGAGCACGAAATGGCCATATGGTGGGACCAAATCCCCATTTTTATTCTTTGATTGCCTTTATATTTGATAGTCATTTCTTTTTCATGTGTGCGCTATTCTCTGTAAATCTTCATAGCTGCACCAGCTTTAGAAATGCATGTTCAGGGTGTGCTCCCCCAGCTCTTTGTTTGTTTATTCCTGTTTTGGAGGTTGTCTCATTGTTGCCCATCTAGTGTACCTGTTGGTTATTTCCTTAACACCAAGGGCTCTTCCACACGGGCGTTCCCTATGTCCGTATATCACCCCATCCGTTTGCGGGTGATATACGGACATAATGCATGTCAATGGGATTGCGGATGTCAGCGGATGACCATCCACTGACATCCAATTTTCGTCCTTTCAGTTCTGTTACGTTTTTTGGAACGGAACAGAACCCTATTTTTCTTCCGTTAAAAAAACGGAACGGATGCAAAATCGGATGTCAGCGGTGTCATCCGCTGACATCCGCAATCCCCATAGACATACATTATGTCCGTATATCATCCGCAAACGGATGGGATGATATGCGGACATATGGAGCAGATAACACAAGTGTCATCCGTGTCCATGAAAAAAAAGTGCCACAGCGGAAGAAGAAATCAGAGCGGCCGTGTGAAAGAGCCCCAAAGCAGCTAAAACTGATTAACAATTTGCTACTTAACCCTTTGCTACTTAACTGACCAGATCAATATCCCAGGAGTTTAATTGACATGATGCTATACTCTGATTTAAAAGTGTTCCTTTCGTTTTTTGAGCAGTGTATATATATAGAGAGGATTCTGGATTTTGTTTTCCTGATCAGCATCATGTTCTGTGTCTGAGTTACTTTTAATACTTCTGGGTATGATAAAAAAAAAAAAAAACAGAGAAAAATAAAGATTGTGTTTTATTTATATATCATTTACAATAATGCAGATTTATTCCGCAAGTGTAATGAAGCTTTGCATTTTTCTCACTACTAATGCAGTAATATGCGCTGTAAATACTCCTACTTCTATTCCTCTGAGCATTTCTCTATCAGTGATCTTATGTATGTGTTTAATAATATTATGAATCCCTTTATTAGTATTCATCTTGCATTACTCAGTGAAGTATTTATAGGAAATTTTCTGATTTCCAGACCAATGCCTCCCGTGAGTACAGTACAATAAAACCTGTGCCAAGCAGTGCAGATATTTTGTGTCTTTACAATTAACCCCTCTAGTGAGTGATGAGAGAAGTGCAGCGTGCGGGAAGAAAAAAAAATGTCATTGATACAATATAGAAGCATGCCCTGGACAATGTGTAGTACTAAACGCCCGCAGTTTTAACCGTATGTATGATTTTGCCAATTAATGAGGTTATGCTAAAGAGAAAAATTCTACGTACATAGGAAACTGCATTACAAGATGCGTGACATTCCTTAAAAAAATAAAATAAAAATGATTCTAAAAATGGGATTCTTCAGCTGCATATTTAGATGATTGCCTTGCTGCAGTATGTGCTTTTCACAAGCATAATGCAGTAGATCTATTCTAGCAGAGATTTATTAAGATGTGTTATGCAGGTGCTAAGTGACAATCATTTAGCAGGGACTTGGTTAGGCCAGCTCATAGCATTAAAGCTTAAGTAATGTAAGCCCAATAAAATCCTGTATAATCTTTACCATACTACTGTGATTTCAAAAGTCATTTTTAATATTTTTAAATCTGTAGCTGAATTTCGGGATAAGCAAATATTCTCTAGTCCTGGTTCACACTATTGCGATGCGGGAACACTGCGAACATACAGCGTGTTCCCGCATCGCATCTGCGGAACAGGCAATTCACACTGCCATATACGATACGCTGGGGGTGTCAATTCAAAGTTAACGACACTCCCAGATCAGATCGCATATCGCAGTGCGATCTGACAGTTCGCACATGAATCGAATCGAACCACCATGCGATCTGATTCTGCTGAGGACCAAAAAAAGGGTCCTGTGCGAGTTCACTGCGCGTTGCGAATTCAGCCATACAAACTGTATCGCACAGACATCGCATGTGATTTTAGGAGCAGTGCGCTTCGAATCATATGCAATGTCTGTGATCGCATTAGTGTGAACCGACACTTACTTGAATCTCGGTGTACTTTGTATTTTTCTTTTAGTTCTATGCAGTAATCCTGTGTAAAATATTGCCTCTGTTTAGAATAAAGACCTGTCACTGATGCTCTCTCTCCCTGTGCAGGGTGACTGGTCTTGTCTCCGCCCCCTGCTGTAGTTTTCTGCTGGCAGCCAGTAGTCTGATTGGTCCCTCCCACAGCTCTGCTCCCTGCACAGGCAATGTGCAGCACAGTGATGATGCCACAAGGTAATAGCTGGGTTTGTAAAGGTATTTGGTGCTCACAATGAGGGTTTATAATCTTTGTGGCTCTGAGGAAATGTATTGGGAAAGTTTTGTTCCTGGAGTTCAGCTTTACCTACTTCAGTACTAGCTCTGAATTGCCCCTCAAATACCAGACAATTTTTTGCTGTGATAGTCCATCATGCGACATTCAAGTTGATTTAATTTTTTTTGCCACACTTTTTGGAAATGATAAAACATGATGGTATTAAAGGGTTAAAACATAAAACTTGGTAATGGTGCACTAGATATATAATAATGTACAAGAGGGAGCGAGAGGTGAAGGGGTTAATGTGCAGGTCACAAACAGTGGGAGGATGGAGATGAAGGGGTTATTGTATAGATGTGCAGGATAAGGGAGGTGAAAGGGTTAATAACCAAGTCACTGCGGAGACAGGTTAGGGCTAAGATATACAGAAGAGAAGGGCAGTGAAAAGGGTTAAAAACATTGGGGGTAAATAATTCCCTCAATAGTTCTTACTTTTTCTCCCTCCTATGTTGTAAGAGGAAAGGGCGGGCTCTATAATGTAAACACAGTTTGCAGTTGTGAACACTATAATTGGTCATCACAGGGATCACATGGTACAGAGCCACTTGGTCTGTACACTGTTTCTGAGAACTGAGCTGTCTGATGATGGCTCAGGTCACAGTAATAAAAGGGCACACTTGCTGCCCGAGGGTGATTTCCACAGGGTTGTTCCTAAAGGCACTGCAAAAAAAAAGAAAAAAAACATCACTTTGCATTCAAATACAAACAGCAATTTAAATAATAAAATAATCCTGAGTGATCCTGCCATAATGGACTTTGTTTAAGCACTTCCTGTACAGGGTAACAACTGCCAACATCAGTATTTTAAAAGCACTACAAAAAAGTAGTTATTACTGACAATCCAATATAACCTTACTCAAAATAACTTCTTTCATGTTAATAGATCTGCCTGTCTGCTGGTCATCACTTTTCACAACTTCCTGGATTTCCTGCATACTTTACATCTTCTAAGGACTACATATCCCATGGCACCTCACTCCTTGCAAGTTGTGATTCCCGTACTGACTCCGCCTCATGAAACTCCTCCTCTTAGCCCCTCTGTAGTACCTGAGGCAGGCTCTGTTAAATGCATGACACAGAAATGCCTACTCACAGGGCCTAGAGAATACGGGTCACAGAATTCAAGAAAGTCAATCTGTGGGGATCTTCACAAAATACATAGGCTAGAAATAATTTAGAATTTCAACATAAATTGATTTATGACTTTAGGTCTTATAAAAAAAGGTATAAACATTATTTTTTTAAAAGAGTAGCTTTTGTTGAGAAAAAAACATTCCCCTCTGGGTGATCTCTGTACATTGCAAGGATTTTAAACACACTTTGTTGCAGATTCCTACATTTGTTCTTCTACGTTTGTTTGTCTGTTTCCAGTGTGCAGTGAATATGAGTGATGTTTTAATTATCAATCAGCTGCTGCACTTGTAGGGTTCTAATGGGGAAAGTGGCAGAGTCTGCATCCCTTTAGATGTGATTTCCTTTTGGGAGTATTTGATCCAAAATTATATTTTTGTTGCAGGGGATGCCCAAAATCTGACTTATGTCTTAGTGCAGACATTGCATTTTACAGAACATTAGAGTGCTGCACATTGAAAAGGAAAGGTAATTTTTGTTAACATTTGTCCACCTGCAATGTACTGCGGATGAGCGGACACTGTAGGCAAAGCCACATACCCGTATGTTGCTGCCTACTTCCAGGTTTGAGGATGCGCATGCGCCCCCATCACCCGCTGTCATCTGCTTATTGGCTGTGTGCATTCACAGTCCAGAGCTCTGTGTCGGTTAACAACACAGAGCTCTGTACAGAGGGATTGCTCTGTCAGTTTAATTATGAAGTGAAAATTAGTAAAAGCAACACACATTACACATTTTTTGGCACACATTTAACCCCTTGATCACCCTAGATGCTAACCCCTTCCCCCTGTCCATCACCCGCTGTCACCTGCTGATCGGCTGTGTGCAATCACAGTCCAGAGCTCTGCGTTGGTTAACAACACAGAGCTCTGTACAGAGGGATCACACTATCAGTTTAATTAGTATACAGAAATTAGTAAAAGCAACACACATTACACATTTTAGGCACACATTTAACCCCTTGATCACCCTAGAGGCTAACCCCTTTCCCTGCCAGTGTCATTAGTGCAGAGACAGTTTATAGTATTATCAATTTATCACTGTATTAATGTGTTGCTAAACCCACAACAGTAAAATCAGGCAGTATATGCAGTAAAGCATGCTTGTTATACTAGCTGTGGAAAATATTCAGACAGAGGGTCAGGGGTCATGCAGCCTCATAGGATAGTCAGAGTAGAATAATAACTCCTCCTACAAGCTTTAACCAGACACCGATAGAAGTCACAAGACTGCTATATACTGCTGATGAGAAAAAGAGCAGTTTATATATACTAAAGTCTAAAATAATAGCATTTTCATGTTCTGTGTACTGTGGGAGACCAGATATGGTAAATGCAGGGTCCTGGGTTTAATAACACTGTAATGTCACTGGTGATGTCGGTATCAGTCAGTTCTTCCCCCCCCCCAGTGTCAGTTAGGGGTTGATTTACTAAAACTAAAGAGTGCAAAATCTGGTGCAGCTGTGCATGGTAGCCAAACAGCTTCTAACTTCAGCTTGTTCAAGGGTTTGACAAAAAAACCTGAAAGCTGGGTGAGCTGCAGCAAGTTTTACACTCTCCAGTTTTAGTAAATCAACCCTTTAGTGTCAGATTGCCTGCCGCACTATCGCAGTAATAATTTGTAGGTGCTATAACTTTTAGGCAAACCAATTAATACACACTTATTGGGATTTTTTTTTTTATCAAAAAAATGTAGCAGAATACACTTTGACCAACATTTTTAAAGAAATTTTATTTTTTTTAATTTTATTGGATTATTTTATAGCAGAAAGTAAAAAATATTATTATTTTTTTTTTTTTCAAAATGTTTGGTCTTTTTTGTTTATATCGTTTTGGTTTATATTGCAAAAAACCCACTAGTGATCAAATGCCTCTAAAATAAAGCTCTATCAGCCTCGGTTTAGACTAGATGCGGTGCGAATTCACAGCGAATTCGCTGCTGATTTCGCATTGCATGAAAATCGCAACTCAATGATGCAAAGTGATTGCAGAGTGTATGTTAACCACTTAAGGACCACCCCACGTACATATACTGCGGCAGGGCGGCCCTTAACCACTTGCCGACCACATAGGTACGTCAGTTCCTACATGAACCGACGTATATAGGTACGTCGGTTCGTGGTAGCGCTCCAGGGGGCGAAGCGCACGCCGCTGGAGGTGCGCGCCCGCCCCACTAGGCAGTGGGGATGCTATTACATGGAGCGGACGGCTGCGATTGCCGCCAAGCACCCGCAATCTCTCCCCACTGAGAAAGAACAACGGTCAGCTGTTGTAAACACAGCCAACCGTTGTTCTCCCTGAAATGATCACAGAGCGCCTGTGATCCTCCTATATAGGATCACAGGTCTCTGTAGTCATTTCACATTTCCCTCCCCCATACAGTTAGAAAACACTCCCCTAAGCTCACATTTAACCCTTTGATCACCCCTTGGGTAACCCCTTTCCCTGCCAGTGTCATTATTACAGTAAGAGTGCATATTTTTAGCACTGATTACTGTAGTAATGTCACTGGCCCTCCAAAAGTGTCATAAATGTCAGTTAGGGGTCCGATCTGTCCGCCGCAATGTCGCATTCCCACTAAAAATCGCAGATTGCCGCCATTACTAGAAATAAATAAATAAAAATGACATGATGTGAACCCCCAATGCGATTTGATTCTGGTGCGGAAAAAAAAAGTGTCCTGCACGAGTTTGCTGCGAATGCGGTGCAATTTGAGCCGCACCCCAGAGACACCGCATGTAATTCGCACAGGAATCGCAGCACATTCCTGTCCCGCACCACATCAGCGTGAACCCAGGCTTAGTGAAAAAAAAAATGATATAAATTAAATTCGGGTACAGCGTTGCATGACCACACAATTACCAAGTAAAGTAGTGCAGTGGCGAATAGCAAAAAACACCCTGGAAGGAGGTAAAATCATCCGGAGCTCAAATGGTTAAATTATAAAAAAAATGGTTTATTATACAAACTAGATATTATTTGGTGTTTACAAACAGACACAGCGTTGATTTCAGCCACAGCAAGCAAGGGGTTACAGCTAAATATTTTGACAGCCAGCCAATGACATGTTGCTCCCCTCCCACTCTGTCTCTGCAGGTTAAATCCCCCCTATATGTAGCAGGATACTATCCCTTTAAGTAACTCTCCAGAGACTAGTCCTGAGGATCATGTGATTACTGATTGATTGCAACATTGTTGGAAGCTGGTAAAAGCAGGCAAAGCAGAAGGAGCAGAGGTGTATCCAGGAGAGGAATGTACGCTTTGGAGACACCTTACACTGCAGTGTTGTATCAGGACCTCGCTGGGAGATACTGCAGGACCACTTCAAGGACAGCAGTGAGGGGGGGTGGGGGGGGATGCTCTGCATTGGGGACAATGCAAAATCTGCAAGCGATAGAAGATGCAGGAGGGGATTGTGACAAAGACATGGTAAGCATCTATCGAATGCTTTGTAATTGCATTGTACTGGCTTCAGGGGAAGGCATTTAGACTATGTGGAATGAAAAGTATGATCATTGCATGGGGAGCAATTAATAGCAAGGGTTCTTTATTCTATTCCCAAAAGTCAATACATAAACATGTCATTATCCAATGACAACAAACACGTGTGTGGGTATCGTACAGTGCACATTAATCCGCAGCAGGGACAGGCGTAGAGGTGATGGGGACTGGGAGAAGGGGGGGACCGAACATGTAATTTAATGAAAAAAAAAAAAAGCTGAAAGTTCTATTCTATTCTAAAGTCTATTTAACAAAAAAAAATATTCAAGGATCAATAAAACAAAGCCAAATTCATTGATCGTTATACTGATGAATGTTAATTGGTTGCTATGCTTTAGTGCACTTTGCTGAGCGGCGTCTCTGGCTTATTTTAGCATTTTTTCCCCCTTAGGACATAAATATGATGCAAATGAATACTCCAGGCTTGATTGCAAGCACAGAAAGCATTGTGCTTACATGCCGGGTGCCTCCGCGCGTGCGCGTAGGTGAACATTGCTTGATCTTTAGGCTGTGGCTAGGTGATCACATACATAGGTGAAGAATAGTTTACTAGGAGTCATTTCCAGTTTAAGAATAAAATAGATGTAGAATATAAGATAAATACATGTAAATTACATTTTTTTTAATACATTCCAATAATCATATTTATTGATCAATATATTGGGACGTATGGATATACCTGCAAACCAGTATATACATTTCTTTTTTTTCTTTTTTTTTTAATTTCTATTTTACTACTTAAGCTATTTTAGTGCTCCATTTATTTTAGTGTAGCAAAGGTGTTCAGTCTGTATCTGTAGGAAAAAGTTCCAATACATTGATTTTTACTATAGTCATATTCAATATATTGGGGTATGCCATCACGTATGTTTAAATTCCTCTTTTATTTAAAGATATTCCAATGCCCTCCTCGTTGACCTTAATTAAGCAAAGCTGTTTATTCTGTATATGTAGGAACAAGTTCCGATACATTGATTTTACTATATTCATATTCTATATATTGGGGTATGCCATCACGTATGTTTAAATTCCTCTTTTATTTAAAGATATTCCAATGCCCTCCTCATTGACCTTAATTAAGCAAAGCTGTTTATTCTGTATCTGTAGGAACAAGTTCCGATACATTGATTTTACTATATTCATATTCTATATATTGGGGTATGCCATCATGTATGTTTAAATTCCTCTTTTATTTAAAGATATTCCAATGCCCTCTTCATTGACCTTAATTATGCAAAGCTTTTCAGGCCGTGTTGACACCAGACAATTAACTTTTTCACAGGTATATCAAATAATTTTACTATATTTAATCGTCAATAAATTGGCATACCTACAAATCAATTCCTTTTTTCAATGTCTGCTGCCCACTCAATTGATTTTAATTAGTCTGTATATGTAACTGTTATGGACATGTAGACAAGCAAAAAAAAGTACTTCTAGGGGACGAAACACGTCTGGGTGACCTCTTCTGCGGGTAGAGAACAGAGCTGAAGCCATCCTACATTACCTGGTTTCGCTTTTGTCACAGTAAGGTTGATTTACTAAAACTGAAGAGTCCAAAATCTGGTACAGTTCTGCATAAAAATCAGCTTCAAGGTTTTTTTGGCAAAGCTTTGAGGTTGAACTGAACAAGCTGAGGTTAGAAGCTTAGTGGCTACCATGCAGAGTTGCATCAGATTTTTCACTCTCCAGTCTTAGTACATCCCTCATGTCTCCTGCGTGCGGTCGGTTGCCATTTTTCTGTAGCATGTTGTTACGGACAGTTAACTTTTTGACAGGTACATCAAAGAAGTTTACCAGATAAGGTAAGCTTGTTGCAACCCGGAGCATATGATAAGAGAAAATGTATAAGCATAGTTAATATTGAGGGGTGGGGGATACTGCGCTTTTGGGAAGTGATTAACCTAATCTATGAATAAATACTTAAGTGCCGATTCAATGTGAATAGGTGAATAAATTAATAAATATTATTATATAAATATAGGTACCTGAAAATTAAATAGTAGTGTTCATTTGCATACAAATAGATCAGGTATAAAGTGCATTAGTGTAATAAATACGTAAAATGAATACTAGAGTTAACACTCTTATCTCAATCAAATTGTGCAGATATATAAAAATAATAAAGTGACAGGTAGAGTGCTTGGTGCGTTTAAACAAACAAGTGCATAAAATCCCACAGTCCTTTATAAATGCCGCAGGTGACCCAAAAAAGTTCAAAGGTGAAATGTAGATATTTCAATGCTGTATCCAAGTGGGAAAACTTCATAGAGGTATATCCCTTCCACCTAACACCGTGTTATAATAGTGGGGTGCTTCTTCTCACTTGTGTACCCCTCTGGGTGTGCTAATCGCTCACCTCCATATATCAGAACATGCGCCTTGTGATCAATACTCAGGGCTCCTCGCCTCTCCTTCCTTATTATTCAATCAAGGATGGTGTTCCAACTGCCTTAAATGGATCAGGATCCCATACTCTCCAGGTGGCCAGCGAATCTCAAATGAAAGGCTCACAATAGTGCAATATTGCCATATAATCCCAACTTTATTCCAATAGATTAAAAACACTTACATATACTGCTCAAATAATGTGCCTTTAGTATGTAAACAGGGAAGATCGCGGTCCTCACTTCCGCGTATATGCGTCACTTCCGGTCTAGCGGCCCTACGCGTTACGCCCCTCCTGCTCACGTGGCTTCTTCAGGGGATTCCCTGGCGCATGCGCGGAAGTGATGCCATGTGATTTCGGCCTGTAGCACAGCCGGAGTCTGCGGACCCGGAAGGAAGACGGGTGAAGATAGATGCAGCCTTCAGTGGGGACAATGAGGGCTTCCTTTGGAGGCAAGTGTCACAGAAAGTGCTAAAATGCGATGCATACTATGACATTATGCCTTTACATTTCGGGTAACGAAAAAAAAAAAAAACACTGACTTTATTTGCTCTTTAAATGTATAGGGACTTTATTCAACCTCTTTAAGCTTTTCAAAGGGGCAGCAAGGACTGCTGCACTTCAGAATGAGCGCTTAGAACCGAAGAAGCTGCGACAAATTTGGGACTACCCAATGGCATTAGTATACGACAGAATTAGGGGGGGAAAAATGCCCAACCTTAAACGATCTTGACATATTTGCAAACCCTAACCTTTGTGTGCCAGGGCACTATGGGGTTGATTTACTAAAACTGGAGAGGGCAAAATCTAGTGCAGCTCTGCATAGAAACCAATCATCTTTCAGGCTTTTTTTGTCAAAGGTAATTAAACAAGCTGTAGTTAGAAGCTGATTGGCTACCATGCTTAGCTGCACCAGATTTTCCACACTCCAGTATTAGTAAATCAACCCCTACATTTGTAAATTGGTTAAATGCGCGTAGATGTGTGTTTTCATTTTGGTGAATTTGTGTGTGTTAAGTCTCTAGCAGGATATTTCTGTCTATTTTAGGGTATCAATGAATTTATAGTGAGCAAAGTATGCATTCTATTCCAGTTTATTTATACCAGGGGCTTCCTAGGCAGGTGAAAGGCTGTGGATAGTTGGTGAATGGATTTGAGATGACGATGACCCCTAATGTATAAGGACAAATGTGTGAACTAAGTGATAATGTACTCAGTGGCAGCACATGGCAAAGTGGGAAGGTGTGAGAACAGCAGATAACGAACGTTCTTATGTTTCTATAGATTATTGGTCATGCTACTTACACTGACGTCACTGCAGTGCTACTGAAACTATACATGCCTGCACTCTGATCACTGATCACATAGAAGCCATTCCTTCTGTTTGTTAGGATCTTCACCCATCATTTCTAATCTTTAATGTTCTCATCTATCTATCCTTATATGTATCCTTCTATCTAATCTATCTATCCTTCTATCTATCCTTATATTTATCCTTCTATCTTTCTATCTATCCTTCTATCTATCTTTCTATCTATCTATCCTTCTATCTAATCTGTCTATCCTTCTATCTTTCTATCTATCCTTCTATCTATCTTTCTATCTATCCTTATATTTATCCTTCTATCTTTCTATCTATCCTTCTATCTATCTTTCTATCTATCCTTATATTTATCCTTCTATCTTTCTATCTATCCTTCTATCTATCTTTCTATCTATCCTTCTATCTATCTTTCTATCTATCCTTCTATCTAATCTGTCTATCCTTCTATCTTTCTATCTATCCTTCTATCTATCTTTCTATCTATCCTTCTATCTATCCTTCTATCTATCTTTCTATCTATCCTTCTATCTGTCCTTCTATCTATCTATCTATCTATCTATCTATCTATCTATCTATCTATCTATCTATCTATCTATCTATCTATCTATCTATCTATCTATCTATCTATCTATCTATCTATCTATCTATCTATCTATCTATCTATCTATCTATCTATCTATCTATCTATCTATCTATCTATCTATCTATATATCCTTCTATTTAATCTATCTATCCTTCTGTCTATCCTATCCTTCTATCCTTCTATCTAATCTATCTATCCTTCTATCTATCCAATATATCTTTGAATCCTTCTATCTATCTAATCTATCCTTGTATCTATCCTTCTAGCTATCCTATCATTATATCTAATCTATATATCCTTGTATCCTTCTATATATCTAATCTATCCTTGTATCCTTCTATCTATCTAATCTATCCTTGTATCCTTCTATCTATCTAATTTATCCTTGTATCCTATCTATCCTATCTTTCTATCTATCCTATCTTTCTATCTATCCTATCCTTCTATCTATCCTACCCTTCTATCCTATCCTTCTATCCTTCCATCTATCCTATCTATCTATCTATCTATCTATCTATCTATCTATCTATCTATCTATCTATCTATCTATCTATCTATCTATCTATCTATCTTTCTATCTATCCTTCTATATATCCTTCTATTTAATCTATCTATCCTTCTGTCTATCCTATCTTTCTATCCTTCTATCTAATCTATCTATCCTTCTATCTATCCAATATATCTTTGAATCCTTCTATCTATCTAATCTATCCTTGTATCTATCCTTCTAGCTATCCTATCATTATATCTAATCTATATATCCTTGTATCCTTCTATATATCTAATCTATCCTTGTATCCTTCTATCTATCTAATCTATCCTTGTATCCTTCTATCTATCTAATCTATCCTTGTATCCTTCTATCTATCTAATTTATCCTTGTATCCTATCTATCTTTCTATCTTTCTATCTATCCTATCTTTCTATCTATCCTATCCTTCTATCTATCCTACCCTTCTATCCTATCCTTCTATCCTTCCATCTATTCTATCTATCTATCTATCTATCTATCTATCTATCTATCTATCTATCTATCTATCTATCTATCTATCTATCTATCTATCTATCTATCTATCTATCTATCTATCTATCTATCTATCTATCTATCTATCTATCTATCTATCTATCTATCTATCTATCTATCTATCTATCTATCTATCTATCTATCTATCTAGCCTATCCTTCTATCTATCCTATCCTTCTATTATTACAAGGATTTTCATACAATCTGTAAAACAAAGCCAGCCCCTATAAGCTCTAAAGCTGGATACACACTATACAACTTTTGTTGTCAGATTTCCTTTAGATTTACCTTCAACTGTGTAGTGCAAGGGCCTGCCTGATTGCATACAAATTGAAAGTGTTTAGGTTTGACCTCATATTATGTGGTTTTGGTAAGTCTGAAGGAAAAAATCTAAAGAAAATTGTATAGTGTATGTATGGCCCTTAAAGGCACCACTAGGTTGTCCAAAGATCCATAACGTGTATTACAGTAACGCCAATCGGACTTGGAAAATGTGATCATAATGTCACAATTTATTGTAGATTCCGGCAGCATGCAGTAAAACAAGGCTTTCTAAAGTAATCCAAGTTTAGATTTCAGGATCGCCTTATAGAATACTGATTCTTTTTGCAGTTCATCTAGGGTTATATAGTAGAGATGCTTGAACTGAATAACGTCCACTCCCCTGGCTATTTGTATGATTCCTATGATCTGCTTTGAAGTGGAAATGTCTATGCAGGGTTGAACCTTTCTTTTTTTTTTTCCCCCTTTTGGCTTTATCATTTTTTTTTCTCTTGGAAAAAAAAAAAACTCCCCACTGAATGTTCAAACGTCTGCTGTTTTGTGATCTGAACACATGAATCACAGAAAGGCGTCCAGAGGGAAATGTTATAGGTTTTCCATTTATTGCAAAATTACTTTTTGTTTGCCTGGGTTTGGAGGTGTTGCACTAGAGACAGTAAGATATAAGGAGCTGAGGACAAAGAGAATGCTTATTATTATATATATATATATAATATAATTTCTAGATTGTAAACTCCAACGAGCAGGGCCCTCTAATCCCTCCTGTATTGAATTGTATTGTAACTGTATTGTCTTCCTTCATAATGTAAAGCGCTGTATAATAATAATATATATATATATACATGCGTGCGTATGTATGTATGTATGTGTATATATCTATACACACATACACATATATATATATATATATATACATACACTATATTATCAAAAGTATTGGGATGCCTGCCCTCCCACGCACATGAACTTTAATGCCATCCCAATTTGGGTCTGCAGGGTTGAATATTGAGTGTGCACCACCCTTTGCAGCTATAACAGCTTCAACTCTTCTGGGAAGGCTGTCCACAAGGTTTAGGAGTGTCTATGGGAATGTTTGACCATTCTTACAGAAGCACATTTGTGGGGTCAGGCACTGATGTGGACAAGAAGGCCTGGCTCGCAGTCTCCACTCTAACTCATCCCAAAGGTGTTCTATCGGGTTGAGGTCAGGACTCTGTGCAGGCTAGTCAAGTTTCTCCACCCCAAACTCGCTCATCTATGTCTTTATGGACCTTGCTTTGTGCATTGGTGCGCAGTCATGTTGGAACAGGAAGGGGCCATCCCTAAATTGTTCCCATAAAGTTGGGAGCATGAAATTGTCCAACATGTCTTGGTATGCTAACGCCCAAGTCTAACCCCTGAAAAACAACCCCGCACAATATTCCCCTCCTCCCCCTCCACCAAATGATTTGGACCAGTGCACAAAGCAAGGCCAACTCAATATTGAACCCTATGGACTAAGACTGGGATGCCATTAAAGTTCATGTGCGCGTAAAGGCAGGGGTCCCAATACTTTTCACACTATAGTGTGTGTGTGTGTGTGTGTGTGTTTGTGTGTGTGTACATATAGAGAATTTATTTTATTATTTTTTCCAATTTCTTTGGAGCAATACTATCTACAGTGTTCTCTACATAAGATTACATCATAACTGCGTATGTCATTGTTCTACAAACACCGAAAATAAATGACCAGGTGTATGCAGTTTGTATTTATTATTACATCTATGGATCACATGGAAATTTACATTGTTCTTTGTCTACCTTTTTTAGTTAATATATATATGTGTAAAATAAAACGATTGATGAAATGTAGACTTTGATAGGTGCTGGTACGAAGGTCTTTCATCTTCCTGAGTGCCCCAGGACCCATGGACTCAGAGTGTTCAATCTGCAGATCTTGCTTTTCAGCTTAGACGTGAAGGATGCAGGGAGGAAGCTTTGGAGATAGAGGCTGCCAATGGCAGATGAAGTGCTCCAGATTAGAGGCTCCTGGGGCACTCAAGAGGATAAGCAGTTAGTGTGGGCACCTCAATGGCTGCCTTTCAGTTGGGTTGTTTGTTCTTTTTTTTTTTTTTTTTTTCTTAAATAGATTGCATTCCAAACATATTCCGTTCCTGGGTTCACGGCTTTGGGCTTGTGTAAATGCCATTAGTTTGACATCAAATTTGAGAGGCTTCTCAGATCATTCAGAGTTAATTGACAGGTGCATTTGATCTGAGTTTAAGCATTTTTTGGCCTGCATTTGACTTGAGGCGAATTCGATTTTGCATTCCCATACACTTGTTTGGGAATGGAAAACCTGTCTAATGTAAGCAAAAGCCTGTTGATACAAGCCCTTACTTTAAGATGATGAATAGTCCTAGACATACAGTATCTCACAAAAATGAGTACACCCCTCACATTTTTGTAAATCATTTATTATATCTTTTCATGTGACAACATTGAAGAAATGACACTTTTCTACAATGTAAAGTAGTGAGTGTACAGCTTGTATAACAGTGTAAATTTGCTGTCCCCTCAAAATAACTCAACACACAGCCATTAACCTCCCTGGCGGTATCCCCGAGCATGACTCGGGGTGGATTTTTTATTCCAGGATCGGTATCCCCGAGTCACGCTTGGGGTAGATGTGCAGAGAGCGCAGCGGTGTCTCTTACCTTCTCCTGGCGATCCAGCGATGATCTCTCATTGCTGTGACCGCCAGCCGAGAGTCCCGCCGCTCGTCCGTCGGTGTGATGACTTCCTAGCTCCGTTCCCTGCAGCAGCAATGCTGCATGGGAGCGGAACTGGGAGGGGAATTCAAACGTTGCACAAAACACAAACACATAACACATTTTATATTATATATATATATATATGTATGTATGTGTGTGTGTATATATGTATATACATATATATATATATATATATATATATATATATATGCACACACATATATATATATATATATATATATATATATATGCACACACATATATATATATATATATATATATATATATATATATATATATATATATATATATATATAAAATTAGATTATTGATTCGATTATAATTCATGCGTTATATATTATATATATATATACACACACACACACACACACACACACACACACACACACACACACACACACCACACATATATATATATATATATATATATATATATATATATATACACACATATATATATATATATTATATATAAAGCATGAATTATAATCTAATCAATAATATAATTTTATTATATATATTATATAATAAAATTATATTATTGATTCGATTATAATTCATGCGTTTGTTTTTCAAATTTATCACATCTGGGATGTCTACTAGACTCTTGTTTTGGTCAGGTTTAAGTCAGTAATTACTAAGAATTGTAGGCCTATAATACATAACGTCAAATTTCCATGAAAAAAATTGTACCGCTTTTGGTACATAATTTGCACCAAATTATGTACCAAAAGCGGTGTTATACTCTGTTATACTGGTCACTGGAAGTTCAACATGGCACCTCATGGCAAAAAAACTCTCTGAGGATCTGAAAAAAAAGAATTTTTACTCTACATAAAGATGGCCTAGGCTATAAGAAGGTTGACAAGACCCTCAAACTGAGCTGCAGCATTTTGGCCAAGACCATACAACGGTTTGACAGGACTGGTTCCACTCAGAACAGGCCTTGCCATGGTTATCCAAGGAAATTGAGTGAACGTGCTCAGCGTCATATCCAGAGTTTGTCTTTGGGAAATAGACATATGAGTGCTGCCAGCATTCCTGAAGAGGTTGAAGGGGTGAGGGATTAGCCTGTCAGTGCTCAGACCATATGCCGCATACTGCACCAAATTGGTCTGCATGGCTGTCATCCCAGAAGGAAACCTCTTCTAAAGATGATGCACAAAAATCCAGAAAAAGTTCCAAAAGTACCAAACGTATTTGTTTCAGAAGGTGTCAAGCGTGTGTGGCGGCAACTTGGTGAGGAGTACAAAGACAAATGTGTCTTGCCTACAGTCAAGCATGGTGGTGGGAGAGTCATGGTCTGGGCCTGCATAAGTGCTGCCGGCACTGAAGAGCTACACTTTATCGAGGGAACCATGAATGCCAATATGTACTGTGACATACTAAAGCAAAGCATGATCCCCTCCCTTCAGAGACTGGGCCGCAGGGCAGCATTCCAACATGATAACTGCCCCAAACACACCTCCAAGATGACCACTGCCTTGCTAAAGAAGCTGAGGGTAAAGGAGATGGACTGGCCAAGCATGTCTCCAGACCTAAATCATATTGAGTATCTGTGGGGCATCCTCAAATGGAAGGTGGAGGAGCGCAAGGTCTCTAACATCCACCAGCTCGGTGATGTTGTCATGGAGGAGTGGAAGAGGACTCCAGTGGCAACCTGTGAAGCTCTGGTGAACTCCATGCCCAAGAGGGTTAAGGCAGTGCTGGAAAATAATGGTGGCCACACAAAATATTGACACTTTGGGCCCAATTAGGACATTTGCAATTATGGGTGTGCTCACTTTTGTTGCCAGCGGTTTGGACAATAATAAATGTGTTATTTTGAAGGGACAGCAAATTTACACTGTTATACAAGCTGTACACTCACTACTTTACATTGTAGCAAAGTGTTGTCTCATGAAAAGATATAATAAAATATTTACAAAAATGTGAGGGATGTACTGCAAATGCTTTTTTTACATTCGTTTATTGTATTTTTTAAGATGCTTGTATCCTTCTCCCACCCATGTATACAGACTATCAAGCCTTTTCCATGATGACATGATGGTTAAATCAAGGGACCATTTTATCTTTAGTTAGAGAAATCTGTGAGTAATTGCCTTGGGCGGCAGGTTGAACTGCCAAAGGGGAAAAACAATATTGATGAACAATGGTGATTGAAGTGAAGTAGTGGACGTCATTGTGGGATACAGGAAAAATAACTGCTGCGTGGATATATCAAAAAAAGTATCAAAAATTTCTGAATGCATACCAAAGTTCATCTAAAACCTAATCGATGCAGTATAAATGAAACTGGGTCTCATGAAATCTAGGCTATATTATTTTTAAAAAGGAAATAGTACACATTATAAATTACTAAAACAATAAAAATGTAGAGAAATAACTCCTTAGACAATTTGTATGTAATATGCATGCAATAAAACTAAGTTTTGGATATAAGCAGACTTTGTGACAAGCCTGAAAGCAATGTTTTAAGGTGCAACATGACACTAAACACAATTGTTATTTATAATTGGACAAAAAAGTAAAACTGGAACTAGATTTAAATCTCAGAAGTTTATGGGTATAAAACACCTGGTGCCCTAAACCTCACTCACCAATACATTTCATACAATAAAGTGATCCTGTGCCCTGGGCATATCAGTGGGTTCACTTTAACGATTAGCGGCGTTTCCCTATCCGGGGAGGATTGGAGTGTGCTCTGCCCTGAAAACTTGCCCTTGGTACCTGCCTTATAACTCCTCTTGTCATTGTGTGGACCGCCAGGTCTATCTACTGTTGGACCTGTATATACATGTTGCATTTTGACCTCGGTGATATATCCATACCTGGCCGATGTTACAACAATATACCTATTACTAACTTTTTGGGCATCCCTTGGCAACATACTCCACCTCCCTGTTATGTGTTATCTTCATTGTTATTATCTTTTACCTTATTGGCTCTTCTTTTTTTGAATTACTACTTGGAAATATCCAGAAATAAATGTACCAGTAGCTCCAGAGGAAGCTGTTTTTCCAAGCGAAACATGTAGGGCAATCTGGCTACATGAAGTGTCTACCTGTCTACATGCTAGATGTCGCACAAGTGGACCTCAGGGACGATAGAACAACTCCTTTGTCGTCGTCTATGAGACCTATAGGATGTGACGTATACACTTTGTTATTTACCCTGTATTAACCTTGCTCTGTATCAACATTGTGATTGTTGAATTACTGTCACATACGCCTACTAAGGCAATTTATTTCTATGTATGTTTTTTTGGTTTTAAACCTCTTGTTTTTTAATTGTCAATCAATAAAAATTGTATTTTTTAAGCTACCAGTGCCTATAAAGTCCATGCCTCCCCAACAACCTTTTTCTCACTTTAACGATTACCCCATAGGTGCTCTTAGTTCTTTTATTCCTCAGCTGTCCACTTGCCCATGGAAATTAAGCGGAGAAGCCCTGTGTAAACTCCAAATTGCAGCTTAGTCTGGCTGGGGATGCTCTTTCTGCACTGTGGACCTGAGTGGCCAAGCACCAGTGCTGTTAAAGTGACACTAAACCCATTCATTTAACAGTTTTGTTAAACACTTACAGACTGCAGATAAAGAGGCTAATATAGCAGCTCCCTTGGCTGTAAAGGATAGGAGGATTTTGTTTCGCTTTAAGCAAGTGGAGTCTGTTGCATGCTTTCCCATTCCCATAAATTACCCATTACTTTTACCTGGTGATCCTGCCTTTAAGTTTGTTTCAACTTCAACCTTTAGCAGATCAGTTGATCCAGCAAAAGAGGCAGTTAGTGGGCTGATTGGGGGGGTTACAATGGTGAGCTTTTATTCATCCACAGTATGTACAGCCTTTATCCCTAAAGGGAAGAAAACCCCATGTAACTGCTTAAAAGGTGTTAGCTGGAGTTTAGCTTTATTTAGTCATCGAGTCCATCTAAATCTGCTAGTACAGCCCTCAAAATTTCCACTCACCTGCTCGCATTTGGCGAGTGGAAATAAGCTAAGGGCGAGTGTTGGAGCCTCATCGGAGGGGGCGTGCGCCACTAGCAGGTGGGGTTAAAAGGGAGCCAATTTTTTCCTACCAGTGATCGGCCAGGAAACTGTGGGGAATGGAGAAGAGAGAGCCGGCCGGATCACTCAGAGGGGAACTCCATGCCCATGAATGCAGCCTATATCTGCATTGGGATCACAGGGAGGAGAGCCAGGTGGATCATAGAGAGGATCTCCTGCTGTGACACAGCTTGGGTCTGAAACTACGGCCGCTGTCAAACAAAGTCCTGTCTCCTGGCTACTTTGATAGGCAGCACACTGGTCCAATGCTATCATAGGAGCTGGTCCAGGAGGTGGGACTTTGTTTGACAGTGGACAGCGTTTCCTATCCAAGCTGTGTCACAGTGGGAGATCCTCTCTGTGATTCAGCCGGCTCTCCTCCCTGTGATCCCCATGCAGATAGGCTGCATTCATGGGCACTGATAAAGATGATGTTGTTGATATTTATTTTTGTAACTTAATTCTGCATAAAACATTTAACAATGTAATGTCATGAGATATTTTACGAGGGCATGTTTCGGGGCGGAATTAAGGGAGAGGCAGGGTAGGAGTTGGGTGGACCAACTGGTGGCGAGTAATTCTTAAGACCTGGTTAGTAGCTCAGAACTTGAAATTTTGAGCCCTGTTGTAGTTCACCTAACATTACCCACTCCACAGACTGACCGTGCTGCTGTTCAAAGGGTACTTTGTCGCTCCTCCAGTGGAGGGAAGCCACCCTAAGACAGGAAGCGTGTTGCGTGTTACTGGCTGGATCACCAGATAAAAATGAAATGCAGGGGGGGGGGGATTCGCCGCCAAATTTACCCTCTTGGCGCCGACCGCATGCAAATATGTGGCCTCTTAGCCACATATATGTTTGCAATATTGCAAGAACAGATGTGCTGAGAGCGTGCGCCCTGCATGCTCCCATCAATTACTGGAGGCGGGAAAGTCCCTTGCAATCCGGAGCTTTCCGTTGATGTGACGGCTATGACAGCCAATCACGGCAGTCATATGATCATAAACCCCACCTCCCGGCATCTGAAACCCCTTAAGGAGCCGGAAGGCATTGGTGCCAAGGGGTCAAACTCAGTTGGCCATTCAGGAGAGAGAAGGACGGGGCCGAAAGGAAGCTCTTTGTCTGAATGGATAAACGGAGCTGCAGCTCGGCTCAGGTGCCCCCATAGCAGGCTGCTTGCTTTGGGGGCACTCAACAGGAGGGAGGGGCCAAGACCTCCAGCCAGGGACCAAAGAAAAGGAGGATCTGGGCTGCTCTTTGCAAAAGCACTGCACAGAGGAGGTATGTATAAAATGCTTGGTATTTTAATAGAGAAAAAAAAGAGACTTTACAAACACTTTAACTAATCATTCTGCAGTTGGTTTAACCACTTGCCGACCGCCTGCCGCAGATATACTGCAGTAGGCTGGCTCGGCTGCGCGAACCAATGTATAGGTACATATACATCGCGATTGCTGCCGGGCACCCGCGATCGCTCCCCGTGGAAACACAGCAGACCGTTTTTCTCCCTGGAATGAACACAGCGTGTCTGTGTTCCTCCTATTTAGGATCACAGGTCTCTGTGTTGATTCCGCAAGCCTATGCCCCTCACAGTTAGAAAACACTCCCCTGGGCTCACATTTAACCCTGTGATCGCCGCTGGGTTAACCCCTTCCCTGCCAGTGTCATTATTACAGTAACAGTGCATATTGTAAGCACTGATTACTGTAATGTCACTGGTCCCCCCAAAAGTGTCAAAAATGTCAGGGGTCCGATCTGTCCACTGCAGTCCCACTAAAAATCGCAGATTGCCGTTATTACTAGTAAAAAAATAATTAATTAATTAAAATGACATAAATCTTTCCCCTAGTTTGTAGACGTGATAACTTTTGCGCAAACCAATCCAAATACGCTCATTGGGATTTTTTTATGTAGCAGAATACAAATTGGTCTGAAATGATGAAAAGTTAGATTTTTACATTTTTTTTTTTTTTTTTTTTTTTTTTTAAATGGGAATGTTATATAGCAGAATGTTAAATGTGTTTTTTTTTTTTTTCAGAATTGTCGATTTTTTTTTTTTTTTTTGTTTATAGCGCAAAAAATAAAAAAATCGCACAGGTGATAAAATACCATCAAAAGAAAGCTCTATTTGTGTGAAAAAAAAGGACATCAATTTTATTAGGGTACAGCATTGCACGACCGCGCAATTGTCAGTTAAATTAACGCACTGCCAAATCACAATAAATGGCCTGGTCATTAAGGGGGCAAATCCTTCCGGTCCAGAAGTGGTTAATCTAGTGAACTTTTATAAAAAGCTTGCTTCAGCTGAGGTGAGTGCAAGAATGTGTAAATTTTGTACACTTAACCCCGAAGCAGTGTATTTTTGTAGATCGGTGAGTTCATGAAATGATTAGTTGGTAGCTGACTGTGATTCCTTAGCAAGTCTCAGCCAGCTGTCCAACCCAAGATCTCAGAAACAAGGAACTATAGTTCTGAGAAGAATCAGTAATGGGAAAACGGCACTAGACTCCATGGGCTTGTAAGTACCTGATGAGATTTTTATATATTTTTTTATTTGCCAGAAAATACATATGGACTTGTAACTGCTGACTTTTATTTATTTTTTTTAAATGGGTAAATTTTCCCTTTTAAGTAATTCTTTAACCACCCCCCATCCGCGCTACAGCCTATATACGGCTGCAGCGCGGACTCGAATTTTCGGGAGGCCATTTTTAAACGGCCTCCCAGTGACACGCCCCCCGCGCGCTCCCGCGAGCGCGCTGCGGGGGAAATCTGTGTCGGCCGTGTCCCTTGGACACGGCCGATCACAGATCGTGGTGAATGGCCAATCACAGCGGCCATTCACCACGTGATCGGGCCGTCCAATGAGCGATGATCTCATATGTAAACATATGAGATCATCTCTCATCGCCGGCGCTCCTTCCTCACACGGAGCCTGCAGTGTGAGGAAGGAGGGGGAGCCTCACAGCGCCGGGGACACAGAGACATGTAATCAGGGCACTGATCACCAGTGCCCTGATTACTAGAGGTAAAAACACACACACATTGCCCCCCCATCAGTGCCCACAGTGCCCGCCATCAGTGCCCCCCATCAATGCCCACAATCAGTGCCCATAGTGCTGCTAGTCAGTGCCCATCAGTGCCTGCTCATCTAAGCACTGATGAGCACTGACTGGCAGCACTATGGGCACTGAGTGTGGGCACTGATGGTGCTGCCCATCAGTGCTGCTCATCAGTGCCACCCGTCAGTGTCCAGTGCCATCCGCCAGTGCCCATCAGTGCCGCCTATCAGTGCCCGTCAGTGCCACCTCTCAGTGCCCAGCAGTGCCACCTCTCAGTGCTGCCTCTCAGTGCCCAGCAGTGCCACCTCTCAGTGCCCAGCAGTGCCACCTCTCAGTGCCCAGCAGTGCCGCCTATCAGTGCTCATCAGTGCCGCCTCTCAGTGCCGCCTCTCAGTGCCGCCTATCAATGCCGCCTATCAGTGCTCATCAGTGCGGCATATTAGTACCTCCTCATCAGTGCCCATAAGTGCCACCTCATCAGTGCCCATAAGTGCCACCTCATCAGTGCCCATCAGTGCAGCCTATCAGTGCCCATCAGTGCCGCCTCATCAGCGCACATCAGTGAAGGAGAAAAATTTATTTTCAAAATTTACTCGCAGAAAATAAGAAAAACTTTTTTTTTTTTTTCAAAATTTTCTGTCTTTTTTCTTTTTTTTTTTTGTAAAAAATAAAAAACCCAGAGGTGATTAAATACCACCAAAAGAAAGCTCTATTTGTGTGAAAAAAATGATAAAAATTTCATATGGGTACAGTGTAGCATGACCGCGCAATTGTCATTCAAAGTGTGACAGCGCTGAAAGCTGAAAATTGGCCTGGATGGGAAAGGCGTTTAAGTGCACGGTAGGCAAGTGGTTAATGATTTCAGAGCAGATCTTGGGCAGGTACAGTTGTATTCAAAATTATTCAACCCCCACTGAAATTGATTGTTTTGGCCAGTTTGACATTGATTTTGATCATTCAGTCACCCTGCTTACAATTAAATCAAAGAGGCACGTGTAGGTCAGACAAATATAACATAACATTTATAATGAAATAACCACAAATGTCTTTTCTGTGCTCACATCATTATCAGTTTTATTCAACCCCCAAGTGACATTCAATCTTAGTACTTAGTACAACATCCTTTTACAGTTATAACAGCTTTTAAACGTGAAGCATAGCTTGACACAAGTGTCTTGCAGCGATCTACGGGTATCTTCGCCCATTCGTCATGGGCAAAAGCCTCCAGTTCAGTCACATTCTTAGGCTTGTGCACTGCAACTGCTTTCTTTAAGTCCCACCAGTGGTTCTCAATCGGATTTAAGTCTGGGGACTGTGATGGCCACTCCAAAATGTTCCAGCCTTTAATCTGCAACCATGCTCTAGTGGACTTGGAGGTATGCTTGGGATCATTGTCCTGTTGAAAGGTCCAACGTCTCCCAAGCCTCAGGTTTGTGATGGACTGCATCACATTGTCATCCAATATCTCCTGGTACTGAAGAGAATTCATGGTACCTTGCACACGCTGAAGCTTCCCTGTACCTGCAGAAGCAAAACAGCCCCAAAGCATGATTGACCTCCCGCCATGCTTCACAGTAGGAAAGGTGTTCTTTTCTTCATAGGCCTTGTTCTTCCTCCTCCAAGCATAGCGTTGATCCATGGGCCCAAACAGTTCTAATTTTGTTTCATCAGTCCACAGAACACTATCCCAAAACTTCTGTGGTTTGTCCACATGACTTTTGGCATACTGCAGTCGACTCTTCTTATTCTTTGGAGACAGCAAGGGGGTGCGCCTGGGAGTTCTGGCATGGAGGCCTTTATTACGCAGTGTGCGCCGTATTATCTAAGCAGAAACTTCAGCACCCACATCTGACAAATCTTTTCTCAGTTCCTCAGCAGTCATACGGGGACTTTTCTCCACTCTATGCTTCAGGTAGCGCACAGCAGTTGAAGTCAGCGTCTTCTTTCTGCCATGACCAGGTAGCGTTTCAACAGTGCCCTTTGCCTTGAATTTGCGAATGATGCTTCCTATGGTGTCGCTTGGTATGTTTAACATCTTTGCAATCTTCTTATAGCCATTGCCCTTCTTGTGAAGAGTAATCACCTCTTCTCTTGTCTTCCTGGACCATTCTCCTGACTTCACCATGTTTGTAACCACACCAGTAAATGTCTGGAAGGAGCTGAGTATCACAGTCATTTTAAAGCTGCCTAATTGGTGCTTATTAGGCTTTATTGCTGCTCCCTGACATCCACAGGTGTTTTCAATACCTGATTGAAAACACTTCAATGAACCTCTGTTCTTCAGAGTGGTAGTCTTTAAGGGGTTGAATAATTGTGTCAATGAAGAATTCACAAAAGAAACATTTACTACTGTATTACAAAACCAATTGATGTCATTTTAGTTGCATATGGTTCTTTAAGAAGTCCTTGTAGAATTTCATTCTGAATACAATTACAAATGTACACTAAATTCCCTAAAACCCTTTACAGCATTGGGGGGTTGAATAATTTTGAATGCAACTGTATATGGTCATAGGCGATTGCCGAAAGTAGAGACGTTACGAGCATGACCCTCCAATGCTAAAGGCCAAATGTGTGAGAGAAGTGATAATGTACTCGCACACAGTGACAGCACTCAGGCTGAGATAGTATAGGAACAGCAGATAATGAACATCCTTGGTGTATAAATAGTACAATGTTTTTGTACATCAGAACCAACAAAGGAAAAAAACAGAACAATAGTCACTGTGTTGTGATATAGCGCTAGGTATATCAGACAATTCCCAAACAAAGATGGGTTCCTTTTTATTTTGACTCCTTTGTTTCTTTCTTTAGTATGATGCTAAGATGGGGTACAAGGTGCAATTATGTGACTGTATTGCTAAAATATTATCAAGGACAAGATTTTTTTCATTAGTCAAAGCCTCACTGAACCATTTATCAAACTTTATGGGGCAACCTCAAGCCTCATGGGTTATCCTGTATAGGAGTAGCATCTGTTTAATGGTTTCCAGGCATTGATTTATAAGGGCTTGGCCGATATCCAATGTTACACCACATTTTCCTGGCATAAAATAGAAGTAAACATTGAAAAAAACATATATACCAATATACAGTATATTTGTTACATAGGTATATACACCATATTACCAAAAGTATTGGGACACCCGCCTTTACACGCACATCAACTTTAATGGTATCCTAGCCTTAGTCCTCATTATTGAGTTGGCCCACCCTTTGCAGCTATAACAGCTTCAACTCTTCTGATAAGGCCTGTCTGCAAGGTTTAACAGTGTGCCTATGGGAACGTTTGACCATTTTTCCAGAAGCGCATTGGTGGGGTCAAGCATTGATGTTGGAGAGAAGGCCTGGCTCTCAGCTCTGTGCTCAATGCTTGTGATTAGCGATGTGCAGTGTAGCTTCCTGGCGGGATCGGGCAGGTGGGTTTGGACTATAATATAGAACATGCCTGAGCCCATATTTATTTAGGAGTGTATCTATTGTAATGTTTGACCGTTCTTCCAGAAGCACATTTGTGAGGTCAGGCACTGATGTGCACAAGAAGACCTGGCTTGCAGACTCCACGCTAATTCGTCCCAAAGGTGTTTTATCAGCTTGAGGTCAGGACTCTGTGCAGGCCAGCCAAGTTCCTCCACCCCAAACTCGCCCATTCATGTTTTTTATGAACCTTGCTTTATGTACTGTTGTGCAGTAATGTTGGAACAGGAAGGGCCAACACCAAACTGTTCCCACAAAGTTAGGAGCATGAAATTGTCCAAAATGTCTTGGTATGCTGTCGCCTTAAGTGGTCCCTTCACTGGAACTAAGGGGCCAAGCCCAACCCCTGAAAAACAAGCCCATGCCTTAATCCCCCACCCCCCCCTCCACCAAATGATTTGGACCAGTACACAAAACAAGGTCCATAAAGTCATGGATGAGTGAGTTTGGGGTAGAGGAACTTGACTGGCCTGCACAGAGTCTTGACCTTAACCCGATAGAAAACCTTTGGGTTTAATTAGAGCAGAGACTTCGAGCCAGGCCTTCTTGTCCACATCAGTGCCTGACCTCACAAATGTGCTTCTGGAAGAACGGTCAATCATTCACATAGTTATACTCCTAAATAAAGATGGGCTCAGGCGTGTTCGGTATCCTAGTCCCAACCCACCTTCCCAAACCCGCCAGGAAGCCGACACTGCACACCGCTAGTCACAGGCATTGAGAAATTTCCCAATTTGTGCAGCTGCGGACCAGGAAATGTCTCAATGCCTGTGATTAGCGGTGTGCAGTGTCGACTTCCTGGCGGGATCAGGCAGGTGGATTAGGACTATCATCTCCAACACAACTGAGCTCATCTCTACTTCTAAACCCTATGGACAGCCTTCCCAGAAGAGTTGAAGCTGTTATAGCTGCAAAGGGTAAGCCAACTCAATATTGAACCCTATGCACTAAGACTGGGATGCCATTAAGTTCATGTGCGTGTAAAGGCAGGTGTCCCAATACTTTTGGTAACAAAGAGTAGTTAGTCTGGTTGAAAAAAAGACAGTCTATCTAGTTCAACCAATAACCACACCATTACACAACCACACCTTACCATAGTTTGACTATTTCAACCCCCCCACACAGCTGTTTCAGTTATTGACTGTGTGTCAACTTATATGATATTAATCATTAGCTCCTGCTTGGTATAATTGGTCAATCATACACCTGACTCTCTAATCCTACAAAATCCCTGACTTTGTGCAAGAGTGTAAGGCCCCTTTCACACAGGCGTTCCGTTTGTTTCATCGGTTCAGTCACGTTTTTTCAAAGAAAAAATGGATCAGTTTCTCAGTTGTAAATCCGTTTTTTTTTTTGCATCCACTATCAATGCAAAAAGGAATGAAAAACAGACCGCTTGTCAGTTTACATCCATTTTTCGTCCGTTCTGTTTTTTTAACGGAAGAAAAATAGGGCTTGGAATGGATCAATTCCAATAAACTGATGATCATCCATTTACATTCTTTTTTCCATAGAGATGCATTAGGCCCCTTTCACACATACGAACCATTAATTTCATCAGTTCAGTCACGTTATTTTTACATCAGTTTTTCATCATTTGTCACGATTTTTTTTTCTCCGTTTTTCATCATTTATTATCAGTTTGTCATCCGTTTTCATCCGTTGCCATCTGTTTTTCATCCATTGCCATCTGTTTTTCATCCATTGTCATCTGTTTTTCATCCGTTGCCATCTGTTTTTCATCCATTGCCATCTGTTTTTTCATCCGTTGCCATCTGTTTTTTCATCTGTTGCCATCTGTTTTTTCATCTGTTGTCATCTGTTTTTCATCCGTTGTCATCTGTTTTTCATCCGTTGTCATCTGTTTTTCATCCATTGCCATTTGTTTTTCATCCGTTGTCATCTGTTTTTCATCCGTTGTCATCTGTTTTTCATCCGTTGCCATCTGTTTTTCATCCATTGCCATCTGTTTTTCATCCATTGTCATCTGTTTTTCATCCGTTGTCATCTGTTTTTCATCCGTTGCCATCTGTTTTTCATCCGTTGCCATCCGTTTTTTCATCCATTGTCATCTGTTTTTTCATCCGTTGTCATCTGTTTTTCATCCATTGTCATCTGTTTTTTCATCCGTTGTCATCTGTTTTTCATCCGTTGCCATCTGTTTTTCATCCATTGTCATCCGTTTTTCATCTGTTGCCATCTGTTTGTCATCCGTTTTCATCCGTTGTCATCTGTTTTTCATCCGTTGCCATCTGTTTTTCATCCATTGTCATCCGTTTTTCATCCGTTGCCATCTGTTTTTCATCCATTGTCATCCGTTTTTCATCCGTTGTCATTCGTTTTTCATTTTTTTTAACAGATAAAAAAATAGGGCTGTCATCCATTCAACAAAACGTAACAGATGGATGAAAAATGGACAAACAGTCCATATGTGTGAAAGGGGCCTAAATGTCCGTTTATCAATTGTCAACGGATGGATGAAAAAACGGACAAACGAAACGCCCGTGTGCAAGGGGCCTTAGAATTGATGCTCATTTTAAGGCAAAGGGTAGTCCTACCAAATATTCATTTGATTTGCCTCCACTGTGTTGGGTTGCTTTTTTACCCGTTTTTCATCATTAGTTATCAGTTTTTCATCCATTGTCATCCGCTTTTCATCCATTGTCATCCGTTGTCACCTGTTATTCTTTTATTTAACAGATAAAAAATAAGGCTTTCATCCGTTCAAAAAAAAGTATGTTGATGAAAACGGATGTAAATGAATGATCATCCATTTACATCCGTTTTTCCATAGGAATGCATTAATGTCCATTTTTTATCCATCAATGGATGGACAAAAAAACGGACGAATGGTCCATATGTGTGAAAGGGGCCTAAATGTCAGTTTTTTTTCATTTGTCAACGGATGGATGAAAAACAGATAAACGAAACGCCTGTGTGAAAGGGGCCTTAGAATTGATGTTGGTTTTAAGGCAAAGGGTAGTCACACCAAATATTGATTTGATTTGCCTCCACTGTGTTGGATTGCTTTTGATCTTGCTTTTTCTCTTTTAATTGTCTCTAAATAAAATCTGCAAAAAATGATTTAGTAAAAAACGACACTAGATCACTAGCAACTGTGCAAATCTCATCAATGATATAAAGTTATAATGCCATATAAACATGGAAGTGATTACTGCCTTAGGCAAGAATTACTTTTTTTATCACTGCTCATTCACTTGATTTGAAGATTGATAGATAGTTTTCAATTATATGAACTTTATTTTCCACTTTAAATGAAGGACTGATTTGCAACTTCTAAGTAAAATTATAATTTTTTGATTAACAATATTTATTATATTTTGCGTGTATTTAATTGCAATTTGATTTATATATTTTTTCACATTTGTTAAGTGTTTATTACACTGAGCGCAGTTTATATGGTTCTTTAAGCATTGTCTGTCTTTTTGATATAGCGGTATTAATAAAGGGTGTTTTTTTTTTTTCTAACTAAGTAATACAGCCAAATATTCCTAAGCTTTAAAGTTATTGCAATGGTGTCACTCCAAAGATTTTAATATAGATTGGAACAAAAGGAATTAGACTTGAAAATGTGATCGTAAATGTCAAAAACTATTGTAATATGGGACTGCTAATGCTGAAAAACTAGTTCTTGACTGGGCTTGTTATCCAGGATTAGCTTGAAGAATCTTAATTCTAACTATCATTTTCGGCTTTGTTTTCACCTTTTTGTGTTTTATAGTGTTTGCTGCATATTTGCAGCAAGGATCAAACAACTTAAAGGCTTACTCCATCTTTTGCACCACGTTAAACCCATATTTAGGATGTAACATGCAAAGTGCAAATGGGGACCCTCAGACTTCCATCCCGTGATAGCACATGGGGGTTCTTCTCCCCTGCAACAGCTGTCACTTTTGAAATCTGTGCAGCTGTGCCGGCGGAGAATTTTAATGAATGCACTACAAGTCTCATCTTCTGCCCTGGTAGTAACCACTGCCCCCATAGTCCATTGACACTACTTGCAGCTCTCCAACTGAAAGCCCATACCTTGATACAGACAGGACATTGAAGAGTCTGCAGGAACCTGGCATGCTTTGCAGGCTGCTTTGAACAAAAAATAAATGTACCCTCATTCATGGGATAGCAGGCGGGAATTCTTCCAAACACAGAATTTCAAAATTAAATTTATAACTACCCAATACAGATAAATTACTTATTTTTAGTTAAATTATACACAGACACTGGATTAGATAAATAAGGCCGCGGCCGTTTATTGGTTTAAAAGTTAAATAGAAACATTCACAAAATGTTTTTTTAACAACAAAAACTTTACATGAAAAGCTCAACCTAGTCACCACGACTCAGGTTGTCTCAGCATTAAATAAATCAAATATATTTTTCCAACATATAAACAATAACAAGAACGTCAACATATAATCAAAACTTAAACACCGTCCACCTTTGAACATTTCAAAAGTGACACCACCACATAATATAGGCCGCAATAAGAAAATGGAGGGGGGGTGGGAGGGAAACAGATCTTGCTCCTTGAGGCGATCCTCTGAGGCGACTGAGCTCTAGCTATTAAGACCCCCTTAATATACTGCTGAAGGAGAATACCAGATTTTTCCAGAAGGTTATTGGTGACCCTCACCTGAGGTGCTGACCAATCCTAAAACAGTCACTGGGACTTATGTTACTATAAGGAGCTCTCACTAAGCAAAGATGTTACTATGAGAATTGATGGGAAGAACAAGGGGGAACTTGAAACAAAACTCTACTGCCGCAATCCCATGAGGAAAAGGGGGAGCTAGAAACTGCTCCCCTTTTCCTTACATTTTTCTAATAAGTAAAAAAATGTGCATGTAAAAGGCACCTAAAATGTCCCATACTGCAACTGTTCCAAACAGAGAACACAGAGGTGTGATCAATGACTGGAATAGTACCACTGGATTGGCGTAAGGCCAATGTGGGTGCCTATATGTAAAAAGGGATCAAAGTCTTTACCAACTAACTATAGACCTCTTAGTTTAACTTCTATTGTTGGGAAGATACTGGAGAGTTTAATAAAAGACCACATAGATGAGTTCTTGCTGTGTAAAAAAAATATTTTAGGCAACAGACAGCATGGATTCACGAAAGACAGAAATTGTCTGACAAACCTTATTTCTTTTTATGAGGAGGACAGAGGGGTGGCTGTGGACGGAGTATGCTTGGATTTTGCAAAAGCGCCTGACACAGTTCCCCACACACGGCTAATGTGTAAGGTAAAGTCTACTGGCTTGGAAAGATCAGTTTGTAAATGGATATAAAATTGTTTAAAAGATAGAATTCAGAGAGTAGTGGTTAATGATTCTTACTCTGAATGGTCTAAGGTTATCAGTGGTGTACCTCAAGATTCAGTGCTGGGACCCTTACTTTATAATATCTTTATAAATGATATAGGGTCTGGGATTAAAAGTACAATTTCAGTCTTTGCAGATGACACCAAGCTTTGCAGTGGAATAACTTCCTTACAGGATATCTCCAACTTACAAGCTGAACTTAATGCACTGTTTCATTGGGCAACTATGTGGCAAATGAGGTTTAATGTTGATAAATGTAAAGTTATGCACTTTGGGGCTAAGAATATACATCCATCATACATACTAGGGAGAGTACAACTGGGGTAATCAATGGTGGAGAAGGATTTGGGTGTTCTGCTAGATCATATGCTTAAGGCCTCATGGCACTGAGCATTATCAAAACGTCAGTAGAAAGCTTTAGCTGTAGAAGTAGTTTTTCAGCTTTTTTGCAGTAGCACTTTTCAGCGTTTATTGTTAGCTTTTTTTCATCTGTAGCAAAAAGGATATTGGGGAACTGGAGAAAGTGCAGAGAAGGGCAACCAAACTGATAAGAGGCATGGAGGAGCTCAGCTATGAGAAGAGTTTGAATTTATTCTCTCTTGAGAAGAGGAGATTAAGGGGGGATATGATCAACATGTATAAATACATAAGGGGTCCATATAGTGAACTTGGTGTTGAGTTACTCACTTTAATGTCATCACAGAAGACAAGAGGAGACTCTTTACATCTAGAGGAAAGGAGATTTAATCTCCAAATATGGAAAAACTTCTTCGCAGTAAGAGCTGTGAAAATGTGGAAAAGACTCCCTCAAGAGCTGGTTCTGGCCAGCTCAGTAGACTGCTTTCCTAAATGTACATAATATAACTGGATACTAACATTTATAGGTAATGTTGATCCAGGGAATATCCAATTGCCGCTCGGGAGATCAGGAAGAAATGTTGTCCCCTGCTGGAGCAAATTGCATCATGCTTTGCTGGGGTTTTTTTCACCTCCCTCTGGATCAACTGTGGGTATAGGATTGTGTATATAGGATTGTAAAAAAAAAAATGTCCCGCTTTTTTTTTTATTGGTTGAACTAGATGAACAAACTATGTAACAATAAAGAGGATGCACAACACTTTTGGGTTGATTTACCAAAACTGGAGAGTGCAGAATCTAGTGCAGCTGTGTATGGTATCAGCTTCTAACTTCAGCTTGTTCAATTAAGCTTTGAAAAAAAAAATGGAAGCTGATAGGTTTCTGAGCAGAGCTGCATCAGATTCTGCACTCTCCAGTTTTAGAAAACCAACCACCTCTGTGTCTTTGGTGTCGCCTTAAGAGAGAGAAATACAAGGCATACATTACACATTACACATTACACAGAGTGTTTGCATGCCTTATTTCTGCTGTATTGTGCAAAAACGCATACTCTGTATGTACGAACTCGTGCTGTGTACTTGTGTCTTTAAGTAACCACTAGGGGCGCTATCTGGTCTTCCCTTACTGTTTTATCATAGCAGACCTGGAAGTGATGCCTTTGCTTTTCATGACATGCCTGTTTATGTCATGTGTTTGTGAGTAGAACTACTGTTGCTTTTCATTTCTTAATAAATTGTATAAATGTAATGTGCTAGGTCAGTGCTTCCTCTCTGTTGTTTTGCAGTGTATATAAGGATACACATTGTCCTGAGGGGGCAGCAAGACATGTTGGCGCTGATGAAGAGTTGATACAAATTGGCCTTAAAGCATATCACGCAAGTGCAGGAGGGCATTCTTTGGCTGCCTGTAAGTGAACCTATGCTTTGCCCATAAAGGGCAGAGTAACAGGATCACTCTACTGTTGGGACCCTTATGTAAACTTCTTTTTTGCACTCTATTAATCTGTTTAAGGATGAGTTCACTTTTTAAAATAAATAAATAAATGCACATTTGTTTGCAGGTATAAAAAGGCTCCATTTAGTCCCGGTTCACACTTGTGCGATGCGGGAAGGCTGCGAATTCGCAGCCTGTTCCCGCATCGCAAACGCACCTATGGCAGTTCACACTGCCATATGCGATACGCAGGGGGGTGTCAATTAAATGTTAACGACACCCCCAGTTTGATGGCATATCGCAGTGCGATCTGACAGTTCGCACAGGATCGGATCGCACAAGTGTGAACAACTGTGCGATCCGATCCTGATGCGGCTGGAAAAAAGGGTCATGTGCGTGTTTGGTGCGGATACAGTGCAAATTCAGCCATACAAAGTGTATGGCTGAATTCTCATCCGCACATCCGATCTCATGTAATGAAGGAGCAGTGCGCTCCGAATTACATGCGATCGCCGCACTCGCACAAATGTGAACCGGCCCTTACACCTGAGCGTATAGTTTTCAGGCATTTTTTGAGCGTTTTCAGGCGTTTTTTCAGGCTTATTATTAGGTGTTTTTTGCAGGTGTTTTGAGGCAGGCATTAACATCTATCAACACTTGTAATCTGCCAAAAAAGAAGTTCTGTACTTTTTTGAGCTTCAAGCGTTTTGCCTAAAGCAACAAAACGATCATATGTGAACAGGGGCCTTTGAAATGAATGGCACTTTGCTTGTTGGGACTTTTGAGACTTAAGAGAAGAGCATTTTACGAGCTGAAAAAAGCTCAGGTGTGAACAGGGCAAAAATGTGCATTTTATTTATTTATATAATTGTTTGTTTTTTGGAGCCTGTGATCAGCAGATCACTGGTGCCATGCAGGTCACCTGCAGATCTGCCTGTGCACCTGGTTCCCCGTAAATCCCATATGGGTAAGCAGATACAGTCTGACAGGAAGCATAATTGAACAACCACAGCTCTCTACAGCACTGTGGTAGTTTACTGAAAACTACAAGCCGACAGCCGCAAAGGCTACCAGACCTTGTAGTTTTCAATGCACATAGCCCTGTCAATCAGTGACATGGCCAGGCGGGGGCGAAGCTAAGCTCGGCCACATTTTAAAAAAAAATTGTGACAGCTAGCGGGGAGGGAGAAGAACCCCACTAGCTGTCACCGCGGGGATCAGGGAAGGTGCAAGGGCTGGTCTTTTCGTAACATGTTACGTGTTACACCCTGAATATGGGTGTAACATGTTACGAAAGGTGAACTTCTCCTTTAACCACTTTAAGACCGGAAGATTTGACCCCCTTCCTGACCAGGCCCTATTTTTCGATTCGGCACTGTGTTACTTTAACGGACAATTGCGCGGTCATGCAACGCTGTACCTAAATAAAATTGATATATTTTTTTTACCACAAATAGAGCTTTCTTTTGGTGGTATTTGATCACCTGTGCAAATTTATATTTTTTGCGCTATAAACAAAGAGCAACAATTCTGAAAAAAAAAAACTATATATTTTTCACATTCTGCTATAGAACATTCCCAAAAAAAAAAAAATTTAAATCAAACTTTTTTAACATTTTAGGCCAATTTGTTTTCTGCTACATATTTTTGGTAAAAAAAAATCACAATAAGCATATTTACTAACTACGGGAAAGATTTATGTCATTTTCATTGTGTGTTTTTTTCTTTAACTAGTTATGGCGGCGATCTGCAATTTTTTGCAGGACTGCGACATTGCGGCGGACAAATCAGACCCCTGACTGACATTTGTGACACTTTTGGGGGGACCAGTGACATTACTACAGTAATCAGTGCTAAAAATATGCACTGTTACTGTAATAATGGCAGGGAAGGGGTTAACATTGTGGGTGATCAAGGGGTTAAATGTGAGCCTAGGAGAGTGATTCTAACTGTGGGGGGGGTGTGGCTTGTGAAATGATCATAGAGACCTGTGATCCTGTATAGAAGGATCACAGGAGCTCTATGATCATTCCAGGGAGAAGAACGGTCAACTGTGTTTACAACAGCTGACCGTCCTTCTCTCTCAGCGGGGAACGATCGTGGGTGTCAGGCGGCAATCGGAAATGGCCTGCCCGATGCATCGGCTTCCCCGCTGACGAGCAGGGGCGGGAGTGCACCGCCGGGAGCGGGCGCTTGCCCCCTAGCTCCCTGCGTGCGACCGACGTATACCTACGGCTGTTTGCGCAGGAGCGGCTGCCTGCCGCAGTATAACTGTGCGGCGGGCGGTCCTGAAGTGGTTAATCTGTTTAAGGGTGAGTTCACTTTTTTTAAAAAATAAATAAATAAATGCACATTTGTTTGCAGGTAAAAAAAAAAAATATTCATTTATTTATTTTTTATTTTTTATATGATTGTTTGTTTGTTTTTTGGAGCCTGTGATCAGCAGGTGCCATGCAGGTCTCCTGCAGATCTGCCCGTGTATCCCGTAAATCCCATATGGGTAAGCAGATACAATCTGGCAGGAAGCAGGAAGGAACAACCACAGCACCGTGGTAGTTCATTGAAAACTACAAGCCGACAGCCGCAAAGGCTACCAGACCTTGTAGTTTTCAATGCACAGTGCCCTGTCAATCAGTGACATGGCCAGGCGGAGGCGAAGCCCAGCTCAGCTGCGTTATTTAAAATTGTGACAGATAGCAGGGAGGGAGAAGAACCCTTTGCTAGTGGTCACCGCGGGGATCAGGGAAGGTTCAGGGGCCGGTCTTTTCGTAACATGTTACATGTTACAGCCTGAATATGGGTATAACATGTTGCGAAAGGTGAACTTATCCTTTAACCACTTCCCGCAAACCAATGTACCTTTACGGGGTGATGCCTGCAGCTAGAGACATAAACCCCGGTACTGTTTTTTGGAGCCGGCATTCGGCTTTCTGGTCCTAACAACCGATGTGGCTCAGCAACCACTCGGCCGTTATCTCCCGGCGCTCCGCCCGGGTCTCCCGTCCCATCAATCGGGTCTCCAATGTAGTAACCCGGAAGCGATGTCACGCCATCACTTCCGGTTTACTCAGCGCCAATTAAAAAAAATTACAGTATTCAAAAACAACGATTTTGAATGTTTTGAATACTTTTAAGTGCAATGGAGGGATTTGGGGGTCTTTTAGACCCTCCATAAAGAGTTATTACCGTCACAAGGGATGTTTACATTCTTTGGGACAGCAATAAAAGTGATCAGATTTATTTATTTATTTTTTTAAAAGGACAGTGAAAAGAATAAAAAATAAAAAGGGGAAAAAAAATAAAGACTTTTAAAGCGCCCCCTCTCGGCATGCTCGCACACCAAAGAAAATGCATAAGTAAGTCGCACCTGCAAATGTAAAAAGTGTTCAAATCATGTGAGGTATCCCCGCGATCGTCAGAGCGAGGGCAACAATTCTAGCAAATTACCTCCTCTGTAACTCTCAACCAGTAACCATTCAAATTTTTTAAGTACTGTCGTTTGTCGCCATTCCACGAGTGTGCGCAATTTTAAACTGTAACATGCTGGGTATCTATTTACTCGGCGTTTTCACAATATACCAAAAAATTGGGCTAACTTTACTGCTTTTGTTTTTTTTTTTTTTATTTCAGTGAAGTGTAAGTGTATTTTTTCCAGAAAAATTGCGTTTGAAAGACCGCTGCGCAAGTACCGTGTGACAAAAAAATTTGCAGCAACCGCCATTGTATTCTCCAGAGTCTTTGCTAAAAATATATTCTAGCAAAAAATACTGATTTGAACTTGTAAGCAACAAGTGTCAGAAGTAGGCTTGGTCCTTAAGTGGGTCACAAAACGCTTTCTGTTCAATATATGTGTAGCTGCTGAGAATTGCACTTTCTGGGTTACCCGTAGCAACAGTCTGTAGAAACGTATCACTTCAGATGCTTGACTCAGACAATGAACAGTCCAGGGGATTTGGATTTTGTGTTTTATTTAGAACTGGGATGGGAGAAGGGATGAGTGGGATACTCCAACTATGAACTATGCACAAATATTGAGGACAACTAGCTTTAGAGTGCGGCAAGGCCGCTGCTTCACCTTGCCACTGTAGTGAAGATAATGCATATGATCCTGATTTAGTTTCTCTTCAGGGTCCTAACTTGGCAGCCCCTTTCTCAGTTGCTGTGTGTGCTAGCTCCCGTCCACTGACTCTCACTGGAGTGGTCCCCTACCTGGGCAGACCCCTGGCAAGCTTCCCGGTACTCACGGACACTGTTTTTCCCAAGGTTGCTCTGCCTTCAACTCTGCTTGTCAGGATCCACTGGACCTCCTGGCTCAGCACCCCACTTCTGGCTCACTAGGCCGACCGCCTGTGACCACCTTCCATACAGACAGGAGGAGTGACAGCCGTCACCCACCTCCTGGGAATTGGCTTCCTGCTCAAAGGCACCCTGTCACATGTGCCCTGGGCTTTTACAACATATCCCCGGATGCACCACTGTTTGTGCCAACCCACTGGGATAGTTACAAAAGCCTGTGTGTCACTGGCTGTGTTTCCTTCACTGTTCAACAGGCTCCCCTATTGGATACAGTCAGGATACTCTCTCAGGCCAGATGAATCACACATGGACACATGCAACAGGCAAAACTACAAATCAGGCTCCCCTGATAAGCATATGGAGACACTAGGCTTTACCTACCTAGAACCTACCTAGGAGGGTGCTACATATGCAAACACATCCAGCCACTCCTCTAAGGACTGGTAAATCAAATTTGTGTTTTTGGGTTTAGATATACTTTTAGGACAGGCATAGACAAATCTCAGGGACTTGTTAGCCAACTGAAGAAAGGAGGATGTAGCAAACTACAGTTGGTTGCCATGTCTGTTAATATTTCCTAATCCTAATTTACTGATAAATGTTCACGTGTGTGTGTGTGTGTGCATGTGAGACAAATCCTTGTTGCCATTGCATTTTTTCTTCTAATCCATATATTTACGAACTTATGTTCTCAATCATTTACACACAAAAAAAATCACAGTGCAGAAGAAAATCTTGCAACTGGTTGAGGTAGTTGTCGGAACTGCAGTCAATAAAACTGCATATGCAATTCCCAAATACCTGGTTGTAAGTCCCAAAAATTCTCAAATATCTGATTGTATGACTCTTCTGCAAAAAAATAAACTTTCCTGCCTGTTTGCAGTATCCCACAGCCTGTAAACTGAGCTGCAAATGCGCAGCTCAGCTTACAGCGGCCTGCCTGAACCCCAATGTGGCAGATCATGTGCTGGCCAATGAGCATGGTCAGAAACTGGCACATAGAAGAAGATGCCAGTGAGGGACAGGACCATTGAGGGAAATGTGAGTATAAAAGCTGCCTTTAGTTCTGCTTTAACCTTGTCCATTGGAGGCTTTATCCCCCCCACTCCCCCCCCCCCCCTGCAAGCTTTTTCTTTTGCACTTTTTTTGATTTGGGTGTTAATCTGGCCTTATGAATGGAATATAAATCTGCCTGGATCTTCTGTAGGTGGGAAATAAAATAATAAAACCCGGCTGATGTCGCCCCGGCATTCGGCCCTTGTGTACTAGGCTTAGTTTTTTAGGGTTGCTTCATGCTAAAAGTATGTTTGATGGGGCTTTCCCTTTTGAGCTGGTATACTTGGTAGTTTGATATTACTGAATCTCATAGGGTCCCTGCCACTTTGCCATAAGTTTACTCTTAAAAACTGGGCACCAAAACTAAGACTCTGTATTCTTGCCTAAAGGTTCTGATTTTAACAGAGCAGTTTTAAACTGTAGGCTGCACCTCTTAAGCTTGCTGCATAGGTTCCTGAGCTCTGGCACTGGCACTGACAGTTATAATTTTTGCACAAATATTATGGCAGTTTAACACTTCAGTCAGATCATGTGTTCACTTTCTCATCATCCATCTCTTCTTTGCTCTTTCACAGGTAAACAGCTCTTAGGCATATTAACCATTTCCCTGCGTGTATGCTTGACAACCGACAAGCAACTGCACAATGGCAAACTGCTTTTAAACACCTTAACCATTTTCCTTCTCACAACTGCACACTCTCTCTCCTTATATTCTCATTTCTGTACCCCAATTCCCCACCACATAGAGTACAATCTAATGTATTGTCTTTATTTCATGCTTATTTCTACTCTTTCCCTAAATCATGGTAATCCATCACCTCCTGCTTATGCTGATCTAACTTCCAGGGCATTGGGGCATGTGCCTTCATAAACCTTGCTACCAATTTACCTCCCTCACTCTCTAGCTACTAAAAACCTAGCTTCAGGAATCTTACCCTGCCTCCTTAGCAGTCCTCTCCCATGGTGGCCTCTTTAGTTGGTTTCTTTAGTTTACCTGAGAATTCTTGTGATTTATGGCCGTTGGATGCTTCCTTGATGCTTGGCTACCCTACATTCTCCCCGCTAAAATGCCCACTATTATTCACCTCTTCTCTCTAATCAAAAATGTAACCAGTTTCCACTCTCACTGTCTTCTACAACTTGTTCCTCCAACCAGCACTCGCCTCTTGGAACCTTTACTACTTTAATCTCTCTGCTATGGACTACCTCAACAACAAAATCTTAACCCTATCTTGTCATGACATGGCCACTTTGTCTGCAACAGCTTGCTCTCTTCCTGCCTTATTTCACACAGATGTAGGCCCCAACCGGTTCAACCGTGACAGATATTAGAAGTTTCAAAACCTAGCCTTGCTCTTGCAAATGTGTAAAACGAAATCTCTGCAAGACTTTGCCTTGTATAATTCTGCCCTTTTTAAATCTAATTCTTTTTTCCATGCTGCCATAGAGACCTATTACCTATAACTTTTATTTAAAACCCTCTTATCCTGTCCTCCAACTCTTTTTTTTTTTTTTTTAAATCTTTTCAACTCTCCTTGCAAAACTGCTCCAGCTCCTCCAAGTTGGATGGTTTGCGCTTGTGAACAGCAATCTTTAAGTCTGACCACAGATTTTCTATTGGATTGAGGTCTGGGCTTTGACTAGGTCATTCCAAAACATTTACATGTTTCCCCTTAACCAGCTCACATCCGCGCTACAGCCTATATACGGCTGCAGCGCGGACTTGAATTTTCGGGAGGCCGTTTTTAAACGGCCTCCCATAAACACGCCCTCCGCGCGCTCCCGCGAGCGCTCATCGGGCAAAAGCTGTGTTGGCCGTGTCCCTTGGACACAGCCAATCACAGATCGAGACGAATGGCCAATCACAGCGGCCATTCGTCACGATCGAGGCATCCAATGAGAGATGATCTCATATGTAAACATATGAGATAATCTGTCATTGCCTCGGTAGTAAGAGACTCCCCGCGCGCTCCCGCGAGCGCGCACCGGGGATAATCTGTGTTGGCCGTGTCCCTTGGACACAGCCAATCACAGATCGTGACGAATGGCCAATCACAGCAGCCATTCGTCACGATCGAGGCATCCAATGAGAGATGATCTAAAATGTAAACATTTGTTGCCAGCTCTCCCTCCTCACACACAGACTGCAGTGTGAGGAGAGGAGAGACCGTAAGTGTAAAAAAAAGTGCCCACCAGTGTGCCCACCAGTGTGCCATCAGTGTGCCAAGTGATCAGTGTGCCCAGTGCTCATCAGCGCCCACCAGTGTGCCCACCAGTGCCCACCAGTGCCCACCAGTGTGCCCATCAGTGCCCGCCCAGTGCTCATCAGTGCTGCCCAGTGCTCATCAGTGCCGTCCAGTGCTCACCAGTGCCGTCCAGTGCTCACCAGTGCCGCCCAGTGCTCATCAGTGCCGTCCAGTGCTCATCAGTGCCGTCCAGTGCTCATCAGTGCCGCCCAGTGCTCATCAGTGTGCCCAGTGCCCACCAGTGTGCCCATCAGTGCCGTCCAGTGCTCATCAGTGCCGCCCAGTGCTCATCAGTGTGCCCAGTGCCCACCAGTGTGCCCATCAGTGCCGCCCAGTGCTCATCTGTGCCGCCCAGTGCTCATCTGTGCCGCCCAGTGCTCATCTGTGCCGTCCAGTGCTCATCAGTGCCGCCCAGTGCTCATCAGTGTGCCCATCAGTGCCCGCCCAGTGCTCATCAGTGCCGCCCAGTGCTCATCAGTGCCGCCCAGTGCTCATCAGTGTGCCCAGTGCTCAGTGTGCCCACAGCGCTCATCAGCGTGCTCATCAGTGCTCATAAGTGTGCTCATCAGTGTGCCCACAGAGCCCATCAGTGTGCCCATCACAGTGCCCATCAGTGAGCCAGTTTAACCGTGCCCATCAGTCTCACCGTGCCCATCAGTGTCACCGTGCCCATCAGTGTCACCAACGATGGCAAAAAAAATTTTCTCAGCCGAGGAGGCCTTCAATATCATCAGTGAGGACATGGACAGGGAGCTTTCTGCTTCGAAATCTTCGGAGTCAGAGTCTGACTCTGAAGTAAATTACGAGCCGGTCATTAGCAGCGGGACGCAGACCGACTCCGACGAGGAGGAATACTGCCCGCCTGCCAAACAAAGGCGTTCTGGTGAGGAGGAGGCAGTGCCATCCACCAGCTCCGCAGTGCCATCCACCAGCTTCGCAGTGCCATCCACCAGCTCCGCAGTGCCATCCACCAGCACCACAGTGCCTCGGCAAGAAAGGCCAAGCTCAAGTGGGGTGTCACCTCGCCCCCAAAGGGTTAGGACCAACGCCAGCCTTCCCTATGCCCTTCTGAATCCCCTGTGGCTTCCTCCCAACTCAGGAGAAGCCATCATCCCCCCTTTCACTGCCCAGCCAGGAGTCCAGGTCAACACGGAGAACTTTGCCCCAATTGACTACTTCCGTTTAATTTTTACGGAGGACCTGCTGACGTCCATTGTGGCCCAGTGCAACCTGTATGCACAACAATTTATCCAGAGTAACCCCACATCTTTTTATTCCCGTCCCTTTGAGTGGAGAGACCTAATGGTGGAGGAGTTCAAGATATTTTTAGGCCTCACCTTCAACATGGGACTCAATAAAAAAAACGAACTGCAAGCATATTGGTCAACCAAACCAATCTACCATATGCCCATCTACTCTGCAGTAATGCCCAGGGCCAGGTATTTGATGATCATGAGGTTCCTCCATTTCAACGACAATACCCAGTGCCCTCCCCGAAATTCCCCAGCATTTGACAAGCTGTTCAAAATTCGGCCACTTCTAAATTATTTTTCAGAAATATTCCCTCAATTATTTACCCCAGACCAAAATATATGTGTGGATGAGTCCATTGTGAAATTTACCGGCAGGCTGGGCATCAAACAATTCATTCCCAGCAAACGGGCCCGCTATGGTGTGAAGCTTTACAAACTATGTGACCGAGCCACAGGGTACACCTATGCCTTCAGGGTGTACGAAGGAAAGGACACCCAGCTGCATCCCCCTGAATGTCCGGACTACATGGGATCAAGCGGGAAAGTAGTTTGGGACCTCATTTACCCTCTCCTTGAAAAAGGCTACCACCTGTTTGTAAACAATTTCTACACCAGTTTGCCCCTGTTACAGAAAGAAGACTCCTGCATGTGGCACGGTCCGAAAAAAACGGAAAGGCTTTCCTCAAAGGCTAGTAAACACCAAGCTGAGAAGAGGGGAGATGGCGAGTCTGAGAAATGAGGAAGTTCTGGCTGTGAAGTGGAGGGACAGAAGAGAAGTCTACATGTTGTCTTCGATCCACAATGACAACTATGTGGAATCCCGACGAAGGAATGGCCCAGTCCGAAAGCATGTGTACATGAGTACAACTTATTCATGGGGGGAGTGGATTTCAATGACCAAATGATGGAACCCTATCTACCCACAAGACGTACCTATCATTGGTACAAAAAAGTAGCAATTTATATTTTTCATTTGGCCATATACAATTCCTACATTTTATACCGCAAATCCACCGAAAGCCCCCAACCCTTCCTTTATTACCTGGAGGAAATCTTCACAACCCTCATATTTCCAAATGGCCCACCAGAAAACATTAGATCTGACGTAATAAGCAGACTGTCTGAACGCCATTTTCCCAGTAAAATCCCTCCCACACAAAGAGACCAAAAACGGCAGAAAAAATGTAGGGTGTGTACCAAGGCAGGAATTCGAAAAGACACCCGCTATTATTGTCCCCAGTGTCCTTCCCAACCAGGCCTCTGTGTAGACGACTGTTTCCGCCGTTACCATACTTGTCTAAATTATTAGTATGGTAAACGTAGTCCTCCGCTTTCACCCCTTATGCCACTGTATGCTCCTGAAATGACCCTGGACTGTTATTCAACGACGCCTTTGCCTGCTGATTTTGTACCTATGTCTGCCTGCTCCGGAACTGACCCTGGCCTGTTTTTTGACCATGCTTCTGCCTGCTGATTCTGTTCATACCTCTGCCTGATCTGGAACTGACCCTGGACTGTTATTTGACCATGCCTTTGCCTGCTGATTTTGTACCTACCTCTGCCTGCTCTGGAACTGACCCTGGACTGTTGACCATGATTTTTGCCTGCCTCTTGAAGTAGTGGGATTCATACCACAGGGGTCTCACATATGTGAGGGGACCAGAATTGTTTTTCTGGATGAAGAAAACAATTTTTTTTGTTTTTCTTCTTCTCAGATTAGGGTCTGGATCCCGGAGGCTTCAAAGCGATTTGGGTGGGAGAAGCCTCTACCCCTGTCCCCATTCTATCCCGACAGAGGCCCTACTTCTGCCTGCAGGACTACCATCATGCCTCTGCCTGCCGCATGCACTGACACTGGACTGGTATCCTTGCCTGGAGAATTGCATGCACTGTTGCTGACCAAGTCCCTGCCTGCTGCCTGGACTCAACTCCTGTGGACAACTGCGCTTCTAAAACTACAGGTAAGCTTTTGTTTACCCTTTGCTCAGCAGAATGTATTGTGGGGTGTAATTCATGATAATTCATGGTATGTGCATGCTATGTGTCTTTGCATTTTGGGCCTCTGTATGTGACCTGACTGCGTAAAAGTCTCACACATGTGGTATCGCCATACTCAGGAGGAGTAGCAGAATGTATTTTGGGGTGTCATTTTTGCTATGTACATGCTATGTGTTGGAAATATCTTATAAATGGACAACTTTGTGTAAAAAAAATGCGTTTTCATTTTTTTTCCACATTTTCCGAAAGATTCTGGAAAAAAATGACGTGTTCAAAAGACTCATTATGCCTCATAGAATATACGTTGGGGTGTTTGCTTTCCAAAATGGGGTCATTTAGTGGGCTTTTTCATTGTGCTGGTGCTCCAGGGCCTTCAAAAGTGTAATAGGTGGTTGAGAAATGAAAAGTGTATTTTATGCTCCGAGAACGCCTGGAGGTGCTACTTCAATGTTGGACCTCTGTATGTGGCCTTGCTGTAAAAAAGTCTCACACATGTGGTATCGCCATACTCAGGAGGAGTAGCAGAATGTATTTTGGGGGGTCATTTTTGCTATGTACATGCTATGTGTTGGAAATATCTTATAAATTGACAACTTTGTGTAAAAAAAAATGCGTTTTCATTTTTTTTCCACATATTCCGAAAGATTCTGGAAAAAAATGACGTGTTCAAAAGACTCATTATGCCTCATAGAATATACGTTGGGGTGTTTGCTTTCCAAAATGGGGTCATTTAGTGGGCTTTTTCATTGTGCTGGTGCTCCAGGGCCTTCAGTGTAATAGGTAGTTGAGAAATGAAAAGTGTATTTTATGCTCCGAGAACGCCTGGAGGTGCTACTTCAATGTTGGACCTCTGTATGTGGCCAGGCTGTAAAAAAGTCTCACACATGTGGTATTGCCATACTCAGGAGGAGTAGCAGAATGTGTTTTGGGGTGTAGTTGTAAGTATGCATATGCCATGTGAGAGAAATAACCTGTTGAATATGACAATTTTGTAAAAAAAAAAAATTAAATTTTGCAAAGAATTGTGGGAAAAAATGACAACTTCAAAAAACTCACCATGCCTCTTATTAAATACATTGGAATGTCTTCTTTCCAAAAAGGGGTCATTTGGGGGTCATTTGTACTTTCCTGGCTTGTTAGGGTCTCAAGAAGTGAGATAGGCTGTCAGTACATTAGGCGTGATCAATTTTCAATGATTAGCACCATAACTTGTAGACTCTCTAACTTTCACGCAGACCAAATAATGTACACTTATTTGGGTTATTTTTACCAAAGATATGTAGAAGTATACATTTTGGCCAAAATTTATGAAGAAAAATTACTAATTTGCAAAATTTTATAACAGAAACTAAAAAAAAAAACGTTTTTTTTTTAAATTTGCGGTCTTTTTTCATTTATAGCGCACAAAATAAAAAGCCCAGCGGTGAATAAATACCATCAAAACAAAGCTCTATTTCTATGAAAAAAAGGATGAAAAATTTATATGGGTTGAGTGTTGCATGACCACGCAATTGTCATTCAAAGTGTGAGAGCACTGAAAGCTAAAAATTGGCCTGGATGGGAAGGGGGTTTAAGTGCAAAGTAGGCAAGTGGTTAAACCACTCAAGTGTTGCTTTAGCAGTGTGTTTGGGGTCATTGTCCTGCTGGAAGGTGAACCTCCGTCCTAGCCTCAAATCACGCATAGAGTGGTACAGGTTTTGCTCACGAATATCCCTGTATTTAGCACCATCCATCTTTCCCTCAACTCTGACCAGATTCCCAGTCCCGGCTGCTGGAAAACATCCCCACAGCATGATGCTGCCACCACCATGTTTCACTGTGGGGATGGTGTTCTTTGGGTGATGTGATGTGTTGGGTTTGCACCAGACATAGGGTTTTCTTTGATGGCCAAAAAGTTAAATTTTAGTCTCATCAGACCTGAGCACCTTCCTCCATACATTTTGGGAATCTCCCACATGCCTTTTCGCAAACTCAAAACGTGCCATGTATTTTGCTGAACGTAATGGCTTTCTTCTGGCCACTCTGCCATAAAGCCCGATTCTTTGGAGCATACGGCTTATTGTCGTCCTATGTACAGATACTCAAGTCTCTGCTGTGGAACTCTGCAGCTCCTCCAGGGTTACCTTAGGTCTCTGTGCTGCCTCTCTGAATAATGCCCTCCTTGCCCGGTCCGTGAGTTTTGGTGGGCGGCCGTCTCTTGGCAGGTTTGCTGTTGTGCCATGTTCTTTCCATTTGGTTATGATAGATTTGATGGTGCTACTGGGGATCATCAAAGATTTGGATATTTTTTTATAACCTAACCCTGACTTGTACTTCTCAACAACATTGTCCCTTACTTCATTGGAGAGTTACTTAGTCTTCATGGCAGTGTTTGGTTAGTGGTGCCTCTTGCTTAGGTGTTGTAGCCTCTGGGGCCTTTCAAAAAAGGTGTGTATATGTAATGACAGATCATGTGACACTTAGATTGCACACAGGTGGACATCATTTCACTAATTATGTGACTTCTGAAGGTAATTGGTTGCACTAGAGCTTTTTATGGGCTTCATGACAAAGGGGTGAATACATACGCACATGCCAATTTTCTGTTTTCTATTTCTAAAAAATTGTTTTATGTATATATTTTTCTCATTTCACTTCACCAACTTAGACTATTGTGTTCTGATCCATCACATAAAATTCAGATTAACAAAACATTGAACTTAAGGCTGTAATGTAACAAAATAGGTAAAAAGTAAAGGTAAAAAGTGAATACTTTTGCAAGGCACTGTATAACAAGTGATTCCAGGTATACCAAACAATTTTAACAGGTGTGGCGAAATCACATGAGTTAGCTCATGCACATGACATCACCACGCCTGTTCAAATTGTTTTATCTGAATCACTTGTTATATCGCTTGGGAATGCCCTTTATGTACAGCGCTGTTTTTACTCGCATGTGAGTAGTTTTACATTTACTTTTAATAAAAATGTTTTACGAATTCACACAATGTGGCCATTTTTATTTTTATTTTATGGAGGAATCCTGCATCACTACTGTTGCCATGTATATCTAATCTACCACTGGTGAATCTGAGATATCATGAGGATTTGATGAAACCACATGGGTCTTAGCATCGTATAATAGGATACTGCTTGCAGGCCTATACGACTCTGTAATAGTCTATTGGTTCTGGTAAGAGTCCATTCAGTTGTTGGTCATGTCCCACGCAGTGAATAAAGACGTTTTCTGACACCTTCTATCATGTAGGGGTGTATGCATCTTTTGATTGGGACTGTTCTCATCTTCACAGCTTCCAACTGCCCCTGATTTCGAGGGATTGTTCCCTATTTGGAACAAAATCCCTCTGTCCCTCTTTCCTCATCATTTGTCCCTCATTTTGGTCTGATCTCTATGGTTATATATATACAGTAAAATGCACTTTATCATTCAAAAAGGGTTTCCCAGTGTTAAACTTTTCATCCAATTTCTAAATTTCAAAAGCCAGTATAAAGAAATAATAGTGGTAAAAAAAAAAAAAAAGAAAGCACTTGTGGGTTTAACTATTTTTTTTTGTATAATTCTCCTTTAGGGGGCAAGGCAGGGGGGAACATACATATTTTTGCTAATAGGTGCCCCCCCCCCCTTCCCATCCCAAAAAGTTAGGAGATATGCATCTTATGTATTCAAAATGGACTTACATTTTTATTTTTATTTTTTGCGCTTTAGGCTGGGTTCACATATGTCCAGCTGTGGTTTGCAGCCCAGGGTCCAGTGCATTCCTGTTCACTGGTTCAGGTCCAAATTTTTGCCTGAATTAGCACCTGCACCGGACCCAAACACGCACAGGAACCCTTTGGAATCCAGACTGCGGCCGCCCCAGACATGTGTAAACCAGCCCCATTGAGAGCTGGTCACACTCGCATGTCATGCAAATTAGAAAACGCATCCAATTTGCACATATGTGAACCCAGCCTTATTGATGTGTTTTGTATCACGTTTTTAGCGCAGCTGAGCTTTGTCTATTTTATTGATTTTTGCACCTGCCAGCGCAATTTCTATTACAAATGTAAGGTTAGCTAAGTGAGGTGTAGCTACCAGGTAAGATGTGGATCTAGACATTGAAGCACTACTACACGCAAAACTCTACAAAGCCCAGGGGCTGCAGGACCCAGACAAGCAAAATTTGAAAATATTTTCTCCATAACAGGCACAAATCCTGGAGCCCATCACCACGAATAAGTAAGAAACCTAGGTGACGCAAATAAACTGGCCACAATCCTGCCAGCCAGTGGCTCACAATAGGAGTGTGTGTGCGCATTGCACATTATATTGGACCTGAAAATCCAAGCATTTTAGGGAATTGATCTCAAACATGTGCAGGAGACTCTGCCTGAGAAAAATCTGTTTACAATTACTGGATAAAAAGTAAAGTTTGAACACTGTCCTGCTAAAACAGATTACTTTTTTATGTTTGTTTGTTTTTGTTTTTTAATCAGGAAATGCTTTATTGGAAAAATAAAGGCACATATTTCAAAGTTTACAAAAAACAGATGACTGTTTAATAAATGAGAGCTGATTGGAACCTTTTAAAAATTCTTTACCATTAACTTGGTGTACTAGTTGAAGAGGACATGCTAGAAATCCAGCAGTGATGTAAACGATCCATGTGATTTTGATCAAAGAACACGAATTACATAAAGTAATTGAAAGATAATTATCTCAAAAAGATCATTACCAGAAGGCCAGTAAAGGGTTAAAGCTACATTATCATGATAGCGCTGTAAAACAAAGAAAAGCAAGCACAGCAACCTAGCACATTACCCAAGTGGTATACTTAATAATATATACAAAAAGAAGTATACTGCCAAACACAATAATGATAAAAAGCACTTTAAGGTCCATTGTAGACACAATGCGACCAGGTCATCGAGACTGTTCCCAACAAGTCGGAGAACCTTCCAGATTGCCGTTTACAATGGACCTTGATATGCTTTTCCATCTAGAAGGTCCTCTGACTTGTTGGGCAACAGTCTCGGTGACCTGGTCGCATTGTGTCTACAATGGACCTTGATATTCTTTTCCATCTGGAAGGTCCTCAGACTTGTTGGGAACAGTCTCGGTAACCTGGACGCCTTGTGTCTACAATGGACCTTGATGTGCATTTGTGAGTATACTTCTTTATATGTACAAGATAGATAGATAGATAGATAGATAGATAGATAGATAGATAGATAGATAGATAGATAGATAGATAGATAGATAGATAGATAGATAGATAGATAGATAGATAGATAGATAGATAGATAGATAGATAGATAGATAGATAGATAGATAGATAGATAGATAGATAGATAGATAGATAGATAGATAGATAGATAGATAGATAGATAGATAGATAGATTGTCAAAGATACCACTTGGGTAATGCGCTAAGTTGTTGCGCCTGCTTTTCTTTGTTTTACAGTGTTTCCATTGGTTTCTCCCCTGACCCTCAGAGGGCAACCATACCTGTGCTTCCTTTTTTGAACCACCATATTTGGGTGATACAGCCAGCACTATTACACCACCCTTGAGCGCTGGAGAATACTATTGTACTGTGTACATTATCATGGTGTCATATACAGTCAGCTTGGGCTCCAAAGTATACTCCTTTTTTATTTTTTTAAGTTTTCCTTGTGTTAAGGAAAGTCCTAGAAAAGCACCTGTCATACGTGACTGTGCTCTGTATTTAGTTTGTTATTCTTGTCTATGGAAGAAATATATTCAGGAATTTCAGTGTTGGAAATACGATGGGCTGGGATCCAAAGGGTACCAAGAAAATAGCTCGCAGGAGAAAACTCAGTGGGCACATTAAAAGGTCATTGGCATTTTAGAGTTTGCATACATTTCAAATTTGCAAAGAGAATGAAAGGCTTTCTAATACAATCTACAAACCTTTCCTACTTTTTTATATTTTTCAGTAAACCCTCTCTGGTGTATTGTTCGTTAACATTACAGTACTGGCCTATTTTCTATCCAAAGGTAATAGTACATTAGCGGGTGAAAACTAACTAGTATATTCCACTCGTATTAGTAAGTTTCAGCTAGGTGCATGTATATGGAGATAACGCTGAAGTAATTATTAATGGGGAGTTAAGGGCTCATTTTAGGGGACGGTTAAAGAGACCTTGTTAGACCATTCTTTTCAACAACAATCTTCTAAAGTAGTCAAATGTGTTAGCAAGTTAAGAGGCACATTGCAAGCCAAAAAAAGTGGTTTATGGAAAGGGAAAATGCTGCAAACAAGCATTTTAAAATACTTAATTTTATGTTTTCTTACCTGCAAATTTTTAGTTGGGAACAGGGTCTCTATAAAATTCAGGCAGGTGAAGGGCAGTTGTTAGGAGGCACTTTGCTGCAAACTATGCACATGGAGCTGCACGACAAAGACTACTAGGTTTAGTGTCATGTGTCTGTATATCATTTTCTTTTTTCATTGACCTCTTCCCACTCTAACGAAAAACATGTTATGGTTGGAGCTGAGCTTTCAGGAATAAAGGCTGTATTTTTAGAATTCTATTTAGTTGGGTAAATGGGTTACATTGAACAAGGGTTTGTTTTATGGGCCCTTCTGTGGAATACAGCAGGCTTTAAGTGATACACTGCACTTCCGCAGCACTGGAGAGGAGAAGCTGCTCTGAAAGTGATTAAAATACAAGGTGTCTCTAAGTGCAGTAGGCTTTGAGTATTTATTACTAGGTTAAAAGTATAAAAGCACTCACATTTGGTAAATATGACATGGGCATAGCAAAGATCTGTCTGGAGTCTTCCTGTCCGCTGTGCTGAGTGGTTGCAATGAGGACATCCGGTGATGCGCTTCCTGTAGATGCGTCCTTTCGTCTGTGTCTCAGCTGAGTCGGCATGAGATTTCCTGAAGGCAGGGTGGGGACGCAGCGGCCGGAGTCCAATAGAGCAGATGGCTCAGGCTTAAAGTGTCTCACTTAAAGCCTGCTGTATTCCACGAAAGCGCCCATACAACAAACCCTTGTTCTCTGACTTACATTGAAGCACTTTGGTTGCTGATCCGTTGGACATCCGTGTTCAGGCATAGTGAAAGCGGGTGGAGGTCTGACGAAGGAGCTGAGCTCCGAAACATGTAACCGCCCACCACCCGCTCTATTGGACTCCAGCCGCTGCGTCCCCGCCCTGCCTTCAGGAAATCTCATGCCGACTCAGCTGAGACACAGAAGAAAGGATGCATCCACAGGAAGTGGATCACCGGATGTCCTCATTACAACCACTCAGCACAGCGGACAGGAAGACTCCAGACAGATCTTTGCTATGCCCATGTCATATTTACTAAATGTGAGTGCTTTTATACTTTTAACCTAATAAATACTCATAGCCTACTGCACTTAGAGGCGCCTTGTCTTTTTATCTAAACGGGTTACATTGCATCTTAATATTTCACATTTACTAGAGCTGCACAATTCTTGATAAAATGAGAATCACAATTTTTTTTCTTAAAATAAAGATCATGATTCTCAGAAATCCAGCAGTGATGTAAACGATCCACGTGATTTTGATCAAAGAGCATGAAATCCCAGCTGTCATCATCATCATCTTTCACATTAAACAAGAAAATGTGGCAAACTTTACTGTTTATTTATTTTTTTGAAAATTCATCAAAGTGTATTTTTTCACAAAAAGTTGCGTTTGAAAGACCGCTGCGCAAATACAGTGTGACCTAAAATATTGCAATGACCGCCATTTTTTTTTCTCTAGGGTCTCTGATTAAAAAAAAATTATATATTTAATGTTTGGAGTTTAACTCTAAGTAAGTTTCTAGTAAAAAATACTGATTTTAACTTGTAAGCAACAAATGTCGGAAAAAGGCTTAGTCTTTAAGTGGTTAAGCTGACCTCATTTACAGACCAAAATTCATCCCTTAAATCCCATGATCTAAAAGAACCAAATGATACAAAGTTTCTCTTTATCTCTCAGTGCTGAGCAATGTTGTGATAAACTTTGCCGGCTGTGATTTTTTTTTTTTTTTTTTGACAGCTGTGAGCACGGAACTGCTATGCACTGTTACATGAATCGTGAATGCCGGTTTAAGATTGTGATGGGGTTGAATCAAGATCACAATTTTTTTAACGATTAATCGTGCAGCTCTAATATTTACAATCTTCAACCAGCAGGTAGTCCTCTTTTTCACCACATTCAGGTGAAGTCAACTTTTCCTTCCTAGGCTGTTTTAAGATATGCTGCTCTGAATACACAGCTGAATGGTTCAGTGGAGGGACTCCTCTCTCCTTCCTCCACACCTCTCCTTGCTTAGATGGTTCTATATATACTGTATCACTGCATGATACTGTATCATGATAGCACTTTTTTTTTTTTCTCTTCTGTGTATGTTGGGGAGATTTGGCCCTCTTTGTCCCAGTGACTGAGACAGAGATCCCATTAAAAAGTTGTCACCAGAGCAGAGGTAAGGGGAAATCAGCCACTGGGGACAAATGTTCCAGTGAGACCTGTCTAAGACAGGATTATTATCCTTCACTTGGTGATATTTGCTCTTAATTCCTTAAACTTCTTGGACAGAAAGTAAAGGGACATCTACTCACCAGGGCACAGAAGGCAAAAAACGAAATACTTTACAGGCGGTCCCCATGTTACAAACAAGATAGGGACTGTAGGTTTGTTCTTAAGTCAAATTAGTTTGTAAGTTGGAACAGGTACATTTTTTAGGTGTAGCCCCAGCCAAAATAGTAATTTTTTAAGTTTTTTGGATAGCATAGGAAAGGGTTAACACCCTGTACCATTTGTTTTGCTGTCTGTACCCCTGTTCAGAAGATTTCACCTCACTTTCTATCCATATGACAATTGGATTTTGAACATTTTGGGCTGTAGTGGAAGCAAGGATTAGTGATAAAGCTTCAGTGGAGACACATTTTTCCCATGAGAACTCTTACAGGAGTGAATTTCCCTTTCTAGGTGTAGATTTCCTCTCACTTCCTGTTGTCTCCCTCCGTTTGTAAGTAGGAGTCATTTGTAAGTCAGATGTTGGTAACCCGGGGACCGCCTGTATAGGGATTTTAATCCTTCCTGCTCTGCCTGAAACTGAGCTATACAGAGGTTTGTATAACAGTCTGAAGCAAATGTTGTACACGTTTTAAGGAAAAGAATAAGGGTAAAGTCCAAAAACTTTTACCATTCAGAAATAGAATTGCTTGAAAAACACAGTTTCCTTGTAATATGAAAATATAATGGTTCCAATATTATTGTGAAAGCTTTGACATTACATGGTTTAGGTTAATATATGTGTGACGGTACTAACCGTCATTATGAGTAAAAAACGGATACTTAAATGGTTTGGATTGCTTCAAATGGGGTCTGTATTTACAAGTGATGCTAATGTGTATTGTACTGCAATGTCAGCAATACCTTCATATAGAAATATGAAGATTTAATCCTACACTGGGAGACTTAGACTGTCATAGACCATTGCCATGAAGTCTGACTGCTAGATAATGTGTATTCCAGCTTCAATGTGAGAGAGACACACAGACTGTCACTGGCAGCCTTGTCCCTATTGTTTGTGTATTGAAATGGAATGTGTATTTTGTTAAAGTTTACCTGTCCCATGGTTGAATGTTAATGACCCCTCTTGTTCTGTCTGCCTTAAGATACACATATACATCCCATAATAAGTTTATGTGGATTGGCTGCTAAGGGGGAGGGGGGATTGTCCCACAGTGTATATCTTTGTGTACACTGTATGGGAGTGTAAAACTCTGTTTTCATTGGATTGTGAATGTCAGGGCCTGTACTCAATAAGGTCCACCTGGGCGGTAACCTTGTGTGAGAAAACGGTATAAAAGTCTGTTTCTTGTTCAATAAAGTTAGAGATATACTTCACCCTCAATCTAGAGTCCTGTCTCTCATTGGGGGAATCGGCTACAAGGGATTGCTATGTCCTCCATACTCCCTTGGATAATCACTAAGCTCTTGTAAGAGCTTGTGTAAGAGCTTGTTCTGCTGCACTCTCTGGGGAAAGAGAGGTTCACCCTCAGGAACCTGGAGCCTTGTCGTAGGTCCAGGGTGGGTTGGAGACGGCGGTTTGTGGGGTCTGAGGAGGTTATGGTGTCTGGTGGAGTGCTTGAAGCCCTCGGGAAGCACTAGGAACATCCGTCAACTGAGGTACCCGGTCGGGGTGCCGGTTGATCTGTTACAATATGTAGTTCACTTGGCTAAGAGATTTCTGTGGCAGTAACATTTAGCAGTAATACGATGAGGCTGATATTCTAAAGGAGTTGAGAATATTCACTTTTGTGTGAGTATTAACTTCAGAAAAGCAAATGAATGCTTACTTTTTCACTTGCACTTTTTTCACTTGCTCATGATTGGTATTCAAAGTGAAAGGGAATTTGCTTTTCACATGATTGGATAATTGTAGAGATTATTCACTCAATTTGAGTACAGATCCTCAACTAATTTAGTAAATTGGCGTCAAAGTATGTGTTATTACACTGTCTTAATTCCTTTTATTTAATCTTCTGCCATTGTGGTGGTACTAAAAAAATATGAACAAATGGGACTGGCCAGAAAGGATTTCGATCAACTCAAGCCATTGCAATTCATTTAATCGTAGAATACAGGCAGTCCCTGGGTTACGAACAAGATGGGTTCTGTAGGTTTGTACGTAACCACTTGACCTCCAAAAGCTTTACCCCTCTTCATGACTACGCCATTTGTTTGTGATCCAGCACTGCGTTACTTTAACCACTTACCTACAGTGCACTTTCACCCCCTTCCTGCCCAGACCGATTTTCAGCTTTCAGCGCTCTCACACTTTGACTGAGAATTACTCAGTCATGCAACACTGTACCCATTCAAAAATTGTGTCCTTTTTTTCACACAAATAGAGCTTTCTTTTGATGGTATTTAATCACTACTGGGTTTTTTATTTTTTGTGCTATAAATAAAAAAAGACTGAAAATATTGTGAAAAAACGCATTTTTCTTTGTTTCTGTCATAAAATTTTGCAAATTAGTAATTTTTCTTCACAAATTTTGGCCAAAATTTATACTGCTACTTATCTTTGGTAAAAATAACCCAAGTAAGTGTATATTATTTGGTCTTTGTGAAAGTTATAGAGTCCACAAGCTATGGTGTGAATCATTGAAAATTGATCACACTTGATCACACCTGATGTACTGAAGGCCTATCTCATTTCTTGAGACACTAAAAAGTCAGGAAAGTACAAATACCCCCCAAATGACCCCTTTTTGGAAAGTAGACATTCCAAGGTATTTAATAAGGGGCATGGTGAGTTTTTTGAAGTTGTAATTTTTTCCCACAATGCTTTGCAAAATGAAGATTTTTTTTTTTATTTTATTTTTTTTTTACAAATTGCCGTATTAACAGGTTATTTCTCTCACACAGCACATGTATACTTGCAACTACACCCCAAAACACATTCTACTACTCCTTCTGAGTATGGCGATACCACATGTGTGAGACTTTTTCACAGCCTGGCCACATACAGAGGCCTAACATCCAACCAGCACCGTCCGGCATTCTAGGAGCACAAATTTCACATATAATTTCCTGACAACCTATCGTACTTTTGAAGGCCCTGGAGCACCAGGACAATGGAAACCCCTATAAAATGACCCCATTTTGGAAAGCAAACACCCCAACGTATAATTTTTGAGGCATAATGAGTCTTTTGAATATGTCATTTTTTTCCACAAGTTTTTGGAAAATGTGGAAAGAAAATGAAAACACATTTTTTTTTACACAAAGCTGTCCATTTATGCAATATTTCTAACACATAGCATGTACATAGCAAAAATTGCACCCCAAAATACATTCTGCTATTCCTCCTGAGTATGGCGATACCACATGTGTAACACTTTTTCACAGCCTGGCCACATACATAGGCTTAACATCCAAGTAGCGCTTTACACAAAGTTGTCCATTTATCCACTTTAAGACTGGGCCTATTTTTGACACTTGGTGTTTACAAGCTAAAATCATTTTTTTGCTAGAAAACTACTTGGAACCCCCAAACATTATATATTTTTTTTTAGCAGAGACCCTAGAGAATAAAATGGAGATCGTTGCAATATTTTTTATCACACCATATTTGCGCAGCAGTCTTCCAAATGCGATTTTTTTGAAAAAAAATCACTTTTTTGATCTAAAAAATAAGAAAACAGTAAATTTAGCAAATTTTTTTTCCATAATGTGAACGATAATGTTACGCCGAGTAATTAGATACCCAACATGTCATGCTTCAAAATTGCGCATGCTCACAGAATGGCGCCAAACATTGGTACTTAAAAATCCCCATAGGCAACATTTTAAAAATGTCTGCAGGTTACTAGCTTAGAGTTACAGAAGAGGTCTAGGGCTTAAATTATTGCTCTCGCTCTAACGATCGCGGCGATACCTCACATGTATGGTTTGAACACCGTTTACATATGTGGGCGGGACTTGCGTATGCGTTTGCTTCTGCGCGCGAGCTAACGGGGACAGGGCGCTTTAATTTTTTTTTTTTTTTTTTTTTCCTATTTATTTTATTTATTATTTTTTTATTTTTACACAGTTTAAAAAAAAAAAATGTTTTGATAATTTTTATTCCTATTACAAGGAATGTAAACATCCCTTGTAATAGAAATAGGCATGACAGGTCCTCTTTATTGTGAGATCTGGGGTCAAAAAGACCTCACACCTCACAACTACACTAAAAAAGAAAAAAAAAAAAAAAAATTGTTGAAAGAGGAAAAAAAAAAAAGCAAAAAAAAAAAGCGGCCCTTTAAACCGGTTGCTAGGCAACATCTTTTGACGTAGCTCCGGTCCTCCAAGACCATAGAGTTGAGTGAGGGCCATCTTGCCCTCACTCGACTTCCTGTCTCTGAGGATCCGGGACCGGATAGTTTTCCCCGCTGCCGGCGGGTCCGGTAAGCTGGGAAAACGTCTGGGACGCGGCAGGAGGGGGGGGGGCACCTCTTCCCCTGCACCGTAAGGGTAATTCCGCGGCGAATCCGCCACTGGGACCACCCTTATCTGAAAGCCGACCGCCCGCCGTTTCAAAAAATACCGGGGTTATGGGGGCTATCTTCTGCCATAACCCCAGTATTTAGCTTTTAATGGCCGACGCATATAGTCGTTAGGCGGTCAGTAAGTGATTGCATGTATATGGCAAACAGGTGACGATGACTGATGGGGTGACAGGTGACGATGACTGATGGGGTGACAGGTGACGATGACGGATGGGGTGACAGGTGATGATGACTGATGGGGTGACAGGTGATGATGATTGATGAGGTGACAGGTGACGATGATTGATGAGGTGACAGATGACAATCACTGACCGGGTGACATGTGACGATGATTGATGGGGTGACAAGTGACGATCACTGATGGGGTGTCAAGTGACGATGATTGATAGGGTGACAGATGACGGTGACTGATGGGGTGACAGGTGACGATGACTGATGGGGTGACAGGTGACGGTGACTGATGGGGTGACAGGTTACGATGACTGATGGGGTGACAGATGACGATGACTGATGGGGTGACAGGTGACGGTGATTGATGGGGTGACAGGTGACGGGGCGATGGTCACTGATGGGTGACAGGTGACGGGCGATGGTGCACGGCGGTACTGATGGCAGTCTCTGGTGACCGGTGAACTTTAGGCTACATTCACATGTGAGCGTAGCGATCACGGGCAGAATCACTGCGATTCTGCCCGCGATCCAGAAATCATTGCAAATGGCGGGACGCCTGTGCGTTGCCCGCTGTGCGATGTTGCTGCGATTTCCGCCTGCCGAATCGCGGTAACATCACGCAAACAACGCATGACGCCCCAAAGAAACTCTTGTACTTTTTTGGGCGTCATGCGATGTTTGCGCGATGTTACTGCGATTTGGCAGGCGGAAATGGCGGCAACATCGCACAGCGTTTGGGGTGCTATTGCAAATCACGGGCAACGCACAGGCGTCCCGCAATTTGCAATGATTTCCGGATCGCGGGCAGAATCGCGGTGATTTTGCCCGCGATCGCTGCGCTCACATGTGAACGTTATGGGTGTCAATTTCTGGGCACTGATGAGGTGACTGTTGGGTGACAGGTGACATTGGGGGGGGCTGGGGACTGTGTGGGGACCTTTATTACTGTGATTTTACTTTTTACATGTGTACAGAGCAGTAACTCACTATTTCTAGCTCTTCTCCCCTCATACTGGAAACTGTATGAGGGGAGAAGAGCTAGTAACAGTCAGTTACTGCTCTGTGTTTACATTTTGTGATCGGCTGTGAATGGATTCACAGCCGATCACTTAGTAAACAGTCACTGTCAGTGACTGTTTACTACCGCCGGTGACAGCTGTGTTCCTACGGAACACAGTGCCACCGACATGACCGCGCTGCGCGCTCCCGATCGCGCATGCGCGGTCATCTCCCGGCCGCCTCCATTGTGATCGGCTGTGTCATTGGAACACAGCCGATCACGTGGGAAACAGCCATGCCTATTGGCTGTTTCCCCCCTGCCGGTGACCGGCTGTGTCCCGGGGACACGCCGACACCGGCAGTGCACGGCGGCGCGCCCGCGATCGCGCGCCTGCCGTGCATTTACTGGGTCACGTCATATGACGTCCGCCCAGGATAATAGCCGCACCGTCCCGCCGTCATATGACGGCGGGTGGGCGGTAAGTGGTTAAATTAAAATTGCGCAGTAATGCAATGCTGTACCCAAATAAAATTTATGTAATTTTTCCCCCCCAAAAAATAGAGCTTTCTTTGGTTGGTATTTGATCACCACTGTGGTTTTTTTTTTTTTTGCGCTAGAAACAAACCCAACAATTTAAAAAAAAAAACAATATTTTTTTACTTTCTGCTATAAAACATACCCAATAAAAAAATGAAAAAAATGTTTTCTTAAGTTTAGGCCAATTGATATTCCGCTACATATTTTTGATAAATAAAATCCCAATGAGCATATATTGATTGGTTTTCATAAAAGTTATAGCTTCTACAAACGATTGTGTGTGTGTGTGTGTATGTATGTATGTATATATATATATTTTATAATCTAGTTTTGTATTGTTTTTTTTTTATGCTAGTAATGGTTGCAATCAGCGACTTATAGCAGGACTGCCATATTGTGGCGGACACTAATTGACACTTTGTGGGACCAGTGATAGTGATCAGTGCTAAAAAAAATGCACTGTCACTGTACTAATGACACTGGCTGGAAAGGGGTTAAACATCTAGGGTAATCAAAGGGTTACCTGTGTGCCTAGCGAGTGTTTTTATGTACTGTGGCAGGTGCTTCTACTAAGGGTAGTGATGGATTTTTTCCCCCTGCTTTGGGAATATTCCCTGCTTTTATTCCCTGCTTCAGGGACACACAATCCATCACCCCCCCCCCCCCTGTCAGAACGAAGCTCTGCCTTGTTTACATAGGCGCGCTCCCCAAGCGAAGTGCAGAATTACCTGCATATATAAGTGAATCTGCACAGGAGGGCCTCCCTGTGGCAGTATATCTGCTATGGGGCAGTCTGGAAGAGGTCAATGTGAATTTGTACGTAAGTTAGAACAGATACATTTTTATTTTTTGGTGTATATTTAGGATAGAATAGGGAAGGGTTAACTGGCCATGCAGTGATGTGGGATTACTGACAGGCCTGACGGACAGTAGATGGCAGCATGCGGTAGGCAGCAAGATGACCGCCTGCCGATTTCCAGGACCAGCATGACCTCACGCTGCCTCTGTTCTTAAGTTCAAGTCGTATGTAACTCGATGTCTGACTCGAGGACTGCCTGTAGTTTGTTCAATTGGTTCCCCAAATCAAGGAAAGATGAGTAACCAGATCTTGGAGATAGATCAATGTTTTGACACAAAATGCTTTTTTAAACCGCTTCCAGACCACCCCACGTACATATACTGCGGCAGGGTGGCCCTTCAGTGCGAAATTGCGTACATATACGACATTTTTTGTTCCAAGTCTTGGGCGCACATGCGCACCACCGGCGTCCCGCTCCCTCTGTGATTGGACACAGTGGGAGCCAATCAGCGGGTCCGGCAAACCCGATGTTCGCCGACTCCCGGTGATCATTCCTGAGAGAGGCAGAATGGCAGTCTTTCTTTGTAAACAAGGCAGATTGCCGTTCTGTGAGAGGGGAAGATGGAGATCCTGTATATCTGCTAAGCAGGAACGCGGATCTCTGTCTTCCCCCAGTCAAAGCACCTCCCCCACACAGTAAGCAAGCATTTCCAGGGAACAGGGTTAACCCTTTGATCGCCCCAGATGTTAACCCCTTCCCCACTAGTATCAATCATACAGTGACAGTGCATTTTTTTAGCACCGATCACTGTATTGGTTTCACTGGTCCCCAAAAAGTGTCTTAGTGTCAGATTTAAAAATCGCTGATTGCTGCCATTGCTATTAAAAACAATAAAAGAAATTAAAAATTCATAAATCTATCCCATAAACATAAATAGACAGCGCTAACAGGTGACAAAATGTGAAATGAATTATAAATATATATAAATGTGCTACAATAATTAATTGGTGCCCTAAAACATTGATGCTCTAAAAAAATTGATTGGTACAACCAAAAGGTGTATTTATAAACAATACATATATAATAAATAATAAAGTGCTATGATTAAGTGTCCATAATATAACCATTAAGGTGCAAAGTGATTTGTTAAGGTGCAGTCCAATAAATGCTTCTTCAACAGAAAACTAAAGTGCCAAACAGGTGCTCGAATCCATAAAAGTGCCCAAGTGCTCTTCAGGAAAAAAGGCCCCCAATGGGGATGCACTCACCAGATTTTGGGTAAAAATGAGCCTTGAACATGTATAATGTTCCTTGATCGGATCACAGGATCAATGCAGCTACCCTAGCATATGAGATATCCCTCAAACGGATGGATGGATGACATGCACCTCATAGACTGGCTCCTTAATAATTCGTCTCCTCTCTCTCTCCCATGTGTGTTTCAAATACAAAGAGAGAAGCCATACATAGTGAAGCCCGTAGTATTTATTTAAAAACAGAATGGTAAGAATAATACTCACAAAGTATCTTTAAAAAATCGGCAATGAACAGCATTAAGCAGCCTAGCACAGTCAATCCTCTAATTTCCGTGTCGCTGCCGGCGTGCGTTCCACGGTGGTTAACAGGAAATGACGCTGCAAAAGCTCCACTGCCCGGAAGTGCGTCGACGCGTTTCGCCCGCCTTAATGGGCATTATCAACGCCCATTAAGGCGGGCGAAACGCGTCGACGCACTTCCGGGCAGCGGAGCTTTTGCAGCGTCATTTCCTGTTAACCACCGTGGAACGCACGCCGGCAGCGACACGGAAATTAGAGGATTGACTGTGCTAGGCTGCTTAATGCTGTTCATTGCCGATTTTTTAAAGATACTTTGTGAGTATTATTCTTACCATTCTGTTTTTAAATAAATACTACGGGCTTCACTATGTATGGCTTCTCTCTTTGTATTTGAAACACACATGGGAGAGAGAGAGGAGACGAATTATTAAGGAGCCAGTCTATGAGGTGCATGTCATCCATCCATCCGTTTGAGGGATATCTCATATGCTAGGGTAGCTGCATTGATCCTGTGATCCGATCAAGGAACATTATACATGTTCAAGGCTCATTTTTACCCAAAATCTGGTGAGTGCATCCCCATTGGGGGCCTTTTTTCCTGAAGAGCACTTGGGCACTTTTATGGATTCGAGCACCTGTTTGGCACTTTAGTTTTCTGTTGAAGAAGCATTTATTGGACTGCACCTTAACAAATCACTTTGCACCTTAATGGTTATATTATGGACACTTAATCATAGCACTTTATTATTTATTATATATGTATTGTTTATAAATACACCTTTTGGTTGTACCAATCAATTTTTTTAGAGCATCAATGTTTTAGGGCACCAATTAATTATTGTAGCACATTTATATATATTTATAATTCATTTCACATTTTGTCACCTGTTAGCGCTGTCTATTTATGTTTATAGTTTTTTCTGGTATTTTACCTAGTGAGCAGCAGCTTCAGGTTTTATACATTGTTTTTATTTTTTCACCAAAATATACATCACAGCGCGGAAAATAATTTATTGTTTTACACAAATCTATCCCATAGTTTGTAGACGCTTTAACTTTTGCGCAAACAAATCAATATACGTTTATTTATTTATTTTTTTTTTTTAGCAAAAATGTGTAGCAGAATACATATTGGCCTAAATTGATAAAGAAATTTGATTTTTTTTTTACATTTTTTTTTCTTTAATTGACTATGTTTTATAGCAGAAACTAAAAAATATTGTTTTTTTTTTTTTTCAAAACTGTTGGGTCTTTTTTTTTTTTTTGCTTAAAAAAAATATAAAAATCGCAAAGGTGATCAAATACCACCAAAGAAAGCTCTATTTGTGAAAGAAAAAGGGACATTAACTTTATTTGGGTACAGCATAGCACAACCGTGCAATTGTCAGTTAAAATAATGCAGTGGCGTATAGCAAAAAATTACCTGGTCATGAAGGGGGGGGGGGGGGGGGTAAACCTTCAGAAGCTGAAGTGGTTAAATTAAACTTGTACATATAGCACCCTCCTAGATAGGTGCTAGGTAGGTAGTGTATATTTGCTCTGCCTGCTTATCAGGAGAGTGACCAGTAAAACCTAGTGGCTCTTTCTGCTTTTCAAGGAGCAGGACTTCTAGTCAGGCCTGTTACATGTGTCCAGGGTGTGATTCATCTGGACTGAGGGTGTGTCCCCACTGTATCCAATATTGGAGCCTGTTGGACAGTGGAGGAAACGCAGCCAGTGACAAACAGGCTTTTGTGGCTGTCTCAGTGGGTTGGCACAAACAGTGGTGCATCCTGGGATAGGCTATAAAAGCCAAGGGCACATGTGGCAGGGTGTCTTTGGGCAGGAAGCCAAGTCCCAGAAGGAGAGTACGGCTGTTTGTCCTTCTGCAGCTGGGAAAGGTGGTCACAGGCAGTGGGCCTGGTGACCCTGAAGGTGTTGCTGAACGCAGAGGTCCAGTGGATGCTGACAAGTGGAGTTTGGAGGCAACGGTGACTCTGGAAAAACAGTGTCCGTGAGTGCACAGGAACTTGCCCAGGGGTCTGCCAGGAAGGGGACCACTCCAGAAGCTAGGGTCAGTGGACAGGCGTTGGCACACTGGTTTTGAGAGGAGAGGGGGTGCCAGTTACAAATTCCTGAAGAGAATAACTAAAACAGGAACCTTTAAAACTATCTTCACTTCAGTGGCAAGGGGAAGCTGCGGCCTTGCCGCACACTACAGCTAGTTGTCCTCAAGATTGTGCATAGTTCATAGTTGGAGTATCCCACTCATCCCTTCTCCTATCCCAGTTCTCAAAAAAAAAAACACAAAAACCAATATCCCCTGGAATGATTATTGACTGAGCCAAGGACTTTCAATGCTGTTTGTCTGCTATTAGTTGCTAAGGGTAACCCAGGGGAATCCAGAAAGCGTATTTCTCAGCAGTCCTCTAGGGGCAATGCTACATATACAGTATGTTGTACATTGTAGTCAAATATGGTGTCCACGCTGTCAAGTTAACCACACAAAATGCTGCTCATTTAAACCAGAATGCACACACTTTTCAAGCACTAAGTTTGAATTGACCGCAACGCCAAAATTAAGCTTAATGCTCCATTGCACTACAATGCTATCCTACGCGTTCGCACAGGGTGTGCCAGGCTTGCCTAGGCACAGCCTAATCACCCTGTGTAGCTCAGACTCCCCCTGTTAAAACCCTTGATTTTTCACTAAAGCCCCATAATGGGCACTTAACAATAATAAAAAAACTGTAAAAAAATTATAAAAACAATACGAATAAAAACTACTAACACCATTAACTACCCTACTGACACCAATCTGTGCTTTACTGACACCGTCAGTATATATACACATGCTTTAAGGTGAACACCCTACTGCAATCGTCTGTGCACACCTATGAATGCTATTGTGGTATGAAGAGGCATTACTGAAAAATTATGTATTTTATCATGTCCTCTTAATTTTGTAAAAATCACAGCAAAATGTACGGCAAGGCATCTGGGGTGAACAATCTCTTAATTGTTGCTTGAAGGGAAAAGGCTTGCTGAGCTGGGCTAAAAAGGCACGTTTATCAGCACATATGCAAATTATTAATAGAATAGTAATTGTATATGGCATTGACAGCTTATGAGATGTATATTAAAAGGTTGACAATGCTGCTAAAGACTATGCAGTATACATTTACTGGCAGACGCACTGCATTATGTGCCACCCACTTTTCTTAAGATTCCACTAAGTCAGCATGTGTTTAATATTTAATGTGCGCTAAACTAAGCATGTCTATATTTTTCTAATGACACCTATTGTTCTCCACTGCAATGTGCCATGCATGGCAATTTTTGTAAATTACTGTATCTTACAAGGTTTAATTGAACATTTTTATTTCCAGGTTCAGGATTAACAGCCATTCTCCACATTGAAGCAGCATGGGCACCTCGGTCTCACTAGCTGTCTACATCGTCATTGAAGTGCTGATAGCCTTGGTCTCGGTACTTGGCAACATACTGGTGATCTGGGCTGTAATTGTGAACCAAGCACTTCGAGACACAACTTTCTTCTTCATTGTGTCATTGGCTGTGGCTGACATTGCAGTAGGAGCACTGGTCATACCATTGGCCATTATAATTAGTATTGGACTGGAGACTGAGGTTTATAGCTGCCTTATGGTGGCTTGTATTATGCTGATTCTGACGCAGAGCTCCATACTGGCATTGCTAGCCATTGCTGTAGACCGGTATCTACGTGTCAAAATCCCTACAAGGTAGGTTCTAATAAACCAAATTTTCAGTGTGTGGTTCGTATAAATGTTTGTCTTTAGGGTCTTCTTCTCTATGCCCTTGTTCTCTTCGGGCCTACAAGAGATGTCTCTTCTCCTTTCAGTGAACAGAACTTTGTGCAAATGGAATAGCCACTACTGTGATTGTGACCCAGTGTTCTTAAATTCTGCAGGAGATATGCAATATTTGATGCCAGGCAGGGCAACCTATTTAAGAGCTTGGGAGTGGGCTGAATTTTTTGGTAAGTGGATGATGCCACTCAGGGGATTGGGGAAATAATTCATCACTTGAGTACCGGCTTGTGTATATACCCCTTCATTACCAGGCCATTTTTTTTTTTGCTATGATAACTTGCCTGACAATTTCTTAGCCATGCAACACTGTACCCAAATACATTTTATAGCCTTTTTTTTCAGACAAAGCTTTCTTTTAGAGGTACTGTATCTAATAACCCCTGAGTTTATTTTTTTATCATATAAAGAAAAAAGGGCCAAAATCTTTGTGAAAAATGCTTTCTTTTTCTGTTATGAGACATGTCAAATGCCAAGACACTACGGACATTCCCAGAAATGACCCTTTTTTGGAAAGTAGGCACCCTAAGGTAATCTAATTTTTGCCACAATTATTTTGGATATAAAAAAAAAAACATGCTGGTAATGAAGTAATTAAAACATGGAGCCTTGGTACACTATACAAGCCACATCATTAAAGTAGAGGTTAATGGTCAACTATAGCGATTACAAGGTACAGAGCTGCTCGGATCAGCTCTATACACTGTCTGTGTAACCAGCATTCTAGAAATAGACATTCACCTTCCTGTTTGCATTTCTTTTTTTTTTAAACTGCAGTGAAATTGTCCGTTTTTAATGTATGTAGCAGTAGTACTAATGCATTAATAACTTGATTATAATTATAATATCTAACAACAAGTATTCTTAAAAAAAAAAAAAGATGGCAGTTCTAAGAGTATGGAGGCTGTAATTGTGGACCTCCTTCTATAAATGTTTTATGCTGATCCAATGATGTTAAAGTGTAACTTCAGTTTTGAAAAACAAATAAATAAGTAAGTGTATGTACTGTATGTATAGGTGCTTTTCCACTGCATGGAACCGAACGGTTCGGCTCGCTTTTGTGCTTTTCCAATGCATGGTACCACATGGTACGGTGTAGGAACGGTTCGGTACGGTACAGCGGCGCTTTTCCACTACATGGAACCGAAAAAGGTACGTCTCGCTTAAACAGTACCACCTCAGTTGTGGTTCCAAGAGGGCCGTACCGATACCATATCCCACAATCCTTTGCATGCAGCCTTGACTGTTTGTCACTACTAGCCACTGATTGGTCACAGAATCGTTGTTATCCCACCCACTCACTTTAGTACTACTTTAGTGGAAAAGCAAACCGTACCGAACTGTTCCATAACTGTACCATGCAGTGGAAAACCAAACCGGGCCAAGTGGAGCCGAGCCGGTACTTGCAGTGGAAAAGTGCCATGTGTGTGTATGTATGTATGTGTATATGTGTATATATATATATGTGTATATATATATATATATATATATATATATATATATATATATATATATAGAGATAGATAGTGCCTTGAAAAAGTGTTCATAGCCCTAAAATTTTCCACATTCTGTCCAGTTACAACCAAAAACGGAAATGTATTTTGTTGGGATTTTATGTGATAGACCAACACAAAGTGGCACATAATTGTGAAGTGGAAGGAAAATGATAAATGGTTTTCAAACTTTTTATAAATAAATATATGAAAATTGTGGCGTGCATTTGTATTCAGCCCTCCTGAGTCAATACTTTGTAGAATCACCTTTCGCTGCAATTACAGCTGCAAGTCTCTTTGGGTATGTCTCTACCAGCTTTACACATCTAGAGCAGTGTAAGCTGGACTGGAGCAAGAACACTGTGGTGGGCAGCGCTCTCCAGGCTCTCTCCTATCCAGTTAATCTGATGGATATCCCCATGGTAATCTCTAGACAGAGCTCATAATCAGAGAAACTACCATAGTGCACTATGTAAAACCTCAAAAGATTTTATTAAAACGATGTATTGCACTTACATTAAAAACACTTGTAAAATTGTATTCCAATATAGGATCTGGCACAAACTGATTAAAGACTTGCCGGTAGACTCCTCGTACCTCATCTGAGATGTCACCTCACTCCTCCCACGCATATCGCCACTAACCAGGTGACTTCATCAGGGATCCCAGGGATCAAGAGCATAGAGGATATTCTAGGAGACAGGCAGTAACTGAACAGGGCCGTAGAAGGTCCTTAACCCATTAGCAGGACCGCTATCTTCTCCTTCGTGCAAGGAGAAACAGGATGTGCACTGCCAGAAACCTACAAAATTACCTCCAGCAGGCTACTGGTGTGCATGTCTCTAACCAAGCAATCAGAAACAGACTTCATGAGAGGGGCCTGAGGGCCCAAAGTCCTCTAGTGGGCCTTGTGCTCACTGCCCGGCACCGTGGAGCTCGATTGGCGTTTTCTTTTGAACACCAGAATTGGCAGGTCCACCACTGGTGCCCTGTGCTTTTTACAGATGAGAGCAGGTTCACCCTGAGCACATGTGACAGACGTGAAACGGTCTGAAGAAGTTGTGGAGAACGTTATGCTGCCTGTAAAATCATTTAGCATGACCGGTTTGGTGGTCGGTCAGTGATGGTCTGGGGAAGCATTTTCATGGAGGGACACACAGACCTCTACAGGCTAGACAATGACACCCTAACTGCCATTAGGTATTGGGATGAAATCCTTGGACCCATTGACAGACCCTACTCTGGTGAAGTGGGTCCTGGGTTCCTCCTGGTGCATGACAATGCCCGGCCTCATGTGGCGAGATTCTGCAGCTAGCTCCTTGAGGAAGAAGGAATTGATACTAGAGATCGACCAATTATTAGTTGGCCTGATAATTGGAGGCCAATATTCACTCTTTTTTGAGGAATCGGTAACAAATTTGCTGATATGACTGATATTTCTTCAAGTGTTTGTACCGGAGTGATGCCTGCAGCCAGGGCCGTCTTTACCACAGGTCAAAAGGGGCAGCTGCCCTGGGCCCAGTCATTGTTGTGGGGCCCAATGCAGCTGCCCCTTAAGCCCGCACTGCCTGCAAATAGGTAATAAGTGGATTTTGCAGGGCCCAAGAAAATATTTGCCCAGGGTCCAATCAATATTAAGGACAGTCCTGCCTGCAGCTAGAGGCATCACCCTGTTACTGTTGATCAGAGCCGACGGTCAGCTTTCTTGTAATGACAACTGATGCGGCTGAGCACCCGCTCAATTGTGATTACAAGGAGAAACCCGAGCAACAACCTGGCACGTCCGCCGGCTGGCTTAAGACCCGAACAAAGCCACATTTGGCTCTGATCGAGTCTCCGATGTAAAAACCCGGAAATGATGTCATGACATCACTTCCGGGTACTGGAGTCTTAAAGGCACCAGATTACAAAAAAAATGACAGCATTCAAAACAGCCAAACTTAAAACTTTGAATGCTTTTAAGTGCGAAGGAGGGGTTTGGGGTCTTTTATGGCGCTTTTCCACTGCATGGAACCGAACGGTTCGGCTCGCTTTTGTGCTTTTCCACTGCTGGTACCGCATGGTACAGTTTAGGAACGGTTCGGTACGGTACGGCGGCGCTTTTCCACTGCATGGAACCGAACGGTATGGCTCTCAAAAACAGTACCACCTCGATTGTGGTTCCAAGAGGTACCATACCCGGTACCATATCCCACAATCCTTTGCATGCAGTCACTACTAGCCACTGATTGGTCAGAGAATCGTTGTTATCCCACCCACTTAACTTTAGTACTACTTTAGTGGAAAAGGAAACCATACCGTACCGTACTGAACCGTTCCAACACCGAACCGAAACGGTACCAGCAGTGGAAAAGCAAACCGGGCCAAGCAGGGCAGAGTAGAGCCGAGCCGGTACTTGCAGTGGAAAAGTGCCATTAGACCCTAGATCCTGCCGTAAAGAGTACCTGTCACTGCCTATTACTGTCACAAGGGATGTTTTACATTTTTGTGACAGCAATAAAAGTGATCAAATTTTTTTTTTTTTTTTAAAGTACTTTGAATGTGCAGAATATTGGCACCTAATATTGGCTATCGGTCTGAAGGGTGGCCGGAAAATTGGTATTGGTATCGGCCCTGAAAAAACAATATTGGTTAATCCCTAATTGATATCACTGAATGGCCCCCACACTCGCCTGACCTAAATCCAAAAGAACACCTTTGGGACATTATCTATCAAGTCCATCCGATGCCACAAGTTTGGACCTCAGTCTTTCCAGGAGCTCAGTGATGCCCTGGTCCAGAACTGGGAAGAAATACCCAAGCACACCATCCGTTGTCTCATTAGGAGCATGCCCCGATGTCCATTTTAAGTGGACAAGCCTACTGCTTCATTTTTTTTCACTTTGATTTCCAGGGTGTCTTTAAATTCAGCCACCTGTAGGTTGTCAATTTTCATGAGATTTTTTCCCCATTGAGATTTGATGTGTTTTCAAAATGTTCCTTTCATTTTTTTTGAGCAGTGTATATATAATATTGGACTTTATAAACAATATTTTTTTTGGACTTCATGATTATCATTTATGCACAGTTGTGGCACAGAAGTTGATCATTTATTAATGTTATGAGCATGTTAAACTAGCAATACTGTTTGGGCTGTGGTTGGATATATATTAAGGACTACAAAATGAAAAGCAGCAACAGGAATATTTGGTAGTCATAGGCACACATAGCACGGGTTTTTGAATTCTATTTAGCTGTATTGCTGCTAGCTTCTCGACCAAGAGATCCAGCCTGATGGTATCAAAAGCACTGGAGAAGTCAAAAAACATGACCCTCACAGTGCTTTCTGGCTTATCCAGGTGTGCATGCATGAGATTTTAGCATGAAAATGATAGCATCTTCAACCCCCAGACTGCAAAGGGTCTAAACATTTACTAACCATAGGTCATAATTGATGTAAAACAAGACTCTCCAAGGTCTTCATGATGGGGGAGGTCAAATCCACTGGTGTGTAATCCTTGGAGCATGATATCTTTGGCACAGGGACAAGACAGGATGTCTTCCACAGCACAGGAACCTTTCAAACACTTGGGCTCAGTTTAAAGACCCATTGAAGGACTATCCCCAGGTGGTCTGCACATGCCCTAAGCACCCTAGAGCTAACTCCATTAGGGCCTGCTGACTTTCCTGCCTTAAGTCTCCTCAACTGTCTACTCACCTGATCAGCTGTAAAAGACATTGATGCACTTTCCTGTGAAGGAGGGGTTGAGCTGTTCTTATAAAAAGAACAACTGACAAAAGTATCCAATAGAGGGGAATCAGAACACACATTAAAGAGGGTCGACATCTAGTATGAGAAGTGGAGGGTACTCTCTGCATCTCTGCTCTTCTACGGCTTTGTGTTGAATCTGAAGGAGTCAAAGTCAGGGTCTTCAAATTAAACCTATTAAAAAAAATGGTTCAGTTAATTTTCCCTCTCCACATAAATCCTAGCCTCTCCAGCAACCGGCTTAGGACCTGGAATTGTTCTCATGCCACTCCAGACCTCTCTCACTTTGTTTTGCTAGGGTTTCCACTACAGCTTTTTCCTATATTTCTCCTTGGCCTCTCTAATCTTTATCCTCAGATCTGAATAATTTTTAACTTTTAACTCCTCTCTATTACCCACTCTAAAAGCCATCTTATTGGAGTTAAAAATATCCCTAGTTACTCACAATTTATTATTTGAATAACAACTAACAATTCTTGTTGGAACAATAGAATCTACACAGAAATTAGTATAATGTTACATAGTTAGTCAGGTTGAAAAAAGAAAAAAGTCCATCTGGTTCAACCAAAAAAAAAAAAAAAAAAAACAGTATTGAAAACCCAACCATACAATCCCATATACACAATCCTATACCCGCAGTTGATGCAGAGGAAGGCGAAAAAAACCCCCAGCAAAGTATGATCCAATTTGCTACAGCAGGGGAAACAAATTCCTTCCTGATCCCCTGAGAGGAGATCGGATATTCCCTGGATCAACTTTACCTAAAAAAAAAGTTAGTACCCATTTATATTATATACACCTAGGAAAGAATCCAGGCCTTTTTTAAAGCAATCTTGTGAGCTAGCCAGAACCACCTCTGGAGGGAGTCTATTCCACATTTTCACAGGTCTTACGGAGAAGAAACATTTCCGTCAAATGAGTTATGCACTCATTAAGCCCATGAATGTCCCTTACATGTGGCTCCAAGTATTAAAATGTATTTTCCCTCGGGGAGAAATGTAATACATTAAAGAGATTTTAGCACATTTTTGTAGATTCATACTTTTTTTCCCTGTTCTTTTTTTAAAAGAAATTGCTGTTTGCTTCACAAATCCTTTCTCAAACTAAATATTGAATGGGAAGGTTATCTTCCTATAACCTTCTTAGCAATATTGATGTGTTAATAAACCTGCAGTGTGTTCATGCCTTTAAAAAGTGAGAGTCTGAGAGAGTAACTCTGCAGAAGACGCCTGAAACTTGACTTTTATGTCAGCACAGACATCAAGGAAAAGCTGAAAGCCAATAGCATAAGCAGGAAATGAGATTTCTGGGGGGCAATCTGTACATCAATTGTGTACGGAATGGCTCCAGGTTGCCATATTGCAAGGAAGCAACATTTTTTGTTTTTTTACCCTTTTAAAAGTTTTAAGTAGCATCAAAGTTTTGAATATTTTACAACAATAAATTAATAAAGTTGCACATGTAGCAATTATATATATTCTGTTCATTTTTTCTTTTTATGTTAGATTTCTATTAACCATTTCGGACCCACTAACCTAGAAAAAAGTATGCGGATCAGGAGTTTGGACTTTAGTCTTACTTTCCAATCTTCATATTTTGTTAAGGGCCAGCAGCTCAGCTTTTAACAGCGGGTCAGCAATGACTGGGTGCTAAAATAACATTTCCACAAAATATATCCTCTCTTCTACACAAAGATTGTTCTGTAATTTCGATGGAATAGGTCTCTCCTATTGCAGCTCCCTGGCCTTTTGGAAACCAAGAGCCTCAATCTCATTTTGTCTGCTGATCTCAGTCCTCTGTGTAAATGTAAAGGTACTCAAGAGTGCCATTCTTTTTGATTTGCTGCAGTCTGTTTTCAAGGAGAAAGGTGTTTGAGAACTAGATTCATATTACTAAAAGCACTTCTTATAAATCACATTAAAAGCCTGGGCTATACCCATTAAAATAATACAAAGCAGAGCCTGCCAAGTTACTCACAACCTTGTAGAGAAGTGGAGTAGAAGGGATGTGGGGAAGTGCTTCTGCATGACACAGCTGTTGAAGTTTGTGTTTTGTAGGAAACCAAATTGCTTTTATAAATATGAATGCAGGAGAGCTCAACCATCCTTCCCTTTGAGATTATAATGATTGCTACTGCTTTGAATATTTGTATGAAGCTAAAATTTGATCCCTGCTAATTGGGCCTACTTCTTGCCAAGGAAAACATTGGGCTGAGCTGCATCTCTTTGCATACTTTAAACTTCAGTTTTTTGTTGTTCATAGGACAATAAGGCTTAGTTCACACTGCCACGACTTGGGATCCGACTTGTGAGACCCCAAGTCGCGTGACATGTGAAATCCCATTTTAGTCATTGAGAGCTGTCTTATTTAACACTAATGAAGTCGCTCCGACTTTAGAAAAGGTCCCTGTACTACTTCAAGGCCACTTCTATCCGACTTGTGACCATAGATTTTAATGGAAGTCACCTCCAAGTCAGATCCTCATCTTAAATGATGTGATTTCGATCGGACATTACAGGAAGATTACCCTGGGATTCCCTGAAGTTGTTTCCAAGTCGCATCAAGTCGCCTGGCAAAGTTGCGCGACTTTCAATGTGAACCAAGCCTTATAAAAGACGGGAAACTGACCATGTATTATATTTAAAAAATGAGTAATATTTAGGGGGGCTGTATGTCCGTATGTTTCCTTTAAAGCTGAATTTCGGGTATTTAAATTTTGCATAGTTTTATTTGTTCAGCTTGGACCAATGCAAATATACATATGCGCTACCTGGTCAATCCTTGTAGAATCAGAGAATCACTGTAGTAGCAGCAGCTAATGCAGTGATCCTTCAACATCCCTTGCCAAAGAGGTGCATGGCTGCTCACTCGGCAAAGGACACCATTTGGAGAACACCTTTAAGCTTTCTCAATAAATGCAAAGTGTTCTCTGAATGGATGAGGTGGTGATCCTGATGGAACTACTCCACCGTGTCCAGTCAGACAACGCTTTGCATCTTTTGAGAAAAATGCAAGACTTTCTTTGAATGACACCCTTGCTGAGTGAGTGACCATACAGGCACTACAGTACTTCCATAGGGGTCAGCGGGGCATGGCATATGTACAGTATCTCACAAAAGTAAGTACACTCCTCACATTTTTGTAAATATTTTATTATATCTTTTCATGTGACAACACTGAAGAAATGACACTTTGCTACAATGTAAAGTAGTGAGTGTAAAGCTTGTACAGTGTACATTTTCTGTCCTCTCAAAATAACTCAACACACAGCCATTAATGTCTAATGGTGTCCTTTGCCGAGTGAGCAGCCATGCACCTCTCTGGCAAGGGACGTTGAAGGATCACTGCATTAGCTGCTGCTACTACAGTGCCTCTGCTACAAGGATTGACCAGGTAGCGCATATGAATATTTGCAGTGTAATTTATTCAGTGTTGTCACATAAAAAGATATAATAAAATATTAACAAAAATGTGAGGGGTGTACTCACTTTTGTGAGATACTGTATAATTATTTTGGTCCAAACGAAACCAATGTTACTGTGTAAAAACAAAAAAAAAAGACATTTAGATAATACAAAAAACCTCCTGCGCCGTGCTGTCCTCAGGCCCTGATACACTCCCATGTATTGCTGCCGTCTTAGGACAGAAAAAGCCCCAATAACACTGAAACCGAAAAAGAAGGCAAACCAGCCTAGTGCATTACCTTTTTTAACTTTTTCTTTTTTTTTTTTTAGTGATAAAATAGATGTATACGCAAAATAGCTGCATAATTCAAGCTCAGCAGAATGATATACAGTCCATTCTTTCAGATCTGCTGTACATGCTCCAGTTACGGGAAGTTGCCACCCAGATCTGTGACTTGCACGTTTTGAGGGAAGAGTCCCCTCTTCATGAGAGCTCTATAAGTTTTAGGCAGATGTGAAAAAATGCTGTACATTTTAAAAATGATTTCAGAAATAGAAGTGTTAATAATTTATTGTTTATCAATTAACAAAATGTAAAGTAAGTAACCAGAGGAAAAATCGCAATGTAATCAATATTTGTTGTCACTCACCACCATTCACCACTGCCTTCAAAGCATCATCAATTCTTCTAGGTACACTTGCACACAGTTTTTGAAGGAACACTGCAGGTAGGTTGTTCCAAACATCTTGGAGAGCTAACCACAGATCTTCTGTGGATGTATGCTGCCTCAAATCCTTCTGTCTCTTCATGGATTTCCAGACAGACTCGATGTTGAGATCAGGGTGCTGTAGAGGCCAAACCATCACCTTCAGGACTCCTTGTTCTTTATGACATTGGCTGTATGTTTTGGTGGTATTGTCCAACTGCAGAATAAATTTGGGCCAATCACACGCCTCCCTGATGTAATGTCATTTTGATAAATAATCTGCCTGTATTTCTCAGCATTTAGGACACCATCAATCCTGTCCAAAGCTCCAACTCCATTTGCAGAAACGCAAACCCCAAACTTGCAAGGAACCTCCACCATGTTTCACTGTTGACTGCAGACAATCATTATTGTAAAGCCCCGTACACACGTACTGATCGTCGGCCGATCGATTGGCCGTCTTTTGTCCAGGGCTGTCGTGTCTGTTGAAAACTGCAAAAGACTGCACACGAATTGTTGGCCAACAACAGCCGACTGCAGAAATGATGTCATGAGATGGTTAACTTTCCTTGTCTTTTTTCTTTTCTGAGCATGCCCAGTCTTGCAAATCTGCTGTCTGTCGGCCGAAATCTGTACTGACTGGCGAACAATCGGCCGTTCTGGTGTTGGCCAACAAAAATTTTAATGCTTGCACGACAGATTCTGTTCGGCCGAAAATGCGCTGTCGGCTGTCGGAAGCATCATACTAACAAGCCTACAATCGGCCGATCGGTCGTCGGCCAAATATTTACGGCCGACAATCGCTACGTGTGTACGGGGCATAACACTCTCCACCCTTCAGCCAACAAACTGCCTCCTGCTACAGCCAGATATTTCACATGTTGACTCCTCAGTGCAGAGCATTCATTTTCATCTTTCTGCACCCCAGTCCCTATGTTTTCATGCATAGTTAAGTCGCCTGGCCTGTCCCCACGTTGGAGGTTTTTTTGTCATTTCTTGCAATAGTAATTTTGGCTAGATGCTCCCCAAGGCTTTTCTAAAGGGACATTGGGACTTTATTCAGAAGAACACTAAGGCCCTGTTCACGCCTGAGCGTTTTTCAGCTCATAAAACGCTCATTTCTGAAGTTCCAAAACTCCCAACAAGCAAAATCCCATTCATTTTAATAGCCCCTCTTCACATATGAGCGTTTTGTCGCCTGAAGCAAAATGCCTGAAGCTCAAAAAAGTACACGAGCTTCTTTTTTTGCTGATTACAAGCGCTTTTAGTCAGATGTCAAAGCCTGCCTCCAAACACCTGCAAAAAACACCCGTAAAACACCTGAAAAACACCCCCCCAAAAAAAAACAGCCTGCAAAACACCCAAAGAAACATCTTAAAACTATACGCTCAGGTCATAATGGAGCCTATGATTTGCTCAGGTGATTGAGAGAAAACCCTTCTATTTAGGAATTGGCCTGGAAAGGACATGTTAAAACTAACCGCTACTAACAGCTACTGCTTCATAACAGAAACCGGTAATAATTTGCAACAAAGCTTGGTAAAATCATTACAATCTACACTGGTCAAACAGAGGGGACTGTTGTGTGGTGTTTGTGTGTTTTTTCTTTTCCCTCTCAGTGGTGATTTATTTTAAAATAATTCAAGTAAAATAAAAAAAATAAAAAAATGTTTAAGTTAAATTTTTATTGCGTACTTCAGCAAGACAAATCTTACAGAATGTTAATAATATTACACAAATCAGAGGTACAGCAGTTATCACAATGATTACAGAGTAGGATACATCACAACATATGGAAGGTACAAAATAGTAAAAATGAATAAAGCCTATTCATTATGTAATAGGAAGGTGACTGGTGAACCAAAGGCAGCAAATGATCAGGGAAGACTCCTGTAGTACAAAACCTCATTATAGCTGTATACCGTGAGCATATGACAGTGAGTTACCTCCTCTGCAGAGTCTTGCTTATGTACTTTTTTAGTGTTCCCAAAACTAGAACAAATGGAAACCACTAGAACAAAAAAATAGGAAACTCCGCAAAGGTCAACACAGTAGCACTATGATAGTGCTCCAAGTCCCTAGCAGGCTACTGCCAACTGACACACAAGTAGTAGTGTGTCCTGCTATAGAAGTGTAAAGGTTAGTCGGTAATAAAGACTTGATAGCGGAAGAGATGGAGGAATGAAAAAAAAGGGGTAAACAAAAGGAGGAGGGGGGAAGGGTGGAGATAAATAAAGGTGGTAGTACAGCTATAAAGGTGGTAGTACAGAAGAAAGGCCAACGGGCCACAACTCATGTCATCCATTCTAACACCTCTATCTACATTTGATCTCCATCTGAATTTGCTAAGGAAGCGAAGAGGACACACAGGTGCTGTATTCACTTATTCACTGAAGTGAAAATCATGCCAATAATACCTTACTTTGTGGTACTGCTCTTCTTTCTGCCTCATAGCTGCTGTTAAACATTCCATTTCAGCAATTTCGTTCACCACAGTGATCCACTGACCCACCGTTGGGGGGGGGGGGGGGGATGGGCATTTCCATTTTTGAGGGATGCAGATTTTTGCTGCATTTAGTAAGTGGATCATAAGAGATCTCTTGTGTCTACGCCACGAAAGCGGAGTTGAGTGAAGTAGACAAGTTTTTGGCCTGTTCTCTAAGCATATATCAGTCAACTTGAAGACCAGATCCCAAATTGAGTCCCAGAAAGGGGTGGATACGAGGACACAAGCAGAAAATATTAGCATGGTACCATCATCATGTTGACAATGCCAACATATCGGTGAGACTGCGGGGTAGATCCTGTGCAGGAGGGTAGGGACCCTATACTATTACATTAGATCTTTTTATATTCCGATTCTTGAAGTCTACTTGCTATAGAGGAGCGATGGGCAAAATACAGGATACAAATCAGCAAATGTCAAATCAAAATCTCGCTCCCACTTAAACAAGGAAAATCAAAATTACCATTGCTTGAACCTTGAAGACAACATGGTCCTGTATTTATTAATATTAACTTTTTTAATCAATGTATGGTCAGTTTTTTTTAAGCCAGGGGTTTACACAATTCTGTTCCTTTTTTTTTTTTTTAAGATTCAATTAGAAATATGGGAGATCCTTGGCTAAAAATCTTTTTGAATCCTGTGTGAAAACATACCAATAATAACTATTGACAGTATATAAAGCACAGGTAGAAGATGACATGTTCAAATCACAATGATATTTTTACAATTGACAATTATTGGGCTATATAGCAGACATTAGAAGTAAGCCTGCAATGAGCAGGTTTAATTATTATGAAAAATGCACTATCAAAGACTTTATCAGTAAATCCAGAAATGTGGGCAACTCAAATATTCTGTGCATATTTCACCTTCTCCGTGCTGCCTGCAGCCTTCCCACATCCTAAACCACCCCTGTTAGTTGGTGGGACATTTATTACATTAAAGGTACAAATAATGAGACTCTGAGTGGAAGGGTTGTGAAGCTTGACTTTTTTACTGGAAAAATTTAATTTCTTATCCAAAATTAGCTGTGTTTAATTGTTAATAGACAATACCTGCAGCTTTATTTCATGCACCCCTGACTCCTAACAAGTACTGTATGTTTAGAAGACATATGCTTAGTAACAGATTGTTTGTTTGATGCAGATTTCTCAATTTTTCTGTTTCACTGGGCATCTGTATACTGGCTAGATACTCATTTACCATGCCTAATGGTACATGACAGCATATATCATACCTGATGAAAAGACAAACATTAGGGTGACTTAAAATCATGCGGTTTTAATCTACGCAGTCAACAGACTATATCTGCTCAACTTTAACCCTTTAGTCAACAGGATCTCTAAATAATAATGACAGTTGGTATAAGGTATTGTTTTAAGCTCTCTGGGTGGCATTAGCAGAAGGACGTATTCAGGAGAAAAAAATGTAAAATGCTTAAATATTCTTAACACCCCCCCCCCCTCCTAGATTACTATATTGCACATACATTTACTACCATCCACCTTCTTGCCACTTTCTTCTTTCTCGCAAAGGCGAGCATGACCTACATTGTACTGCCCACAGCCTCTTTGTATAGCTGGATGTTATATGGAAGCACCATGGCTAAAAAACTGTTGTAAAAACACACAATGGGAAAACAGATAATTTCATGCCAAAAAGTAATTATCCAGAGCACTTTTAACACATTTTCTTGCAAATCTTTGGCCGGAACTACCTTTACCACAATGGAGACTTCAGAGATCAATTTACTAACTGGTAAAAACAATCTACTGGAAGTAGTGAGGCAAACGACATACAATATTTATAGTTTTATTATAAAAGACTCAGAGTGCATTATAGAGCATTATCCTGAAATTACTACTTAAAAAATAAAGTATTCATATGCAGTTAATTCACTCAAATGTGACCGACTGGAAGCAAGAAAGAATTTCTTTAGTCACATTTTAGTAAAAAAATTTAAAACATAAACCCTATTTTCACTTTGGTGGGCTATGAAACCTCTTCATCTGAAACTGATTTTTGAGGACCATCTACCATGCAAAATGCAGACCTAAAATTTATAGGTACATAAGCCCGTCTACAGAGAAAAGAATAAAAGACAAAGCAGTCACACTTCAACAGTATTGTATGATCATTGAGAATGTGTAAATAGTTCAGTCAGCTACTGTTTGGAGGCCTTCAGATCTCCATACAAAGCCCTGGATGCAGATAAGTGGATGTTAATTCTGTCCCACCCAAGAATATCGAATGAAAGCATCTGGTTGATCAGATTGTAAGGTTGGTTGGAAGATTGTAAGATGGTCTTTCAGGAAAAAGGTGGTCATCATTATTGCTATAGTGTTTGAGTTGGTTTGCTATGTCTTCTGAGAATGATGTAAAAGATTTCACACTCTTGTTCAGTAGAAGCTGTTCTGATGTCTTCATTATTTTATCTCAAATATCTCTAAGCATATGCTGTCTTAACACAATAGTTCTAATAGTAGTGGAAATATTTGAATCTTGGGTATTGGTTCAGCTAAAAAAATTGGCATCGTTACAGCCAGACATAAATAATAATAATAAGTAATAATCATGTATAATAATAAACACTGCAAATAACTGATCTATTGCTTGATGTACTAAAGCTTTAAGTGAATGTGGCCAGGGTATAGACATTCAAATATTTTTGTATATGCATTGTCAACAACTCTAACTTCTGTAGCTGCAGTCACTGTAAAGTTATTCATCCTCAAAATTCACAGTAGAAGTGCTAAAGTCATTCAAGTGGTTTTCCAAACTGCTCCACTCACCCCGCTCTCCCAACAATACCTCCTCTTTTTTTTTTTTACATTAGAGGCTACATAGATTGATGTCTATCATGCCACGGCTGTGAACTGCTTTGAGCAGTAAACTACTGCTGTGTAGCTATAGTGGTCAGTGGGGGCTTGTTTTAAAGCTCAATCTTTAACTGCTCAGTACAGGACACAAGCTTATATTAACCAAGACTATGGTTTATTTGCTGCCACTGGCAAACAATGTGTTTTTTTTTTTGTTTTTTTTTTGACGGCCTATAGTATTACCCCTTCCACCCCCACCAATCCTCTGCTAGGTTCACCTCCATGATTTAAGCCCCTGGGCAAAACATGTTGGGGATGTGGCTTGGATGAATCTAGCTGAGATTGCTTTTATTTGCTAACCACTCAAGCAGAGTGAGGTGTGTGGCTGCCAGGTCTGGGTCTGGATGGTCTGGATGGACCTCTCCTCAGCCTGCATCCTCATTGGTCCATGGCATCTACCTCATTGGACCTTGATAGCCTGAGCGGGTACCCTTAAGCAATTATTATGGGTCACAGGTTCACCTCAGTGGTTACACTGAACATTCCTTGTTTTACTAGCCCTAACCTAGCTTAGAATATTGTAATAATGCATGTAAAAACGACATTACTATATTTTTTCTCTAATGTTTTTACTTAAAAATTTACCACACATAAGAAGCCTAACCAATGAAAAATAAACAGCGGGATCAACCACAAAAAATTACACAACGTACACAAAATGAGCCTATCTGGGCTAGACCAGGTAAGACAAGATAAATGTGATCTAAAAAGGTATGAACAGCCAAACACAAGTACCTATGTTGGCTTCCTCCTGAGACCACAGCCAGGTGTATCGCCAGATGTTGCCAGTGGGAGCAGTGCATTTTCCAGATCCCAGAATTTTTAGCAGAAGCCAATGAAAATAAGAGTTCAGCTAGGTCACCTGTATCAAAGATGCCTGGATTGGTGTGGATTACGCCCAGAAACTGATATTTGAACAATAAAGTATTGAAAATAAAAAAGGTCAGGGGGGAGAAGGGTAGGTCATGTGTGGACCCGAGGGGCCCACTCCCAATGCCCTTACCTAAAATGGCACGATGAAAACACAGCCATAAAATGGAGGGGAAAACCGTGTAATGCACACATAGTTACAGGCCAAGATAAAAGCCATGGTCAGCCCCTGGGCAGGAGCGGCATTGCAACTATATCAAGGGGGCAAGATAATCTGTTTATCCTCATCCGTGGATAATATTGAAGCCAGCACACCCATGTTATAGTAAAGGCCAACCTTCTATCTTGAGTTATATAGATTGTTAATTCTTCAATCTCCTCATTTTCTTCATGTGACTAAACTATTCCTTTAAGCCAGCTTGGCGGGTGGGTATCCAGCCAATGTGTCAGGACACATAACCTAGCTGTATTATTCATATGCAACGGCAAGAATTTGCTATACTGAGATATGGAGTGTTTAGTGTGGTGAATTAGGTATTGGGCAGAGGTGAATTACAAAGTGTCACCAGTAACCTTGGACACTATCTTGTGGACTTGTGAGAATTTATATAAAGTCAACGCTCCACCCGAAGATAGAAATTAAAAATCAAAAATATATATAAAATAAGCTGTTGGCAATAAAAGTGAATGTTCAATACTACTATAAATAATAATTGCAGCGCTAGGCAGTCAAACCATTCCGGAGTAAATGACAGTCCCGCTAATCACAGTTTATTTGTATCCTCAGATATGGTTCACAGCCAATCAACTTGGTGCATGTGAATTAAGGTTCCTAGCATTCTTTTAAGTGAAAGTCAGAAGAAATGCCCATTGACCACAATATGCTGCCTTAATGAAAAGTACAGCACTAGCTTTTAGCCTCGGTTCACATTTATGCGATGCGGGAAGGCTGCGAATCCGCAGCCTGTTCCCGCATCGCACACGCACCCCCGGCAGTTCACACTGCCATATGCGATACGCTGGGGGTGTCAATGTAATGTTAACGACACCCCCAGTTTGATCGCATATCGCAGTGCGATCGTGCAGTTCGCACAGGATCGGATCGCACAAGTGTGAACCGCTGTGCGATCCGATCCTGATGCGACTGCCAAAAAGGGTCCCTGTGCGTGTTTGCTGCGGCTGCGGTGCAAATTTAGCCATACAAACTGTATGGCTAAACTCGCACCGCACAGCCGATCGCATGTAATGTCGGAGCAGTGCGCTCCGACATTACATGCGAACCCCGCACACGCACAAGTGTGAACTGGGGCTTAAAGCTACTTTGGAATCCGGGTAACTGTCACATCCACTCCTCCACAATATACTGTTCCTTGCGTCTATGTATCACCATAAAAAATAAAAATATAAAAATAATATAGTGTGATAATACTTATTCACATACACCTGTGAGTGAACAACACACCATAACTTAGGAATGTGTTTAGATCTACCACCCACACAGAGTGCACACCGCCCTAGTGTAACACCATTTATTTGAAGTTAATAGAAGCCATAAAAACAGGTACTCACAAACAGATAGGAAGTCATGCATGGAAATAAATATCCCCCGATGATGTTTACAGGGCTCTCTCCTCCTAGCCTCGGCGGCTCAGCTGTTCGCCCTGCACTAGTCAGTGAGTATCGTACGGCTAAGCCAACCGCCTCGGATTACTCAAGGAGACTCGATGTGGTGAGCCTGCGCACGGTCCAGCCGCCCCCGCACACCCTCCAAGAGCCGGATGCTATAGCCGCTCAGAGAAACTGACAATGCGGTTAAGCAGAGGGAGACTCCACGATCGGGACCCAGAGCATGACTTGCATGGGGTTGCTAAGGACAACTTTTCGGAGGCGTAGCCTCCTTCTTCAGATCTCAACACCCCAGAGATCCTTTGCCCTCATTTATATAACAATATAGCGGCTCCTCCCCTCACTAATTCTTAAAGGGACATGACAATAGAGAGCCTGTAATCAGGGGCAATAATATCCAAACATTCATATATATCCATGAATTGTACATATCTAATAAAAATTTATAAAAGTGAATAAGTTCATAATACAATAAAAACTTTAAAAAACTTAAAAAAAAAAAAAATTATGTATACAGTATATATATATATAATATACATATATAAACCTACATGACACTGTGGAGACTAGACTAACAAAACAAGATAAACACCATATATGTGCGCATATGTATCTCAAAATATTCCTGTATACTGATACTGGGTGAGTATAAAGAAACACATATGCCAACATATATGTACACTGACATAGAAGAACATAAGAGATGAGGAAGATGTAAATATATGCTGACAACATGTAAAATATATAGACTAGTACATACATAAAAACAAAGTTTTAAATCAAAGTGCCAACCTCCAATTCCTCATTCAAGCCATCCGGGGACATAGAGTTAAGCGTAAATATCCAATACGTTTCGCGCATACATAGACGGGAAAATCTTTCACCTTCTGATAATGTCATAGGGATGGCTTCAATACCAAATAACTCTATTTTTTGTACAGCTGCTTTGCCTCATATCCCATGGAGGGCTAGGAGAGCTGCCACGCTTCATTCATGTGTTTCACCACAGGCCATATTACAAGATTCCCCAGCTTGAGAATCAATCTCCAGGATCTGCGCAGGGACTGGTAATGTGTGTTTTCTCTGCACCCACACAGAGTGCACGTTCACCATCAATATATGTTGAATAGCAGTATGCAGTACCGGGATAAGGTCATCTAGAGCCCGGGGCAAACATGCCAAACTGCACCCCCCCAATGTATGACCATTATGTGTCTGCAACCCCCCCCCCCAAAAAAAATATAGTAATAATCTGAATGCCTTCCTCTAAGCATACAGTACATCCCCCCTCCTCCAGTACAGATCTTACAGATCTGCTTCCCCAGCTAAAATCGCCCCCCCCCCAGCACAAGCACCCCCCCCCCTCCAAATAATTCACCCTTCCTAGCACAAATTCTCTAGCTTTCAAATCCCTCAAATTTACTCTCTGAGTACACAATCTATCCCCATCCCCATTCCCAGCACAATTCCCCCCTCCCAAACTTCCCTCCTAGCACAAATACCCCCCTTATCCCTTACAGCACAATTTCCCTCCCCCCTTTACCATATCACCTCTTCTAGCACAAACTCCCCCTATCCCACTCCTAGAACAAATCCCCCCCCCCAACACAAATCCTCCTAAAACACCACTCCTAGCAAATCCCCCCAAATTCCCCCTCCTAAAGCAATTCTTACACCCTGCTGCCCCCCAAACTAACTTCCAATCTTCTCATGGTACCCCCACCTTACATGACACTACAGTGCCCAGGGCAGCCACCTCTTCTGCCCACCCCCTGTCCCGGTCCTGACAGTATGTAGCAGACAACAATTCTGAATAGGCAAGGTGTAAACCTTTATCTTCTCCAACAAGGCAAAAGAGATTATATTCTCCAAATAGTGTAGTATTTTATTGTAAAGACTGACAGATAGTTTCACAGTATAATACAAGGAGTGTAAAATAACATCACCATATTAAAAGTCAAATTAAAAGCCCAAAAATCTATCAAAAAGCCAATATAACTCACATCAGTCGCCGCCACTCAGTATACCAGTGTGATGTCGCGCTCCAAAATCCATCCAACACGTTTCCCACAAAAATGCTTCTAGTGATGCACACGGTGTAGAGAGACACAACTCTAGGACTTGCATGGAAGGCACAAAAGATAAATGAGCCGCCTTGAAACAGGAAACTTGGGGTAGCTGTCATGGCAGCAGCTTAAATCGGAACATAAGCATGGATTAAAAGTGAATTTAATCAGTGAATAAATCCACTGATGAAAGTGCTTAAAAAAGGTTTAATGTCACCTAAGTCTAACAGCTTGTAGGAACTGAAAGCAAGTTTAAAGTAAAGGTAAGCTCTAACAATGAACATATCTTACTTTTATTTGGTCTGCTAAACATACCACTGAAAGTGTTTTTTTTTTTTTTTACATCTGTTCAAAAATACCTGTTGATTTTGGCAGAAATCTTGCGAGCTGATAACTTTTTGTGCTCTCTGCCTGTGCACATAGAGTGGGAGGGGGTGGGGATAAGGAGAAATAAAGAAGGCAGGGCTGACGCCACTTCAGGAATTCAGAGCTGTTGGCATATCAAAGAACGTTGAAGCGTCCAGTCCCTGTGTCCGTGGGATTGCGCTACTGCGCATGTGCCCCACGGACAGCCGTTGGGACTTGGAGCGCAGAGACATCGGGCGGCCGGCCGAAAATGTTGAAGCGGTGGGTGTGCGGGCACGCGGCGGGTGCGCGCTCGCACGTGAGAGACGCTCGGTCAGCTCTGCGCGTGTCCCCGATGTTGCTAGGGCAACAGGGACGCTATGCGCAGAGCTGGCTACGTCATGCGGCTCTCACATTGTTAGAAAAAAAAAAGAGATAAGCGAGAGCCGCTCAGTCAGCTCTGCGCATGTCCCCGACGGTGCTAAGGCAACAGGGACGCAGAGCTGACAGAGGCTATAGGACTAAACCAAACAGATACATATATACAATTCAGAAGAAGAGTGTTCAACTCAGCAAGATGAGTTAAACATTACAAAGGCCAAAAGACCAAGAATAGAAAATAGATCTATTGAAGAACAAGAAAATTATGTTAGAAATTCAACATAACCCCCCCTCCAAAAAAAAACAAGAACAAATAAAAAAAAAAAAAATTCTACTGATTTTGTATATTTACAATTGTTTGAAAAGGTTTGCACTTAAGCAACATTTACCGTACCTTAATTGTTTTTGTTTACTACATCAAAAAAAAAAATTTGAAAAAGTGAAATTTTTCACATTATTCTTCTTTAACATTTCTAAAGAATACATCTGATAAGATAGAAATCAACTGCATGGTTGTCCACTTTTTTTGTACTGGAACATGTCTGTTTTTACAAATGTTTGACCACATATGTTCTAGGGCCCATTAATTTAACGGGCTTAATGTCTAGTAGTAATATAAAGTTGGGGTCATACTAGTCCACACTGTGTGTTCTGGATGCGGGTGCAGGAATTGCATAGATTCTCGCACCTGCAACTGAATCACACTGATCTTGCGAGACACGTGGGACTGCTGTTCATTCTGAGGGCCACTCCCACATATCTCAGCATGCAGCCTGATCGCAGGAACTGCTGAGAAACTGCATGGTCAAAAAGACCGTGCGATTTTCCCCACACCTGCATTTTTTTAAAAAGTACATACACCTTTTTTCTGCTGTTTAGGCAGCACAGCAGCCCATTTAAATGAATGGTGAAAATGTTTCTAAAAGGTTGCCCAAAAATTATAAAAGTGTAGGAAAATGCTGCATTCAAAAACTTCATAGAATACTGAGGAAATATCAAATATTTAACAATGTAACGATGCGTTGTTTTTCATTACGGTAGTTATTCAAATAAGAGGATAGAAATAGATAAATCATCATAATGACTATCAAAATGTTGCTAATTTACAAAAAATGCTAATAATCCACAATTTAAAGTACTACGTGCAATACTCAGAAGTACTAAGTGCAATTGTTTCCAGAATTCATATGGTTACATTGTGCTCCAACAAAAACAATTAATTGAATATGCGTTCCAAAGTCCACATTAAAAAATGCTCCAACAGTTCATATGATCTCGTTGTATAAAGTTGATATGTGGTCCCAGATTCCCCACATGTGAAAGAATGAAAAAGTGTCCTTGTGCAAAATTAAAAAATCAAAAGTGCTTGTGCATCACCACCATGCTCCAACACCAAAAGAATTGGCTGCCCACCAGACAAACTGATCCCACACAGGAGATCACGCATAAACAGGATCACATCTAAGTAAAAAGAAGAAAAAACATGCTATATGTAACAAAATAAAGAAATAATGCAAGCAGCAACTTTTCGGTGAGATATTAGCACAGTTCCAATACAATATATCTTTATAAAGTTGTGCCAAATAAATGAAAATATAAATTCCACAAGTGATTCTATTATTGCTATTAAGTATCACCAGGGCTGTTTTTCTCAGAAAATAGGTGCAGGAACTCAACTACGACCCCCCCAACATGCACACACCTTCCAAGCATCAAATAAGGTCCTCAAGTGGGACCTTAAAGGGGCACTAAAGGTCAGGAGTGCATTAGATACCAAGTGCAGAGTTGGGGGGGGGGGGGGGGGGGTTACACACAGAGTGCAGAGTTCAGGTGTGTGCTACATGCATGCAGAATTTGGGGGTGCATTATGTGCATAGTGTAGAGTTCAGGAGTGCACTGCATACAGACTGCAGAGTTCAGCCTTCTTCCACAGCAGCATTCCCTATCCACATCTCACTTTCACCCCTCTTCAACTCTGACCTCTGCATGCAACCCCACCTCCACTGCCCCATCTTCTCCACCCCTCCTCCTTAAAAGCTCCACCATCTTCCACATTCATGTCTAACTTTTGTTTCTTTATTAAGCTGAAACACTCAGCAGGCTTTATTACCTCCCAGTACACTGTAAGGGTGCCACCTCTCTCACTTGCAGGGAGATCATCCAGTAGGGATGTTTTGATGATAACAGTAGGGTGTAGGCATCTGCACTGCACCCCGGGCACCTGCATCTCTCTTATCCCCATCCTGCACTCAGTCGGAGCTGTATAGGAGATCAGATTTGTGGAAGCTTTTGGGAGACAAGCTGCCACTTGTAAATACAGAAGCTGGCCTTCTATATTTACAAGTAATAGTGGTGAGCATGGAAGAGAGAGCCTGAGCCAGAGGTGGTGGAACTGAGTTCCACCAAGTTCCAGCTGAAAAAAAAACCCTGAGTATCACCATTATTTACCACCTTGAATTGTGACTCTGTGTATCAACACCACCACCAAAGGCTGAAAGGCTCACTTACCAAATCATATGGACCTCTCATTACAAGAGGTCAAAAGCGCTTGTGGCTCCATACCCAGCCAGGGCCTTTTTAACTTCAGAGGATCTTCCAAATTGACACACCAATCTTCCAAACACGGTTTTCATAGGAGTTACCCAAAACACAAAAGCTTCCACATAGTGTAAAATTGCAAGATTTTATTGCACATAAATATAAAAGTTGCACTTACAACAAGAATGCAAGTATAGCACCCTAAAATCGTATGTGTAGGCCAGCACACATAAAAAAAAAACATCCTTCCAGGACTTAAGGGTAACGGTGACATCAGGACAGGTTTTTTGTACGTCAGGATTGGTGTGTCAATTCAAATGAATGGGCTGCCGTGCCTGAGCAAATGCGGGCCGCATGGCCAACATGAGTGTGAACCGAGCCTCACTTTCTTAGCCTTGCTTTAAAGGGAAAATTTAAGGAGCATAACTGTAGGCTGCCATTGCTGCCCTCTAATGAAATACCTGACTATGCTACTAACCCCAAACATTTATACCTGTATACAGACTTTTCTATTGACTTTTCTGTGTGCCTATTCAGGGTCCATGATTTAGAAGGCACTAAAGCTAGTGGGTTAGCAGAACCAAAATAGAACAAGCATTTTAAAAAGGCAATGGCAGCCCCTGTATTAGAGCATTATCTTTCACTACTATGTTTCTCTCACTTTACTGATTCATGTGATATGTTATAATATATTGTATATTGCTTTATATGGAACGTAAAGCGTGCACTATAACTTGTAGCTAGATAAATCAGACCCAGTGTATCTGAATGATGGCACTTTTTTTTTTTTCTTCAATATTTTCCTTAAAACACATATGACGTCCTTCAGGTTAATACAGTGGTAAGGCCATTGCTAAGTTTAATGGCAAGTGCCTCAGAGCATCCTCTTATATAAAAAGATATGCCTAAAGCTATGAATGCCCTTTTCCTCTGCTATGCCTGTTGCTTGTCTGAAAGCATTTTGTATTTATGGATTTGTGAATATTTAATGTTCTTCTCGCCCAATCTGTTGTACTAAAAATAACCAAACTGTCATAATAAAATGTGCTGTTTTCCTTGGTTCCCATTTGATTCCAGACTAAAGGAGTGCTAATACTACATTAAAAGTGGTGTTATAACTATTCTTGTCCATTTGCCATCTGGGACAAGTTAGACTTTTTTCACATGCATGCTAAACTCTGCATTTCTTGCTAGAAATTTAGTTGGAACCCCTAATCATTTAATATTTTCTGAAAGCAGAGGCCCTGGAGAATAAATGGTGGTTGTTGCAGTTTTATGTCGCACACATTTTGAAGCTGTTTTATCAAAAGCAAATTGTCAGGTAAAAAATACACTTGACTAAATTTTAGTGCACCCAAACACAATTTAATACTCAATTTTTCATAAAATGTATAAAGGATGATATTGCATCAAGCAAAAAGATACACGTCCAAGATTTAAAAATTGTGCAGGCCTGTAAAATGATGAAAAACTAAGATACATAAAATTATCCATAGGCATTGCTTTCAAACCCTTTACAGGTTTTCTGTTTAGAGTTATGAGCCCTGGCACTAGAATTATTCCTCACTGTGATGTTTGCAGCGATACCTCACATGTGTGATGCATCACTGTTTACATATGTGTGCCGGACCTATGTGCGCATTTGAATTTGTACATGAACATGGTGGGATGAGGGTGCTTTACATTTTTTTTTAAACTTATTTTATTTAAATTACATTTTTTTACATTTTTGTAATTTTTTTTTTTCATTTGACTTTACAGTTATTAGAAGAGGTGAACAACACCTGTGATAGTTTTGGGCACTGACCAGTACTCTTTATGGAGACATCAGGGGTTATTAGACCCCCTGATCTCCCCTCAGCCATCCAAGGCAGCTGATCAAACAGAGATCAAAGCAGCACAGAAACCGTCGTCCTTGTTGCTTTCAGTTTCATTCATCACAGAGGAGATGGGGGGGGGGGGGTGAATTTTCCTTAGTCTCTTCTGTTCGCAGCCGACATGACCACATGTAGTGGTCCTGAGCTCCCCAGTTAAACAGGAAGGACTGGGACTGGCACTGGCAGGAGTGTGGGGGGGGGGGGATTGGCTCTTTGCAGTTCTACCACCATGTGCAGTGGGACTGACACTATTGTCCTAAAATGCTTCAAGGTTTCAAGGTAGTTTTTCATCTTCAAACACCCCCTACACTCCTTCTACCGTTTCCCAATACAAACTTGAAAAAAGGATTACAAAAATGAGCTTCTTAGTGCTACTGCAAAGGTTCTGTAGGTGAGGGGGTGAGGATAAATGCTAACTGGAGGAAGAATGTGGCTTGTCCTTAGGATAGCTCTATAACAACTCTGTGTTTTTCTGATATAATTACAGTACCACATGGTCATTCTGGCACTCCTTTTTAAAATTTTTTGAATTGTAACCAACCTACCCCATATGCTGGCGATTTTTTTCTACGTGGTCCTCTTCCCTTCTACATATAAATTCAATTTTACACACACACACACATATATATATATATATATATATATATATATATATATATATATATATATATATATATATATATATATTTATATTCAATCCTTTAAAACCATGGGTTTTTCTAGCTCTTGCCATTTTTTGATATTACTCCCTGCTGCATGTATTAAGTGTGGAACTACTGTTCTTTTATATTTGTTTTTTAGTGATGTTTATATTTTGAAATAGACAGGCCCATGGGTCATCTGGAACTTCCATTCCCGTTATTACACTTATATATCTCTGTACCTCCTGCCAAAAATCCAGTATCTTCTTACATTCTCACCAAAGATATTCCAGACTCTCCGTACGCTCCTGCGCTCCTCTCTCCTGAGCCCTTGCGAAGCCCATCAGATGTTTACGGCCTCCCTCGGGCTCTTCCGTGTCACGGCCGAGTCCCCGTTCACAGTCTGAAGGCACTGGCCTCTGTGCACCTTCCGGTCCCATCTACCACCGCTCATTTCCTCCATCGGGTCCGGATCTCCACGGCTCCACTCTGTGCCACCTCATGCAAAGAAACCTCTCCCGCCACCACAGGGCGCCGGCATTCAGTAAGGGGTGGACGGTAGGGGGGCAGGGGGGTGTGTGGGGACGGCTGCAGTAGCTACTGCTTTATTATCAGGAGGTTTCACCTGGAGCATCTAGCGCTAGCTCCGTGCTGGCGCCATTCCTAGGCCCCCCCCCCCTGACATGCACTAGTTTTAACTACACGCCACAATGCGCAGATATATTACAGTTCTGCACTATGGTAAGCTAAAAAGCAGTATGTTGTTGTGCTCTGTTTTTTTGCTTCACTGTCCAATTAAAAATGAATGGCAATGCATTTCCCTTAGGAGCACAGCACATTTTACCTTTTTAAATGCATATGTATGAATTGGCCCTAAAGGGGTTTCATTGCATCTATGTTGAAAGTCAGTTTTTTTTTTTACGAATGCCTTGATTACTTTCTACTTTTACATTGCTACTCTTTTCTCGTCATGTTATTTTTGGTTAGGTTATTTTTCACATGTTATAGATCTTTATTTTTTATTTTTTTTAAGGTCCTCTTTGAGGCTATAGCAAAAATAATCTGCTTTTGAAATGCCTTGTTCAAGTGGACCTAAGCTCTAGACAAAACACAACCGATACCCACCCACCTTCCATTGTTTAATCACTTAAGCTGGTAACGGCTATGTACTTGCCTGTCAGCAGTTTTTAAGGATCTGTGATCAGGTGGCGTTAATTGGCTGGCTCTGTGACCTTCTGATAGAGAGCTTGTGACCTGCCATAACAGCTGGGCTCAGGTAGGGAGGTTCCCAGATAGCAAGCAATTGTGCTGCAAGTTTGAAAATAACTTGCTAAGCTATTGCTAGACTTGCCAGGCTTCACAGGTTTGTTGCACAATTGCAGAAAGTCCACATTGCATGACTCCAGATCAACTTTCTTTTGCAAACATTCTGAAAGTCTGCTGCAAGTTCTGGTTCAGTTATGTTGCGCAATGGTCATCCCACCACAGGGGTCACTGTGACCTGCAGAGCTCTTGCTGTAGACTTGCAGAGCTCTTGCTGTAGACTTGCGGGGCTCATGCTGTAGACTTGCGGGGCTCATGCTGTAGACATGCAGAGCTCTTGATGCAGACTGACTGCTGCAACTTTGCTCTTGCTAGAGACTTACCATGCAAACTGGCTACAAATTGGAAAAATGTTAATTAGAACTGTGTGCTTTAAGTGCTCTACAAGTGTACAACTTGCCAGTGAAAATGTGCAGCAAATTATCAAGACAATTCTGTGGCAAGTTATCCTTGCTATCTGGATTGAAGCTGCTGACAGATAAGGGCTCATTCAAACCAGGGGCATTGGGCAGTGTGTTTCTCAACACAGGCCCAAACCAACAATCAGTAAACCCACATTGTTTTTAATGGGCCCTATTTATACCAATGCACTGTGTTGGTGTGCTCTGGACAAAAGTGGGACATTCAGCATTTAAACACAGTTCAGTGCTCATTAAGGAAATGGTAATTGGCTCCTGCTGGTAAAAAAAAAAAAAAAAATATTACTAAAATATTTAAAATGCATACCGTGCAAGTGTGTTGAATCCAATATGCGCTAACACAGCTCCTATGGTGGGAATCCAGCCTAAATATTGCATTAGCTCCAGTACCGGTAATAGCATTAGAGCTTAATAAATAGGTTACATTTAAACTAGTATTTAGGTCCACTTAAATTTTAACATGCGAAGGCATTTCAAATACAAATAGAATCTAAGCAGAGCAATATTCAGTATAAGCCTTGGTAGTACTGCAATCCTGTTTTAAAAATAGCTGAAATAAACACATTCTTAGAATAACATCTCATTAAAAGCACTACTGCACATATATGATGCGTCCTTATGTTCTATAGTAAACGTTATAATTGCAAGAAAAACTGGTGTTCTGAAAAAAACAAATTGTGCTAAAGAGGTTAATATAAATGACCATAAATGGTTGTAGAGTTGAGGGATTCTATGGTAGTATACAGGAGCTCTTACTGGAAACTATGGAATAGTAGAGCAGAGAAATATATCTGACTTTTATTACATTCTTTCAGGACGAGTTACTTGACCCAGATTATTGCTCATATGCACGTTCCCACCTATAACTGGAAGATCTTGAATTACTTTTTATAGGAAAATTCAGAAATGGAATACGGTAACTGGATGACCCGTGGGATCACAGATAGCTGTAAATTATTTTAATGCGTTTTATGGCTCGTAATGCCTTGTTGTACTTTTCTAATCCGGTCAGATAAGGTCATGGGAAGTAGAGATTTCACGTGGGCCACAGACGAAAACATTCTAAATTTCGTCGAAGTCCACAATATTCAGTTGGCCAATTCTGTAATTAGAACTAGATGAAATGAAGACTGATATTGATACTGTTACACATATTAGGGAGTTATTGCCAAGTGCTAAGGCTTTGTCAATATAAGGACAAAATTAGGCTTTCTAGGAAAAGGATGGAATTAAGAAATATTGAACTACAACAAGAACCGTATTTCATGAATAATGTGTTTATTATATTTATGTACTATATCTGCTCCTGACAAATAGTACTTTAAAAATAAAAAAAATGGCTTTGTGTATTGAAATGTGTAGTGATTAGGTTTGTTAGGTCACACTGTAGTTCTATTGGATCAATGTTTAAAGAGGACCTGCCACTTTCTTGTTTACGTTGTATTACACATCCTTTTTAAAAATGACTCTCAATCTTTCAAAGCCTTATCCTTAAATTGGATTTATAAATTCCCTTTCTCACGGAGAGGCAAAGGGTGAAACTGAAGTGCAAATTTACTAACCCTATAGCAATAATTCAGAATTACTTTCACTGAAATCAGATGAGTAAAGGCTCTATCCACTGGGTTTTCAAAATCATACGTTTCCCAGAGAACATTGCCTAAAGTGAACACTTTCATTCTCATAAGGCCAGTGCTGTGGATCTCTATATGATTATCTAGCTCCGATGAGCCCATATAATGCTTTAAAAACAATAGATGGGAGATTAATGTAAAAACCTGCATTGTAAGATTTACCTATACCCAAAAGTCCTCTTCCTTTTTCGAGAGTGTTATTTTTATAGACAAACAAGCCAAGTATAATTAATTTATAGGTTTATCTATTGACATGCATATCTATTAAATGCATAATGCTCAATAGACTAGCTCCTCTTGGATGTTGGATTTACAGTACTTTGTAATGCAGTATAACATTTTTCTTTTTTTAGAGTAAAGTTGTCTGATTCAGGTCAAATCATCCCATGAGCTGAATTGTCAACCAGAAGTGTAATTATACATGATGGGGCACCATAACAAGATCATTTTAGGGCGCCGTGGCTCCCTAACCTCTATGTTAAATGCTTAGATGGCTCATTACTGCTGTTTATTTAACCCCTACATAGCTCAATTTTGCAGTCATTGCAAGAGATGCCTAAAGTGATTGTAAAACAAGGATTTTTCTACCGTCCTGCATTCTATGCATGAAGGTAAAAAACCTTCTGTGTGCAGCAGCCCCTGCTAATACTTACCTGAGCCCCCTCTCCATCCAGCGATGTTCATGAGAGCCTTGCCTCTCCTGGGACTCGCACTCCTGATTGGCTTTTGGCAGCAGTGGGAGCCATCGGCCAGTGAAACAATCGAGAGACAGAGGGGTGAGGTCGAGCTGCGGCTCAGTGTGCGAATGGACACACAGAGTTGTTACTTGGTAGGGCGCCTACTTGGGTGCCCCTACAGCAAGCTGCTTGCTGTGGGGGAAACCAGCAGGAGGGAGGAGCCAGGAGCACCAGCATGGGACCCAAGAAGATGAGGATCTGGGCTGCTCTGTGCAAAACCACTGCATGGAGCAGGTAAGTATAACATGTTTGTTATAAAAAAAAAAAAAAAACAGGGCTTTAATATTGCATTAATTCTCTCACGTCAATTGCACTGTTGGTCATTATGATGGCCATAGGCAGGTGCATACTTGAACACATTGGTCCACATTGGTCCATGTGCCACACTTGTCACACAAGCAGGGACCCAAAGTGGATATTTTTTTCAAAGTGCCAACCCTGCACTTAAACTGCAGACACCTAGCCACCCAGGTGATGACCGCACATTCCAAGAGGGATTGTAGTCAATTCAGCACTCACCCGACTCTGGTCTCCAGTGTCGGTGTGCCTGGCAGCAGCTTCTCCTTTTGTTAGTGCCTTTGATCATCCTCCTCACTCTTGATGGTGTCCTCTCAGCACCATCCTCTTGCTCCTCTCTGGCTGGTTCAACTTCAGGGGCTGTTGTGGCTTGGGCACTCTTTCATTTCTGAACCACCTCGTGTGCCAACAGAGAGGGCTATGTGTGCCAGCTGTGGCACGCGTGCCATAGGTTCGCCATCACTGCCCTAGCACTTCTAGCCATGGCCATCTTGAGTAAGGGCAGATGAGTCATGTAGTATTTACATTCTGGAATCCATCTGCCCTTACTGCGATAAAGCCCTAGAAATTCTTGTGCATGCACAGTACAATATAGATTTACAATTTTGCAAGGTCAGGCATGCAGGCAGGAGGGCATGCTTAGCTGAGGAAGCCCCTGACCAAATGACCATGACAACTCCTGGGATGTATGGCAACATTATGGCCTAGGCCAGAAACCAGGAAGCAACATTAGAAATGTAAAAAAGCTAAAAAAAAATTTTTAAAAAAGCGTTTCAAGCAAGTGAATATAACAAACCTTATCTGTAGCACACTCCTAATTAGGTGCTAGGTAAAATATATTTGTGACCCTGTTCTGCTTTTAGGAGGGTCTGATCTGTCAGTTAGTCTGTCACATGTTTCCAGGTGTGTCCTATTGAGTCTGGGGAGTCTCCCCACTGTATCCAATGAGAGACCTTGTTGGGCAGTGGAGGAAACCTAGCCAATAGCACGCCATGGTTTATGACTGTCCCAGTGGGTGGGCATTGCTGCGATGTATCCTGGGATTGGGAATAAATCTGAGGGGAGCATATGACAGGGTGTCTTTGGGTGGGGACCACTCCAGAGAGGTCAAGGGGATCAAGGAGCCAGCTACCCAGTGTGTTATAGTAAAGTGGGGGGGGGCAAGTTGTGAAGCCCTGAAGTTTAGGGATTAAAGGGGGTGCCAGGAAGGGCCCTGAAGTTGCTCAGCAGTGCAGTTTGCTATTAAAATCAGCTACCTCAGGAAAGGAGTGCCTTAGGAAGCTAATAGGACTCTTTCACAGTCAAAGGTGAAATACAGGAAGCGGCCTAGCCATGACTAGCTCAAACAGCATTAATCAGCATCTAACCAGCATTAATCAGCATTTAACCAGCGTTGATTAGCATGTATCAGATCGTCCCTGGTTGTTGTGCATAGTTTAATTCTGTTGGAGTATCCCACTCATCCCTTCTCCTATCCAAGTTCCTAATAAAATCTAAAAACCAAAGAAACTGGACTGGTCTTTGTCTGAGGTAAAATCACTTGGAAACATGTCTGAATGTTCTACTGTTGCTAATGGTAACCCAGGGGAACCCAACTTCAGCAGCTCCCTTGGGAGTAGTGCTACATATCTATTTACTAATCCTAGCAACATAAGGATTACAAATAGTTCTTGTTAATTGAGAGAGGAAAGTTCCCGCATTAATAGGAGCAACAAAAGCCTCGTCTGCTACACTGGGCTTTCTTTCTACTGGGGGGTTCCCTGTAATAAAAAGCTTATGACCTCTAAGACATAGCCCTAAACTAATGACACCGAGAGTTTTAGTAAACACAAAAACTGGGAAAATCTTAAGAGAATCTGCTAATCTACTTTTTAGGGCAGTTAGAAGGATGAACACTGGTAGTAAAAATGTTGCTGCGAGTAGCAGTTTAACGACCATTTACTGGGCAGGACAGGATATGCAGTGTTGGAGATCCCTTATGTTGGATAATGATAGTCATTTGCAGAGTAGTAAAATTACAGTTATTTAATAGATAGAGGATTTTATAACTACCATGTAAGGGAATGATAGTTAATTGGAACATAATTGTGCTAATTTACTCCCTTAGGACCGTGTTCTCCTATTTCCTGCCTAAGTACTACTTTTTACTATTTTAAGGAATGGTGATTATTTGCATTGCAGCGGAAAAGCACATTTACTGTAGTTTGTTAGGGAAATGAAAGATATTTACTGAGGATGATGACATTATTTTTACAGCAGGAAGATTTTACATTTTGCCCAGTTGATGTTGCAGCTTACCAAACCTTAAAGCTGATGTCCATGTTTCATGTCAGTTTAAATAGTTGGTTTGGACCAGTTTGGTCCATATTTGCTTCACTAAGTGATGCAGTGTCTCTAAGCACTGTATGTACTGCATGCAACTTCAGCTATATACAGAACATAGTGTTGGGTTCCGGCTGTGAGACAGAGACTTCCCATCTCACACCCGGTACAAATCAGTTTGGCTGAGCGGCACTCAGCCATTCATAGGCAGCTTTGTATTCTGTGAATAAATATAAAGCCTCCTCTGATTATCTAAGTCTGAGAGTGTGGTGTCATCAGCCCGCCCCTCCCACTCAGCCAATCAGAGGAAGCTTTGTATTCATTCACAGAATACAAAACTGCCTATGAATGGCTGAGCGCTGCTCAGCCGGACTCTATATTGTTCCGGGTGTGAGATGGGAAGTCTCTGTCTCAGAACCCAGCACTGTGTACTGTATATAGCTGAAGTGACATGCAGTGCATACAGTTCTTTTTGTTCTTGGGATATAATTTAAAGTATAACTAAAGGCAATTTTTATTTAGTTTTGGACAGAGTAGAGATGGATTAAAACAAGTATTGGGTTTTTATTGTTGTCTGTGTCCCCATTGGGAAGATTCATCCTCTTGTCCTGTTTACCATTGTTATTGCAATTGAAAGAAAATGAAAATCCCAATTCTGGGTTGTCCCCAAAAAAGTAATCTTCCAATAGGGACACTAGTTCTGGTGACCTGGGGGGATTTCCTCTCACTTCCTGTTTTGGCTATGGTACAAGAAGTGAAGGTAAATCTCCCAAATGAGACACAGATGGCAGATGTCTGCAGTATGGTCTTTGCCACCGTGCTGCAGCTCAGTTTCAGGGTCGTGGCGATCTTCTTATAGCCTAGGCCATCTTTATGTAGAGAAACAATTCTTTTTTTTAGATCCTCAGAGAGTTCTTTGCCACGAGGTGCCATATTGAACTTCCAATGACCGGCATGAGAGAGTGATAACACCAAATTTAACACACCTGTTCCCCATTCACACCTGAGACCTTGTAACACTAATGAGTCACATGACACCGGGGGGGGGGGGGAATCTGCTCTTTTGGCCCAATTTTCACTTAGGGGTGTACTCAGTGGTGTACCTGGAGCGTTTGGCACCCGGGGTGGATACTATATCTGGCACCCCCCCAACTTTCAAATGTAAAAACACCCACAAAAATGTGTAATGTTTTCAAGAATATTTATTGCACAAATTTCACAGCCCCCCATCACAGCGCCCCTTGCAGTCTACCCCCCCCCCGTCTCTCTAATCACAGTGCCCCCTTTTACACTCTCTGCCTCCCCTGCACTGGGCATGTTCTACAGGAGATAATCAGAGACTGCAGACATGATACAAGAGATAGTCAGAGACTGCAGACGTGATACAAGAGATGGTCAGAGACTGCGGATATGATACAAGAGATGATCAGAGACTGCGGACATGATAAAAGAGATGATCAAAGACTGCAGACATGATACAGGAGATGATCAGAAACTGTGGGCATGTTAAAAGAGATGATCAGAGACTATGGACATGATACAGGAGATGATCAGAAACTGTGGGCATAATACAAGAGATGATCAGAGACTGTGGACATGATACAAGAGATGATCAGAGACTGTGGACATGATATAAGAGATGATCAGAGACTGCGGACATGATACAAGAGATGTTCTGAGACTGCGGACATGACATTAATGGCTGTGTGTTGAGTTATTTTGAGGGGCAGCAAATTTATACTGTTATACAAGCTGTACACGCACTACTTTACATTGTAGCAAAGTGTCATTTCTTCAGTGTTGTCACATGAAAATATGCATATGCAGATAAGGGGTGTCTGTAGATAAAACAAGCTGTGCAGCTCTGAACAAAGTTAAATAATGCCCTTGCTATAGGTGTAGGTCAATCAGATCTGTATTAGGGGAGTGCATGTGACAAGGTTTGAATCCAAGAAAGAACTCACTCCTGTGATTGTGGGGTGAACATTAACAGTTGAGAGTGTCCTAGCAATGTCCTACCAACAAGACAGAATGGGATGAAAGTCTGAAGAACCAACTTTGTTAACTGCAACCCTACTTGTGACTTTTAGCCAGCAAATTGAAGTTCAGCATAGAGAAAGTTATCAAGTCATATACTAGTGGAATAGAAAAAAATGGTTATGCCAATGCTTTAAAGCATAGCTTTTGGTCAAAATTGTATTTTAATTCTTTCTAGTCTACTCCTAGAAATCCAAACAATTTTGAAGTTTGTAAATTTACTTTAAACTACTTACTTTGATTCACTTGAATTTTGTGACATGTAGTCACTATGCCATGTGACCAGACACTGCTGTCACACATTTCACAGAGCCTGCCTTCTGAACTACAGAGGTGCTGAAAGGAGGAGTTTCAGGAGGTGGAGAAAAAACAAGAATCACTGCTTGCAGGCAGCAAGGTACCATGGAATATATAGTCCTTAGAAACTGAAAGTAAACAGAAAAGCATGACAGACAGAACTCCACAACATGAAATTAGATTTTTCAAATAGGCTTATATTGGATTGTTAAATAATAACTTTTTTTATTATTATAATGCTGATGTTATAAAATAAAAGTTTACACCTTAACAATGATCAAAGGGATTTTTTTAACCAGTCTCCTATTGGTGCTTCTCCAAAATGGTATTGTGAACTTGGTTTGATTATTCTCTTTGGTCTTCATAATAATATTACAATATCCCCACTAGCAAATTTTGGGGCCTTTCAGAAATGGATGTATTTATTTGTAATCTCCTGTGTTATTGGGAGATTCCTTCAACTAACTTGAATTCCTAATACAGTTTTTTTAAAGGGTTTTTTTTTCTAATTTAAAGGGATGGGGAGGGTTAAATTGTTTAAAATGAAAGTTCCATTTAAAGCATTACTAACCCTCGGTGGAATTTCTAGCCATTAGTTAAGCTCTTGTTAGCTAAGCATGATGGTCTTCAAGTACATATCCGCAACAGCTTTGACAATCTGGGAAGGCAGCTTCCAAACCACCCACCAGCGGGCCACTGTCACTCAAGGAGTGGTGGTCGAAGCCGAGGGTGTTTCTTCTCATTAAACTGCATAAGTCTAAACATGCCGCCACGCTGTCCCCCATCACCTCACCTCCCTACCCCCTGCCCCTGTGTCTGATATGAAGGGCTGAAGAGCCAAAAAAATTGCAGCTTCTAGGATAGACTGATATGCACACATTTCAATGTAAGAATAAAATATTTTAACAATACCACAGCGTTTTGAGTCAGTGATAGATGCTCTTTATTAATAATGTAATGAGTGTGACTTTAGTGCTTCTGGGACATATTAGAAAGTCTATGGGTAACCGCGGGTAACTCACGAAAACCGTGGGTACACCGCACTGCAACGAAACCACAGCACAGCAGGGTGAAACGGCCCTTACAAGGCTTCATCCATTTGTATTTATTTCTGCCTAGTGCTCCGCTTCAAAATCTCAGTTGAATTAAATTTATTTCCAAGTTCTAGCACTACAAAATGTGAAAAAGTCCAAGGATGGTGAATGAAAATCACAGTATACTGTGCATCTGTCACCGATAAAAACCTTACTGAACATTATAAAAATAGAGTAGGTAGATTTATTTTTTTCTAGACATTCAAAGCAAATCTGTTTAATTAGTAGTGACATGTCCAAATCAAGTGAACTGAGAAGTAAAAAATAAGCTCAGCGAAAAAAAGAAAAAAAAACCCACAAATGTTAAAATAAAAAAAAAACAGTCTTAGCAGGCATTTATCCTTCCGTTCAGTTTATATCTCTGAAATACATCTTCGCTAATGTTAAATACTGTCTGAATCACCTACACAATGTCATTTTTGCTTTGGATGTAACCTCCTGTCCCTTTTTCTGCACAGTGTCATTCGCTGTCAAGAGCTTTTGATCATGGGGATATTTTATGCTCAATAGCCTACGATTATTTTTTTTTGTTTAGATTTACTTAGAGAGATTTATATAATATGAAAAATTTGAGGTTCATTTTTAAAGGTAAAAAAAATAAGCTGAAAAATGTAGCTGAAATATTTTAGAATCGTTTTTTTTACACACACACACACACTGCAGTATATTTTAGATCTGAGTCTTCCTTAATATCCGACTAGAGGAGGACTATATGGATAGCTGCTAAGAATACAGAAGAGAAAATGAGTGCAGTATCTCACTGGGTGGAAAATTAAGGTCCGGCACGATTTTCATCTGATGTTTACATTTATCAATTTTTTTGAACATGTATAACGTGAACAAAAAGAATGTTTTTAAAAATGCACCAGTTTATGATAATTTAGTGTTTTTGGAAGTATTTTGAATGTGAGGAAGATGGCATCTGTTGCTACAATACAATTGGATCACAAAAGCACTAACCAAAACCTTTTACTGTAAAAATGAACACATATGGAAATGATTTTCTTTAATAGAGCAATTAGTATGTTTATTTATATTTTAATTATCATTTTTAATTGCACTAACAATATGTCTGCGTAGCCGTGAGACCAATTTCCAAATACTGTAGCAAACAAAACCGAAGCAAGAGTACTGGCCCAAAAAGGCCCATTTTGTTTTCATCTTTCAGATCCAGCAAGGAAACGGATTGCTATGGGCAATTGTTTTAAAGTGCACATAGAGCATAAATACTAAAATATTACATTGATCAGCCCCTACTTTTGCCCCCATTATTAAAAAACAAAAAAGCTTTCCCCCGTTTTCAAAATTAAATGTATCCTAAGAGCCATGCAAAACACTATAGCCAAGGACAGCAGCACTCTCTGTGACTCATGCCAATGTGCAATGATGCAGTACCCTGCCAGGAACTATGACTTTCTGAAGTCTTTGCTTTGTACTAGTACACATTGTTGTCGTCTAATTGATGGAAGTGCTGGGACAAGCTTTATAAACCCTGATTCCTCAACAACTGAGGCCAAATCCACTGTTAAGAAATACTAGGACACTTCTCTTTTCTCCCATAACCATTTTAGATGCGCTTTTTATGCTTTAGGCTTTTTTTTTTTTTTTAATCCAGGTTAATTTAGTTTGTTTGGAAAGTGTTTGGTAATTGTTTGGACAGTGCGTTAACATCATAATCGGATAAGCCATGTGAAATTTGTGTTCAGTCTAATGCCCGATACAGACAATGAGATTATCGGAAAAATAATCGTCCATTTTTTATTGTTTTTTTTTTTTTTTTGCATGCTAGTCCCATATTAAAAATAAAGAGCAGAGGTGGGGGACTTGAGTCACATGACTTGACTTAAGTCAGACTTAAGTCACCAGTTTGAGGACTTGAGACTTGCTTGACTAAAATGAATAAAAGGACTCGACTTGACTTTGACTTGGTATTCATGACTTTAGATTTGACTTTGACTTGAGACATATGACTCGAAATGACTTTACTTTTTGAAGTTATTAAATATTTGCATTTTCTCAAGATGTGTTAAAGCAATATTTTGACTTGATTTGTGACTTGACCAAATAAATGACTTGACTTGACTTGCTTGACTTCTAGCAGGGACTCGACTTGACTTATTTTCAGGCGAAAACTGTACCGATTAAACGAAAATCGCACGATCTGTTATTGCACGAGATAAATTTTCATGTTTGTGCCATCAGATAATTTCTCACGACCTGTCCTAATCGGCTGTGTACTGAAAAGATCAGATTATCGCAAGATCGCTTCAAAAGCGGTATTGTTCGTACAATTTTCTGATCTTGTGTACTAGGCTTTAGCCTACATCAAAACTGTATCTTTCTTTTGAACGCAAATGTGATGCCAATTCCAGTATAACTGGGGTCTGTTCAAATGTGTGAGTGTTGTGTGTGTTCTTTTTTCTTTTTTTTTTGCTATCGGAATTGGTTTTGCCTACATTCTGGGCTATTTATCTAATTTAGAGATGCTCCCTGATTCAAGCGGATTAAGAGCAGCTTGAGAATAACGTCCTCAAGACTGTGTTGATCTTAATGATCTTGTCCTCCGGAGATAATTCACTGATTTATCCATCACAAACGTCAACGGAGAATAGCTCCTAGCTGTAGAAATTGTTGGTGAAAAGATCTTTTTAATTAGTGAGCACTTTCTGGAGGTGAACATTGTACTGATTGACAGGGCTGTCTCCCTAGAGATTCCATAGAAATCAGGACATTTCAATTTCATAGCCTACTGTTCCACTGTTCAAGAAACCTTTTCATATGCAGCTGGCATGATCTCTTGTCAAGGCATCATTTTCCATTTTACAATTCTTTTTTATAGGCTGTCTGTAATCCAGTCCAACACAATTTTTCAAATCCTTATCTTTGATAATTATCCTAGAATAGGTTGCAGTTACAACCAGGCCAGTATTGTGTGTCCATTGTTTTCTCAGAGATACATCTTTTAATGGAAAGTCTTTTGGTGTAATGGGTGTTTTTATTACTGATCTGGGTGAGTGTTATGCCTCGTGGTTAGAAAAGAATGTGAACTCCACTATCAAAAGGTTTCCTCAATTTTTAACAGCAATGCCTCAGACAACGCTGATGTGTTTTTTTTTTTTTTTTCATTTCGTTGTTGTACAGCAAGGGTTGCCTTATAATGAAAGTTACATCTGTTTAAGCTGTATTACCAAGGCAACAGAAATCTCTGATGGATGTTCTTCTAAGGCACCTAAAGAACATATCTATGGCCATCACTGTCTAATGGAGGTTTTGTTTTTTGTTTTATATTCTAAAGCGCTCTCTATTTTACATACCTGTTATAAATGTAATGGAATTCATTTGAATATCCTATCTGGCCCTTTGCTAACCACACAAAATATCTTGAGTGCTCAAACCAAGGTCCAGTCTGTTTTGCATACCTCCCAACTGTGAAATAATAGAAGGGGGCACTTTGGGACAACAGTGAGTGTGACTACTTTGTGCTGAAAATTAGACATGGGTAAAAAGCCTTGAGCCTTCTTAGTAAATCTACCTAGTATATACTGTACACACTGTGTCTGAAGTCCTTGCACCCACAAATACCCCTTAATTATTATGCTATGAGTGAGAACCTCAGACACACATACACACCTAAAGAATAATACAAAGAAAATTAAAACTGAAAACAGACAGAGCTGACACTTTTCGTCTGAGCCAACCCTTATGGTTCAATAAAATGTTATTGATTTTACAAAAGCATATTACAGATTGTGGTCAAGGCTTGGGACAAAAAAGATTGTTCTTTCTTGTAAAGTGTAAAGACTTCTCTGCAATAATAGTATTATTAAGCAGCATATTATTGCGCTTCAATAAACAATAACAGAGCATGGAAATAACTACAAATAGGTGGTGGTATAGTAAACAAAATCTTTGCAAATATAAGGGTCAAACTTTGAGTAGTGGTAGGGAAGAGGAAGGAGGAGAGTTGGGTTTAGGCTGGGTTCACATATATGCGATTTAGATGCCTTTTTAGACTGCATCCAATTTACATGACATGTAAATGTGACCTGCTCTCAATGGAACCAGTTCACACTGTCCCGGACAGCCATGGTGCAGTTTGGAAAAGGGTCCTGTGCGTTTTTGTATCCGGTTCAGGTGCGATTAAGGAAAAAATTTGGCCCTGAATTGCAACTGAACTGGTGAACACAAACGCACTGGACTCCGGACTGCAACCAGCAGCCAGACATGAGTGAACCCAGCCTTAGAGGGAAAGAGGGGAATGTTAGCAAGGAATATAGTAGAGTGGTGGTCTAGCCCAACCTAAAATCCAAACAAACTATCTGTTCCAGCTGAGAGAAAATCAAGGATACCAAACAGCCAAGTATTTTCACATTGTGTCAGTTACCCTGACCTTCATTTTCTCATGTAGCAAAGTTTGTGTGATCCAAGACTTAGTTTTGGCTACAGTGGAGGTCTTCCACGCTCTGCCAATAGTATGTTTAGAAGCTTTGAGGGCTTGACACATTAGTTTAAATTGCACTTGAATAGGTTGGGAGATCTAATACAAAAAAAGACTTATTCTATCTTAAAATGAATTACTTGTCCCATCTGTGTAGTCAAAACTGAAATAACTGCAGACTAGAACTGCTGAGCTAGCAGGCAAGTCCACCATATATGAAAAAACAGGTGGGATGGTAACCAGAGACAAATTTTGCAATTTTAGCAGGCACCAAACACCAACGGGTCAAGATTTTGTAGTTGGTTTCTTGTCTAAATCTACCTTAATGTAGCACACAGACTGTATAAGTCTGGCTGTTAGATCCCTGATCACATTCTCTAGTAGGCACACAGCAGCCAGGCACACAACATTTTCATACTGTGAGACGGTAAACAGGCCGTGCGGCTCTTTTTTTTTTTTGTGTGTTTTTTTATTCTTGGACTAGAACTTGGATGGGGTAGAGGTGAGCCTAGGGATACTCCATGAAACTATAATGTACTAATGAGGACTCTAAACTGAACCAGAATGAAAATGCCCCCTTTGAAATCTTAAAGCTGAGCAGCAAACAAACAGGACTACCAATAGTGATGCAGTCCTTAAGCAAAGAATAGTAGCTAAAGATCTTCCAGAGGAATGAAGGAAAGTCTGTAGATATAAAAAGACTGGTACTCAGTTTCTGATTTCCAGGCCGCCATGTGCAGGGTCAGCAAACTTTAGTACTCCAGCAGCCTGTATCTGGAAACTGTAGTGGCGAAATCTACAGAAAGAATAGGGCAGAGGTACCCCAGCTAAACTGTAGCTGGGGCACCACAAAAATGCTTCAGTCAAAGGTGAATCTCCCAGGGATGCCACAGCCCTCAGACTGGGTCTTACTCTCCCATGAACAAGAGACCTTTGCTCTGGATTCTGGTGCATTTATACCTCCCTCGGCCCACTGCTGGTCACTTGCATCACAACCAGGGATTGGCTGAGGGGATATCAATATTCGGGCTGGGGGTCATAATTTTTCCTCCCACTATGTCCCAGTATCCCCTGAGAGACGCAATTGAGCCCAAACCTTTAGAGTCCAGAGCAGACCTGACTAATCAAACAATGCCTCCCTCATTACAGAGAGGCCAAAAAATAAATTTAGCGTAACAGTAGCTCTGGGCGCGCTACATTAAATGGGGAATAGTTGTAACATAGACATCAACAAGCAACTATTGAGAAGAAAAAAGAAAGTTTGATCAGAAACTATGGGCCTAATTCAGTATAAGTTTGGAGTAGAGCTGCTCACTTCTCCAGAAATAACTCCAGCCTAAACTCATTGCATCCTAATTAGGTAAGTGGCTGGAGTTAAACCATCAACTAGATGCTTTAATGAATTCGGAGTTGGAGTTAACTTAGACTGAATTCGGGTTTGGAGTTAACTTAGGCTGAATTTGAGTTTGGAGTTAGCCAAATTCCCTTTGTGTTTTTCATAAAAGGAAATTTGTCTATTCTGAATCACTATTACACAGCAATGTCATTTATTATGGTTTATTTTAATTTTAAGGTATAGTTATGTATGTTATGTGTTTTAACCTTTAGATTTTCTAATAGCAGACTCCACAGCTGTCATTCAGCACTTTGGTGTAGTGGGCTAAGCTCACAGCTAAAGATTGCTAGGTCATGAGTTCAAGGCCCAACCATGATAACACCCTGTGTGCCATAATTTTTTTTTTGGCCACATAGTAATACATTGGCCGAATATTTACGGCCGACAATCGGTACGTGTGTACGAGGCTTAAGGCTGGCCATACATGTTCCAATTTTCTTACAATTTTCTGTCCAATTTTCTTGAAATTTACCTTCAAGTATGTAGTACAAAGGCCTGCCTAATTAGATACAAGTGAATGTGTTTTTTTAGCTTTGACCTCACATTATGTGGTTTGTGGTAGATCTACCAGAAAATTGTACAACAAAAGTTGAACATGTATGGCCAGCTTAATGGGCCATACACACTATAATGCCTCGTACACACGTACCGATCTTCGGCCGTAAATATTCGGCCGACGACCGATCGGCCGATTGTAGGCTTGTTAGTATGATGCTTCCGACAGCCGACAGTGCATTTTCGGCTGAACAGAATCTGTCGTGCAGGCATTAAAATTTTTGTTGGCCAACACCAGAACGGCCGATTGTTCGCCAGTCAGTACAGAATTCGGCCGACAATCGGCTGATTTGCAAGACTGGGCATGCTCAGAAAAGAAAAAACACAGGGAAAGTTAACCATCACATGACATCACTTCTGCAGTCGTCTGTTGTTGGCCGACAAAATTCGTGTGCAGTCTTTTGCAGTTTTCAACAGACAGGACAGCCCTGGACAAAAGACAGCCGATCGTTCGGCCGACGATCAGTACGTGTGTACGGGGCTTAAGATTTTCTGAAGACTTTTTCCTTTAGATTTACCAAAACCAGATAATATGAGGTCAAACCTAAACACTTTCAATTTGTATGCAATCTGGCAGGCCCTTGCACTACATAGAAAAGGTAAATCTGAAGGAAAAAGTCTACGGAAAATCTTATAGTGTGTATGGCCATACATGTTCAATTTTTGTTGTACAATTTTCTGATAGATTAACCACAAACCACATAATGTGATGTCAAAGCTAAACAACACTTTCACTTATCCAATTAGGCAGGCCTTTGTACTACATACTTGAAGGTAAATTTCAAGAAAATTGGACAGAAAATTGTAAGAAAATTGGATCATGTAGGGCCATACACACTATAAGGTTTTCTGAAGACTTTTTCCTTCAGATTTACCTTTTCTATGTAGTGCAAGGGCCTGCCAGATTGCATACAAATTGAAAGTGTTTAGGTTTGACCTCATATTATCTGGTTTTGGTAAATCTAAAGGAAAAAATCTTCAGAAAATCTTATAGTGTGTATGGCCCATTAGTCTAAATGAAAAAGCCACTTTGTGCTCATTCTGAGATTACTGAAAGCATTTCCTATGTGTGTTGACTTGATGTAGTAATTTTTTTATATATATATCTACATATCTTTTTTTGGGTTGTTGAATTCTGAGTTCTGGGGTTGCACTGCATATGTTCAATCAATTTGCAAATTCTCAGATTTGCAAGCTCAAACACTGCTATTTTTCAGAGTGTAATGTGGCTCTATATAGGAAGCAACACTAATATGGCTCCCCACTCAACAAATATAATAATTTCACACATATACAATGTTTTATTTTTGGGGCGTTGCTTGTCATATATAACAACAGACAGTTGTAGGTAGTTCAGGGATTTGAACACCCAAATACATTATTGCAAGGCAGCTGTGCTAACCACTTGGATATTTTGGTCAGTTTATTTAATCAAGCTCAAGCTCAATACATATTTGCAACATTTTTGCAAAACACAATTTACACAAACATAATCACTTAGTTACATTTATTTCATAATATATGCCACTGATAGTTTCTTAGCCTATCAATTTAAGTTTAAAATACAAATTTTTCACAGAAATAAATGTTTTAAACACCTATATATAATTTCCAGCATGCAGGATTATTTTTAAAAATTTGTTGATTATATACAGTTTTACTAAACTAGGTTAATTATTTGGGAATTGTGGTCTCTGAGGTTTTTTTTTTTTTGTTTTGTTTCTTGTTATCTTTATACCAAGCATACATGCACTGGCACCTTAAGAGCCCATTCACATTGAGGCGACACGACTTCGGGGGGTGACCTGTGAAGTCGCGTGCACCGCTGTGCACCGCGACTTGCAGAGACTTCACATACTGGAAGTCTATGCAAGTCGCTCCGAGGTCGCCCCAAAGTAGTACAGGACCCTTTTTCTAAGTCGGAATGACTTGTGTCGCTCCTATTAGAACGGGTCCTGTACTACTCAATGGACCGTGACATACCGCGACTTGTCAGGCTGACAAGTCGCCTGACAAGTCGCGCTAATGTGAATGGGCTCTAAAAATTAATATAGTTTGATTAAATTAGTCCATCAAAAAATTTTAATAAATAAAAATTATTTGAGCTTGAATTGGGTCTAAATAGAATATATATATATATATATCATTATTTTTTTTTTTAAAGTACAAATCACACATGCTTTGAAAAAAATGTCATTAGCTTTAGGTAGTTAAGTGGTCAGCACCGCTGCCTTGCAACAGTGTATTTGGGTGTTCGAATCCCTGAACTACCTACAACTGTATGTTGTTATATATGACAAGCAACACTAATACGGCTTCTCCCCAAAAATGAAACATTGTATATGTGTGAAATTAATATATTTTTGGGGTTGGTTAGATATAGGAAGTAACAATAATATATTGTTTTTTGCATATATATATATATATATATATATATATATATATATATATATATATACATATGCAAAAAAACATATATTATTGTTACTTTCTATATCTAACCAACCCAAAAATATATTAATTTCACACATATACAATGTTTAATTTTCGGGGAGGAGCCGTGTTAGTGTTCCTTTTCATATATATATATATATATATATATATACATACATATACATAGGCAAATCAATAAATAAAAAACATATATATATATATATATATATATATATATATATATACATACACATATAATTATTTTTTGGGTATCTATATATATATATATATATATATATATATATATATATACATATATATATACACATACACACACACACATATATATCTATATATATATATATATATATATATATATATATATTTATTTTTGTGATTCATATATATATATAGACATACATAGATATGTGCAAAAAAAAAATTAAAAAAAAAAAATAAAAAAAAAATAAAAATTTATTAGCGCCGGAATAGCGCCGTTTTACCGCGAATTTGCGGCGGTATTTGCCGCAAATTCAATAAAACTCCCACTAACGTTTTCAAAAACGTTATTTTCAGCCTAGTTTTTGGTTTGGAGCATGCTCACATGAGCTATCTGCCAGAAATTGACTCTGGAGCTATTTTTGCAATTTACACTTTTATTAATATCTTTTTTTCTACTTAACATTTTCACACAGTTTAAAAGCAGTTTAGCTCAAAATCATATAACACATCTTTCCCACACATTTTTTATTTTTTTCCTGCCATATTTTGTGATTTTGAAAAAATTAGTCCACCTTTTAGCTGGACTGTTTTTAAGTCCAGTCCTGACATTAGTTGATCTTAATGAATCTCACAGTTGGCTTTATTTTCCGCCCGCCGTTCTTTGAATACCAATTTCAGACTTAAAAATTCACCGGTTCGCAAAATCCAGCCGAAACGCCAATTCTTCGTACTATGAATCAGGCCCTATGTGACACAAAACCTGGTTTATAGAGCGCAGGGTCCAGGTCTATGCTACACGCTACGTAAAGTATAGTAGTAAGCATATACAATTTAAATAGGAGGGGGGGGGGGCTATTTGGGACTTTAAATGAGATACTGTACCTGATGCAACAGACCAGCATCTCTATCCCTATTGTTAACATAAACAAGAGAGGGTTGGGACTTTGAGTGAGGCAAGTGGCAAACAGCTGATAAATACAGTGGGTACGGAAAGTATTCAGACCCCCTTAAATTTTTCACTCTTTGTTATATTGCAGCAATTTGCTAAAATCATTTAAGTTCATTCTTCTTCCTCATGAATGTACACATAGCACCCCATACTGACAGAAAAACACAGAATTGTTGACATTGTTGCAGATTTATTAAAAAAGAAAAACTGAAATATCACATGGTCCTAAGTATTCAGACCCTTTGCTGTGACACTCATATATTTAACTCAGGTGCTTTCCATTTCTTCTGATCATCCTTGAGATGGTTCTACACCTTCATTTGAGTCCAGCTGTGTTTGATTATACTGATTGGACTTGATTAGGAAAGCCACACACCTGTCTATATAAGACCTTCCAGATCACAATGCATGTCAGAGCAAATGAGAATCATGAGGTCAAAGGAACTGCCTGAAGAGCTCAGAGACAGCATTGTGGCAAGGCACAGATCTGGCCAAGGTTACAACAAGATTTCTGCTGCACTTAAGGTTCCTAAGAGCACAGTGGCCTCCATAATCCTCAAATGGAAGACGTTTGGGACGACCAGAACCCTTCCTAGAGCTGGCCGTCCGGCCAAACTGAGCTATCGGGGGAGAAGAGCCTTGGTGAGAGAGGTAAAGAAGAACCCAAAGATCACTGTGGCTGAGCTCCAGAGATGCAGTCAGGAGATGGGAGAAAGTTGTAGAAAGTCAACCATCACTGCAGCCCTCCACCAGTCAGGGCTTTATGGCAGAGTGGCCGCGACTGGTTGCAATCGAGGGAAAGATGAATGCGGCCAAGTACAGGGATATCCTGGACAAAAACCTTCTCCAGAGTGCTCTGGACCTCAGACTGGGCCGAAGGTTTACCTTCCAACAAGACAATGACCCTAAGCACACAGCTAAAATAACGAAGGAGTGGCTCCACAACAACTCCGTGACTGTTCTTGAATGGCCCAGCCAGAGCCCTGACTTAAACCCAATTGAGCATCTCTGGAGAGACCTAAAAATGGCTGTCCACCAACGTTTACCATCCAACCTGACAGAACTGGGGAGGGTCTGCAAGGAGGAATGGCAGAGGATCCCCAAATCCAGGTGTGAAAGACTTGTTGCATCTTTCCCCAAAAGACTCCTGGCTGTATTAGATAAAAAGGGGGCTTCTACTAAATACTGAGCAAAGGGTCTGAATACTTAGGACCATGTGATATTTCAGTTTTTCTTTTTTAATAAATCTGCAACAATGTCAACAATTCTGTGTTTTTCTGTCAGTATGGGGTGCTATGTGTACATTCATGAGGAAGAAGAATGATCCTAAATGATTTTAGCAAATGGCTGCAATATAACAAAGAGTGAAAAATTTAAGGGGGTCTGAATACTTTCCGTACCCACTGTAGATGTGATACAGTACCAATTTATTAATTGTTAGATAATAACAAAGAAACAAAAATAGGAGCTAATAAAATTGCATGACATCAGATAAAAAGCATTATAAAATCCCAAATAGTTGCACCATATCATACATTAGATCAATGTGTAAACATATAATAATGGTGTAGCTGCATCCAATAAAAGCTTAACTATTTTAGTGCGCTAAACACACTTCCTAGCGCACAAAACGCTTCAAGCTTTTATTGGATTCAGATCTCATCAATAATCAACTTTCTCTGTTTTTGTAAAATGTCATATCTAATTTTGTTTGTTTGTTACGATCAAACAATTAATAAATTGCTATTGTATTACATCTGTTTATCAGCTGCTTGCCACTTGCCTCACTCAAAGACCCAACCTTCTCTTGTTTATCGCAGCATATACAATTTATAACATAGTATACAGGATGCAGTAGCCATGTGTATGTATACTAAGGGCTCTTATATTGCTAATTGTTGGAAGTAAAAAACGCTGCAGCGCCTGTGGAAGTTAAAAGGTCCCAGATGTGGTGTGAACAGAAATAATTCCACGGGTAAATGTCAGGGAGGAATGCTTGGCACCATTGGTTAGTGTTAGGAAATAATGACCTATTAGTAGTCGGTGAAAGGAAGAAAATTCCTGTCAGGGGTATGTGGGAGCAAAAAACGTTCAGTGTCATTGGGAGGACAACATTTTTATTGTTAGTGGGAGCAAAAATTGCCCAGGGTTGGTGGCTAAGTGGGACAAAAAAATACCTGGCATCAGTGTCTAATTGTAAAGAAAGGCATTGATGTCAGCGGCGTGAAAAAAAAATGCATTAGGCCATCATACACACCATCATGTGTTTTTTGTGTTAAGGCCTTTGGACTGTACATAAGTACCAGCTACCTAGTTGTGGGAAGTTATACCCTGTGAAAGGGGCTTTAGTAGAAAAAATTGAGGATGGTATTGGTGAATGTCTTATTAATGTTCTGTCAGCATCCCTGGGGGGTATGACTTCAGAAGCTTCTTATAGTTTCTGAACAGTGTGAAAAATTGAAGCAATTGGCCTCTAAACATATTTATTAACCCTATTGATCGTTTTACTCAGCAGAGCCTTTGAGGAATTTCAGTAAATGGTTATACTGAAAATATTTATTTTATATATCTAGCAGTGTTGTGAAGAGCAGCAGTGCTCCTCCACCTAAAGGAAACCTATCCTGACCCTAAGATTTATGATGTAGAAGCAGGCTCTAGCTTCAGGAGCCTTTACTGTGTATGCAGGTATCTACTTTGGGAAATCTGATGCAAAAGGCATGCTTCTGCATTCCACAATGTAAATCCCCAGTAGATGGCTGGCTGGCATACTGCAAGGCCAAGACATTGTCACTTAAGAAACAGCAGTTGGATGCCTGTATTGGCTTTTCCAATTTTACAAAGCTGGTATTTGCATAAGGATTTGGGGTGGTGCAGCCAAGCTAGTAAAACTGGCTGGCCACTGATATTGAATGTCATTGTTGGATTATGGAGCTTTGGATCAGAACAGGGTTGCTTTAAAACAGTAGTTAACGATAAACTTAGTGTCCACCATACCTTTTCTTTTTTTGTCCTCAAAAAACTATCACATGCCCAATGAGTCCAGCATTTTCCCGTTGTCATCTGCCATTGCAAGCCGTGTCCCACTCTACCATTTTCTTTTCTGACATTATTGGAAGCCAGCTGCTTCTTCCTGATTCAGACTGGTACTTCCCTGATGACGCACCTCTAGGTCCGCCCTCCTCTGGCCTGTTTTGAAGCTGATGCTTTCTGGAGTGTGACGTGCATATTCTAGGAGGCTTCAGGAGTGAAGGAGACCTCATTTTCACCTAAGCAAGGTCAAGTGTGAAAAATAAAAGGTAGATTCACACCAAAAATGACATTTCAGATTGTAGAGGAGGGAGGAGTGTAGTGATGAAAAGTGCTTGTTTTATATAAGTGAAGGTCCACTTTAACCCAAATTAGTAGTAATTGTTTCAAAACACTATATTGTGTAAACCTAATATAGTGCAAGAATTGTAAACTCATTGCATGAGAGCAAAGCCGTGCTAAATATCTAACTGTGTCCAGGCTTGGACACCCACCCCTAATGGCAGATAACACCTTTGTGTGTGGCTACATCCGAAAAGTGGCAGCTGTTGTCAGCCTGTCATTACTTTGTGCAGGCTGGGCACCCACTGCTGTTTACATGCACCTGTAATGGCAAGAATCAGCAGTGTATGGGGGTAAATGCCCATATGAAGGAGGGCTAAAGTTGGCCACAGATGGGTAGGGTTTTTTTTTTCAGCCACTGAACTAGCTTACTAATACCTCCATTTACTCAAACTGATATACTCCCCTCAAGCAGGGACAGCCATACACTGATCCTTGCTAAACTGGCTAAATTTTGATCAATCTATGACCAGCCTAATAGGCCACTAAAATTTTGCATTTAATCTTGTTGATAATTGGTTTGATCTGTTGCTCAGTGCAGTGGAGGAATCGTAAAGGACTAGAGGGTGGGAAAATGCTTAAGTAGGTAAAAAAATTCTCATCTCTTATCCTTGAAGTGGAATTTTAGTCAGAAAATTCAGTCATGATAGATCCCTTCAGGCTGGCCCCTTTTGCAGGTATAGCTATGGAAAACAATAACAATAAGTGCCTATACTGTTTAAAATCCAGTAATGCACTGTCCTCACCTTGCTCTACACATGCTCAGTTGCTCTCTCTTCTTGGCACTGTGCTTAAAGTCAGAGCCACTAGTGGCTAATCAGCTGAGAGCTTTAAGATGTACTGTTTACTGCAGAAGGGGGAAGAGAGCAACATGAATGACGAAGACTGTGCTGAGAGAACACAGATAAGGGAGCAAGAAAAGAAAAGCAGGAGAGGTGACAGGACAAACGCTGCTGGCTGGGAGATGCGAAATAGTTAAACTTACAGGGATAGTGTCTTAGCTTCTCTCCCTGATATTCTCTTCTGTCTCTCTCTTCCTGTGAACTTCAGTACTGTAAAGCTTCTTTTAGCCTTCCTCTCTATCTGAGCCAAGACAATACAATCAAGGCTGGAAATGTACACATTTTAATTACAGAAAGTGACATCTAGTTTTTGAGACCAAGGAGATGGGGAGAAATTCTGACAAGGGACAGCTCTGGGCTTCAACAAAATGGCCACCTGCAGCAGGAAGAAGCCGAAGCAATGCTGAAGGCAATTTACAGTACACACTAATTTTGCTAGCATAATTATATGTTCTTTTGTTAATTTAACATTATTTGTTATATAACAGTTATGGGTAAAGTTCAACTTTAACCACTTGCCAACTTTATAACTTGCATATATAGCGCCAACTGCTGCATACGTGATCCAACACTTCTGGGTAGAGGGTGCGCATAGGCGCCACCGGAGGTCCTCACCCGCTGTGATTATACACAGCAGGAGCTGATCCTCCAGCAGTTTGACGGCGGACATAGAGTCCACGATACCCACATCGTGGACTCTATGTCCGTCGTCACCCGCCAATCATCCAACACACAGGCAGAATGGCAGCCTGCCTATGTAAACAAGGCAGATCACCGTTCTGACAGGAGGGAAGGCATGGATCCTGTGTCTCTGTCAAGAAGGGTCATGGATCCATGTCTTCCCCTAGTAAAAGCATCTCCCACAGTACACTAAAACACCAGCAGTGCACACAGTTAATGCTAAGTCCATCCCCCACACAGTTAGAAAACATTCCTTAGGAGCACACTTAACCCCTTAATCTCCCCTAAAGTTAACCCCTTCCCAGCCAGTGTCATTAGTACAGTGTCAGTGCATATTTTTAGCACTGATCACTGTATTCCTGTAACTGGTTCCCAAAAGGTGTCAGAAGTGTCAGTGTCTGACTGTCTGCCACAATATCCCAATCCTGCTATAAGTCGCTGATCACTGCCGTTACTAGTAAAAAAAATATATAAATAAAAATTTTCCATAGTTTGTAGATAATAAAACTTTTGCCCAAATCAATCAATATACGTTTATTGGGATTTAAAAAAAAATGATTGGGTATGTTTTATAGCAGAATGTAAAAAAATATTGTTTGTTTGTTTTTTTATTAAATTGTCTGTCTTTTTGTGTTTATAGTGCAAAGAGGTGATCAAATACCACCAAAAGAAAGCTCTATTTGTGGAAAAAGGACATACATTTTATTTGGGTACAGTGTTGCATAACCATACAATTGTCAGTTAAAGTAACACCGTGTTGTATTACAGCAAAATGGCCTGGTCATAAAGGAGGCACATTTTCCAGAGGCCAAGTAGTTAAAGCGGTTGTACACCCGAAAATTAAAAAAAAAAAAAAAAAAAACCCTGCAAGACAAAGGCATAATGAGCTAGTATGCATCGCATACTAGCTCATTATGTATTACTTACCTTAGAACGAAGCCCCGACACAGACCTCTGGACATCGCTGCGGGCACTGCCATGATCCCTCGGCATCTCTTCCGGGTTCGGCGGCTCCGGCGCTGTGATTGGCCGGAGCCGTGATGACGTCACTCCCGCGCATGCGCATGGGAGTGATTTTCCGGCAAGCTCCCGGCAAGCAAAACTGAAGGTCCCCCCGGACCTTCAGAGCGCATGCGCCGCTCGCGTGAGCGGCTGCATGCACTGCAAATATCTCCTAAACCGTGCCGGTTTAGGAGATATTAATTGTACCTACAGGTAAGCCTTATTATAGGCTTACCTGTAGGTAAAAGTGTCAAAAAGCGGTATACTACCGCTTTAAAGTGGTATGGGGGGGGGGGTATTAATTCATTCTTTTTATATTTTTACTTCACCTAGTAACTTGGCCAGTAAGTCTGGTTTTTCCAACTTCCTTTACCAGTCTAAGCTGTCCTGCAAAAATAGCAGTTAGAGGGCTAAAATAAACCATATAATACTGACAGAGGTACTTACAACGGTCAGCATTTTTTAGGTTTTGTAAAATCTTTATCTCAAAAGAGAAAGAAAAAAACTTTTGCTGTAATTGCTTGTAAAGTGTGAGCTGGAGTTCACCTTTAAGTTAGTCAAGCCCATCTAAATCTGCTAGTGCATATAACATTACCCACTCCCAAGACAAACGTTGCTGCTGTCTCAGTTGCTCCTCTATCCAGAGTGGAGACACCTTAAGACAGTAAGTGTTATGGCTGAATCACCAGGTGAAAATAAAGGAAAAAAATCCTACAAAGATGAAGAAAAAAAAAAAAAAACGAATGCAGCCATCACAGTTCAAGCCTGACTTCAGGAAAAGTAAAAGCCCTTTCTTGCAGCAGAGTTGCGGCCACACTGCAATGGTTAAATGCTCATTTATTATTGGGACAGTAAAAGCTGTCATACTTACTTGATCCTCCCCAGAAAACTGCACTCCCCTATTCTTCAGGGGTGGGCTGTTCCTTGCCATTCTCGCATTCATTGCAGGTCCATGGTCCCTACATTGGTCTTCATGCTGACATCAAAAGCACCAAAGTGCTGATAGTGCCTGCAGGACCTGAGGATGCTTTACCCAGTCGCCCCTAGACACAAACGCACAGTTAACTCTTGCAGTGTGGGCAGAGCCCTACTGCAAGAGAGAACTTTTGCCTTCCCAGATTCAGATTTAAGGAGTGGTAAACTGCAATTTATTGCATTTTGTTCTGTAGTCTAAATCAGCAGAAATCCCCATCAATTTTTAACCGCTTCCATACAGAGCAGTTAGACACCCTTCCTGCCCAGACCAATTTTCAGCTTTCAGCACTCTCACACTTTGAATGACAATTGCTCAGTCATGCTACACTATAACCAAACAAAATTTTTATCATTTTTTTCACACAAATAGAGCTTTCTTTTGGTGGTATTTGATCACAACTGGGGTTTTTTTTTTTCGTGATATATGCAAAAAAAGAGCAAAAATTTTGAAAAAAAAAACACTTTTTTTTAGTTTCAATTATGAAATTTTGCAAAAAATAAATTTTTCTTCATACATTTGGGCCAAAATGTATACTGCTACATGTCTCTGGTAAAATTAACCCAAATTAGTGAATATTATTTAGTCTGTGTGAAAGTTATTGAGTCTAGAAGCTATGGTACCAATTACTGAAAATTGATCACACCAGATGTACTGACTGCCTATCTCCTTTCTTGAGGCCCTGAAATGTCAGGACAGTACAAATACCACCCAAATGACCCCTTTTTGTAAAGTAGACAGTCCAAGGTATTTAGTAAGAGGCATGGTGAGTTTTTTGAAGTTGTAATTTTTTCCCACAATTCTTGGGAAAATGAAGAAAAAAATTTTTTTTTCTTTTTTTTTCCACAAAGTTGTCAATTTATAAGCTATTTCTAACACATAGCATGTACACAGCAAAAATTACACCCAAAAATACATTCTGCTACTCCTTCCGAGTATGGCGATACCACATGTGTGAGACTTTTACACAGCCTGGCCACAAAAAGAGACTCCACGTCCAAGAAGCACATTCAGGCGTTCTAGGAGCATAAATACACATAAAACTTTCTTACTACCTATCACACTTTTCAAGGCCCTAGAGCACCAATACAATGGAAAAGTCCACAAAATGACCCCATTTTGGAAAGCAAATACTCCAACGTATATTCTATGAGGCATTATGGGTCGTTTGAACATATCATTTTTTTCCACAGGTTTTTGGAAAATGTGGGAAAAAAATGAAAACTTTTTTTTTTTACACAAAGTTGTCAATTTATAGGATATTCCTAACACATAGCATGTACACAGCAAAAATGACACCCCAAAATACATTCTGCCACTCCTCCTGAGTATGGCAATACCACATGTGTGAGACTTTTTCACAGCCTAGCCATATAGAGGGGCCGAACATCCAAGGAGCATCATCATGCATCCTAGCCACTTGCCTAGGCCTATTTTTGACATTTGGTGTTTACAAGCTAAAATCAGTTGTTTTGCTAGAAAACTGCTTAGAACCCCCAAACATTATATATTTTTTTTTAGCAGAGACCCTAGAGAATAAAATGGAGATTATTGCACTATTTTTTATCACACCGTATTTGCGTAGCGGTCTTCCAAACGCAGTTTTTTTGGAAAAAATTCACTTTTTTTAATTAAAAAATAAGAAACCAGTAAAGTTAGCCCAATTTTTTTCCATAATGTGAAAGATAATGTTACGCCGAGTAAATAGATACCCAACATGTCATGTTTCAAAATTGCGCACGCTCACGGAATGGTGACAAACTTTGGTACTTAAAAATCCCCATAGGCGACAATTTAAAAATTTCTACAGGTTGCCATCTTTGAGTTACAGAGGAGGTCTAGGGCTCAAATTATTCCCCTTGCTCTAACGATCGCGGCGATACCTCACATGTGTGGTTTGAACACCGTTTACATATGTGGGCGGGGTTTCTGTATGCATTCGCTTCTGCGCGCGAGCTAACGGGGACAGGGCGCTTTAATTTTTTTTTTTTTTTTTTTTTACTATTTATTTTATTTATTATTTTTTATTTTTACACCGTTTAAAAAAAAAAAAAAAATTGATCATTTTTATTTCTATTAAAAGAAATGTAAATATTCCTCGTAATAGAAATAGGCACGACAGGACCTCTTTTTTGTGAGATCTGGGGTCAAAAAGTCCTCAGATCTCACAAGTACACTAAAAGATAGAAAAAAAAAAAAAAAAATAATAATTATAATATAAAATGAAAAAAAAAAAAAAAAGGACCTTTAAACTGGTTGCTAGGCAACAACATTTTCCGTAGCTCCGGTCCTCCAAGACCATAGAGTCAAGTGAGGGCAAGCTTGCCCTCACTCGACATCCTGTCTGTGAGGATTCGGGACCGGATCGTTTTCCCCGCTGCCGGCGGGTCCGGTAAGCGGGGAAAAGGACCGGAACGCGTCGGGAGGGGGGGGGGCGCCTCTTCCGCCATCCCGGAAGGGTGATCCCACGGCGAATCCGCCGCTGGGACCACCCTTATCGGAAAGCCAACCGTCCACCGTTTAAAAAAATACCAGGGTTATGGCAGCTATCTGCTACCATAACACCGGTATTTAGGTTTAAACGGACGACGTATATAAACCTTTTTGGACTTGGACATGGTGGCTGTATGAAGGGTGACAGGTACTCGGGTACTTTGTTGGGCAGGTGACAGGTACTCTGGTACTGATGAGCAGGTGGCAGGTACTCGGGTACTCCGATAGGCAGGTGACAGGTACTCGGGTACTCTGATGGGCAGGTGACAGGCAGGTGATAGGTACTGATGAGTAGTACTCACTGACTGATAGGTGATAGGTGATACTGTACTGAGGGGTACTGATGATCAGTACTGATACGTGATAGGTACTGATGAGTAGTGATGGGTACTGATGAGCAGGCGGCAAGTACTTGGGTACTTCAGGCGTCAGGTACTCTGATGAGCAGGTGGAAGGTACTCGGGTACTCTGATGGGTAGGTGACAGGTACTCAGGTACTCTGATGACGGGTACTCCGTTGACAGGTACTCAAAGTACCCGAGTACCTGTCATCAGAGTACCCGAGTACCCGTCATCAGAGTACCCGAGTACCTGTCATCAGAGTACCCGAGTACCCGTCATCAGAGTACCCGAGTACCTGTCATCAGAGTACCCGAGTACCTGTCAGAGTACCCGAGTACCCGTCATCAGAGTACCCGAGTACCCGTCATCAGAGTACTCGAGTACCTGTCATCAGAGTACCCGAGTACCTGTCATCAGAGTACCCGAGTACCCGTCATCAGAGTACCCGAGTACCTGTCATCAGAGTACCCGAGTACCTGTCATCAGAGTACCCGAGTACCCGTCATCAGAGTACCCGAGTACCTGTCATCAGAGTATCCGTCATCAGAGTACCCGAGTACCTGTCATCAGAGTACCCGAATACCTGTCATCTGATGACAGGTACTCGGGTACTTTGATGGGCTAGTGACAGGTGCTCTTTATTGGGGGGGGGGCAATCAGTGTGTTTGGGGTGCACTGTAGTTGGTAACTAGCTGTTACCACAATCTCCTCCTCACACAGGATCAGTGTGTGAGGAGGAGAACACGGTGACAGCTAGTTACCGTGTTCTCTGTTGACATTTGTGACCGGCTGTGATTGGACACAGCCGGTCACGTGGTAAAGAGCCAATTTCATTGGCTCTTTACCTAGATCGGGGATCGACTCTGTCCGAGGGACGAGCCTCGTCCCCGATCGCTGCTCTGCGCGCCCCCGGGGGCGCGCATTGCAGAGAGAACGAGCGGCTCGTGCTGGAGCCGCTCATGTGATCGGCTGTGATTGACACAGCCGATCACGTGGTAAACAGCCAATTTCTATTGGCTGTTTACCTTGATCAGTGACGGGCTATGTCCGAGGGACGAGCCTCATCCCTGATCGCGCCGCTGCGCGCCGCCGGGGGCGCGCAGTAGCAGCTAGAACGGGCCGACGTGATATGACGGCGGCCCGGATCTAGACAACCACCTTGCCGACGTCATTTTACATGACTCGGTAAGGAAGTGGTTAAAAAACTCCTGTTTTTTTTTTTTTTCTTGTTCAACAATTTTTTTGAGCTTAGGAGACATTTTACAAACATAGCTTAGGACAGTGATGGCGAACCTTGGCACCCCAGATGTTTTGGAACTACATTTTCCATGATGTTCATGCACTCTGCAGTGAAGTTGAGCATCATGGGAAATGTAGTTCCAAAACATCTGGGGTGCCAAGATTTGCCATCACTGGCTTAGGGTAACAAATCGTTTAGACCAAAACAGTATTGAAGATTGATGAATGGGCATAGTGAGAATGACGTATGGTTCAGTGGGGGGGGGGGGGGTCACACGAACTGCTTACATACTTTGATACACCCAATGAGTAGAGTAGTAGAGAAACAGGAGAAAGTGGGGCAGCAGGAGAAGGGTTAAAGAAGAGGGGGGGGGGAGCCAACCAGGAGGAGTGTCACCAAGCTGGGATGCATGTGTGTTGTAGAGAATTTTGTATTCCAATAACGGCAGCCAAACTATATGGAAGAAAATATGAGACCCGAGGGTCCCCAAAATCTCCTATAGTTTTAATGTTTAAACCATTGTGCAATGATTTGCTTATTTTATAGTTCTGATATTATAACTCTGTACCGAAAGTGTGTATTTGTGTATGTACAGTATGTGTGTATGTATTTAATATAAATTCCCCAATTTGAGATTAGTCCCTGTGGAGACAATGCAGCCAGCTGCAGGCTCCCAACCAATCCCAGGAGAATCTTAGGGAGGTCGAGAACACCAGAGGTGACAGCTGTGAGCCAGAGGTCTTGTCAGAGGACAGGGTCTTCACAGTTCGGTTCCTAGATGCATCCAGATTTAAATCCTCTGTTAGTGGTCCACCAAGATGCTGGGGGTGCCAATGGCACTGGATAGTGCTCCCTTTGCCATTAAAGATTGGAATTGCGGAACCATAGTATGAAGGAATTGATGGCTGTGAAGTAACATGAAAGCATCTGCCGTGTCACAGTTAGCCCTGCTGAGCCCAAAGTGCACAGAAATAACTCCTGCTTTGTGTCACCTCAAGTTCAAATTTTTTTCTTTAGAGCCATATAAAGGGGAATGGAGGAAGGGTTAGATCAGGGGGCTGTCTGCCCCAGGAGGGTTGGCTAACGCTAACTAGTAACCACATGATATTGATAGACCCTGATACTTTGGCCTGTAATCTTCAAACCACCATTGCCTTACCCAGGACCTGTGAGTGACTGGTGAGGAGGACCACCAGCCATTCAAGCCTGAATCCTCATTCATACCTTTACCAGGACAGATCTTTAAATGTACTGTGCATGTATACTTGTACAAACTGGCTACTTACTCATTAACTACCGTAACTGCTTTACTGACTACTATTGTTAGGCCAGCCATACCCGGTTCGAATCTTTGCTGCTTCAGAAGGAATTGGCTTAGATTAATGGGTAGGCTGAATGTACTAAGTTGATCAATCCATCAACTTGGGTACAGCCAGCCTGCCGGATTCTCTTGCAATTATCACTAGCGGCTGCTATAGCCGCCAGCAATAATCACTGTCTTCTCCTGGCAGGGACGGCTTTCCCTGTCAGCTCCCCCCACAGCAGCAGACAATGGCTCTGCAGGAGGGATTCCTCTGTCAGCACTACCTTTCTTTTAAACCTCTGCATTTCTACCTTGAGGGATTCGTTTTAGGGCTTATACACCCTCATTTTTACTTATTTTTTTTTTTCTGCCTCTAAACACCCCTCTCTTAGCCTATGTGTCCATGCATACATACTGGAGTTTACTGGAGTTTAGGCAGAAAAAGAAAACATCACTTGCGCTTTCCAGAGCAAGTTTAGCATTTGAGAGTTTGTTCATTCCGTTGACTAAAATGAATTTTCTGGCCAATGGAACAATTCAAATGTGTTTGGAAAACATGGCTTAAGGCAAGTTTTTTTTTTTTTTAACTGCTTTTATCTCCCCTGGAAAGGCATCCAGGAAAGGGAGAGACCAATATGTTTTTTTCAGGGCTGATACCGATACTGATATCTTGGTCACAATGTATCCATATCAGCCGATATGGGCCGATATTTTGTACATTTAAAGTTTGGAAAAATAAAGACAATTTTTGACACAAATCTGGTACTGAACATGTTAATTTTTGTTTAATGCTTAATGGCTGACTCGCTGGCACCCTGTGGTGGGTGGCTGGCTGGCTGGCACCCTGTGGTGGATAGCTGGCTGTCTGGCACATTGTGGTGGGTGGGTGGGTGGCTGGCTGTCTGGCACCCTGTGGTGGGTGGGTGGCTGGCTGGCACCCTGTGGTGGGTGGGTGGCTGGCTAGCACCCTGTGGTAGGTGGGTGGCTGGCACAGGGGCTGTGGGTGGCTGGCTGGTACAGGGCCTGTGGGCGGTTGGCTGGTACAGTGCCTGTGGCTTGCTGGTACAGGGCCTGTGGGTGGGTGGCTGGCTGTCTGGCACCCTGTGGTGGGTGGCTGGCTGTCTGGCACCCTGTGGTGGGTGGCTGGCTGGCACCCTGTGGTGGGTGGGTGGCTAGCACAGGGGACGTGGGTGGCTGGCTGATACAGGGCCTGTGGGTGGCTGGCTGGCTGGTACAGTGCCTGTGTCTGGCTGGTACAGGGCCTTTGGGTGGCTGGCTGGTACAGAGCCTGTGGGTGGCTGGCTGGCTCCCTGGTACAGTGCCTGTTTCTGGCTGGCTGGTACAGGGCCTGTGGATGTGGGTGGCTAGCTGGCACCGGGCTGCTGTGGGTGGGTGTATGGCTGTGATACACTCCCACGAGACTTGTCCCGACTGCAGATGAGGCTGTCCAAGGCAAGGGAGGCGGCCTAAGAAGGCAGAATGACATCACAAAAATATTGGCAATACCAGCCAGTTCCGAGCCGATACCGATATATCGTGGAAAGTGCATATCGGCCACCGATATATCGGTCTATCCCTACTCCAGGAGCGGAAAAAAAATGTTCTGTGTACATGAGGCTTTAGGCTCCATTCACACCTGAGTGGAGCAATTTACTAGCGTTTTTTATCGGGCATTTTTTTTAAAGCAGTTTGGCAGCTTTTGTACAAGAATTTTAAAGCATATTAGACGTGTATTTCAAGTGTTTTACAGCTTTAGGCATTTGTATTTAGCCAATAGAAAGCACTGGGGGGAGGAGAGGGAGAGGAGAGGGAGAGGAAATTAGGAGTGGAGAGCTGCGATTTTAGCATAAAACGCTTGTAAAACGCTCAAGTGAGATGTTTCTATTGAAGCCTATGGGGCCAAAGATGCTTGTAATCTGCCAAAAAGAAGCGCATGTACTTTTTTGAGGGACAGGCGTTTTGCTTCAGGTGACAGAATGCTCACATGTGAACAGGGGCATTAATACAAATGGGATTTGGCTTGTTCAGCGTTTTAGGGCTATAAGCTACAAGCAGAAAAATGCTCAGGTCTGAACGGGGCCTTACAATTACTCATTTCTGCTGCATGTTTTATTACACAAACGTAAGGGAAAATGTTTCCTTTGTACTAGTACGTATTTTACTAAGACAGCCTAAAACAATAGCCTAAGAACATTTGCCCAGAAGAGAAAACACCCCTAAGAACATTTGACTTCTTCCCATTCTCACAACATCTGTACATGCAGTTTATTTGGATATGTACAGTAATTGTTTGTGTATGTATATAGATATATCATTTTTTTTATTTTTCACAAATAGATTAGTCAATTACTTTGGGGTCTAACTCCTTGCCTCCCTCAAAATGCAGATTTTCTGTATTTGAAGAGCTACTTTCAAGACCTACTGTACCTTTTTTTCCGCTTTGCATGGCCTAATTTGTGGGCAACTGACCATTACGCCTATCTGAGCCTGTTAGCCTATTCCAAAACCATAAGAAATGTGGTGTTGCCTCCCACTTACCCTGGCAGCTATACAAGACTGTCTGTGGGAATGTATGCCGATTCACCAAAAAGAGCATTCAAAAAGTCAGGTTCTAATGCTGGCTTAGAAGATCTAGCTCACAATCGACATTCCAATTCCAAGGTCTTCAGTATAGTTGAGGTCAGGGCTCTTTGCAGTTGAGGAAAGTGGGAAAAAATAGCTCTGTACCAGTAAGGTTATCTTATTGGTATGGTTGTCTTTATTTATTGATGTTTTTGTAAGTAATCTGGTTCTCCGGAAGGCAGCTTCTACACACCAGTGAATCTCAATGGTCTCCTTGGCTAGTACTATAATGTAATAAAACTGTAAATTGAAGTGCTACACCATTGCTGAAAGGTCCAGATCTGATCTTTATTTCAGGAAAAAAAGGGGGGCAATCTAAAGAGTAGCCAATGCATTTCTGGGGTCCAAGATGTTTTTTCTAGCCTTTATTTTACTGGTTGAACTAGTTGGATGTCTTTTTTCAACCTGACAAACTCTGTAACTATATAACGTGATGAAGAGGGTGTTTTTGGACCCCTGAAACACAAGGGCTCTGTGCAGGACAAAATTCCTCAGCACCAAACTCCTCAAACCATGACTTTATGGACATGCATAGGCGTGCGCACGGGGTGTGCCGGGTGTGCCTGGGCACACCCTAATCACCCTGTGTCTGTTAGTGTTGGGCCGGCTTCTCCATCTCTGCCACTGAGGGTAGTGAGATACTTGGTGGAGAGGCGGCTGTGCTGTTGGCTCCAGCAGATAGTGAGGCTTGTCAGAGCCGCTCAGTGTGTGTGTGACACTGTTAGGTAATGTTAATGCTTGCAGGGAGAAAGACGAGCTGTCAAAACTCAGGGGTGATGTCGGGGGTGGGCGGGACCGAACAGCTATCAAACACCAGCCAATAGGATGGGGTCTGGGCGGCCGCTTCGTTTATGTGGCTCCGCCCCTTTCTTAAGCAGCCCAATCATTGGCTGGTGTTTGACAGCTGCTTGATCCCGCCCACCCCCGACATCACCGCTTTTTTTTACAGCTGGGCTTTCTCCCTGAAAGCAGCTACATTACATGACAGTGTCATACACACAGTGGGGTACCAATGTGGGGTGTCAGCCGGCGTTCTCTGAGATCCCACATCGCAGGGTGAAGGCAGCTGCAGTGGCAGCTCCTTCAGTCCGTGCTGCTAGCGGGGGGGGCGGAGCCTGGATGGGAAGAAGGGGGCGGAGCCTCGCGGGGAGGGGCGGAGCCTCGGCGGGAAGAAGGGGGCGGAGCCTCGGCGGGAAGAAGGTGAGTGCGTTCCCATTGCTCAAGTGTGTGTGCTGGATAGGAGGGGGATGGGGAAGCTGCATATAGAGGGATTCATCTTTCCCTATTCTTTCTGCAGCTGCTGAATAACTGATTCTCCTCCTCTCCCTCCTGCAGGAAGAATAGGGAAAGATCAATTCATCTATATGCAGCTGCCCCATCCCCCTCCTATACAACTTCTTTTGCTAGCCCCCCGGTGCTCGTAATCCCCCCCTCTGCTCTTAGCCCCCCCCAAAGGCACTAGACCCCCCTGTTCTTTAGCACCCCCCATGCTCTTCAGCCCCCCACAGTGCTTTTCATCTCCCTCCCCCCAAGTTCTCCCTGTCCCCCCCAGTGCTCTCCACCCCCTGGTTTTCCCTGCCCGCCCCCCAAGTGCTCGCTGTCCCTCCCAGTGCTCTCCACCCTCCTGGTTTTCCGTGCTCGCCCCCCCCCAGTGCTCCCCCCCCGCGGCTTCCAACCCCCCTACAATGCTTTCCAAATCCCCTCTTTATTCTCTCCAGCCCCCCCCCCCCCCACCGTGCCCTTCAGCTCCTCCAGTGCTCTCTGCTTGCCCTGTGCTCTCCGGCCCCCCTAGTGCTCTTCTATCTTCTATCATGTCCTCAGTCTCCGAGCATCTCCTGTATCATGTCCTCAGTCTCTGACCATCTCCTGTATCATGTCTGCAGTCTCTGACCATCTCCTGTACCATGTCTACAGTCTCTGACCATCTCCTGTATCATGTCTACAGTCTCTGACCATCTCCTGTATCATGTCTGCAGTCTCTGACCATCTCCTTTATCATGTCTGTAGTCTCTGACCATCTCCTGTATCACGTCTGCAGTCTCTGACCATCTACTGTATCATGTCTGCAGTCTCTGACCATCTACTGTATCCTGTCTGCAGTCTCTGACCATCTCCTTTATCATGTCTGTAGTCTCTGACCATCTCCTGTATCATGTCCTCAGTCTCCGAGCATCTCCTGTATCATGTCCTCAGTCTCTGACCATCTCCTGTATCATGTCTGCAGTCTCTGACCATCTCCTGTACCATGTCTACAGTCTCTGACCATCTCCTGTATCACATCTGCAGTCTCTGACCATCTCCTGTACCATGTCTACAGTCTCTGACCATCTCCTGTATCATGTCTACAGTCTCTGACCATCTCATGTATCACGTCTGCAGTCTCTGACCATCTCCTGTACCATGTCTACAGTCTCTGACCATCTCATGTATCATGTTTGCAGTCTCTGACCATCTCCTGTATCACGTCTGCAGTCTCTGACCATCTCCTTTATCATGTCTGTAGTCTCTGACCATCTCCTGTATCACGTCTGCAGTCTCTGACCATCTACTGTATCATGTCTGCAGTCTCTGACCATCTACTGTATCCTGTCTGCAGTCTCTGACCATCTCCTTTATCATGTCTGTAGTCTCTGACCATCTCCTGTATCACGTTTGCAGTCTCTGACCATCTCCTTTATCATGTCTGTAGTCTCTGACCATCTCCTGTAAACACATTGCTAATAATATTAGCTATCTATTTATGCTGAAGGTAGGACTGTGCAGGGGAGGCAGAGAGTGCAAAAGGGGGGACTGTGATTAGAGAGACAGGGGGCAGACTGCAAGGGGCACTGTGATTGGGGGGGGGGGGGGGGCTGTGAATTTTGTGCAATAAATATTCCTGAAAACATTACAAATTTTTGTGGGTGCTTACATTTTAAAGTTGGGGGGGGGGGGTGCACAGCTTGAATTTACTACATCCACAAATTCTCTAGGTACGCCACTGCACACACACTGAGCAGCTCTTGCAAGTCTCACTGTCTGCTGAATGTGAAACTCCCCCTCTCCCCTGTTAGTGTCCATAAGTGGTGTCCAGTAGTGCCACCTATCAGTGCCCAGTAGTGCCACCTATCAGTGCCCACCAGTGCCACCTATCAGTGCCCACCAGTGCCACTTCATCAGTGCCCATCAGTGTCACCTAATAGTGCCTATCAGTGCCCAGCAGTGCCGCCTCATCAGTGCCACCTATCAGTGCCCACCAGTGCCGCCTCATCAGTGCCCATCAGACACATCTAACAGTGCCTATCAGTGCTTCCTATCAGTGCCACCAATCAGTGCCCACCAATGCCGCCTATCAGTGATGCCTATTAGTGCCCATCAGTGCTGCCAATAAGTGCTGCCTATCAGTGCCACCTATCAGTACCCATCAGTGCAGCCTCATCAGTGCCAGTCAGTGCTGAGAACAAGCGCCTATTAGTGCTGCCTATCAGTCCATATCAGTGCCTCACATGTAATTTCACCTGTAATACACATCAAAAGGAAAATAAGGCATACATCTTTTTCAAAACTTAGCAGTGATGGTGGAACCCCTCTACAGATATTTGCCATACAATTTAACTTAAGTGCAAAAACCTTTTAGTGTCCCAATACTTTTGACAAGTGTTTATGTGTGTGTGTGTGTGTGTGTATATATATATATATATATATATATATATATATATATATATATATAGTGTGTGTATGTGTGTGTATATATATATATATATATACACACGCATGTGTGTTTGAGCTTTGGGGTGCACACCCTAATGCAATAGGCTGCGCACGCCTATGTGGACATGGCTTTGTGCAAAGGGACACAGTCATGCTGGGACACAAAGAAGCCTTCCCCCAACTGTTTCCTAAAGGTTGGAAGTGCACAGTTGTCCTTTGTGCTGTAGCTTTATCAGTACCCTTCATTAGAAACACTTGAACTCAATAATGAGCATCCACATACTTTAATCCATAGAGTTTAGGCTTGTTTTACAAAATTACCTGCAGAGTTCTTTAACCTTTAAAATATTAAACTGAAATGGCAAGTGTATGAAGCTTAGATGCTTGATAGCCAGGGATCTCGAGACCTATTTTATAGAACACGTAAAAAGTTAAAAAGGAAAAACATAATACGATGTTCTATATGCTGCATTATCATTTTTAATAGAAAAAAAAATTTGGCTGCAGGCAGCTCCAGCAAACCAATTTGTAATTAAGGCAGTAAACATCAGTTCACATTCTTTTATTGCTAAGCCCTGTAAAACAGTAAAATATTTATTTTATTTTAAATAAATACTATTAATCCTAGGAACTGGAATTAGAGATCATTTTAAGAATTAAAAAAAAAAAAAACGCCTAGATAATTGCTATTCAACTGTAACAAAGATAACTGACCCATGAATTTGCAAAGTAGGTTCGGTCAAGTTTATTTGAGATTTTAGACCTTTCAAGGGTAGACCATGGATTGCAGGAAATAAATTTGTGTGATTCCCCCATCAACACAGACAGTGCTGACAGGGGAATCCCTTCCTGGCAGGGGAAGCCGTCCCTGCCGAGAGAAGAAGGTGATTATCACCAGCGGCTATAACAGCTGCTAGCAATAATTCCAAGAGAATCGGGCAGGCTGTTTGTACCCAAGCTGATTGATCGATCAACTTGGTACATTCAGCCTGCTCGTTAATGGTTAGAATCTTGGCCGGTTCCTGCTGAACCGGCCGAGATTCAAACCGTGTATGGCAGGCCTTAGGCAATTCATTCTCATATAAAGGTTTACATTTTGTACATGTACTGTAGATGCTAAAAATATTTCCTTTGCGGAGAATTCAGATGGAACTCACTAAAATGTTATATAAATATATACTTTTCTGATTTTATTGTTTTTTTTATTATAGATGATTTTTCTGTTAAGAATATTATCAACGTTGTGAAGGAAATTCCACATAAAGTGGAAAAAATACCTTTTGGTTGGACTCCACTACTAAAATATTGTTCCTGCATTTTTTTTATATAGTTTAACTGAGGTTTCTATATTTAAACTCAAAATTGGACTCTGGCAGATTAATAGATACTTTTCTGTTCTTGCAGAATATTTAAAAGAGGCAAAACCTAGAGAAATGTGCAAGCACTAAGGAGTTGTACTGATTTATTTGTGTTTTTGCCTAAACATGATCTTTAAGGATTTTAGCATGAAGAACTATTTTTTAAAATATAATTACCTAATTTCCATCATGCACGTGGCAATGAAGATCTGCACATTGCTTTATTCCTTTTTAACCAATTAGATTTCATTTTTCAGACAACTTAAGGTCAGAAGAAGGTCTCATAATTGCTAAATAGTTGTCTACCAAACTTTGCACAGCACTACTTGCCCTCATAAATGAGCCAGATATTATTTCTGTCTGTCTGGTCTTGCATTGTTCACTATATATACATAATTTCATTTGTGAATTTAGCAAGGGACATGAATATAAGCTGTATCCGTGAGCAATGATGCATAGTGTTCAGCCCAGGGTGAATTCTACTCTACTTACGGAGAATTCATGTCCTTTTGCTGGGATCTATTCATGCCTTCCAGGCTAGGTCTTAACTGTCTTCACACTTGTAAGAATTATACATGCCCTAAAATATTTCATTTATAACAAATGAAACCGACAGCTCATCTCCTCTAACCCTCCAGCCACTTGTTGTGGAATGGAAGAAATGTATGTTTAATTCAAATCCCAATTGCAAATAGTTGTGACTATTAGGAAGACTTCATAAATAAAAAAATAAAAAAAGTCTCAAAATATTGTAAATACAAGCAAAACCAATAACCATGTGAGTTTATTATACGCTGCTATTGGGAAGACTGTAAGGCTCCTGTTATTTCACAAACTTTTCTCAACTGTCTCTTTTCTTAAATCAAATGTAAAATAAAAAAAATAAAAAAAAATGCCAAATTAGTTTTTCTGATTCTGTACAATAATTATTTACATTGAAAGGGCACCTGTCATTTTGGTGACAATACACTGTAAGGGAGCAATGTAACTACTTTTTTACTGGCTTTTAAAAACCATGAAGATTTTGGTGAATTTTTGAAGATCAGTGTGGTATCTACACTCTGTAGCAACATGCCCTGTGGCCTTTTTAATGTGTATATTACTTTGGCAAATGTACATCATGGTTAAAGGGAAAGTATATAAAATATCAGCCTCATTGTTTTTAATTCATAGACCTGCATAAAGTACAACTGTGTAGTACTGTAACACAGGAAACAGCCCTTATATGTTGGCCCTTATAAGTATGGCTGCCCCACATATAATAGATTAAAAATATACGCAGAAATGTGGTTTTTAGAACAACAAACAACATGTTGGTTGGTTGACTTGTGTTAAATTCTATTATTGGATCTCTGAGGGCAATGTGGGGAAAAACACCAATCCGTTAAATTACATGCTTGGGATACTTGGATGAATTCCAATCTCAGCAATCCAATGTGATTCATTTCAACTTGGGGGGGGGGGGGGGGAGAACTTTTAGATATTTTGGGCTCTGACACCTCTTTTTTTTTTTTTTTTTTATCAAGAGGTTTTAGGCCAATCTGATCATTGAAAGTAGCAGTCACGACTGAAGCTATAAGAAGATAAGGCTCTCACATTTTTTACAAATTAGCCAGTGGCATGACAATTTAGTACCAATAATTAACCTCTGCGCTTAGGTGTTAATAGCTCTGGTTGCACAGCAAATTAATTGCAATTTTTGGCTCAGTATATTGGATCCCAATTTGCTTATAATAATGGCACTTGGATAAGTAAATTGAGGTTTCTTTATATAGATTTAATCTCGCACTGCACCAAGTTAATGTTTAATACGACAATTTAGTAGCATCGTTTTTGAGGTGTTTTTCACAGTACCCAACTGCAGTGTCTTAAAAGCTTTCAAAGATGTTAAAACAGAGTGCACACAAACACTTTAAAACCACAGACCCACATTCTCCATACTTCTCCCATCCCTGTATCCCTAATTTTCAAATTATTTAAAATATAGACTTCAATCATGTTTTTTGGTAAAAATTTGTCCAGCACCCATACAATATGCGATTACTTGAATGGACAGCAAATCTAACGAAACATGTCAGATTTTATCTTGCAAAATACATTTAGAGTGTATTATCTGAGACTGTAGCCACAAATACCATAGACAAGGTTGCTAAACTTTTTTCTAACGCCCACCTAACCACTTGCCCCATGGACCCTGTTCCCTCTCTAATACTGCCGTCACCCTCTGGCTCTATTCTACACTCTCTAACTCACATCTTCCATCTCTTCCTCTCTTTCGACATCTTCCCCAACTCTCTAAAACATGCACTAGTCCTCCCCACACTTACAAAGCCCTCCGTAGAACCCACCAACCTTAACGACCTACACCCATCTCCTTGCTCCCCTTTCCCTTCAAACTCCTTAAACACCTGGTCTTTGACCACCCCATTTGGAATAACTTTCTTGATCCCCTTCAGTCGGGATTTTACTCTCAACACTCCACAGAAACTGCCCTCCAAAAACTCACTAACGATTTACTAACAGCTAAAACCAGTGGACACTAATCTATACTCCAACTTCTGGACCTTTTGGCTTCCTACGGTTGACCACCCCTCCTCCTCAAAAAACTCTTCTCCTTTGGTTCCCAATGACTGTACTCTTCATTGGGGCTTATCCTACCTATCCCACTACACCCTCAGTGTCATTTACAATTCCACTTCCTCCTCTCCTCTTCCTCTCTCCATCTTGGTGCCCCAAGGTTCTGTTCTTGAAAACTTGTTCTCCTATTCTCGATCTTCACCTCCTCCCTGAGTCAGCTGATAGCCTCCCATGACTTTTGATATAATTTCTATGCTGATTATACCCGCATCTATCTTTTTACACCAGAGCTCACAACAGTAGTCTCCTCACGCATCACTAACTTAACGATTGACATATCTGTCTGGCTGTCACACCACTTCCTCAAACTTAATCTATCCAAAACCAAGCTCATAATATTTCCTCCTCCACGTGCCCCTTCTCCTGACTTTTCCGACAAGTTTAAAAGCACAACCATCAAACCATCCCCCACGCCAGGTTGCTAGGTGTAGCCCTAGACTCTGTATAACTCTTTTGGCCCCACATCCAATCACTATCCAAAGCCTGCTACCTCAACCTCAACTGGCCTTCCTAACCAATGACACCACAAAGCTTCTAATTTACTCTCTGGTCATCTCTCCCCATGACTACTGCAACTTCCTCCTCATTGGATTACCTCTACATGGGCTATCCCCCTTCAGTCTATCATGAATGCTACTGCCAGACTTGTCCACCTTACCAACCGCTCAGTGTCTGCTACCCCTCTCTGCCATTACCTTCATTGGCTGCCACTCACTCAATACATTTAAATGCAAAATACCAACAATAACTTACAAAGCCATCCACAACTCCACCCCCAGCTACATCACTAACCTAGACTCCAAAATACAAATCAATCTCTTCATTCCTTCCAAGACCTCCTGCTCTCTTGCTCCCTCATCACCTCCTCCCATGCTTGCCTCCTGGAACTTCTCTTGAGTCTGCAATACAAAACCAAAGAAATTCCCAGCTCAACTTACAGACTTGCCTGCTAACCAACCAAATTGTCCTGTCTAACAGTATGCATCAAAAACAGGGGTTTCCTTTTAACTAAACTAGAGCTAGGACTAAAGATACTTGGGTGCCTTGACGGGGCTCTGTAGCTTACGCATGTATTTGCAAATGTGTGCAAACTAAACCCCTGTTTTTCAGCATACTTTTAGACAGGACAATTTGGTTGGTTAGCAGGCTGGTCAGTAAGTTGAGCCAGGCATTTCTTTGGTTTTGTTTTGTATGTGTTGCCCTTCCATGTGCTCCTTGCTGCAAAGGCCAGTTATAGCTGACGGCAGTGGCCATTTGTTTGTTCTTTCAATCCTCTCCCATCCTATGGAACTCCTTACCCCATCCTGTTCAGCTATCTTCTACTCTGTCCACTTTTAGACGATCCCTGAAAAACCTTCTCTTTTCTCTTCAGAGAAGCATATCCCACCTCTGCCTAACAACTGTACTTCCACTTACTCCATCAGCCCATCCAGCACAGGTACTACCTTTTGAATCACTTGACCTTCCCTTTTAGATTGTAAGCTCTTACGATTAGGGCCTCTGATTCTTCCTGTATTGAATTGTATTGTAACTATACTGTCTGCCCTCATGTTGTAAAGTGCTGCACAAACCGTTATAGTTATTTATAGTAGTTGAACAATATGCAAGCTGCGTGGTTAGGTCGCAATTGAAGAGGGAGATACAAGGCAAGTTATATAATGAAATAGAAATTGGAGTGTATTATGAGACAATATTTTATAGTGAACAGGCAAAAAATTTGGGGGAGCATACCCATGTATTTCCAAAGCTGCTGCAGCTATGAACCAAAAGACATGTATATTAAAAAAGAATAGCGCGCAAATGCAAAAGAAATTACTACCAAATCTGAAGAGAGTCCATAAATAAAAATGGGGGTTTGGTCCCACCATATGGCCATATCGTGCTCAAGCCCACTACTGCGTCAGTAGTGGGCTTGAGCACGATATGGCCATATGGTGGGACCAAACCCCCATTTTTATTTATGGACTCTCTTCAGATTTGGTAGTAATTTCTTTTGCATTTGCGCGCTATTCTTTTTTAAAATATTTTATAGTGGGTGAAAAATATGTAAGTATCTAGGTTAGGTTGCAATTTAAAAGAGAGAGGTTTTATCTTAAAATAAACATTGAAATTTATTTCTTGATAGACCATAGTCAACAATAGGGCTTTTTTTCAGCTGGAACTTGGTGGAACTCAAGTTCCACCACCTCAGACTCAGGCTCTCTTCTCCATGCTCACCAGTATCACTTGTAAACACAGAAGTCCAACTTCTGTATTTAAAAGTGATGGCTTGTCTCCCAACAGCTCCCACAGGTCTGATCTCCTGAGCGGCTGCCACTGAGTTAAGGATGGGGACAAGGGAGATGTAGGTCTCCAGGGTGGAACGTGGATGCCGACACCCCCATTGGATAATTTCCCTGCAAGTGAGAGAGAGACAGAGAGCCACCTACCGTGTGCAGGGAGGTACTAGAGACCACTGGGTGCTTCAGCTTAATACTAGGGATAGATTGATTATCAGCAAGGCCGATGTATCGAGGGCCGATATGCACTTTCCCCAATATATCGGTATCGGCCCCAGAACTGGCCGATATTACCAATATTTTTGTGACATCATTCTGCCTTCTTAGGCCGCCTCCCTCACCTTGGACAGCCTCGCCTGGAGTCGGGACAAGTCTCGCGGGAGTGTATCACAGCCATACACCCACTCACAGCAGCCCAGTGCCAGCCAGCCACCCACATCCACAGGCCCTGTACCAGCCAGCCAACCAGCCACAGGCACTGTAGCAGTGAGCCAGGCAGTCAGCCACCCACAGGCCATGTACCAGCCAACCAGCCATCCACAGGCCCTGTACCAGCCAGCCACAGGCACTGTACCAGCCAGCCACCCACAGCCCCTGTGCCAGCCACCCACCTACCACAGGGTGCCAGCCAGCCACCACAGGGTGCCAGAAATCCAGCCATTAAGCATTAAACAAAAATTAACATGTTCAGTACCAGATTTGTGTCAAAATTTGTCTTTATTTTTCAAAACTTTAAATGTACAAAATATCGACCCATGTCGGCCGATACCGATATGTTGTGACCAAAATATCGGTATCTGCCCTGAAAAAAACATATCGGTCTATCCCTACCTAATACAGCAAAAATAGTAAGATGTGGAAAATGGTGGAGCTTTTAAGGGGGGGGGGGTCAGTGAAGGAGAGGTTATATGCAGAGGTCAGACCTGAAGAGGGCTGAAAGTGAGATATGGATGGGGGATACGGAGGTAGGCATCTGTGGAATAAGGCTGAACTCTGCACTCTGTGTGCAGCGTATCCGTAAACTCTGCACTCTGTATGTAGCACATTCCTGAACTCTGCACTCTATATGCAGCACATACCTGAACTCTGCTTTATGTATACAGTACATCCCTGAACTCTGCAGTCTCTATGCAGCACATCCCTAAACTCTGCAGTCTGTATGCAGCACATCCCTAAACTCAGCACTCTGTATGCAGCAAATCCCTGAACTCTGCAGTCTGTATGCAGCACATCCCTAAAATCTGCACTCTGTAAGCAACACATGCCTAAACTCTGCACTCTGTGTGTAGCACACCCCTGAACTCTGCACTCTGTATGTAGCACACATCTGAACTCACTCTGCACTTTGAGTGTAAGAACCCCCCCCCCCAAACTCTGCATTCTGTATGCAATGCACTCCTGGCATTTAATGCCCCTTTAAGACCCTCTCACTGTTAGTGAAATTGAAATAGGGGACCATGCACCTATTGAAAAAAGCCCTGATAACCAATATTGAAAAATAGAGAAAAAAAGCCCTGGTCACCAATATTGTTCAATGGACAGTATGTAAGCAGCTTGGTCAGGACACATTTTAGGAGGGATACACAAGGCAGGTTTTTAAATAGAAATGAATGTATTATCTGAACGATAGTAGCCATAAATAGGGCACAGTGATTGAACAGCATGTAAGCAGCTTGGAAATGCTGCAGTATTACAAAAAAAAAACAAGACAGGTATAATCTGGAAATTAAATTTAAATAAGAATTTGCCCTTTTTAGGATCTACTCTTGAAACACGACCATACATGTTTATCTGTAGTAATCAAATTATTTTCATTTTGGATCCTGCATGCACATCCAACAATCATCAGTTGTCTGGCAAACTTTTCACAGCCATTAAATCCCCCCCCCCCCCTCCAAAAAAAGTACAGATTTTTCATGGTATGATAATTACAAGACATCTATCGGGTACATCAATAACTCGTTTGGAAGTTTACTGGAATAGGCCATTTCTATCCCAGCATTTGGAGACATACATACTGTATATGTAAATAACATTTGAGCTCTTTGTAGCTGTCACCCAGCAGAGAATTCTTTTTTTTTTGTCTGCACCGTTTTCTATAGCTCTTCTTATCTGGCTATGCTTGTGCCATCTCCAACAAGAGATAGTAGTGGTTATACAGCATTCCACTTTCGATATTTAAATTATGTGAATTATTCAGAAAACCTGGTATCACATTTAAAATTTAAAATAGCTGCTGATCAGCAGACTCGGTAACCTAAGTTGAGCTTTGATGTTTCTGTGCTGGCTGGTTGAGCGAAGAAAATGAAAATAAACAGCAGACGTTTCCATGGGAACAGCCTTCTGCTCACCATGAGACGTTAACTACTAAATCTGTTCAATCTGCCAGGATAATGTGACTTACCCTTCAGCGCAGGACAGCGGAGGAAGAAATCACTCTTTTTAACAACCTTTTATATTAAAAAGAGGATTGCACCAACCTTACACTTTTAGACCGAGTATACGCTCTTTCTTAAAGCGAATGCATTTGCATTCCCCTAACCCCTTCCATCATGCCGCTTTGCCCAATTTCCATCTTCTAGTTTTCTGGGCCGCTTTTATGGCCTATCTAAGTGGCTACTGATCTTGATGGCCAAGCTCTCAAAACATTTCTTATAATATCTAGCTGTACCAGATCATTTCTGTTGATGTTTTATTCTTAATAGAAGCACAAAGCCTGCAATTGCTAACCTCTCCTTCTAAAGATGCCATTAACCTGTCTATCATGGTGAACCCATGACGCATACACATACGCATACAGATCAGGACTTCTGACTTTATTTCAACTGCATGCTTGTTCTGGATTAAAGACTAAAAGTATTAAATTTGTCTTTAAAATAAATGGATCACTTTATTACAGTGTATGCAAATACTAAACGTATTAATTTTCATAATCACTTTTTATTAACCGTAGAACAAAACAACCTAGTTTCCCTTAGTTCCTTTTTGTGCACAAGAACACTTTGCCTATTTGTAACTCTCCCTTCCAGCATTGTCAGGCCTGCATCTCCTAGAACTTTACAGCCTTGACCTTTGCTTGCATTCAAATCCTCGTTTCACAGGTAGGAACTGTGAATGGGAGCCAGTAGTAAATGATTGACCTCCTCTTCAATTGGAAGCCTTGCTGTACTCCAGTCTCCCAGCAGTCCGGCATCATTACAAAGCTTTGCCCCAGAGAATCGATTGTGGCCACCATTCTTGCTGCAAAAATAGCATTTAGGGACAATTTAAAAAAGAAATCAGAAACATTTTACCTTGCATTTTTCAGGGGAGATTTGTAAAGGGAGGTTATTGACAGTGTTTGGGTTAATTACTGACTTAAAGGGTAACTCAACTTTCATGGGGAAAAAAAATAGCAAATAAAGAAAAAACAGCGTATACAATTGCGACACAAATCATATTATTATTGAATGTTATTATAAATGACCTTTCCTTTTCAATCTGCAGCTGCTGTAATTTTCTGAAAATGCAATATGGCTACCTGTTCTGTACACAGAATGTATACTGACCACACCCCAGAAACATCATTTCCTGCTTGTGTAATTGGCTCACCAATTTTCCCTGAAGTCTGCACTAACATACAAGTCAGATTTCAGGCATCCCCTGCAACAAAAATGTCATTTTTGGTGAGATACTCCTAATAGGAACACGTGTAAAGGGATGCAGGCCCAGCAGATTTAATCAGTAGCGCTATGCAGCTGCAACAGCTGATAGATAATTATGAAACCATTCTCCCATTAGACCCACTCAGCACAGAGGAACAAATAATGATTTCTTCAGAATAACAAAAGGTAGGAATCTGCAACAAAGTTTGTTAAAGACCTTGTAATGTACATAGATCACCCATAGGGGAATGTTTTTTTCTCAACAAAAGTGGAGTTACGCTTTAAAGCTAATAGACTAACCCAGATGGCAAGCAATTGTGCTGCAAGTTTGAAAATGACTTGCTAAGCTATTGCTAGACTTGCTAGGCTTCACAAGTTTGTTGCACAGTTGCAGGAAATCCGCATTGCATGGCCACTGGATCAATTTCCTTTGCAAACTTTCTGCTATTCTGCTGCAAGTTCTGGTTCAGTTAAGGTGTGCAATAGTCATCCCACCACAGGGGTCACTGTTGCTGAATTTTTATGCAGTAGACTTGCAGAACTCTTGCTGTAGACTCACCACTGCATCTTTGCCCTTGCTAGAGACTTGCCATGCACATTTGTTACAAATTGGAAAAGTGCCAACTAGAACTTGTACTTCAAGTACTCTGCAAGTGTACAACTTGCCAGTGAAAATGTGCAGCAAGTTACAGACTTACAATTCAACACTGCCACAAATTTGTGGCAAGTTATTCTTGCTAATTGCTATCTGGGAAGTAACGTTCAGTCAACCAGCATTTCCAGAAAGGGAAGAGCAATAACAACTTTTTTGGGGGTTTTTTGCCTTCCCCTGGATCAACTGTGCTTATAGCATTGTGTATATGGGATTGTATGTATTTCTATTACAATTGTTTTTTTTTTTTTTTTTGTTTTTTTTTAAGAATGAAAATTAGAACTTTTGACAGGTTTTTATTACAATCTGTCTCAGTTTTGGGGGCTATCCCTTTCACTTTCTATCCCTATGCCCTAAACGTGGAGCTAAATAACTCAATTTAACAGTTTCAAAAAAAGTTACAGTCCCAGCATGTGGGAAATGCACATTTGCTTGGTCTTTTAACCAAACTGTAAACCCATCAAATGGCTGGTGTCATAACTGATCACATGTGGCAGTTGCGGATCAGGGGCTAAGATGGGAGCTTCCTTGGCTGAAAAGGATTGGAGGGTTTACTGTAGTTCTGGTTCAAGACAAGAAATGAGAGGAACTGGTACATAGGATAAGAAAGGAAAACACAGAATGCAAAAAACTAAATAGCAGAGGTTTCGCAGTTACACTTTTCACACTTGGGGGTAAGAATATGCATGCATCATACATACCAGGGGGAGTATAACTGGAGGAGTCAATGGTGAAGAAGGACCTGGGGGTTTTGGTAGATCATAAGCCTAATAATTGCATGCAATGCCAAGCTGTGATTTCCAAAGTGAGCAAAGTCCTTTCTTGTTATAAGAGAGGTATGGACTCCAGAGAGGGATATAATTTTGCCACTGTACAAATCATTAGTAAGATAAATACATAAGAGGTCCATATAGTGAACTCGGTGTTGAGTTATTCACTTTAAGGTCATCACAGAGGACAAGAGGGCACTCTTTACGTCTGGAGGAAAGGAGATTTAATCTCCAAATACAGAAAGGTTTCTTCACAGTAAGAGCTGTGAAAAAGTGAAAAAGACACCCTCGAGAGCAGGTTCTGGCCAGCTCAGTAGATTGCTTCAAAAGTTGACTGGATTCTTTCCCTAAATGTACAAAATATAACTGGGTACTAACATTTATAGGTAAAGTTGATCCAGAGATTATCCTATTGCCTACCTAGAGACCAGGAAGGATTTTTTCCCCTGATGGAGCAAATTGGATCATGCTTTGTGGGTTTTTTTTTTTTTGCCTTTCTCTAGATCAGTGTTTTTCAACCTTTTTTCAACCAAGGCACCCTTTACAATCTGTCAGAATCTCGAGGCACACCAACCAAAAATGTCGAAAAAATGTAATTGTTACTTACGTCAATGGGATACTTGAGCCAAAAAGACCCCAAATCTCTCCTTTACTTTTAAAAGCAAAAAAAAAAAAAAAAAAAGCAATCACCAATTTTTATGTACTATAATTATACATAAGATATGTGGGTTTTAAATACTGTATTATTGATAATGGAAACTGCAATTCTTTTTTTTTTGTGTTGAATGATGTGCAAGCAGAATACAACATTAAAAAAGAAGTGCAGTTTCCATGTATATTTATATTACTTAAAAAAAAAATTGGTGAAAACTATACTAGGTAAAGTTAATGACAGTCCATGTAATTCTCATGTAACTTTATAACTCACGAAGCTAGGAGTCACTGAAGAGCCTCCCTGTTATTCCTTTTCTCTGCCGTAACACGAAAAGCGTGCCAGCCAGCAGCAGCTCCCGGGACCCGCGCCTCTCACCTCCCAGCAAGCACTTGCCGATCCTCCCATAGCAACCAATGACGTCATCGGTTGGCACTACGTGGTCGGGAGGCTCGTACAGCTTCCCGAGCGTATGTGGCAGCGGGACGGGAATTTAGCTGTCCCTTCTGCCATAACCAAATGGAAAACTGTTTTTTTTTTTTATTAGATTGCTGCAAGGAAAACTTTTTAAAATAGGATTGCTGCAAACTGGGGTCATTTTGCCGCGGCACACTTGGGGACTCTTCACGGCACACCTGTGTGCCATGGCACACTGGTTGAGAAACCCTGCTCTAGATCAACTGTGGGTATAGGATTGTGTATATGGAATTGTATGATTTATTCCCCCCCCCCTTTTATTGGTTGAACTAGATGGACTTGTGTCTTTTTTCAACTTGACTATGTAATGCTGGCCATACACTATAGGAAAAATCGTTTGAACTAATATTCAAATAACAAACAATCAGCCAGGAGAGCAAACAATTTTGCCATCATGTAACGACCGAATTTTGATCGATAAATCGTTCAAAAGACATAAATTAATCAGTTTTTCGCTCATTTTGTCACATATACCTAGTGCAAACAGTTCGGGCGAGAAACACCTTAACCTTTCAATTTATCGTTCGTTTGGCAGAAATTTTCCAAACTTGTCCTTCAGGTTTTTTGTCTCAAAAATGTCACAACTGATTACCGATTTGTGGCTATTAGCTGGCTCAAAAACGAACGAACTGTCCAAATGACAGATTTTTGGTACAATTGTTTATCTAGTGTATGGGCACTATAACTATGTAACTATGTACCCCTTCCTATTCTACTGAAAGAAGTATTTTTGTTGCTGAGGTTGATATACTAAGAACAAAAAGGGTGATTAACTTTGTAAGGGAATCTTTTCCTAGGTTAGTAAAAGAGGTGTAAACTGGATTTTCACTGCATTCACTAAGGGAAAATTCCCTTGCAAACTAAACAACCCATTTGTCTTTAGTAATCCAATCTCTTTGTCTCTATTGGAGAAATTTCAAATGACTTATACCCTCTGACACCCCGTTACCATCTCTCTAATGGCTGGACACACAGCTGTAGAATCCATACCTGTACTTTATTATGGCATATCTCTAGAGCTGAGCAAGGCCATCGGTGCTGGAGAAACGTCTGCTTTAGAAGTAATAAATCACATGGAGACATGCAAACATGGCCTTTAACAATATATATTTGTGCAGACTACAGCTACTTCTGGACAGTGCACTCTGTTTACAGATTCCTGTTTGCATGTATCTTCTTGAGCATTCTAGTTATACTCTGTGACTGCCAGCAGCCAGATTTGTGGAGTATTTGCACCTGGTCCACAATCTGCAGTCATGAAATAACTCAATACACTGAACTCTGTGTATTCATGCTACATTTGTTGCCAGTCATTTAAATAAAGAATGTATGCAATTCATTCCCAACAAGGTTTCTTTACAATGTAACATAGTACAGAATGTCTTTTCTATTATTATTTATTATTTTTTTTTTTTTAAATAGATAATGGTGAGTAAACGGAGACATAAAAAAAGACAAAGACCAGCAAAATATCTGTTATTTTTCATTAAATCTTAAACTGTAACTTCCCCAAGTTTACATGAATTCACAGGCACAGGAAATAACTTACAAAATATACTTTTTTTTTTTCTAAAGCAGGGGTTCTGCTTCGGACCCCAATCCCAAGGTTGAGGCCCGAATTGGGTCATGGATGTGTTTGAATGAGCCACCACTCTTTGGCTAAGTAAGAAAGCAGCATCATTGGCAAGAGATACAGGGGTTCATTTACTATAGGTGGAAAAAGCAAAATCAGGCTACTTTCTGCATAGAAACCAATCCGCTTCCAGGTTTTATTGTCAAAGCTTTATTGAACAAGCTGAGGTTAGAAGCTGATTGGTTTCCATGCAGAAGTTAGCCTGATTTTGCACTCTCCAGCTTAAAGAGTAACTCCACTTATGTTAAAAAAAATCCCCTCTGGCTGATCTGTACATTGTAAGGATTATAACAAACTTTGTTGCAGATTCCTACCTTTTGTTATTCTGAAGAAATCCCTGTGTGTTCTTCTGTGCCTCTGTGCGGAGCAGGTCTAATGGGAATGGTTTTATAATTATCAGTCAGCTGTGGCAGCTGCAGGGTTCTAATGAGGAAAGCTGCTGGGTCTGCATCTCTTTAGTCATGTTCCTATTGGGAGTATCTCACCAAAAATGACATTTTTATTGCAGGGGATGCCAGAAATCTGACTTGTATCCCAGGCAGACTCCTGGGAAAATTGGTGAGCCAATCACACAAGCAGGAAATGATGTTTCTGGGGTGTGGTCAGTACACATTCTGTATACAGAACACCTCCAGGTAGCCATATTGCATTTCACTTTCAGAAAATTACAGTGGCTGCAAATTGAAAAGGAAAGCTAGTTTTAAAAACATTCAATTACAATATGATTTGTGTCGCAATTGTATACGCTATATCGTTTTTTCTTGATTTGATATTTTTGTCCCCCATGAAAGTGGAGTTACCCTTTAAGTAAATAAGCGCCCTTTCACATCGGCGCGATTTTGCTGGCAATTAGAGTGTCCCAGGGGATGCAACGCCGACTTTGCGGCACCTCACTGATTTCCAAAAGTAGTTCCTGCACTACTTTTGGAGACTTGAAAGACATCTGTGCAAGTTCATGCACAGATGTCTACTGAAGTCGCTCCCGAAGTCGGACTCATATGCGGCTTTGAAATCATGCGAGTTCAGGTGGAGTGGCACGGTGTTCAGTGTATTTTCACACATGAGACAGCACAGATCTGTATGGGGAGCTACATGTAAGTGTTCCTTAACCAGACAAGATTGTTAGGTGAAACGACCAGCGCTAGATCGAAATATCAAGTTAATACAATGAACATTTTTATTTTTTGGCTTAACTATAGTTTAAAGAAATAATGGGCACCCACAGCAATGAAATTACATTTAACAAGCAAAAAAAAGTTATCCTCTTCCAGACCACCCACCGTGTATTTACGTCGGTACTGGATCACTTTTAGGGGCAGCGGGAGAGGTGCCCCCCCCTCACTCCCGCTGCTTCCCATTCGTTTTCCCTGCTTACCAGTGCCGTTGGTAGTGGCGAAAACGACCTAACCCTGTGCAGAGTTGGGCAGGAAGTCAAGTGAGGGCAAGATGGCCCCCAATCGACTCTATGCCCCTAGAGGACCGAAGCAACGTCAAATGACACTTCCGCCCAACTGCCTTAATGGGCCAATTTTTTTTTTTATTAGAAAAAATAAAATTACATTTTATATTTTTTATTTTCTTTTAAGTAGGGTTGAGCAAACACGAACTGTATTGTTCGGGATTGTACCGGACTTTTGGTTGTTCGGTACCTGGACACGGACCCGAACATTTTACTGTATGTTCGGGATACAGTCCGTTGTTCGGTAATTTATTTCATGTTTTGGCGCAGTTTTAATGGCGCAGTTTCAACAGCTGCAGGGCAGCCAATCAACAAGCGTTTAACCACTTAAGCCCCCGAGGATTTTCCTGCTCAAAGACCAGGGCCAATTTTGCGATTCAGCACTGCATGACTTTAACGGACAATTGCGCGGTCGTGCGACGCTGTACCCAAATTAAATTTACGTCCTTTTTTCCCCACAAACAGAGCTTTCTTTTATCACTGTGCGATTTTTTGATCATGCGCTATAAACAAAAAAATAGCGACAATTTTGCAAAAATAACAATATTTTTTATATGAAATTCCCCCCCAAAAAAATGTAAAAATCAATTTTTTTTAACATTTTAGGCCAATTTGTTTTCTGCTACATATGTTTGGTAAAAAAAAATTGCAAAAAGCGTATTTTGATTGGTTTTCGCAAAAGTTATTGCGTTTACTAACTAAGGGAAAGATTTTTGTCATTTTTATTGTTTTTTTTAACGAGTAATGGTGGCGATCTGCGATTTTTTTTGCGGGACTGCGACATTGCGGCAGACAGATCGTACCCTTGACTGACATTTTTGACACTTTTGGGGGTACCAGTGACATTACTTCAGTAATCAGTGCTATACATATGCACTGTTACTGTAAAAATGACACTGGCAGGGAAGGGGTTAACTTTATTTGAGAAGGAGGGGTTAAGTGTGTCCCTAGGGGCGTGATTCTAACTGTGGGGTCTGTGAGCGAGCGGGAGCGCGCCTCCAGCGGCGCGCGCTCGCTCCCTAGAGCCTCACAGGCTAGCAACGTAGTACTCCGTCACTTTGCCTGTGAGGGGCTGACTGCCAACGTAAATATTCGTTAGGCAGTCGGCAAGCGGTTAACCACTTAAGGACTGCAAGATTTTACCCCCTTAATGACCAGGCCGTTTTTTGCGATACGGCACTGCATTACTTCTACTGACAATTGCGCGGTCATGCTACGCTGTATCCAAATAAAATTGATGTCCTTTTTCCCACAAATAGAGCTTTCTTTTGGTGGTATTTGATCACCTCTGTGATTTTTATTTTTTTGCGCTATAAAATAAAAAAGTGACTATTGTGAAAAAAAAAATATTGTTTACTTTCTGCTAGAAAACATTCCCAATAAAAAAAAAAATGTAAAAATCAAATTTTTTCATCATTTTAGGACAATGTGTATTCTGCTACATATTTTTGGTAGAAAAAAATCCCAATAAGTGTATATTGATTGGTTTGCGCAAACGTTATTGCGTCTACAAACTAGGTGAAAGATTTATGTCATTTTATTTATTTATTTTTCTAACTAGTAATGGCAGCGGTCAGCGATTTTTAGCAGCACAGCGGACTTAGCCCCTCAGCCATGATTGGCCAAAGGCACTCTGCCTTTGGCCAATCTTGGCTCTGACAGAACATTTTGCTGTGATTGGTTAAAGCATACAGGTCAGGTGCAAATCACCAGCAATCAATGCAATGCAACAGAGCAATGCATTATTATGGGGGCGCTCATCGGAGGGTGAACTTCTCACTAAGCACCCCATTTGTTTGCGTGTTCAGCGAACACACAAACAGCTGATGTTCGAGTCGAACTTACGTTCGACTGGAACACAGAGCCCATTCCTAGTTTTATTTTTTTTAACAGTCATCATTGTTGGCTTTGACATTTTGGTAAAAATGATTTTCTTGTGTTCCAGTACAGTAACCACTTTCCCATTTGGATCCTCAAAATAAAACGTTTAAAAACCTCTGTTGTAAATGGTTTTTAAAGTAGGCTTACTATTTTTTTATATTAGGTGCATGCATGCTAAGCAATGTGCTGATGCAACACTTCTACGTATCTTTTACCTCTTGACAGTGGTCACGGTGCTCCACCCAACAATCCCTTCATCGCATTTCTCTCTAGAAAGACAGAGCCATCTTTGTTCAGGCAGCATTCATTTTTAGAAGAAATGCTGGCTCAGAAATGAAATGACAAATTACACAAATCCTAGCATCTGTTTGGACTCTGTTAACAAATGTCTGACACTGGCCAGCCTCCTTCTCAACTTGTGACTTTCCACAGAGTTGGTGTTGCAGTTTGATCATAGGGTGAGACTGAGGAAATGCTTTTTCCTGCCTGAGCAAACCGGTTACATCATCTCAACCTAGGCACAGACACATGACTGGAACTCAGTGTGCTCTTTAATGATAAAATAAACTGGGTCAGCATTACATTCAGTCATCAAGCATATTTAAGAAGGTCAGTATTGGCTGCCATCATATTTCTCGCATGACCAGAGTCTTACAGTATGGTACAGTGCCAAGGTTTAGTAAGGCTAATGACGCATAAACAGGTGATAGTTTCACCCAAAACTATAGTGCTAGCTGAGACTCAAGCGTAAAATATACCTAAACTAAGGCTGGGTTCACATTGTTGCATTTTGTGTTCAATTCTTTTTAGTCAATAAGGAAAAGACATAAGAACAATACAACACAATCAAAAACACAGGAAGTATTCCTAAAATGAGCAAAATAAAAAACCTTAAGAAACCCTAAGAGCTTCATTCTGTAAAGGCCACAAAAAAAAAAAAAAACATTAAAGGAATAACACTTTGCTACAATGTAAAGTAGTGAGTGTACAGCTTGTATAACAGTATAAATTTGCTGTCCCCTCAAAATGTCTCAATGCACAGCCATTAATGTCTAAACCGCTGGCACAAAAACTGAGTTCACCCCTAAGTGAACATGTCCAAATTGAGCCCAATTACCCATTTTCCCTCCCCGGTGTAATTAGTGTTACAAGGTCTCAGGTGTGAATGGGGAGCAGGTGTGGTAAATTTGGTGTTATCGTTCTCATTACTACTCTACTGGTCACTGGGAGTTCAGCATGGCACCTCATGGCAAAGAACTCTCTGAGGATCTGGAAAAGAATTGTTGCTCTACATAAAGATGGCCTAGGCTATAAAAAGATTGCCAAGACCCTGAAACTGAGCTGCAGCACAGTGACCAAGACCATACAGCGCTTTAACAGGACAAGTTCCACTCAGAGCAGGCCTTGCCATGGTCGACCAAAGAAGTTAAGTGCACATGCTCAGCGTCATATCCAGAGGTTATCTTTGGGAAATAGACGTATGAGTGCTACCACCATTGCTGCAGAGGTTGAAGGGGTGGGGGGTCAGCCTGTCAGTGCTCAGATCATACGCCGCACACTGCATCAAATTAATCTGCATGGCTGTCGTCCCAGAAAGAAGCCTCTTCCAAAGATGATGCACAAGAAAACTCACAAACAGTTTGCTGAAGACAGGCAGACTAAGGATATGTTTACTGGTACCATGTCCTGTGGTCCGATGAGACCAAGATAAACTTATTTGGTTCAGATGGTGTCAAGCGTGTGTGGCGGCAACCAGGTGAGAAGTACAAAGACAAGTGTGTCTTGCCTACAGTCAAGCATGGTGGTGGGAGTGTCATGGTCTGGGGCTGCATAAGTGCTGCCGGCACTGGAGAGCTACAGTTCATTGAGGGACCCATGAATGCCAACATGTACTGTGACATACTGAAGCAGAGAACGATCCCCTCCCTTCGGAGACTTGGCCGCAGGGCAGTATTCCAACATGATAACGACCCCAAACACACCTCCAAGATGACCACTGCATTGCTAAAGAAGCTGAGGGTAAAGGTGATGGACTTGCCAAGCATGTCTCCAGACCTAAACCCTATTGAGCATCTGTGGGTCATTCTCAAACAGGAAATGGAGGAGAGCAAGGTCTCTAACATCCACCAGCTCTGTGATGTTTACATGGAGGACAAGAGGACTCCAATGGCAACCTGTGAAGCTCTGTTGAACTCCATGCCCAAAAGGGTTAAGGCAGTGCTGGAAAATAATGGTGGCCACACAAAATATTGACACTTTGGGCCCAATTTGGACATTTCCACTTAGGGTTTTACTCATTTGGTTGCCAGTTGTTTAGATATGAATGGATGTGTGTTAAGTCATTTTGAGAGGACAGTAAATTTACACTGTTATACAAGTTGTACACTCACTACTTTACATTGTAGCAAAGTGTCATTTCTTCAGGATAAACCCTCTTGAAAACATAAGTACCTTTTTTATTCTTCCTCCCAATTATGGTCTAAGGCAGTTATGGCGAACCTTGGCACCCCAGATGTTTTGGAGCTACATTTCCCATGATGCTCATGCACTCTGCAGTGTAGTGAAGCATCATGGGAAATGTAGTTCCAAAACATCTGGGGTGCCAAGGTTAGCCATCACTGGTCTAGGTAGGGTCTACCTGGTCTCTCTGCCTAGTCTCTGGCCCCCATCTCATCCCTGCTAAGGCTGGGCTTACATTGTTGCATTGCGGTAACATACACATTAGCGTAACACATACAGTGCGTATAGAAAAGAACCACCTACCTTTTAAAATATTCGCATTTTGTTGCTTTGCAGCCTGAAATAAAGACAGACACAGTTTGTGTTTTATCCAGCTGTATTTACTAGCGCAGCTTGTAACATCTAAGTGAAAGATATAACACCAACATGTGAAAACAAAAACAAATTTCAAAAACAGAATCATTGAGTTGAAAAAAAGGATCACCCCCCCCCCCCCCTTATGTCAGTATTTTGTTGGACCACATTTTGCTTAATTACAGCCTTTAGTCTGTTGGGATATGTCTATACTAACTTTGCACATCTAGACTTTGCAATATTTGTCCATTCTTCTCTGCTCAAGTTCAGTTAAATTTGATGGTGACGGTTTGTGGACTGCAGTCTTCAAGTCATTCCACAGATTTTCTATGGAATTTAGGTCTAGGCTCTGACTAGGCAATGCAAGGACATTCACCTTTACAAGAAATGGGCAATTTGGGACTTTGTGTGAGAACTGGCGAGCACTGCTCAGTGTCTCCATCCCTGTGAATAGTCAATTGAAAAGCAAGATGGGATAAATGAAGGTGTGTGAAAAACAGCCGGTCCCTAGTTTGAAATACTTACCCACCAGTCTGCTAACAAACCAAAATAAACCTGTCTAACAATAGAAGTTAAAAGCAGGAGTTTAGTTAACACACATTTGCAAATGCATGCGGAAGCTGCAAGGCCAAACAACAAGGCATCCTGCGTTTCTTGCAGAACCTAACACTAAATAACACTACTCAACCTGAGTGTCCAAGTGTCTTCACAAAAGGAAGTACATGCTTGCTAATGGATGGATGGGAAACAGATGGGATTGGAGACCTCCCAATCCTCCCCCACCTGCTCCAATCCATGACTGGCAATGAAAAACACATGGCTGTATAAAAGACCATGGGGTGCAAACTAAATGTGATCAGCTGGGAAACACACACCCCCATCCCTTTAGTAAAGATGCCATAGGCAAATGGGGACTTTGAGTGAGACACCCGCCTGTAAAGCAAGCGTCTCCATCCCTAGTAAGATACAAGAAATGGGCAATTTGGGACTTTGTGTGAGAACTGGCGAGTACTGCTCAGTTTGTCTCCAATCCCATCTGTTTCCCATCCATCCAGTTCTCACACAAAGTCCCAAATTGCCCATTTCTTGTATCTTACTAGGGATGGAGACGCTTGCTTTACAGGCGGGTGTCTCATTCAAAGTCCCCATTTGCCTATGGCATCTTTACTAAAGGGATGGGGGTGTGTGTTTCCCAGCTGATCACATTTAGTTTGCACCCCATGGTCTTTTATACAGCCATGTGTTTTTCATTGCCAGTCATGGATTGGAGCAGGTGGGGGAGGATTGGGCGGTCTCCAATCCCATCTGTTTCCCATCCATCCATTAGCAAGCATGCACTTCCTTTTGTGAAGACACTTGGACACTCAGGTTGAGTAGTGTTATTTAGTGTTAGGTTCTGCAAGAAACGCAGGATGCCTTGTTGTTTGGCCTTGCAGCTTCCGCATGCATTTGCAAATATGTGTTAACTAAACTCCTGCTTTTAACTTATATTGTTAGACAGGTTTATTTTGGTTTGTTAGCAGACTGGTGGGTAAGTATTTCAAACTAGGGACAGGCTGTTTTTCACACACCCTCATTTATCCCATCTTGCTTTTCAAAGGACATTCACCTTTTTCTCCTTCAACCACTGTGTGGCCATCTTTGCTGTGTGCTTTGGGTCATTGTCATGTTGGGAGGTAAACCTTCTTCCCATTGACAACATTCTGGCAGAGGGCAGCAGATTGTCCTCAACCATTTTGCCCCATCGATTTTTCCTTCTATCCTGACAAGTGTTCCAGTTCCTGCTGCAGAGAAACACCCCCATAACAGGATATTACCACCTCCATGCTTTACTGTAGGAATGATGCTATTTAGATGGTGAGCTGTATTGGATTTCTGCCAGACTTATTGTTTGATGTTGAGGTCAAGTGATTTAATTTTCTGGCATATTGCAAAGTCCAGATGTGCAAAGTTAGTAGAGACATACCCCAACTGACTAAAGGCTGTAATTAAAGCAAAAGGTGGCATAAGTCATCCTTTTGCTAACTCAGTGTTTCTGTTTTTGAATTTTTTTCTGACATGTTGGTGTTATAACTTTTACTTGGATGCAATAATTTGCACTAGTAAATACAGCTGGGGAAAAAATGGTCTCTGTCTTCATTTCTGGCTGCAAAGCAACAAAATGTGAATATTTTAAAGGGGGTGATTTTTTTTCTATACCCACTGTACAAATGCACGTTTTGCCAATTGGCATGCTGCTGTGCCATTCATTCTTAATGGCACCCCAACACACCTTTTCAGCAGAAATGCATTGCAGTGCACCTCAACTCGGGGTAATGTCCATTGGAATACCTTTACACAATGCACATTTACACACAAATAATTCATCCTAATGTCCCTCAACAGTGAGAACCCAACCTTGAACTTGTGTTTTCAATTTTTGATAGCTGTTCTATTTTTGGTTGTTTTCGCTGTTCAAAGTTGTGACATTTTTATCTGACCATTGTCCCCAGGACTAAAAGTGAGGGAAATAGGAATAGGATGAGAAATTTCAATGGGGACACATGTTCTGGTTAGAAATGCTTAAAAAAGCATTTCCCTCTCTTTTGGTTTTGGCTTTAGGTTCACTTTTATTAATTTCCCTGCTTTTTGTTTGTGCTTTTACTATTAGAAATTAATATGTACTAGAAATATTGCTAGTCACTACAACATGATTATTGATATGTTAAATGAGTTCTAACTGGTTTCTAGCTTATTCTATTGCACACAACACCAATTCAGAAAACAGAGTATGGGTGCATAGAGATCTTATTGATCCTTCGGTGAATGCAATTAAAGCAGTGTTCTATTTAGGGCAGTATTATATTGATTTCTGAGAGGAGCTTGTTGGGCTTATTTGTTCTTCCAAATGGTTTGTATACTTTTGGAAAGGCTTTTGGGTATTTTCGTTTTTCATCTTGTGTTGAATAATATTTTTTCATATCAGTATTGAACAGGCTTCGTTTCTGTCTTTGTTCTATGTAAGTCTTCAGGCAATGGGACTGGCACACAGGATAGCTGTGCTTATCACATCAATGTTCTCCCCAAGGCCCTTTCTACCTGATTGTGTTGGCTGGCTGCCTGCTGAAGCTGCTAGTGGGGAACTTTTCACTGGAGTGCTGCCTGCTTAAGCCGTGGTGATGCACGTCATGGTGGCATCTAATTCATGGCTGTGAGAAAGGAGTCGGGGTTGGATTTCTCTGACATAACAGCTGTGATGTCCTCGTGTAGGTAAACTTACCTGGACTCCTCTCAATGATCAAGTGAAAGCCTCTCTGGGAAGAAATTGACTCCCAGGAAAAAAATGCATCTCCTGTGGGTCTGGACATCTTCTTATACATTTGCAAACCACACTTGGATCTTTTGAGTCACTTGTGCAAAATTGCATTATGTATAGCATATGTTAGGTCAAACTCTGCATACCCAAAGGAAATAACTTTAACATCTGATATACTGAGAATGTACTACAAGAACATATCTGCTTCTACATTCTGCTTTCTTAAAGTAGAAGTTCAGCTTTAAATTAACTGTAGTACCCTCCTAGGTAGGTGCTAGGAAAAAGCATCTATTTGCTCCCTCTGCTTATCAGGGGAGCCTGATCTGTTAGTTTGCCTGTCATATGTTTCCAGGTGTGATTCACTGGGTCTGAGGTAGTGTCCCCACTGCATCCAATAAGGGAGCTTGTTGGACGGTGGAAGAAACCCAGCCAGTGACACATCAGGTTTTTTGACAGTCCCAGTGGGACAGCATTCCTGCAATGCATCCTGGGATTGATCATAAATACTGAGGGGACATGTGACAGGGCATCTTTGGGTGGGAAGCCAAGTCCCAGGAGGAGGTGGACGGCTGTCTCTCCTCCTGCAGGTGTGAGGAAGGTGGTTCAGGCATTCGGCCTTGTGAATCAGGTGTGGAGCTGAGCTGCAAAGAGTGCTGACAGTGGAGCTTCTGGCAGAGTCTCTTGCGAAAAACAGTGTCCGTGAGTACTAGGAGATTTGCCTAAGGGTCTGCCCAGGAAGGGGGGCTACTCCAGTGAAGTCAAGGGATCAAGGAGCTAGCTCACACAGGGAGTGATACAGTAAAGGAGGTGACGTGTAGAGAACCCTGAAGTATAGGAACAAAGGGGGTGCCAGGAAGGGCCCTGTAGAGTGTTCTGCAATACAGTCAAGTTTACCTCAATAGTTAATTAACTACTTCTTCACCACTACTGACAAGGTGAAGCAGCAGCCTTGCCGCATTCAGCAATTTTCAGTTGTCCCAGCAGATTGTGCATAGTTTTACAAGTTGGAGTATCCCACTCAGCCCCTTCTCTTATCCAAGTTCTCAATAAAAACACAAAACCCAAAGCTAATGGACTGTTTCCTGACTGAGCTAAACACTTGGGAAAATGTTGAACTGTCATGCTGTTGCTAAACCCAGGGGAACCTGTAACCAGCAGCTCCCAAGGGAGTAGTGCTACATAACTAACTCTAAATCTACTAACAGCCAGATTCTAAGACTGACCTATCAAGCCCTGTAAAGAAAAAAATGCTATACATACCTTTTCTGAAGCCATTTCAGTCCAGTCCCATGCTGAGCTGTCAGCAGTGGCATCTATGTGTAGGACTGTGCCGAAGAGGCAGCCGACAATGGAAGCCCCATAGTAACTCTATAGGTGATGTCCCTTCTTAGGCATTTCCCAGTCTTTCTCGGCTGTCTCCTGCACAGAGCTTCTGCCACTGGAGATCAGACTGGGTCGGTTTCAGAATGGGTGTGTATAGCGATTTTTTCTTTACAGGGCTAGATAGGCTAGTCTTAGAATGTGGCTGCGAGAAGATTTAGAGATATATAGACCTTAAATGTTAAACTGACCATTAAGCTGATGTTTAACACTTCAGTCTAACTTTAGGGCAACCTCAGATGTAAACTAATGCCTAATATTTGCCAATATCTCCTAGCATCTCTGCTGAACACCTAAACCTGAAAATGAACCCTTAAGCCAAATATTTGAGTTTGGGCTCTCCTGCTTTATAAAAAAACAGTTTACAGGTATTGCTAATTCCCAGCACATTCCAGCGCTGCCCTTCATGGCCTCCTCCACCACTGTCTACTGGACCTCTTCAAGTTCATTGACATCCAGTGTTATTTAACTCGGTGCTTTGAGCCCAGGCTGTCATGGACACACCCCCTAGAATGCTGCATAGAGTGGCCACTTCACATCACAATGTTAATGTCATTCTCTGCAACAAGAACTGTCCATCGTCATTGAAGTCAAAGAGCTCTGGTTGCCACATGACCAGCCATAAAAAGCCTAGAATTTAGGTATGAATAGTGGAAACGTAAAAATGGGGAAGGGTTCAATGGAGGGGTGTCGAGAGGGCTATCCAAACTGCAGATGGGCTTCACAATAAGCTATTCTTTGCATTGAGCATTGCAATTTCTTTTTTTTTTTTTTAGATTTTAGGTAATTTAGGATGAGCATTTTGTCACCACCTGGGTACTCCATCTGACTGAACTGCAAAACAATTCCACAGAGAACCCTTAACATTTTTGTTCTGTTAATCAGTAGGTTCTTGACATAATGCAAGCTTGTTAGCTTATATTGCAGATGCCAAGCCTTTGTGATGTAAATGGCAAATATTATGTGGAGGTCATGAATATCACAAATTATGGAAAAATGTGATGTAAATTGCTTAATACAAATTGCATTCTATCATCCTTGGTTAAGAGATGTGGTTAAGATATAAATTAGATATTGAGATATTGACGCAGTATTGGCCAGCTACCCATTTTCTGCGATTACTTTCCTCCCATTTATTTTACATATCTACATTATCCTGATTATACCAGCACAGCTCTCAGATTACATATTCAATAATGAAAGTAACATAGGTCTCAATCCACAGGAAAGTGTTATACAAGACTGAATAACCTTACCTGCAGTAGTATTTATGTGCTGCTGTGCTTTGCTTTTAGCCTGGGGGGTTTTTCATTTATATGCAGATAGATTCCCTAATAACATATATGGCATAGCATGCAGTTAGAAATTGTTTCTAATTTCTGTGAACAATGTGTAATTGCCTGATATCAGAAACCGTTAAAGTCCCTGCATTAATATTCTGCCCATATGTACACATCCACAGCTCTCAATTGTTGGAAGCAGAGTATTTTAAAAGACGAAGAGCAGAAATGAATACAGATTAGCTGTAAATTGGTGTTTTTTACTTCTGAAATTTGGTGTGGTTGTTTTTTTGAAAATGGACATTTTGGGGGAAAAAAATAAAAAATGTTGGTATATTTTCAGCATCTCTAACTTTACTGTGTGGGATTTCCGCACTCTCTATCAGACCCAAACTGCAATTGGATCATGACGCCTAAACTCAGCCCAACCCAAACCTAACCCATAGGCCTTTCTTATAAATGTTACTATAGGCAAAACAAAAAAAAATAGGTTAATATGGTTATTAAATATTATTATGGTTAATAATATGGTATTAAAATTGTAAAAAAAATTGCAAGCAGACTATGCCTATTGCAGAAGAGACCTGCTATGTCTGTGCAATAGCACACACCTGCCTGCCTGCTCACAGTCTTCTATTGAATGTATATTGAGCTTGTGCATAACCATTTCAGTTTGCATTCCCCGCACCCTCTAGCTTTGCCGAAATGACTGACTCTTGTGCGCATGCCAATCAAGAGGCCAAAAACCCAACACCCAGAAGTAGCCAGGGAGAAAATCGTAGCAAGTAACCACTGCGTCGCAGAAAGGTGGAGATCAAGATCTTGGAGGTTTAGTTCCACTTTAATGAACTGGTCTGTTAATAGCATTAACAAAGCAGTTTTTGTTTCTCTGGGGAAGTCCGCCCTATAACCTGGTTTTATTACCTGTTGATCCGCCTAGTATACAATATCTCACAAAAGTGAGTACACCCCTAACATTTTTGTAAATATTTTATTATATATTTTCATGTGACAACACTGAAGAAATTACACTTTGCTATAATGTAGTGAGTGTACAGCTTGTATAACAGTGTAAATTTGCTGTTCCCTCACTATAACTCAGCACACAGCCATTATTGTCTAAACCGCTGGAAACAAAAGTGAGTACATCCCTAAATGAATATGTCCAAATTGGGCTCAAAGTGTCAATATTTTGCGTAGCCACCATTATTTTCCAGCACTGCCTTAACCCTCTTGGGCGTGGGGTTCACTAGAGTTTCACAGGTTACCACTGGAGTCCTTCAGAGCTGTTGGATGTTAGAGACCTTGCACTCCTTCACCTTCCATTTGAGGATGTCCCACAGATTCTCAATAGGGTTTAGGTCTGAGACACGCTTGGCCAGTCCATCACCTTTACCCTCAGCTTCTTTAGCAAGGCAATGGTCATCTTGGAGGTGTGTTTGGGATCGTTATGTTGGAATACTGCCCTGCGGCCCAGTCCCATGGTGATCCCATAAAAGTGATCCCATGGCGAATCTCCTGCGGGGACCACTTTTATGGTAAAGCGGAACCCCCGCCGTTTAAAAATATATCGGAGTTATGGCAGCTATCTGCTGCTATAACCCTGGTATTTAATGTCAAAGTAGCGATGTAAATACGCGGTGAGCTTACAATCTAAGGTCCCTAACTCACATACTAGGGTCACTTTAGACAGGGGCCAATTTTGGGGGAAAAAAATAAAAAATGTTGGTATATTTTCAGCATCTCTAACTTTACTGTGTGGGATTTCCGCACTCTCTATCAGACCCAAACTGCAATTGGATCATGACGGGAGGAAACCGGAGTAACCAGAGGAAACGCATGCAGGCACAGGAAGAACATGCAAACTCCAGGCAGGTAGTGTCTTGGTTGAGATTCGAAACGGTGACCCTAATGCTACTAGGTGGAAGTGCTAGCCACTATGCTGCCCGGTGCGTTTGCAGTACCATGTGATCCAGTTGCAATGCGTTTTTAAAAGTAGTGCATGTACTACTTTTGGTGTGATTTCAGCCAATTCTAATGATTAGGTTGAAAATCGCACCACACTGAATTGTACAGGAACAATGACTGCGTTCCTATGCTATTCAGATGTGAACTGGCCCTTAAATTGGTTCTAAATCACAGCTGTTGTAAAAAAAAAAAAAAAAACCTGCAAGACAATGGCATATTGTGCTAGTATGCATCGTATGACATCCTCCCCCCGCTCTTTCTTCTGGGTTTGCGCGCCCCGGCTATGTGATTTGCCGGCGCTGCGATTATATCAATTTTAATATAGGCTTCCCTGTACTGTAGGTAAAAAAATGACCAAATGGAGTTTATTACCGCTCTAAAGTAAAAGACAAATTAAAGACCAACTCCAACTAACACTTTTAAGCAGTAACAACAGCAAATGTTGTAAAATGGGGAGCATATCTGCTGTTTTAACCCATTGATGTCTTGCTCAGGGGATACATATGGCCCACTGGAGTCCTGTATCGTGGATTCTTTGCAATAAGATAAAAAACCTTCTGTGTGTAGCAGCCCCCCTCAGCCCCCCTAATACTTACCTGAGCCCCATCTCTATCCAGCAATGTCCACGAATGCCTCAGCTGTCCGGGACTCTCTCTCCTAATTGGCTGGGACAGAGCAGCGGCCCTCATTGGCTCCCGCTACTGTCAATCAAACTCACCTAATCAGGAGGGAGAGGGGCAGGACCAAACTGCAGCTCTGTGTCTGAATGGACACACATAGCTGCAGCTCGGCTCGGGTGGCCCCATAGCAAGCTGCTTGCTGTGGGGGCACTCAACAGGAGGGAGGGGCCAAGAGCTCCAGCCAGGGACCCAAGAAGAGGAGGATCTGGGCTGCCCTGTGCAAATCCAACTGCACAGAGGAGGTAAGTATAAAATGTTTGTTATTTTAATAGAAAAATAAAAATCACCTTAACCACTCCGGACCGCACACCACATATATACTGCGACAGCCACACCAAAATGTATGGTACTGTGGTGCCATGTATTTTAGTACCCATAAACCACATGCATTCTTTAATGTATCTTAGGTGTCATTAACAATTAATGGCACCCATGCACATCTAAAGAATGCAGTGCATTCCCCAGTGATGTAAATGTGGCCTAAGGGATTAAAATAGCTGCTGAATTTGACTAACTACTTGCTTCCCAAGCCAATTCTGACACTTCGCTTCTACATATAAAAATCTACTTTTTTTTGCTAGAAAATTACTTAGAACCCCCAAAGATTATATACATATTTTATTTTTAGCAGAGACCCTAAAGAATAAAATGGTGGGTGTTGCAATTTTTTATGTCACACAATATTTGCACAGCGGCTTTTTAAACGCTATTTAAAAAAAAAAAAAAAACACTTTCATGAACTAAAAAAAAAAAAAAAAAAAAACAACACTAAAGTTAGCCCAATTTTTTTTATAAAATGTGAAAGATGATGTTACGCCAAGGAAATAGATACCAAACATGTCACGCTTTAGAATTGCATCTGCCTGTGGAATAGTGGCAAACTACGGTGCTTAAAATTCTCCATAGGTGATGCTATAAATGCCTTTACAGATTACCAGTTTAGAGTTGTACAGGAGGTCTGGTCCTAGAAATATTGCTCTCACTCGCAACAATACCTTACATGTGTGGTGCGAGCACTGTTTACATATGCATTTGGGAGTAACGTATGCATTTACATTTGCGCGTAAGTACTGTGGAACGGTGGTGCTTAAAATTTTATTTTTTTTACATTTATTTTATGCAAATTTTTTTTTTTTTTTTTTACAGTAACTTTATTGCTATCACAAAGGATAAACAACATCCCTTGTGACAGCATGGGCGTGAGAGGTCCTCCTATGGAGAGATTTGGGGTCTTTTATACCCCAAATCTCTCCTCTGGCCCCCCTTGCAGCCGATCAGACCGAGATTGGTCCGATCGGCTGCTTCTCTGGCCGCTGGTCACCAGTTAAACAAAGAGGGGGAACTGGAAGTGACGAACTACTCCTCGCTCCCGGTTTCCAGGGTTACAGAGAGAGAGAATGACCTAAGTTCCTCTCTCTGTACCGGACAGCCATTGCCGCTGGCCGCGTCACTCTAGAGCACCGCGATCCTACGGTAGAGCCCGGGAGAGGCAGCGGCTGGAGGGGGGGGGGGGTGGGACCTCCTTCTGCCACCCGCAGAAGTGATTGAGTGGCTAATTAGCCACTTGGATCACTTCTGCCATTACTCAGAATCACCGTCTGCAAAGAATGATACTAGAATGATGCCTGTAGGTGCAGGAATCATCTCGGTATAACCACTAAAACCCAAGGACATACAGGAATGTCCATTTGGGGGAAGCAGTTAAAAAATACAAAGAGTTTATGGTGCTTTAAATGTCTTTTGTTTCAAAACAGGACTATTTTAATCAACAAAATGTTCAGTTTTTGCAAGGGGCAAGGGGCAGAACATTTCAAATAAACTTGGATTGACAAAGTGGTGATAGTGCTTTTACATTTCTCCCAGTAACCCTGAATGGTTTATTTAGCGCTCAGACTTTTTCTTCTGTTCCAGACAGTTGGTCAAAGTCTAAAACTACTTATAGGCACATTGGCTGCTGTCCAGCACTGGGGATTTTGATGTTTTTTTTTTTTTTTTTTTTATATATTTGGACAATGTCAGAAGCCCTCATGTCTAAGCCTTCCTAGTGTCCTCTGAGTATAAGCAGTGGTGCTCAGTCAGGCTAAGCTTTAAAAAAAAAAAAAAAAATTAATAACTCTTAAAAGCACATGTACACCTTATAAATGAAATCTGGTTTGCTTAAGCACTGTGTGTCATATATATATGTATATATATATATATATATATATATATATATATATTTTTTTTTTTTTTTTTTTTAGATTTTTTTTTTCAGATTTTTTTTTTTTTGCTTTCCTTTTTTGTTGCTTTTACCCTTTGTTGCATCTCAGTGCTGCCAATCCCTTGTCAGTTGCCAACAGTTTGCAGCAACTTTGTATCTACAGGCACTTCTCTAGTGATGGTTGTACATTCTTTCTCAGGGCAGTATTTCTTATGGCAACAACAATAAAAAGACAATGTTCTTGGGAATTGGCGCTTATCCATCTCCATCAGGGAGACAATGTGACAGGGTGACAATGTGTAGCTGAAAAAAATGAGAAAACGCCCCCCCCCGTACAGGAAATGCCTGCACAGGGACCTTAATTACAGGATTACCAGGTATTTATGAAAGCAACAGCTTTAAAAATATTCAAAAAAAGACATTAAGATGTTAAAGCTTTACCTTGAGAACATTAAAGTGTTACTAAACTCAGGACCCTGCATTCACTATATCTGGTCTCCCACAGTACACAGAACATGGAAATGCAATTTGTTTTAGTAAATTTAAACTGCTAAATACCTTTTCTCGCCAGCAGTATATAGCAGTCTTGTGACTTCTATCAGTGTCTGGTTAAAGCTTGTAGGAGGAGTTTTCATTCTACTCTGACTGTCCTATAAGGCCCCATGACTCCTGACCCTCCGTCTGGACAGTGCTGATTGGCCCTGCCTCCCAAAAAAAACCTCTCTAGCTTTACACATCAAATTGAGCATGTGCAGAGTGTCCCCAAGGCTCTGTAATATCAGGAGATGGATTGGGGACTGTAGAAGAAGAGGAGGATCGAAGAAGACAGCCTTTTTACACAATGGGCAAGATTAACCCCTTAGGTTCCACCGTGACTATAACAAGCATGCTTTACTGCATATACAGATGGATTTTACTGTTGTGGGTTTAGTAACACTTTAAGTATATTAATAATAATAGGTTATAATAATAAAGGTAGATGTCCCTTTTTAAAAGTAACGGTTTTGAGATTTTGTTAGTAATGGAAAGCTTAGGCAAGCATTTGGGAGTTAATGGTTTTCTGAGAAGCTAAGAGCTACATGAGGCCCAATGATGGAGTGCTTTTGCATTCCTTGTCTTATTTGCAACCCCTACACTATGACAGTACAACTAGCAAGGCTAAAATTATGTTCATTTTGGGTACTCTCTCCAATGTTAGATTTATCCAAATTTGTATTCTTGGAATCGTCCTCCAATTCATAAATTTATTTAAAAAAAAACATTTATTGTGAACACGCTCCTGTTCTGTTTCTATGCCACAACATAGTAATACTATAAAGCATATTATATTCTGCTGGCTCTAGGTTGTAATGTAAAAATAGCAAAAGCTTAGGAATATAAACATAAACCCTGAAAAGACAAGTCAGTTCTAGCTAGGTAATCCCAGTAGCTGAACAGCTAACGCATTTCAAATTCTGTGCCACAACTGTATACATTTAGATAGAATAGGATCTTTTTTTTAAAAAAATCAAAAGCTATGAGAATATTATTCCTAGGGGGTTTTCATGGCTGGCTTTCAATGGCTTTAGGCTATCATGTGCTCAGTCAATGAACCGTTCTATGGTCACCAGACACAGAGGGGAACATTTATCTGTTGTGTGGCAGGAGGCAGTGCTAAACAGAAGCACTATGACAGAGTATGTGGCACATTTACTACAAGGTTACAGCTGGAGTCCTAAATTCCCCTCTCAGCTGCTATAAAGAAGCACTGCAACAGAATAAAACCGGACTCTGACCACTTCTAAATGATGTGTCTGTTAACTGCTTGCCAACCGTATGCTGTACATATACAAGGCGGCTCTTCTGTGCAAAATCACATACCTGTACATGATCCTGCACTTCCGGGTCTGGGGCGTGCACGCGTGCTGCAGGTGACCCGCTCTCGCTGTAATTGGACACATCGGAAGCCAATCAGCGGCACCCACCTATCATTCCAGAGATCGCCATTCTGTGAGAAGGGAAGGTAGTGATCCTGTGTTTCTGCTTAGCAGGAACACAGATCTCTGCTTTCCCACAGTACAAGCACCTCCAACACAGTTAGCAAGCACTCCCTAGGAACACATTTAACCCTTTGAACGCCCCTGATGTTAACCCCTTCCCTGTCAGTGTCATTAGTACAATGACAGTGCATATTTTTAGCACTGATCACTGTATTAGTGTCACTGGTCCCCAAAAAAGTGTCACTTAGTGTCTGAATTGTCCGCAGTCCCACTACAAATTGCTGATCGCTACCATTACTAGCAAAAATAAAAACCCTATTGAAATATCCCATAGTTTGTAGACGCTATAACTTTTTTTTTTTTTTTTTTTAATATATTTTACTGTACAAGTAACACTCTTGCAAACATTTTTCATCAGTTAAGGTGGCTTGTACAAGCATTAACAAATTGTGTTGTAATACAGTAGGTTTTCATTGTGCACCATTACAAGCTCCTAGCTGCTGTCATCACAACAACCTATGATGTCATTGGTTGATAAGGGGGGAGTTGGGCCCCTGCACAGCATCTTTGTTTGCCCCTCCCTTGTCGCTCTCCATCAGCATTGGTGGTAACACTAGTCCCATTACACTCACATTACGCTCTCCGTAGAAGTCTCTGACGAAACGCGTTAGAGCTGTGGCTTGCGCGGTCACCCAGGCAACGGGACGCTGTCCAGCCATGACGATCGGCAACTTCCGGGACGCTGAACAGCGGGCGGGAGACCGGTAAGTGGCCGGCAGGCCTCGTATTGCCTTAGATGCTATGCTGTTTCTTCCCTATCTAATGTGAGTGTAATGGGAGGAGGTTTTATTGAATAAAGGTGCTTGGTTTATCCAAACAATATTGCCCTATGTGCATCTTTATTTCTCTCATACACATGACGGATTTGGAGGACATTACAGCCGTGAGTGATATTGGTGTATGCCGAGTCCGATGACGATATATGGGAGAACATCACTTGTTACTGGCTTTTGATACTGTGATATCTGGTAAGAGTATTACCTTCGGGATGAGCACGTGGTGAGGTGGAGGCTTATCGGCATCTGCTATAAAGTGTTTACTTCCTTCTCACAACCCCATTGGAAGCCTGTTAGGGTGATGGACTTCTTTCACGTTGGACTTTAATCTTATGCATGGACTTTGTATAAGGAGAGCTTTATTCACATAGAGCTTTATGATTTTGTTTACAATTATATAGCGCTGCTTGTGTTTATCAATTTATTGGTACGCACCTTTTTTATATGTCTGTTGCTTTTAGGCAGCTGCTTTTAGGATTTTAATTGATTATCTTTTTTTCTTATGCACATGAAATATTGCCGCGGTGATCACCGCCGCTCTTCCCAGATCGTCGGGGGAAAGAGTGAGGAAATCCTCTGTGACAGGCAGGGACAGATCACAGGATTCAGCATAGCTGAACCTGTGATCTGTGTCTGTGTCACACAACCCTCCTCCCCCCCCACACACATCAGTAAGCATGAGGCACACATTTAACCCCTTGATCACCAACAGTGATAACCCCCTCCCTGCATTGCATATTTATAGCACTGATTACTGTAGTAATGTCACTGGTCCCCCCAAAAGTGTCAAAAATGTCAGTTAGGGGTCCGATCTGTCCGCCGCAATGTCGCAGTCCCGCAAAAAATTTGCAGATCGCCGCCATTACTAGTAAAAAAAAAAAGAAACAATAAAAATGACATAAATATTTCCCGTAGCTAGTAAACGTGATAACTTTTGCGCAAACCAATCAAAATACGCTTATTGTGATTTTTTTTTTTACCAAAAATATGTAGCAGAAAACAAATTGGCCTAAAATTTTTAAAAATTTTGATTTGTACATTTTTTTGGGGAATGTTATATATCAGAATGTGAAAAATATTGTTTTTTATTTTCAAAATTGTCGCTCTTTTTGTCGCTCTTTTTGTCACTCTTTTTTTCAAAAATTTAAAATCGCACAGGTGATCAAACACCACCAAAAGAAAGCTCTATTTCTGGGGGGAAAAAAGGACATAAATTTAATTTTGGTGCAGCGTCGCACGACCGCGCAATTGTCCGTTACAGTAACGCAGTGCCGAATCGCAAAATATGGCCTGGTCAGGAAGGGGGTAAAATCTTCCGGTCTTAAAGTGGTTAAAAATACGCTCATTGTGAATTTTTTTGTCAAAGACATGTAGCTAAATACATTTTGGCCTAAATATATGACAAAAATTGAATATATTGGATATTTGTTAATGTCAAAGTAGAAAATGTCAATTTTTTCGCAAAATTTTCGCTATTTTTTTATTAATATCGCAGAAAATGAAAAGTGCAGAGGTGATCAAATACCACCAAAAGAAAGCTCTGTTTGCGGGGAAAAAAAGACGTAAATTTCATTTGGGTACAGGGTTGCATGACCGCACAATTGTCAGTTAAAGTCGCGCAGTGCCAAGTTGAAAAAAGTGGCCTGGACGTTAATCAGGAAAATCCTCGGGGGCTAAAGTGGTTAAAGCTATATTTCGATAACAATACAATCATTATTAGCAGACAAAAATACAACATAACTCACAGAAATCCTGCTAAATATAAAAGATGAAACTGAGTTGATAAATAAATCTTTGTGTGGGGGGGGAGGGGGTGTTGGGGGGTCATGCACATGGGTGCTGTGGTCGGTACAGTGTGAATCAGTGGTTCATTTATGTGGCTTGAGCCCCCTGGAGGTGTATGAACACAGCTGCAGGTCCTAATTTGACAGGCGTGGGGATGCAAGTGTGCGGCCCGAACACAGACAGTGTGCATTTGGGGACCGCTCACCTGCACAACTGTCCAATTAGAGCCTGCGGCTGTGTTCATACAGGAGCTGCATCCCTGTAGAATGACAGGTGGCTCCACCCCAAACCCCTTCCTTCACAGAGCCAGAGTACCTGTGGGAATGAGCCCTTAATTATATTTTTCGAACCTAAAAAACAGATCTCTTCAGCGGTGTGCTGTCACTACTAAGAGGGATTCCATCTTCATCTGGTCTTCTCTCTGGTTTCTTTGGCCCCAGTCATTTGGCCTAATTGCGATGATGTAACACATGGTCCCAGCACAGCTCTCTCAGTGGATGGTATTTCATTTATTGAGAGTGCATTGCACATGCGCTGGTGCTATCACCGGCTGCTACGTTTAGGAGATATTTACTGTACCTACTGGTAAGCCTTAATATAGGCTTACCTATAGATACAAGATCAAAAATTTAGTTTACTACTGCCAGATCAGTTAGTAAATTGTTAAATAGAAGGAGTTGATACATAGATTTGCTGTATGGGGGAGAAGAAGCAAAGTTGCATAGGTCAGGAAGCAGTCTGGGGGAGAGGAGTGGGAACCCCATCTACATAAAGCACACTGAACTGCACTGGGACAATATAACAAGCAGCTATAAAACCGGTGTATCAGTAAATTCTTCACCCCATGCGAATGCAGCTGATCAGCTGTGACTGTGTCAGGAAGACAGAACAATGGGGGAGAGAGATGAAAAAAATGATACAGGCTGGGACAAGGAGTATAAGAAGAACTGAAGGGAGAGAAACAAAGTTACAGGAATAACAAACTCAGAAGCAGAGCTAACATTAGAGCCGGGGTTGGGGGGGGGGCATGCAGGGAGGGGGATTAGTGAGGGACAACTTTTTTTTTGTCAGCAGATAAAAGCTGGCAGCAGTGAGAGGGGGAGAGATTACTTTTCAGCTGCTGGAGGAAGATTTCTGTAAATGTCATTCATCACTAATCCCCCTCCCTGTGTGGGCCCCCCAAGAGGACTGGTGGTCCCTCCTATCAGCGGCCCTGGCCCCCATAGCAAGCTGCTTGCTATGGGGGCACCAGAGCCGAGCTGCAGCTCCATGTGTCCATTCAGACACGGAACTGCTGTTCCGCCCCCTCTCTCTTCTGATTTACTAACTGACTTTGATTGACAGCAGCAGGAGCCAATGGTGCTGCTGCTGTGTCTCAGCCAATCAGGGGGAGAGTCCCGGATGGCCGAGGAACTCGTGGACATCGCTGGATAGAGGGGGCACAGGTAAGTATTAGGGGGTGCTGAGGATGGCTGCTACACACAATAGGCTTTTTATCTTAATGCATACATTGCATTAGGATAAAAAAAAACCTGCCTTTACAACTCCTTTAAGCCCAAAAAGGCAGACAGGCAGGATTTTTAATGCAGAAGAGTCATACTGTGTGCTCAGTGTATAATTTCGGCAATGCTAAGAAAACTCCTGGCGATGAGTCTCTGCCCACCTCTTACTGCTGTGCCACTTACAAAGCACAGCACAGTAATGACATTGCAGCTGTGCTTCATGAATAGCGCAGCAGAGGCGTGGAAGCAGAAGACCAGGACTAATGTCTATCAAAGACCCCATTCGGATGCAGCGGGGAGTCAGAAGTAGGGCTCTTGCTGTGCATTCCAGTAGCACTCAAATGTTTACATAGAACTCTTGAAGTATGAAAAGTTTTAGTGTAAGTTAAAATAAAAATAAAGTATACTCACATTTTTCCACATATTCAAAGTTCATAAAGTAAAAATAGTTGTACCTGGAGTTGGGCTTTAACAGAAAAAGGCTTGTTAAAGTGGTTGTAAACCTCAGACATGAAATATTGAACAAAGCCTATCCCTCTATAGTGTGTACTTGTCTCAATTCAGAGCACTAAGTGTGATTTCTGTTTGCTGTTTTGTTCCTCTACTACCAACATAAATCACTTAGAAAAAAATTTCTTGACACAAGAGGAAAAAAAGGTGACAGGGGAGGGGTCTCACATTGGCCCCGCCCATCGGTCCCTCCGTTTTGGCTGTGATTGACAGCAGCAGCTTCTCGTGCACATCGCTGGATTGGTAAGTATCGCATGAAGGTAAAAAATCTTAAGGCTTTGCAACTACTTTAACCACTTAAGGACCAGGCCTATTTCTGGCTCTTGTTTACAAGTTAAAATCAGTATTTTAACTTAGAACCTTCAAACATTACATATATTTTTTTTTAGCAGAGACCCTAGAGAATAAAAAGGAGATCATTGCGATACTTTATGTCACACCGTATTTGCGCAGCAGTCTTACAAACACAATTTTTTGGGGGGAAAAATACACTTTTTTGAATTAAAAAATAAGAAAACAGTAAAGTTAGCCTAATTTTTTTCTGTAATGTGAAAAAAAAGTTTTGCTTGGTAAATAGATACCCAACATGTCATGCTTCAAAATTGCGCACGCTCATGGAATGGTGACAAACATTGGTTCTTAAAAATCTCCAAAGGGGACTATTTAAAAATTTCTACAGGTTACCAGTTTGGAGTTACAGAGGAGGTCTAGGGCTAGAATTATTGCTCTCGCTCTAAAGATCGGGGCAATACCTCACATGTGTGGTTTGAACACCGTTTACATATGTGTTCGCTTCTGCGTGCAAACTCGGAGGTGTTTTAGATTTTTTTCTTTTTTCTTATTTATTTTACCTTTTATTTTTTATTTTTACACTGTCCCTTTAGAATTTTTTTTTTTTTTTTGATCACTTTTTTTCCTATTCCAAGGAATGGAATCATCCCTTGTAATAGAAATAAGCAGGACAGGTCCTCTTTAATGTGAGATCTGGGGTCAAAAAGACCTCAGATCTCACATATGATCTCACATATACACTTAAAAGCAAAAAAAAAAAAAAAAAAAAAAAATTTGTACTTTTTTTAGCATGAAATGTCATTTTTTTTTTCAGCATAAAAAAATGGGCCCTTTAAGGCCGTTGGGAGGAAGCGACGTATGGCCATAGAGTCGAGTGGGGGCCATCTTCAAACAAATGACATAATTTTACTATAGGCAGGTGGTTAAAATATTTAATTTATTTTAGAAAAAAATTGTTTGCGTTTTCATTTTTTATATTTCCAAAAAAAAGGCCCACTGAAGTCTTTAACACCAGGCCCATGATGCTCTTAATCCGGCCCTGGTCATAGTAATACTCAACTCCATATGTAGCGACTTTCAATTCAGTATTTATGTGTTCCTGGGGACATTAATTCTATGCATTGAGTTTCTAAAACAGCAAATACTGAAGTTCCTAAGGGTCACTAAAATCTAAAGGATTGCTCAAGTTAAATGTTTGATTTTTGCAATCATTATAGGAGTCAGATTGATGTTCTTTATTGACCTCGGAGGAGCGGGATGGAAAATGTTTTTTCTCTACGGAATGTAAACCACATACTGTTAGTATTTCATTGTGTTAAATTCCATTCATTCCAGAATTGACTGTTAAAAGCGAATGAAATTTTAAAGTACTTTAGAATGACTTTCGTCCAGCAGCCGAATGTACTGAGAACTTTCACATGAAAGTTTGTAGGAACGTTTGTTTAAAAATCTACTAGTCTATGGCAGATTAACATTTATCTCTCCCGCTACCAGTGCCCTTAACCAGTCATGGACCGGAAGGTTTTACCCCCTTAACCACTTGCCGACCGCTCACTGAGCTGGTACTGCGGCAAAGTGGCTTGTTCCCATCCAGCGACGTAGACCTACGTCGCTGGACTCCTCCCCTTGTGGGCGGCGCACGCGCGCCGCCCGAGGCTCGCTCCCGCTGTATTCAGTCACAGTGGGAGTCGGGCCTGGGGAGGAGCGGCGGTGATCACGAGTGAATCGAGGGAATCGAGTTTGGAGATCCGCCCGCTTGTGTAAACAAAGCGGGCGGATCTCCTAAGTGACAGACAGTGACAGATTGCAGGGTTCAGCACAGCTGAACCTGCGATCTGTCCCTGTGTCACTCAGTCACCTCCCCCCACACACGTTAGTAAGCACCAGGCATACATTAACCCCAGTGGTGGGATTCAAAAATTTTAGTAACCAATTCCGACTTTCAAGCATGGTGTAATTTTTTTTATCTAATGTCAGTTAGGGGTCGAATCTGTCCGCCGCAATGTTGCAGTCTCGCTAAAAATCGCAGATCGCCACCATTATTAGTAATAAATAATCAAAAATGACCTAAAACCCCAGGAAAGAAGGGGTCCCTGTGCCCCAGGAGAGAAGGGGCCCCTGTGCCCCAAGAGAGAAGGGGTAACTGTGCCCCAAGAGAGAAGGGGTCCCTGTGCCCCAAGAGAGAAGGAGTCCCTGTCCCCCAGGAGAGAAGGGGTCCCTGTCCCCCAGGAGAGAAGGGGTCCCTGTCCCCAGAAAAGGAATCCCTGCCCCCAGGGGAGAAGGGATCCCTGCCCCCAGAAAAGGAGTCCCTGCCCCCAGGGGAGAAGGGGTCCCTGTCCCCAGAAAAGGAGTCCCTGTCCCCAGGGGAGAAGGGGTCCCTGTCCCCAGAAAAGGAGTCCCTGTCCCCAGGGGAGAAGGGGTCCCTGTCCCCAGAAAAGGAGTCCCTGTCCCCAGGGGAGAAGGGGTCCCTGACCCCAGAAAAGGAGTCCCTGTCCCCAGAGGAGAAGGGATCCCTGTCCCCCAGGAAAGGAGTCCCTGTCCCCAGAGGAGAAGGGGTCCCTGTCCCCCAGGAGAGAAGGGGTCCCTGTCCCCCAGGAGAGAAGGGGTCCCTGTCCCCCAGGAGAGAAGGGGTCCCTGTCCCCCGGAGAGAAGGGGTCCCTGTCCCCCGAGGGGAAAGGAGTCCCTGTCCCCCAGGGAGAAGGAGTCCCTGTCCCCCGGGGAGAAGGAGTCCCTGTTCCCAGGGGAGAAGGAGTTCCTGTCCCCCGGGGAGAAGGAGTCCCCGTCCCCCGGGAAGAAGGGGTCCCTGTCCCCAGGGGAGAAGGGGTCCCTGTCCCCCGGGGAGAAGGGGTCCCTGTCCCCAGAAAAGGAGTCCCTGACCCCAGGGGAGAAGGGGTCCCTGACCCCAGGGGAGAAGGGGTCCCTGTTCCCAGGAAAGAAGGGGTCCCTGTTCCCAGGGGAGATAGAGTGGGGTGGGGGATGGGATGGAGTGTGGGGAACATGGGGTCGTCTCACTCACCATTCCCAAGCTGCAGACAGTGCACTCATCCTCGGTCACCTGGGCTCCCTCCAGCTGCACAGATGGCTGATCAGCAGCATATCACAGACTCCGAGGGCGACCTGTGTATGACAGGGGGGAGGAGGGGGGCTAGCCTTGCAGACAAGTCTGCTGTGTCCTCCGGCTCTCCTAGGGCTTCACCTGAATGGATGACTGGATGTATTATTTGCACGGCAGCCGACTCGGGGGTGGGGGCGGGACTCTAGCTGGGGAGGAGACGTAACCGTTGCCGAGCAATTGGAGAAATCAGCTGAGCACAGTGGCGGGATTTCCGGCTTGCACACCGATTCTGCGAACTTGTTAAATGTTAGTAACAGGTTCCACAGAACCGGTGCGAACCGGCTGAATCCCACCACTGATTAACCCCTCCCTCTCCAATACAATGAACCCCTTCCCTGCCAGTGTCATTTTTACAGTAACAGTGCATATGTACACCACTGATTACTGTAGTAATGTCACTGGTACCCCCAAAAGTGTCAAAAATGTCAGTCAAGGGTCCGATCTGTCCGCCGCAATGTCGCAGTCCCGCCAAAAAAATCGCAGATCGCCGCCATTACTCGTTAAAAAAAAAAACACCAAAAATGACAGAAATCTTTCCCTTAGTTAGTAAACGCAATAACTTTTGCGCAAACCAATCAAAATACGCGTATTGTGATTTTTTTTTACCAAACATGGGTAGCAGAAAACAAATTGGCCAAAAATTGAAAAAAAATTAGATTTTTACATTTTTTTGGGGGGAATTTCATATTAAAAAATGTGAAAAATATTGTTATTTTTTCAAAATTTAAGCTCTTTTTTTGTTTATAGCGAAAAAAGTAAAAATCGCACAGGTGATCAAATACCACCAAAAGAAAGCTCTGTTTGTGGGAAAACAAGGACGTAAATTTTGTTTGGGTACGGCATCGCACGACCGCGCAATTGTCAGTTAAATTCGCACAGTGCCGAATCGCAAAAAGTGGCCTGGACGTAAGACAGCAAAATCCTCCGGTGGTAAAGTGGTTAATGACCAGGCCATTTTTTGCGATACAGTGATTTGCGGACATAAGGAGCGCCCGTGTGAAAGGGCCCTAACTAACATTTTGAGGGGGTGCTACAAATATGCACTGTGCTGAAAATATGCACTGTTACTGTACTAATGACACTGGCAGGGAAGGGGTTAACACCAGGGGCGATCAAAGGGTTAAATGTTGCTTTTTAACTGTGTGGGGGATGGACTTATGGAATGAACACAGGGACCTGTGTTCCTAAATAGGAGGAACACAGGAGCCCTGTGCTCATTGCTGACAGAACAGTGGTCTGCTGTGTTTACATTGGCAGACCGCCGTTCTGTCTCCATGCGATCGCAGTTGCACACAGGTTTCTTATCTTATTGCATAGAATGCATTAAGAAAAAACCTTCTACTTTTACAATCACTTTAACAAATAAGCCAACAGCTAAAATTACACCTTAAAGTGATTGTAAAGCTTTAATACTTTTTTTCATTAAAATAATAAACGTTATACTTACTGCTTTGTGCAGTTGGTTTGCACAGAGTTGGCCGGATCCTTCTCTTCTCAGCTCCCACGCCGGCTCTTTTGGCCCCTCCCTCCTGTCAGGTGCCTCCACAGCAAGCAGCCGAGCCACTGCTCTGTGTGTCCATTCACACGGAGCTACGGTTCGCCCCCCCCCCCCCACTGACTCTTAATTGGCTCACTGGTTGCCAATAGCCATTAAGGAGTGTGAGTTCCCGAAGAGGCAAGGCTCTCATGGACATCGCTGGATCGAGAGGGGGCTCAGGTGAGTATAAGGGGGTGTCTGCTGCACATGGAAGGTTTTTTACCTTCATGCATAGAATGCATGAAGGTAAAAAACTTTGTGCAGTTAGGCCCCTTTCACACTTGTACGACTTGTCCTGCGACTTGGGAGTCGCAAGAGAAGTCGTACCCCATGATTTCAAATGAGTACCGTTCATATCTTTGGGATTTCAAAGTAGTCCCTGCACTACTTTGGTCAGACTTTTATGGGACTAGAGAGTCTGACAGTCACCAGCTCTCTGCTTGGGGAGCTGTCAGAACCGAGCGATCAGCGGTGTTCGAATGCTCAGTTCTCAGGGTAGAGGCGCCGGGAGACAGATGCAGTATCAGACCAATGCTGCATTCTCCTAGGTAAGTATTATTCTAAAAAATAGCCCAAACCTATACCTCCCTTTTAACTTTATACCCCCTTTAGCTGAATGCTAAAGGTAACCCAACCCCTAACACTAAACAAATCCCTTTTTGTCTTGTAACTTATTCTGCACCAGAAACAGCAGGTGCCAAAAAAGTGGCCCCTTGCCAAAGGATAGCAGTCTATCCCAGGGTGTTAGAATTGGAAACTGCTGATCTGCTCTGAATGGCCCAGTAGTTACTAGCACTTATTTACAATATGCATTGATGTAGGCATGTGCACATCTGTCCCTACCATCTGTAGTCGTTAGCATTGGATAAGAAGCTTTAAATGGCAACTCCACTTTCGTGGGGGAAAAAAATAGCAAATAAAGAAAAAATAATAAAGCGTATACAATTGCGACACAAGTCATATTGTAATTGAATGTTTTTTTTTTTAAATGTTCTTTCCTTTTCAATTTGCAGCTGTTGTCATTTTCTGAAAATACAATGCAATATGGCTACCTGGAGGTGTTCTGTACACAGAATGTGTACAGAACACTCCCAAAACATTTCCTGCTTATGTGATTGGCTCACCAGTTTTCCCAGAAGTCTACACTAAGATACAAGTCAGATTTCTGGCATCCCCTGCAACAAAAATTTCATTTTTGGTGAGATACTTCCAATCAGAACACATCCAAAGGGATGTTGGCCCAGCAGATTTCCTCATTAGGTGCACAGCTGATTGATCATTATGAAACCACTCCCATTAGACCCACTAAGCACAGGGGCACAGAAGAACAAACAGTGATTTCTTCAGAATAACAAAAAGGTAGGACTCTGCAACAAAGGTTGTTCTAATCCTTGTAATGTACATAGATCACACGGGGGGATTTTTCTCAACAAAAGTGGAGTTACTCTTTAAATGCTAAACAAAATTGACAAATAGCCACATAATAGATATTCAAAGTCTATTTGTTGAAAAAATAATTTTTAGCCTATCCTTGCATGTTATGCTTTTATAGTTGTAGCACTGCCCCCTCGAGGACTGCTGGATATTACACTTTTGAGTCCCCCTGGGTTACCGCTAGTAACACTGGCATTCACAGTTTAACACTTTACTTCTTGGCTCAGTCAATGATCAGTCCAGGGGTTTGTAGTTGATTTTGGTGTTTTATTTTAAATAGGGATGGGAAAAGGGAATAGTGGGATACTCCAAATTAACTATGCAAACATTTGGGAGGACATCTATCTGTAGATACAACCAGGCTGTTGATCCACCTTGCCACTTAGGTGGATTTAGGGTTAAGTCTCTTTCCAGATGACTTGATGAACTACTGTTATCTTCAGGACACACTCCTAGTATCCTCTCTCTTGACCACTGACACCCGTCCACAGACTATCCTGCTCCCTCAGGTCAGGCCCCTTGACACAATCCCCTGTACTCACGATACTGTTTTTATAGGGTCTCCAGTGTCTCTCCCTTAGTCAGCTCTCTTGGACCTCTGGGTTCAGCCCTGTTCCTCTGGCCCTCAGGACGACCTCCTGATGCCACATGCCACTGCTACAGAGGAGGACGCAGCCGCCACCCTCCCTCTGGGACTCTGCTCACCAGCCAAAGTCCCCGCAGCACATGTGCACCTGGCTTTTATACAGTATCCCAGAATGCACTGAGACAGCCTGTCTCTACCAATCACCAGGACTGTATCAAAGCCTATGTAGCCATTGGTCAGGTTTCCTCCCACCTCCAACATGCCTCCCTATTGGACCAGTGTGAAACACTCTCTAGACGCAATGAATTACATACTGAGCACACTTAAAGAGGAAGTAAAGTCCCTAAAAAAAAAACAAGAAAAAAAAAAGCCCTGTAAAGAGAAAGGCATAATGAGCTAGTATGCATCGCATACTAGCTCATTATGAAGTACTTACCCTAAAACGAAGCCCCCGCCGTGCCGCCCCCTCAGCGACAGGACGGCCGACATGTCTGGCCGTCCTACTTCCGGGTTCGCGTCCTCCGGCCATCTGATTGGCTGGAGGCACGATCACATCACTCCCGCGCCTGCACGCGGGAGCCGCCGGGTGGCCACGGGTGGCCGTTCCTTCAGAGTGCATGCGCCGATGACGTCATCGGCAGTATGCACTCTAAATATCTCCTAAACGGTGCAAGTTTGGGAGATATTTATAACACCTATAGGTAAGCCTTAATATAGGCTTACCTATAGGTAAAAGTTTGTGAGGTGAGTTTACAACCTCTTAAACTCACAGATCCTGCTCTCTGTTAGACAAAAAGCAATATAGATTTGCCTGCTGCTCCTCTGATAGGCAGACAGAGCCAAAAACTGTACTCTCTCACTAGCACCTACCTAGGAGGGTGCTACATAGTATATATGGTTTAATTTTGGTTGTGATTACATTCCATTTTAAAATCTCTTTTCTATATTACACTGTATTGTTGATTTTATATTGCGTAGTAGACAAGTCCAGCATATGCTACAGTATGTGCGTTCTAGTATCATGTGCACAGCTCGACTCTGGAGTAATTCATTTTGTGCATTAAGTTCTCTCTACCAGGAATACAAGTTTAGATGGTAAGGAGTGGAATTATGTATTCATTCAGGTTTGTGATATTATGAATCTTTAAAGCAAATGATGCTCTTCTTCCAGTAAATCAAAGCGTTACATAAAAGTGGCCATTAAACCATAATTTGCTTTGCATGAAAAGTTATTAATGCACGCATGCACACATGAAAGGCCTATATTTGATATATTTAAGGCTCCATGCACACTAACTTTTTTTAATCTCCTAGAAGCTATTATGAGCATTTTTTTCTGCTCCTAGAAGCTAGTAGTGTTATCCTATGTGTCCATGCACACTATCTTATGCTAGAAGAGTTTTTTTCAGGCTTCAAAAAAAAAAAAAACATTGAACATTAAACATCTAAACGCTTCTAACAGCTTTTCTTAATGTCCTGTAGGCCCCATGCACACTAGTGTTTTTTAAGCTCCTAGAAGCTATTAGCATTTTTTTCTGCTTCTAGAAGCTAAATAGTGTTATCCTACGTGTCCATGCACACGACTTTAGGTTATTAAAGTTTTTTCAGCTTCAGCGTCTAGGAGAAGAAGATTTTTTTTTTTAGTTTCTTGGAGCATTTTTCCAGCAGAAATGCTCCTAAATAGTTACTAATAGTATTTTTGGAGCTTTTCTAATGATACTACAAAAAGCTATTACCAGTGTTTTTTGCTAGCATTTTTCCAGTGTTTTTTTTTACTTAAAAGTGTGCCTAAAAACACAATTAATGCTCCTAAATGCTTCTAAAATGTTACTACAAGCTGGCAAAAAAAAGCTATTATCGCTTTTCATCCAGCATTTTTTCCTAGCGTTTTTGTTTTTTTTGAGCTTATAAAAATTACTAGTGTACATGGAGCCTAAGACCGCATTCACACTAGTCCGACTTGGACCGCGACTTGTCAGCCTGACAAGTCGCGGTCCGTCACGCTCCCATTGTGCGGTACAGGAGTCGTTCTAATAGGAGCGACACATGTCGCTCCGACTTAGAAAAAGGGTCCTGTACTACTTCTATGAACTTTTATGAAGTCTGTGCAAGTCGCGCCGAAGTCGCGCTGCACACGACTTCACAGGTCGCCCCCGAAGTCGGAGTGACGTAGTGTGAACCGGCACTTAATGTTTTGGAACTGTGTATTTTTTATTTATTTTTTATTAAAAATAAAGCTATGACATTCAGTTTAAAAAGAAAGTGCTGTAGCCCTTAGCTACATTATTATTAATATTATTAATATTATTATTATTTTTTTTTTTTATTATACATGATGTATATTGCACCAACAGTTTCCTCAGTGCTTTACAAAATGAAGTCAGACTTTACAGTTACAATAACATTTGGTACAAGAGGAATCAGAGGGCCCGTCTACATTGCTTAAAACGTCAATCGGGACCTAGCAACGGATAGTCAAGCCAACTGCTTTCTGGATTGACAGCTCTGCCACTGTTGCTGAAACTCTCTGACTGAGAGCTGCAGTTTCTGGAAGGGGGAGCATGTGAGACAAAGAATTTTAGCTCAGTCAGAAGGTAAAGGAAGTTTGAGTTTTGCGCATCATATAGTAACTGAACTCTGTAATTGTTTAGATGTCATACAGCCCTTCGTTGTACTATAATCACTTCTGGACCGGAAGGATTTGCCCCCCACTAATGACCAGGCCATTTTTTGCGATCCGGCACTGCGTTACTTTAATGGACAATTGCGTGTTCGTGCAACCCTGTGATAAAATTGATGTCCTTTTTCCCCACAAATAGAGCTTTCTTTTGGTGGTATTTGATCACCTGTGCGATTTTTATTTTTTGCGCTATAAACAAAAAAAGACTGACATTTCTGATAAAAAAAAACAATATTTTTCACATTCTGCTATATAACATTCCCAATGAAAAAATGAAAAAATCTTTTTTTTTTTTATCATTTTAGGCCAATTTGTATTCTGCTACATATTTTTGGTAAAAAAAAAAAAAATCCCAATAAGCATATTTTGATTGGTTTGCACAAAAGTTATCGTGTCTACAAACTAGGGGAAAGATTTATGTCATTTTTATTTATTTATTTTTTATTAGTAATGGCGGCGATCTGCGATTTTTAGCGGGACTGCGACATTGCGGCAGACAGATCAGACCCCTAACTGGCATTTGTTACACTTTTGGGGTAAAATATGCAGTGTTACTGTAATAATGACACTGGCAGGGAAGGGGTTAACCCAGGGGTGATCAAAGGGTTAAGTGTAAGCCTAGGGGAGTGTTTTCTAACTGTATGTGGGAGGGACTTGTGAAATGAACACAGAGACCGGTGATCCTAAATAGGAGGATCAAAGGCGCTTTGTGATCATTTCAGAGAGAGCAACGGTCTGCTGTGTTTACAACAGCTGACCACCGTTCTCTTTCAGCTAGCATTAGTAAATAGATAGGAAAGGATGGCATATTTTACTTGTGTTAAACTTTTTTTTTTCTTTAGTTACTTTATGGTTTCTTGTCTAGGCAAATTATGTCATACATCCCAGGAGACTTCAGGAGAGGAGGGAGGGTTCTCAGCTCAGCCTATGCCTGAGCTAAGGGCAGATGAATTCCAGGAAGTAAATGATACATGAATCATCTGCCCTTACTCAAGATGGCCATGACCAAAAATGCTAGGGGGTGTTTTTCAAAATGATTTCTCAGCAAAATATAGCATGGAGACCTGGATGGATGGGGCAGATTGCTTTGAATAATACAAATTAATTAAATAGCATTTTTGGTTTGCGGTGATCAGAAGCAGTGCAGTTCCACTTTAAATTTACCTGTTGATAAAATGAATCTGTGAGAACTGGAATGTAGGAGTTGTCATCGCTGACATGGTTTTTATGGTGCAGAATTCAGGGCTGCAATACTGATCCTGGCTTCATTATCTCAAGAGTTACTAACTGAAAAATCTAAAAATCTAGACTCCTATCATTTGTTCCCAAAGTTTACTGCCGCAGGTGTTATAGGGAAGTCAGTCACTAGGTGATGAATTCAAAATTAGGGTGCCCCAGAAAGCGTAAAAAAAAATGCATATATTTTTGCAGGTAAAAAAATGTGCATTTATTATTTTTAAAGCATTGCATCCACCATCAGCAGATCGCGGGTGCCATGCAGGGCTCCTGCAGACTTGTCAGTGTATATGTCTGCTCGTACCTCGTACAGGCAGGCAGATACACACTGACAGGAAGAGACAATGAACTACCAGCAGGGCCGGACTGGCCTACCGGGATACCGGGAAATTTTGACTGTGGGCGGCTGTAGCGGTGCTCAGGACCGATCCTGGGTGGGGGGCCGGGTGCGCAGCACAGTGAGTGCGCCGTAAGCTGAGACAGAGGGGAGGGGCATCAAAGTCCTCTTCTCCCTCCTGTAACGCTCCTGCGTTTTTGTAGTAGGCTGGATTTGCAGCTGCAGAATCTCCACTCAGTAGTCATGTAGAGATGTGTTGAATAACCAGATCCAACTCTCCAGACTCATCACTGTGGGCCTGTCAGCTTCAGCATACAGATATACACACTCAATAAGATGTTCCTGGAGTGATAGGATGTATATGATAGTATGAAGATGATGTGCTGAAGGGACAGGTGTGAACAGTGACAGAGATGGTAAGCACTTGATAGAAATGTTCAGGAGAGTATTAGATGGTATTAGGTAGAATGCAGATAGGTTAGTAATCGAGTATGGTAACAGGTGGTAAGGACAGCAGATGACAAATACAGGATAGACTAACCCAGTGCAAGGATAGATGGTAGTAGACTCAAGAGCTAGCAATCTATGTAACAGTGCAGATGATGGAATGTGCAGAGGTAGATAGTGTAAGTAAGGTTATGGAGGATTCCCCTGTGGGGTACTTATCACTAGTAAGGTTAGTAGTAGAGGGGTCCAGTAGTGAAGGAGTGATCCGGTAGCGAGATACAGGGATCAGTAGCGAGGTTCCATCTGTTCCAAGTAAAAGAGAATAGCTGGAGGTTCCGGCAGCAAGACAAGCTTGTAAGCATGTAGTCACACAAGCACATTGAACGAACAATGTGAGAGAGAACGCCGGCGGTTGAAATAGCCGCTCTGCGGCGCTCGGCGATGACGTCATCCGTCTTAAAGGTGTATGCGTACCACCTAATTAGAAAGGTGGGACGCATATTGAAAGAAATGGAAATTAAGGGTACCAGAGGTACCAGAATCTTACACCTCCTCCCCTCCTTGTGTATGGCACACACAAGGCTTTAGTCTGAAATGTAAGAAAGTCCCGCCTCCTAGACTGGCTCCTGATAGACGGCACACTGATCCAATGATATGAAATTAAATCAGTGTGTCGTGATCATAGGAGTCGGTCTAGGAGGCGGAACTTTCTCACAGTGGCATCCCGAGCAATTCAAATCCAAGCTCCCTGACACCGCAGGAGATTGCTGATGTATGTGATCCAGGCACAGGTAGGCTTCGTTTGGTGGGCACTGATTAGGCTGCATTTTGTGGGCACTAATTAGGCTTCATTTGGTGGGCAATGATTAGGCTGCATTTGGTGGGCACGGATTAGGCTGAATTTGGTGGGCACAGATTAGGCTGCGTTTGGTTGGCACTGATTAGGTTCCATTTGGTGGGCATGGATTAGGCTGCATTTGGTAGGCACTGATTAGGCTGCATTTGGTGAGCACACATTAGGCTGCATTTGGTGGGCACAGATTAGGCTGCATTTGATGGCCACTGATTAGGCTTCATTTGGGGGGCACGGATTAGGCTGCATTTGATGGACACAGATGAGGCTGCATTTGACGGACACAGATGAGGCTGCGTTTGGTGAGTACGTATTAGGCTGCATTTGGTGGGCACGGATTAGGCTGCATTTGGTGGGCGCTGATTAGGCTGCATTTGGTGAGCACAGATTAGGCTGCATTTGATGGGCACAAATGAGGCTGCATTTGGTGGGCACGGATTAGGCTGCATTTGGTGGGCACGGATTAGGCTGCATTTGATGGGCACAAATGAGGCTGCATTTGGTGGGCACTGATTAGGCTGCATTTGGTGGGCACTGATTAGGCTGCATTTGGTGGGCACTAAGTAGGCTTCATTTGGAGGGCAATGATTAGGCTGCATTTGGCGGGCACGGATTAGGCTGCATTTGGTGGGCACGGATTAGGCTGCATTTGGTGGACACGGATTAGGCTGCATTTGATGGGCACTGATTAGGCTGCATTTGGTGGGCACTAATTAGGCTTCATTTGGAGGGCAATGATTAGGCTGCATTTGGTGGGCACAGATTAGGCTGCATTTGGTGGGCACGGATTAGGCTGAATTTGGTGGGCACAGATTAGGCTGCATTTGGTGGGCGCTGATTAGGCTGCATTTGGTGGGTACTGATTAGGCTGCATTTTGGGAATGAACAAAAAAATAATGATGTTATGCTGTTGGGCCGGTATAATAATGCTATGGGGCTGGTATGAAATTATTTCCAGGGCTGGTTTTTATTCCCAGTCCGGCCCTGACTACCAGAGTGCTTATCAGCGCCAAACAACTGCAAAGGCTGTAGGTACTTGCAGTTTGCCATTCACAGAACTCTCTGAATTATTGAATGATGCAGCCAGGCAGTGGGGCCCCGTATGGGCGCGTCTTTTTTAAAATAGTGACAGCAAGTGGGGAGAAGATCCCCCGCTTGCTGTTACTACAGGGAGCAGAATGGGCAGCGGCTGCAGGAGTGGGAACATGTTACATGTTCCACCCTAAAAATGGGTTGAACATGTAACATGTTCCCAGAGGTGAACTTATCCTTTAACCACTTTACCATCGGAGGATTTTGCTGTCTTACGTCCAGGCCACTTTTTGAGATTCGGCACTGTGCGACTTTAACTGACAATTGCGCAGTCATTCAACGCTGTACCCAAAGAAAATTTACGTCCTTTTTTTCCCCCACAAACAGAGCTTTCTTTTGGTGGTATTTGATCACCTGTGCAATTTTCATTTTTTGCGATATTAATTAAAAAATGCGACAATTTTGAAAAAATAACAATATTTTTCTACTTTGACAGTTAAAAAATATCCAATATATTCAATTTTTGTCATATATTTAGGCCAAAATGTATTTAGCTACATGTCTTTGACAAAAAAAATTCTCAATGAGCGTATTTTTAACTGCTTTATGACCGGAAGGTTTTACACCATTCCTGACCAGGCCCTATTTTGGGATTTGGCACTGCGTTACTTTAACCACTTTACCACCAGAGGATTTTGCTGTCTTACGTCCAGGCCACTTTTTGAGATTCGGCACTGTGCGAATTTAACTGACAATTGCACAGTCGTGCGACGCCGTACCCAAACGAAATGTACGTCCTTTTTTTCCCACAAACAGAGCTTTCTTTTGGTGGTATTTGATCACCTGTGCGATTTTTACTTTTTGCGCTATAAACAAAAAAAGAGCGTTTATTTTGAAAAAATAACAATATTTTTCACATTTTTTTATATGAAATTCCCCCCAAAAAAATGTAAAAATCTAATTTTTTTAAAATTTTTGGCCAATTTGTTTTCTGCTACCTATGTTTGGTAAAAAAAAAATCACAATAAGCGTATTTTGATTGGTTTGCGCAAAAGTTATTGCGTTTACTAACTAAGGGAAAGATTTCTGTCATTTTTGGTGGGTTTTTTTAACGAGTAATGGCGGCGATCTGCGATTTTTTTTGCGGGACTGCGACATCGCTGCGGACAGATCGGACCCTTGACTGACATTTTTGACACTTTTGGGGGTACCAGTGACATTACTGCAGTAATCAGTGCTATATATATGCACTGTTACAGTAAAAATGACACTGGCAGGGAAGGGGTTAATTTTATTGGAGAGGGAGGGGTTAATGTATGCCTGGTGCTTACTAACATGTGTGGGGGGAGGTGACTGAGTGAGTCAGGGACAGATCGGATGTTCAGCTATGCTGAACACTGCAATCTGTCACTCCTTGTCACTTAGGAGATCCGCCCGCTCTGTTTACACAGGCGGGCGGATCTCCAAACTCGATTCCCCGATGATCGGGGAAGAGCAGCGGCGATCGCCGCCACTCCTCCCCTGGCCCGACTCCCGCTGTGACTGAAAACAGCGGGAGCGCGGCCATGCAACGCTGTACCCGAATTAAATTTATATCCTCCCCCCCCCACAAATAGAGCTTTCTTTTGGTCATATTTGATCACCTGTGCGATTTTTACTTTTTGCGCTATAAACAAAAAAAGAGCGACAATTTTGAAAAAATAACAATATTTTTCACATTTTTTTTATATGAAATTCCGCCCCCAAAAAATGTAAAAATCAAAATTTGTTATCATTTTAGGCCAATTTGTTTTTTGCTCCATATTTTTGGTAAAAAAAATCGCAATAAGCGTATTTTGATTGGTTTGCGCAAAAGTTATTGCGTTTACTAACTAAGGGAAAGATTTCTGTCATTTTTGGTGTTTTTTTTTTAACGAGTAATGGCGGCGATCTGCGATTTTTTTGGCGGGACTGCGACATTGCGGCGGACAGATCGGACCCTTGACTGACATTTTTGACACTTTTGGGGGTACCAGTGACATTACTGCAGTAATCAGTGCTATACAAATGCACTGTTACTGTAAAAATGACACTGGCAGGGAAGGGGTTAATTTTTATTGGAGAGGGAGGGGTTAATGTATGCCTGGTGCTTACTAACGTGTGTGGGGGGAGGTGACTGAGTGACACAGGGACAGATCGCAGGTTCAGTTAAGCTGAACCCTGCAATCTGACCCTTCCTGTCACTTAGGAGATCCGCCCGCTTTGTTTACACAAGCGGGTGGATTTCCACACTAGATCCCCGACAATCGGGGAAGAGCAGCGGTGATCACCGCCGCTCCTCCCCTGGCCCGACTCCTGCTGTGACTGAATACAGCGGGAGCGAGCGTCCGGCGCCGCGAGAGAGAGGGGAATGTCTGGTGACATAGGTCTACATCGCCAGACGATAATGAGCCACAGTACAGTCAACGTGACTGGTCGGCAAGCGGTTAAAGCTGAACTACTTTTTTCTTTTTATTCTTTTTAGTCCTTTCTCCCATCGCTGGTCCACTTCCGAGTTGGAATGACATGTGACATTAACGGATACGTCATTATGCAGCCTGAGTGCATAATGTAATGCTGCATAAACCAGCACTTACATGTCATAACTTGAACACTGGTCTGTGCAGCAGAGAACTGCCAAAGATCCTTTGAAAACCAAGCAATTATTGTTGAATATGTTAACTGCTTCTTTATTCTTCATATAAAGTGACAATGACTGAATACCATGGCAATTGACATGTAAAACTTATTGCATTTCAGTGCCAATTTGTGTGTAACATCAATCATTTATATAATATGTATACACGTACACACTGATCAGCCATGACATTATGATCACCCATCTAATATGGAGTAGGTCCCCCTTTTGGTGTCAAAACAGCCCTGCCCGTCGAGGCATGGACTTCAATGTAACATCTACATGAATGGCAGGGCTCAAGGTTTCCCAGCAGAACATTGCCCAAAGCATCACACTGCCTCTGCTGGTTTTCCTTCTTCCCATAATACATCCAGGTGCCATCTCTTCCCCAGGTGTGTCACCCACACACATCCAGCCATCTACATGATGTTAGGGGAAATGTGATTCATCAGACCAGGCCACCGTCTTCCATTGCTTCGTGGTCCAGTTCTGATGATGATGCGCCCATTGTAGGTGCTTTTGGTTGTGGACACGGGGCAGCAGGGATATCCTGACTGGTCTGTGGCTACCCAGCCCAAATACACAACAAACTGCAATGCACTATGTGCTCTGATATCTTTCTATCGGATACAGCATTAGCTTTTTCAGCAATTTTAAAAACAGTAGCTCTTCTATTTGATCGGATTACATCGACCAGCTTTCGCTCCCCACGTGCATAAATAAACCTTGGATGCCCATGGCACTGTTGCGGATTTCACCATTTTTCCTATGTTGGACCACTTTTGGGGGGTCCTGACCACTGCAGACCAAGAACATCTGACAAGACCTGCAGTTTAGGACTTGCTCTAACCCAATCGCAGAGATGTATAGTAACTAAGTAGAACTACTTCACTACTGTACTTAAGTACCGAAAGGCGGTATCTGTACTTTCCTAGAGTAGAATTTTTTTCTCCTACTTCCACTTTTACTTCACTACATTTTTTCGATGATTTCAATACTTCTACTCCGATATATTTTTTTTGTGCTGCATAGTTACTCGTTACTATTATAAAAAATTACCACTGCCAGAACAGTAGATGGCAGGTTTCATGAAGCTCAAAACATGTGTATTATCAGCGCATACGAAAATAAATGCTACTGTATGTATAAATAAAAGCTGCATTTGAAATAATAAAAAACAATATGATGTTCAAACTTTTGACTTCTTTCTTTAATAACTACATAACACAGTACTTGTACTTTTACTTTCAGTACTTGAGTAGCAATTTTTTTTCAAACTACTGGTACTTTTACTTTCAGTACTTGAGTAGCAATTTTTTTTAAAAAACTACTTGCAATACTTAAGTACAAAAAATGTTGAATACTTTAGTACTTCTACTCAAGTCACTTTTTGATCGAGCACTTCCACTTCTACTCAAGTCACTTTTTGATCGAGCACTTGTACTTTTACTCAAGTATGGATTTCGAGTACTTTATACAACTCTGCCCAATCGTCTAGCCAAGTGATGGCAAACTTTGGCAACCCAGATGTTTTGGAACTACATTTCTCATGATGCTCATGCACTCTGCAGTGTAGTGAAGCATCAAGGGAAATGTTGTTTCAAAACATCCGGGATGCCAAGGTTAGCCATCACTGGTCTAGCCTTTCCAACTTGACCTTTGTCAAAGTTGCTCAAATCTTTATGCCTGACCATTTTATTCTGTTTTAACACTTGAACTTCAAGGACAAAATGTTGATAACTTTATGGCTGATGTGTTTGTGTGTGTGTGTGTGTATGCATATACAGTATGTGTGTGTAAATACACGTGTATTGGCTTTAGGTCAGGCGAGCGTGGGGGCCATTCAGTGGTATCAATTACTTCATCCTCCAGGAACTGGCTGCATACTCTTGCCACATGAGGCCCATTGTCGTGCATGAGGAGGAACCCATGACCCACTACACCAGCCTAGGGTCTGAAAATGGGTCCAAGGATTTCATCTTGATACCGAAGTGCAGTCAGGGTGCCATTGTCTACCCTGTAGAGGTCTGTGTGTCAATCCATTGATATGCCTCCCCAGGCCATCACTGTCCCACCATCAAACCGGTCATGGTAAATGATGTTACAGACAGTATAACGTTCTCCATGGCTTCTGCACACCCTTTTACATCTGTCACTTGTGCTAAGGGTAAACCTGCTCTCATCTGGGAAAAGCACAGAGTACCAGTGGCGGACCTGCCAATTCTGGTATTCAATGGCAAATGCCAATCGATCTCCATGGTGCCAGGGAGTGAGCACAGGGTTCAGTAGAGGACAACAGGCCCTCAGGCCACCTTTATGAAGTCTGTTTCTGATTGTTTGGTCAGGGACATTCACACCAGTGGCCTTCTGGAAGTCATTTTGTAGGGCTCTGGCAGTGCTCAAACTGTTTCTCCTTGCACAAAGGAGCAGATACCGGTCCTGCTGATGGGTTAGGGACCGTCTATGGCTCTGTCCAGCTTTCCTGGAGTAACTGCCTGTCTCCTGGAATCTTCTTCATGCTGTTTGAGACTGTGCTGAGAGACACCGCAAACCTTCTGGCAATGGCACGTAAAGATGTGCCATCCTGAGGGGTTGGACTGCCTGAGCAACCTCCATACGATCCAGGTATTGCCTCATGCTGACCCTAGCCAAATGCAAAACTAGTGAAAAACAGTCAGAAAAGATGAGTACGGGAAAAATGTACATGGCTTCACCTGTGAAACCATTCCTGTTTTAGGGGTCATATCACTGTTGCCCATCTAGTGCACCTGTTGTTGATTTCATTAACACCAAAGCAGCTAAAACTGATTAACAACCCCCTCTGCTACTTAACTGACCAGATCAATATCCCACATACACTATATCGTCAAAAGTATTGGGACGCCTGCCTTTACACGCATATGAACTTTAATGCCATCCCAGTCTTAGTCCACAGGGTTCAATATTGTGCTGGCCCACCCTTTGCAGCTATAACAGCTTCAACTCTTCTGAGAAGGCTGTCCACAAGGTTTAGGAGTGTGTCTATGGGAATATTTCACCATTCTTCCAGAAGCGCATTTGTGAGGTCAGGCACTGATGTTGGACGAGAAGGCCTGGCTTGCAGTCTCCCCTCTAATTCATCCCAAAGGTGTTCTATCAGGTTGAGGTCAGGACTCTGGGCAGGCCAGTCAAATTCCTCCACCCCAAACTCACTCACCCTTGTCTTTATGGACCTTGATTTGTGCACTGGTGTGCAGTCATGTTGGAATAGGAAGGGGCCATCCCCAAACTGTTGCCACAAAGTTGGGAGCATGAAATTGTCCAAAATGTCTTGGTATGCTAATGTCTTAAATATTCTCTTCACTGGAATGAAGAAGCCAAGCCCAGCCCCTGAAAAAGAACCCCACACTTTATTCCCCCCCCCCCCCACTTTCACCAAATGATTTGGACCAGTGCACAAAGCAAGGTCTATAAAGGCATGGATGAGCAAGTCTGGGGTGGAGAAAATTGACTGGCCTGCACCTAAACGTTAAAGAACACCTTTGGGATGAATTAGGTTGGAGACTGTGTTGATGTGGGAATCCCTCCTGCTGGGCTATTGTCTTTTTCTGGTGGGAGAGCGGGGGAAGCCGTCCCCACCAAAAGAAGACAGTGATTATCGCTACGGCTATGACAGCTACTTGTGATAAATCTCATGCGAGTCCAGCAGGCTGGTTGTACCCAAGTTGATAGATCGATCAACTTGGTACATTCAGCCTGCCCATTAATAGTTCAAATCTAATCGTCTATGGCTGGCCTTAGTCTTCAAGGCCTCATCTGTCTCCGTCAGACTGTCCTCTCAGAAACACTTTGCCCCTTGCTATTCTGGCTCGCACCTGTCTATCCTAGGTGGAACCCTCCTGACTGCTGAACATATACCTCCTCTGTCTGCCAGGGTGGAGCCCAGATCCTTATGCCTCGTACACACGCAACGATTATCGGCCGACCGATCGTCCGACTTTTGTCCAGAGTGATGTTTTGTTGGTTGGAATGTGCTCTAGACTGCGCACGAATTTTCTCGGCCAACAAAAACCAACTTCAGAAGTGATGTCATGTGCTGGTTTACTTTCCGTGTGTTTTTTCTTCTCTGAGCATGCCCAGTCTTGCTCATCAGGTTTTTGTCTGCCGAAATCTGCACTGACCGACGGAAAAGCGGCCGTTATGTTGACGGCCAACTAAAATTTTATAGCCTGCACACCAGATTTTTTTCGGCTGAAAAGTCGGAGTCGGTTGTCGAAAGCATCATACTAACAAGCCGAAAATCGGCCGATCGGACGTTGGCCGAAAATTCACGGCCAACTATCGATGCGTGTGTACGAGGCATTAGTCTGGTCTCCTCTAAAAGCCCAGCACACACCTGCCCAACCAGTGTGCTGGTAATTCAAAAAACATGGACCCAGGATTGGAGTCTCCTTCCCTCCCAGTTTTCTACAGAATCTTTGGGCTCCAGGTCTCAAACTGGGTCTTACCAACCGATGAGGAAACTGAAAAGACAGTTTCTGAATTACACAAGTCCCCCTGCAGCCCCTCAGCCTGCGTGGAGCCTGGATGAGAATACTGGGTCATAAACTTTGTACTACACAGGGCACTGCACTGTGTGTGTATATATAAATACATATATATATATATACAGTATATATCTATATATATATATATATATATATATATATATATATATATATATATAGATAGATAGATACTGTATATATAGATATATATATATCTATATATATATATATATATATATATATATATGTATATATGTATATGTATATATATATATATATCTATATATATATATATATATATATATATATATATATATAGATATATATATATATGTAGATAGATAGATAGATAGATAGATAGATAGATAGACAGACAGACAGACAGACAGACAGACAGACAGACAGACAGACAGACAGACAGACAGACAGACAGACAGACAGACAGACAGACAGACAGACAGACAGACAGACAGATAGATAGATAGATAGATAGATAGATAGATAGATAGATAGATAGATAGATAGATAGATAGATATAGAGTACCTCAATCATTATGGCTCACAGGATCTTTAAAAAGCAGCTTGCTTACTTTAATATATGCTTTCTATATTACCACAATCAATTCTTAGAGCATTTGTAACATAATGCTTTGATTTTTCTTTTTAACATTCAACACAATGCGCATGTAGAGATTAAAAAAACATTGGACTCTTCAAAGGCCTTTGCTGCAAGTACACACCGAGACCTTTCATTACCAGCAAGGTCATAGTCGTTTTTTTTTTCTGTAAGTGATTCTATCTCCCTCCATGTGAATACTCTGCTTTATGTTGGATTCCTGCTGATAAAATGGATAAAATACACTTCCATTTTCTATTCTGCGGAAGGGTAATGCTGCTATATATTAGAGAAGAGAAATGCAAGAGAAAATTATTGAACGTATTAATGTTATTATTGGCTAGACTGGTAATAGAATCATTCACAAGTCTATTAAATGCTGTCATGCAATTTTTGTGCTGAAATACCATAATCCATCTATAGGCCCAGGCAAAGAGCAGATCACCTTGGAGCATGGGCTTAAAAAGGGTCCCATCAGACCGTTTGATGTAATGAATACAAGGGCAAATGCAGTTTGAATCCTGACACTAAAATGCTTGACATATTGGGTCCAATGTCTTTATACAACATATTGCCACATCAGATGCCATTTGCAGCTGTATTTTTAGCTGCTGCCCGTGTATGATAATGCCACCTGATTCATCAAAGGGAGATGTTTTCATGCATTAATGATATATGTAGATGCCCATACATTATTAATACCTGAGCTGTTTTCCCTCCCAGTGTTATCCCCTAACTGAAAATATTTTAAAATGTAAAATGTGGGTGCTAACAAACATATAGCCCAGGTTCACACTGAGGCTGTTTTTAAATTGTGCGAGTTCAGCTGAAAATCGTGCGAGTTCAGCTGAAATCGGCATTCAATCCGATTTCAGGGGCGATCGATTTGACGTGCAATTTGGCATGTCAAATCGGACCAATGTGAACGTGGGCTTAGCCTTTTACCTGCTACAATCACAGGAAAACCTTGTAGTACATAAAGCTTACACCTAAAAAAAATTAAAGAAAACCTTAACTCTTTTAACCCTAGAAGAGCCTCATCTCTCAGTCATATGTCATGGCGGCCCATGGCAAGAGGGCCAATGGGCTCCTTCACACCATGAACAGCCAACAAAAAGAGAGGAGAGGGACAAGTAATAGAGAGGGAAAAAGAAAGGGTTCTTGGATTTATTTTTTATTGTTTTTAGGAGCTTTACATGGTCCCTTTCTTTTTCCATGCAGGGCAACTGGGTCATTTGAGTTCCCATTTCCCCAGCAGCACATTCTTTTTTTTTTTTTTTTTTCATGCTACCTCCTTTCAGCAGTTGAGAGCAAGGAAAATAAGTTCTGTGTAAATGCCAAATGGGGTAAGAGCCACCAGTTGACAATGCTGGGCCAATGTGCCACTTACTGGGAATGAAGAGCCGCAGTGACATTTCTGTTGGAGATACAACAGCTTTCAGCTTATCCGATAAACTGCAGTTCACAAATAGGACAGTAGATGTCGCTAATGCTAAGTGATATGCTATGCATTTTCTATGATGTGTTGTCATTTCCTGTACACTGCACTGTACTTGTTGGTTATCTTTTTCCTGTCTGTGTTTTCTCACCATGAGAAAGTGACATCTTTTGATATCTGTGTTATGTTCCAATAAAGAAGCCAGTTCCTGTTACTCCACAATGTCTGATCTGAATGGACTCCGCTGCACCCAGTGATCGCACTCTGCAACAGGTTATGGGCCCAGGATCCGGATGAAGTCTTATGACCAGGTGCGGCCCAGGCAGAACAAAGCTTTTAAAGGGAGACAGTGTGACTGAGCGGAGATCGACATAAGGAAGGTTTCCAGTGACATCTCCTATAGACAAGTAAGACTGTTTATATATAAAGGAGGGAAAAATGTCTGGAAACTCAGAACTTAAACTCTCAGTGGCCAAGCTGAACAATGACAATTATCAGCTATGGAAGTTTAAAGTGGAAATGATATTATCTAGAGATGACTTGTGGGAGGTTACCACTACAGAGAGGCCACAGGACAATAATCAGGACTGGGACATGAAAAACAGACAGGCACGGGCCACCATAAGCTTACTAGTGGAGGATGATCAGCTCATACATATACGCCATGAGGACACAGCGAAAGGCATGTGGGACATTCTAAATAGACTGCATGAAAGATCCAGTTTAAACAGCAAGCTGTTTCTACTGCTAAAACTTTACAGAATGAGACTTAGCAGAGAACAGGACATGCAGGAGCACATAAATGCAATGCTGGAAGTGATTGCACAACTCAGATCAATCGGGGAGAATATAACAGACAGCCACGCTGCAGCCATGTTGTTATGCAGTTTGCCCGATACATATACTGCACTGATCAATGCACTGGAGACACGGCCTGAGACAGATCTGACACTAACATTTGTAAAAACCAGGCTCATAGATGAGTATCAGAGAAGAAAGGAATTAGTGCATTACTCCACAGAAACCGACACCAGAACCGCTCTTAAAGCTATAGACGCAAGGTTACACAGGAAAGAGACCAGGGTGTGTTTCAGATGTCACAAACAGGGACACATAAAGAAAGACTGTACTAAATGGAAAGAAGAGCAAATAAGACAGGGTCCCTCTTATGCTAAACAAAAGGTTAAAGCCACAATCAATGATCCATGGAAAGGAAACTGGAATGCCACATTTAAAGCGACAGGCAACAATAAATGTCAAGGCTGGTGCATCGATTCGGGGGAACCAGTCACATGATGAGTGATAGAAGTTTTTTCACAGAACTTGATCTGAACAACAAAGAAACTATTTATCTTGCAGATGGAAGCAAAATACATGCAGAAGGATATGGGCATGGAACCCTTGTATGCCCTGATGATGCGGGACACAATCTAGCCATACCAGTGAAAGATGTGCTTTATGTTCCTAATCTGTAAGGAGGACTCTTATCTGTGAAGAGTCTAACAGCCAGAGGACTCACTGTAACATTCCAAGGTGACAAGTGTTCAATCCTAAACGGCAACCAGACAGTAGCAAGTGCCAAGCTGGATGATCATCTATATCACCTAGACACAGTGAAGGAAAAGGTGAGACTATGTACACACAAGCACAATGACTGTATACATATATGGCACAGACGTCTAGGTCACAGACACCCAGAATGCATACAGGAACTACAGAGGAGGAATCTGACAAGGGATCTAACAATATCCCCTTGTCCAGTTACTGTTAAGTGTGAATGTTGCATTAAATCCAAAGCTACAAGAGCAACACTTCCCAAAGTCAGTCAGAAGAGAGCTTCAAGACCACTTTAGTTCACAGTGACGTGTGTGGTCCCCTAAACCCACCCACACCTGGAGGCAACAGGTACATAGTGACTTTCATAGACGACTATTCAAGATACACAGTCACCTACCTAATACAACACAAGAGTGACCTTTTTGACAAATTACAAGACTATATAATAAAGACCAGTAACAAGTTTCAGAGGAAGCCTCTCATACTTCGGAGTGACAATGGAGGTGAATTCACAGGATATAAGATACAAGAGTACTTAAAACAGAATAAAATAGAACATCAAAAGACAGTCCCATATACACCAGAACAAAATGGAGTAGCTGAAAGAAAGAACAGAACTCTGACTGAAATGATCAGATGTATGCTGACAGACTCTGGACTACCACAAAAATACTGGGGTGAAGCAGCTATGACAGCTACATATTTGCAGAACAGACTTCTTTCCAGAACAATAGAGAAAACTCCATATGAACTATGGCACAATGAGAAGCCAAATGTAAAACACCTAAGAGTTTTTGGATGCAAAGCATTTATCTACATAGCTGAAGAAAAACGCACCAAACTCCAAAACAGAGCATTTGAAGGTATCTTCGTTGGATACAGTGACAATGTCAAAGGTTACAGAATCCTTGATCCCAAAACAGATAAGGTTACCGTTAGCAACAGCATAACTTTTGTTGAAGATTTCAGAGACAATGTAATGACAACAGTAGAAGCAAAAATAGAAGAGAAAACTGACATTGACCAGCCTATCTCTGTAACTTCTGAACAAACAGTTGAAGTGAGTGCAGACTCTACCAGTACTGAAGAGCAGACACAAGAAGGCTCAGACACAAAACCGAGACGTTCAACAAGAGAAAACAAAGGTAAACCACCTATACGTCTCTCATACAAAGCAAGTACTGCCAGTGTCAACGAACCTGCAACCTGGGAAGAAATATCTCAGCTTTCAGAACAAGAAGCAAGTAAATGGATAAAGGCTGCTGATGAAGAGATAAAATCCATGCATGACACTAACACATGGACACTTACAGAGCTACCACCCGGAAGGAAAGCCATAGGCTGTAAATGGACTTTTAAAGTGAAATACAATGCAGATGGCACAATTGAGCGATACAAAGCAAGACTAGTAGCCAAGGGCTATTCTCAAAAATACGGAGAGGACTATGACGAGACATTTGCACCAGTAGTCAAGCACACTACAATAAGGACTTTACTGACAGTAGCCGTCACAAGGAAAATGCAAGTGAAACATTTTGATGATGTGAAAACCGCGTTTCTACATGGCGAGCTAACAGAAGAAATATACATGGAACAGCCGCCAGGGTTCAAAGATGAACAAAGGCCAGACCTAGTATGCAAACTTCGCAGGAGTATATATGGTCTAAAGCAAGCAGCCAGAGCGTGGAATATAAAAATAAATGAAGTGCTTACACATCAAAACTTTCTGAGGAGTAAAGCAGACCCCTGCTTATACACAAAGAAATTGGGAGACAGATGGGTCTATATGCTTATTTATGTGGATGATATCCTGATTTGCTTTGAGCAAGAAGGGGATGAAGTAGAAATACTAGAAAAACTAAATCAGAACTTCAACACCAAAGATCTTGGCAACATAAAGAATTACCTCGGCATCCAGATCGAGAGAGAGGAAGATGGCAGCTTTCTTCTGAACCAAAGACACAAAATACAAGAAATAATTGAAACATTTGGAATGGAAGATGCCAAACCAGTAAAGTCTCCAATGGAAACCAACTACCTAAAGGAGATGAATTGCCAAGATAACCCATTACCTACTAATACTCAATACAGGAAGGCAATAGGGAAATTGCTGTATCTTACCACTGCTACAAGGCCGGACATTGCAGCAACTGTTGGAATCCTATGCAGAAAGGTTTCAATGCCAAGTCAAAAGGACTGGAATGCTGTAAAGCGAATCATTCGCTATCTTAAAGGGACTTTGCACTACAAATTAAAGTTACCAGCAAGTGATGAGAGCACCTTAACAGGATATGTGGATGCTGACTGGGCAGGTGACACCAGCGACAGGAAATCTACCAGTAGCTACTTATTTTTTCCGTCAGGAGGTGCCATCAGTTGGACAAGTAAAAAGCAACTCTCTGTTTCACTGTCGTCTACTGAAGCAGAATATGTTGCTGCAGCGCAGGCAAGTCAAGAAGTTATATGGCTGAGACAGCTATTAACAGATTTGGGTCAACCACAGTTGGGACCAACAGAAATCTATGAGGACAATCAAGGATGCCTTGCACGCATGGAAGGGGTTAATTCAAGAACCAAGCACATTGATGTGAAGTTCCACTTTCTTAGGGATCTTCAAGAGCAAGGTCTTCTTGAGTTACTTTATTGCCCAACCGAGGATATGACAGCAGATATCCTTACAAAGCCTCTGACCGCTGAAAGACACTCAAGGCTTACAAAGAAGATGGGTTTAATGGACTAAGCCTTAGCTGTTGAGAAGGGGTGTTGGAGATACAACAGCTTTCAGCTTATCCGATAAATTGCAGTTCACAAATAGGACAGTAGATGTCGCTAATGCTAAGTGATATGCTATGCATTTTCTATGATGTGTTGTCATTTCCTGTACACTGCACTGTACTTGTTGGTTATCTTTTTCCTGTCTGTGTTTTCTCACCATGAGAAAGTGACATCTTTTGATATCTGTGTTATGTTCCAATAAAGAAGCCAGTTCCTGTTACTCCACAATGTCTGATCTGAATGGACTCTGCTGCACCCAGTGATCGCACTCTGCAACAATTTCTAGGGTTACTGCTATATTTTGGAGAGGAGGCACTTTCCTGTTGTACCAGGGATGAGGGTTTTTTTTTTCTAATGGTTTTTCTGATCTTAAAACAAGTGTCCAATAGCCCCCTGTAATAATGTGCTGAAATGGCGATTTTAAATTATCAAACACACAGTTTTGTTTGGCATCAAGTCTTGTTGTATACAAGTCTTGCAGGCTCACAATAGTAAACCACTGCCGTATTATTAGCAGCAGAAGTATCAGCGTTTCTTTTTAGCTCATTTAGTTGGCCATAGAGGTGCATAGCAGATAGACCTGATAGACCACCCAATGACCAACTGAAGAAGTCCAATGGCTTAACCTTGTCAATCTGAAACAGAGGTATTGTTGCTGGCAGGATTTCAAGGTATGATGCCAGCAATACTGAAAAATACTTTAGACTTATTTACACTAAGGGGGGTCTATCTCTAGCAATACTGAAAAACAGATTTTGAGCTTGTTTGTTGGGATGAATGTCACAAGCATGCACCTAGCTCTCTTGAATGCTGGCCATTATTTGCCTTATACATTGATTTTCCTATGATCCTTGGCTTCCTCTGGTGGCCATAATATACAAACTTTCCTCAAATACATCATTCAGACAAATGCCACATTATGTGATATTTGTTGAACAAATTTTTCTTTATACCTAGACCCCTATGTCTGATAGTCAGGTGCTGTGTTTATTCAAGGAAATTTCCTCTGCTAAACAAGGTTCAGTTAAAATCTAGAGAAAATCACGATTAGTGAAAGACATGTCACAAACAATAGGCCAAATAAAAATCTGTTTGTCAAAATCACTTTTCCTTGTGTTTCATAGTAGACAAAATCAAAGTAAGGCGCTCAACACATATTATGCAAAAAAAATTGTGAAAAAACGACTCAATAAAAAAACAATTTAAAGTCATGAAAGATGCAAAAACGTGTTAAAGTGCAAACGCTGTCACTTTTGGTTCCTATTGATGTCACTTCTGGGCCACGATATTGGGCCTTTGGAGCGCACACCAGACTCTAGTGAGTGGAGCGGGAGGGCTATTCTTTCACAGAGCTGTTTACATTGGTGCCAATTCTGGGTACTAAAATATGCAAGTGGGCATTTTATATATTTTTATGCTTGTGCTTTTATACTTTTATACTTTACTTATAGTGTATTCTTTCTTAATTTAATTTTATCTGGTTTGAGTGGCTGCAAATGAGAAATACTGTATATAGAGTCCAGTGAAGAGGAACGAATTGTCAGAGGGAATTGACCTTGACAGATGGCATCTTTGGTTTACTAAACAGCATGGCGTGACTTTTATTCATTTAGAGGTCATGGGCTTGTGGTGAGTGCACAGTATATATGTGGTGGTGGTGGTCGCCTAGTGCACATTATAAGTGAAGCATGTGGCAGGACTGTGGAAAGTGTTTTGGAGACTTGGTGGAGCAATTGGACTATCACTGGTGGACTGTCTCATTCCTTTTATATACGAAGGTTCCACACTTTTTTTTTAAACTCTATTAAATATAAAAAAAGTTTTCTTATGGAGTCGTTTTTTTCTCAATTTTTTTTTGCCAAATATGTGTTGAGCAGCATGCTTAAAGGGGAAGCTGTATGTTTTTTATTAATTTGACAATTTTGGCACAGAAGGTAGGTGCTTTTATAAACTTTGCATTGTGTTTAATAGTATCTCTAGTACCATTTATGCTTTCAGATGTTCCTTCCCTCTTGTATCTATCCTTTCTATCTTCTTTTATACTTTAATTTCTTCAGGCGGGTTTTCATTTTTAGGGAATAGTTATTTAAATAACAATGTATCTACCAGAGTGCAGATATATGGATATAATAGATAGTGGCGCTACAACTGATTAAACCCCTGTGAATAAAGTGATTGAATAAAGTCCAGTAAAAGTTCTAATAATATTGAAAAGTTCTTAATAAAAAACTTAGAAAGCATAAGTGTCCATGATGATTCAGTTTCCTCCAGCAACTGTCCACCACACCACGTGCATAGGTGACACCACTCCCCTTCAGATGTCAACTCACCAAATAAGATTGCCAAATATTCTCATATTGGCAAAGTAAGCAAACACCCTCTCTAGGGTTGATAATAGTCCACAACTGGTGTCCACTCCTCAGTGATGATCCATAAAATAGCATGTGTATATGAGAAAGAAAATATCGTATGACATGCAGTGGGCCCTGATGATGATATTGTTTGCCTGATACAGGTGGTCTAGGGGATAAATATCCCCCCTATGTTGGGGACCCTGATGTTGCTGAGGGGGATCGGGGATGGGGTAAGGGCGTTTCGGGGTATTCCTATTTCCTTTATTTTGGGTATCCTTTCCCCCATTACCTTGACCCGAATAGGGATTAGGTGCATTGGATTTACCACTTCCCCCATCACCCACATTTTGGGAATTAGTGGTCTCAGTTCCCATGTTCCGCCATAGGTAGATGTTATTATTTTTAAAATCTGTGGAATCCCGCTTGAATTTCTTTACCTTCTTTTTTTGTGTATCCCGATTCATCTTTTCCAATTTATTTTTCATATTATTGTTAAATTCTTTAGACTGATTGTTTAAGGAGTTGAATTTTGGAGAACAGGTGGTTTAAAAATTCTGGATCCACCTGGCCAACAAAAAATTCATTTTGATAGAAAAGGTTTTTATCCATGCCCTAATGCATTTCTTGCAGGATGGTACAGATTAGCAATAAGGGTAGAACATCTATTACCAATGTAGACAACAAAACTTTCTCCCTAGATGAATTTATCACATGTAAAACATCACATGTGTTTTATTTATTATGGTGTCCATGTGCCCTCTACTATGTGGGGAGAACAAAAAGACTTTGTATAGCTGAACATATAGCTCATATTAAAAAAAGGTTATAAGAAGCACAGAGTCTCCCTTCATTTTATTTCAATAGATATTTATTGATATTTTGCAAAGAGATACAAATTCAAAACAATATAAATGCAAATAAGAAGGCTCTTGAGGAAATTCAGTTTTGTGATTTGCGAACTTAGGTGCATATGTTACCCCTGTGGGGGAAAGACATTCTATAATCAATGGATATGATTTAAAGCAGAGCTTCCACTGTGAAAAGTGGAAGATTTGTTGTTGACTTCAGGTTAGCAACTGCATAAGAATATTTGTCAATCTTATTTGATGAGTTGAAATCTGAAAGGGAGTGGTGTCACCTATGCATGTGGTGTGGTGGACAATTGCTGGAGGAAACTGAATAATCATGGACACTTATGCTTTCTAATTTTTTTATTAAGGACTTTTCAATTATATTAGAACTTTTACTGGACTTTATTCATTCACTTTATTCACGGGGGTTTATTCATTTGTAGCGCCACTATCTACTATATCCATATATCTGCACTCTGGTAGATACGTTTTTATTTCTGTTATGTTAAAGTGGCAGCTGCTCACAGACATATATTGATAAGACCATATTGCTCTTTCCAAAGGCATATATAAGTGTTCTTGGGGGAGAGATAAAGAAAGAAAGAAAAGAGGGGGGGGGATGGCACTAGGTGTTGGGCATGGGGACTATGAGGGGGGGGGGGGGTAAGAAGGAAAATTTGGGCCAAACCTAAAAAGGTTTAATGTGGGGGAGGGGGTAAGGAGGTAGACAATAGGGGGGTGTGAGTATAGGGGTATAGAAAGAGGGTCAAAAAGAAATACATAAGGAATAAGGGTACCTGGAGGCGCAGATGGAGGAGGAGGTAATTTTAAGTAGGAAGCTGGAGCGAGGCCTGAGGCCAGAACCACTGGGAGTAAGAGAACTCCCGAGAAGCCAGCTTAACCAAGACCACATAATAAGCATAAAAAAAGGAAACATAAAACTTGAAAAGAGACCATCCTCAGAAGGTAGTTATTTAGGTCAGAGGTAGTATTACATAAGGGAAGTTCCTTGGGGCCAGCAAGGAAAGCCTGGGGAGAGTCCGAGACGTAGGGCTCCATAGGGTAGTAGAATTGGCTTTCCCATCCAGGGAAGAGATTCCGTTGAGTGTTGGAGGTTGAGACACCCAAGGAAAACGTTCTTCATAGATAGCAGGAGGGGAGCTAGAACAGTTTCTTGTATCCTGGGATGAACAGATAATGATTGTGGTCCTTTAGGGGCAGGAGTTTAGGATCTCTTTTTAAGCGCGCTTTGATCACAGATACTGTGGTTGCATAAATAGTTATTTAAACCTAAACAAAAGAAAACAAAATTGTGTTTTGTACCAAAGGCAAGCAATCAGGTTTCAAAACTGATCAGTTAAACTAAACAACGCTATGCTTTGTCTTTTCTATAATATTTAATGAATTGGTACCTTTTAGTGTTTCATATTTTGCATATAATGTCGCTGTACAAAATAAATGGATAATAATATGGCAAAGTCTGTCTTTTCAGAAGTACTGGCTCCAATATGGAATGTTCAATCATAATTTAATCCATTCTCGTACTGTTTAGCAAACCTTGTATGTTTTCATTGCATTTGAATATAAGCATATTAGTCTGTCTGAAAAGATGATGGTGTTTTGAAGCGGTGACAAATGTGTATAGCTAGAGCATATCAGCCAAACGGATAAAGGTCCGTGACTTCACTACAGACACAGCCAACTGCATGTGACATTTATGGGGACAATGCATTGTGAGCGATTGGTAAAACAGCCGTCGCCATTGTAGTGTGCCCAAAAGGGTTCAGTGCTTTTATTGTCCATGATTCACAGATGTCCAACTATTATGAGCCAAATACTGGAGGGGGAAATTATTCTCATTCAGCAGTGATTACATTTGATTACCAAATTATTTGTTATTTTATGTCATTTTGTTTTTCAAAAAAATGTCACCAGCCTCTTAGAGACCTTTTAACATTTATGATCCAACTAAGGAAGGGTCTAATGTAAAGTACAATTAAAGGATCTGGTATGGCAATCTAAAAAAGTACCAAATCCAGTTACAACATAATGCATAAAACCTCATAAATTAGACAAAAACTTAATTTACCTGACAGTTACAAATCCTCTTTTAACCACTTAATGATCAAGACTATTTCTGACACATGTTGCTTACAAGTTAAAATCAGTATTTTTTGCTAGAAAATTACCTAGAACCCCCAAAAATTATATATATATATATATATATATATATATATATATATATATATATATAATTATCAAAGACTCTGGAGAATAAATTGGCGGTCTTTGCAATAGTTTTCGTCACGCTGTATTTGTGCAGCGGTCTTTCAAACTCAATTTTTTTTAGAAAAAAATCCACATTACTGAATTTAAAAAAACAAAGAGTAACGTTAGCCCAATTTTTTTAGTATATTGTGAAAGATTATGTCAGGCAAAGTAAAAAGACATCTAACATGTTACGGTTTAAAAGTGTGCACACTGGTGGAATGGCAACAAACTCTGGTACCTAAAAATCTCCATAGGCGACGCTTTAAAAATTTAGAGCGGTTACCAGTTTAGAGTTACAGAGGAGCTCTTTTGCTAGAATTATTGCTCTCACTCTGATAATCGCAGCAATACCTCACATGTGATTTGAACACCGTTTACATTTGCGGGTGCGACTTACGTATGCGTTTTCTTTGGAGCGCAAGCTCAAATGGACGGGGGCGCTTTAAAAAAAAATGTTCCTATTTATTTTATTTCATTTTTTATTTTTAACTGTTTTAAAAAGTTAAAAAATCTGATCACTTTTATTGCTGTCACAAGGGATGTAAACATCCCTTGTGACAGTAATAGGAAGTGACAGGTACTCTTTATGGAGGGATCTGGGCGCTAAAAGACCCCAGACCCCTCCACTGCACTTCAAAGTGTTCAAAAGACCAAAATCAGTATTCTTGAATGCTGACAGGTTTTTTAAATCGGTGCAATTGACGTCGCTTCCGGGTTACATGATCGGAGACCCGAACAAAGCCAAATCTGGCTCTGGCTTCAGACTTAATATCTCTGACAAGCCGACCCCCGCCTCAAAAAACGGTACCAAGGTGATGCCTCAAGCTGTAAGCATCACCCTGGCACAACCACTTCTTCAAGCCGACATACATGTACGTCGGTTTGCGGGAAGTAGATAAATGAGAGTTGACATGCTCTCCCTGCAGCTCAACGTGGGATTTTTTTCAGCAACAGGGGTATTGCAGTTAATCTAGAAATTAGTGGGCGAAGCTAGGTGTGTCCAGGTGCTGATAGACAAGCTACAGGCTCGTGAATCAGCAGTGGCAGTCGATAGCCACTTTCCCTGCAACATGTTTTCATCCCACTGTGGCACAACCAAGCACAATCTACATGAGTGGCAACTCTGATTTAAATTCTGGAGCAGTGCAGCGTAGTTGCCGCACCATCACAGGAAGCTGAATTGAATGGACTGGACTTCACTGCAGGCTAAGCAGGTGTTTGTGAGGCTTTACAGGGGGGACTAACAAACAACTGAAAGTGCAGATGCACTTATAATTTAGTGTTACATTTTGATAGAAGGCCATACCTCTACTTTTAATAGAGATGCAGGGGAATTACAGTGATGGTGTGTGTGTGTGTGTTTGTTTGTAGGTATATGTATGTGTGTGTATATAATACAGATAGATTACTGCATATAGATAAGTATGTTGCAGTTAAAGATTAATTCCAAGTACCTGGCCAATGACTCTGGAAGCTGGAAATTACTGGAGCAGACACTGCTACTCTGGTCCTGTGCTGAGCGGTTGACCTGATGCGTTCTGAACACGGGGTTGGATGCTCAGCATGGGAGTCATTCAGAAAATGCTTTGAATGTTCTGAATAAATGTTGAATAAGGGTTCTGGTTGGACAAGGTGGAGAGGCGGGGCAGTACCATCACATCCATGCTGAGCTGCTGAACTCCTGTGTTCAGAATGCATCGGCACAGGACCCAAAAGCAAGGGAGATCACTGGAGTAGTGGTGTCTACTTCAGTGATTTGTAGCTTCCAGGGGTATCAACCAGTTCTGGTATATATATATACTGTGTTAAATTGGTCCAAAAAGCTGGACCAATGTAACTATGTGAAAATATACCATACCTGGAATTCATTTTAAGGGCATGCACCCTCTCCAGTGGAAAAAGCAGTCAGTTAAGTCCTACTCAATTCATTCTTGATTCATTTGAACTAGACATCTTTGGTCTATGGACATTGAATGTCCTCTTTTATTCAAGCAAAACTGTCCTGGGATAGACCTCTATGTGCTTGAGGATTCATCTGAGGTTGATCACCTTTCAGAGGGTGGTTGACAGACGGCTAAGAGTCGATATGTCGCTTCATCATCGCCTGTTTTAACCCTGAAAAATCTACACCACTGCGGGCGTTACAGGTGGTTGTAGTGCAGCCCCAATCATTTTTGCTAAGGCATGTGTACAGCCCTGAACAGCTGCATGTTATTTAAGTGGACAATTGAGAAAGGGGAGAGTTTTGGGGTGGGGGCCTTAAAACTATAGCTTAACTAACTGTTTTTACTCCCAGCCCCCTCGTGTGAATGATGCTTGGAATTCAGCTCACTCAAAACTGTTACTTTGGGTTTCAGATTATGCTAGACTGGAAAATCGCCTAAGGCCAGGTTCACATATGTGCGACCGTGAGTTCCATCCTAGGGTCTGGTGTGTTTCTGTTCATCTGGTTCAGGTGCGATTCAGGTCCAAATTTTTGCCTGAATTTGCACCTGAACCAGACCCAAAAACGCACAGAACCCTTTTGGAATCCACAGCACGGCGGCCCCGGACATGTGTCAACCGGCTCCATTGAGAGCTGGTCACACTCACATGTCATGCAAATTGGATGCGGTGAAAACCGCATCACATTCGCAACTATGTGAACCCAACCTAAAGGATTCTTTCGTTTTTGGGGCATTCTGGTGACAAGATCTTTGCACTTAAGTCTGCACGCCTTCTAAGGCAAGTTACCTTGCAACAATTATATTCCTTTCTGAGTTTCTGACCTGGACTAGGCATGCAGACTGGAAAATGCCATTAAATCAAAGTTCCTGATCCGCATACTTTTGTTGGATCAGTGGTTGAAAATCTTTAAACCACTAGATTAGCATGACGAGTCATCAATAACAGCCTCCAAATTCTCTCCATATAGGCTTTCTTTGAAGGAACACTATGCAGAGATAAATGAGAGGGTGCCATTTCTGACCACCTGATTACTTGTGCTTTTTAGTAAATCCAGGCATATGGTGTTTTCTTGTGTTTTTGGAAGATGCTGTAGACAATCCTGGTTTCATGGTTCTTTGGTTCTCAAGGCTGCTTAGCTAACATAGCAGTCACTCTGGAAACCTCCTCTCTCTTTATATTTGCTTGATATTATAAATGTGACTGTGGTAAATAACTAACTTTTTAACTTACCTGTTCAATAACATATACATCTTTTTCCTTTTCAGTTACAAAAGTTTTGTAACCGCCAGAAGAGCTGTGGTTGCCATAACTGGATGCTGGGTCCTGTCCTTCATCGTTGGCTTGGTCCCCATGTTTGGATGGAACAATATAAGCAACTTGAGAAAGAAACAGAACTCCACTTTTGGTGAAATAGTTATAACCTGTGAATTTGAAACTGTGATCAGTATGGAATATATGGTCTACTTCAATTTCTTTGTCTGGGTACTTCCTCCCCTCATCCTGATGCTAATTATTTATTTGGAAGTATTCAACCTAATTCAGCGACAGCTTAACAAGAAGGTGTCTTCCAGCTCAAAGGACCCACACAAGTACTATGGAAAGGAACTGAAAATTGCTAAGTCATTAGCTCTGATCTTATTATTATTTGCTCTAAGCTGGCTACCACTACACACATTAAACTGCATCACACTTTTCTGCCAGACTTGCAACACACCTATGATCATAACGTACATTGCTATCTTTTTGACCCATGGGAACTCTGCTATGAACCCCATTGTCTATGCCTTCCGTATTGAAAAGTTCAGATCTACGTTTTTGTATATCTGGAAGAAATATTTCTGCTGCAAAAGTGGAAGAGAACTTAACAGAGGGAACACAACGAACATTGAGAGATCTTGTTCAAAACATGTCCTCTAAAGTACCCAGGTTCTGTTTTGTATACTATAATACTCCAAAATAAGCAAATAACCACTGTCTGTTCAACTGTTCATTTTACCAATAAAGTGCTGTTAAATGATATGCAGCATTCAGCTTCAGCGTATTCGATTTGTTTATACCTGCTGCAAACTTTGGGTGTGTAAATGGTGAATACAGACTTAGCTAGAGTCGTACGAACACACGTATGGGAATGTAAACCTTATATGTCCTTCCGTACTAACTTCTAATACACATAATAATACCGCCACCATGTGTTCACTTTGAGCACACTCTGGTGGAAAAACAAAGGTGACAATTTTATAAAAATGTTGAAACTGAAATTATACAAGCTTGTTTTTAGTGCATTTTGATTATGAAAAGGGATCTTCTTCACATTCAAACAGGTGTAAGGTAAAGGTATATGAAGAGAGTCTACTGCAATCTTATAGCTCCTATTTATAAAGGATTACACTGCTTCAAGGTGCACTCAAATTCCTTTTTTATGGACACTGCAAGAAAACGAATTTAGAATGTTGAAAAAAATAAGAAAAAACCTTGTATCATCGCCACTTCAGTATCCTACTCATATTTTGTAAATCAAAATAGACAAATGTAGCCTCCCAACCAAGTTCCTGAGGTGCTTCCTATCTATAAATGAAAAGCTTTGAGGCTTCGTTCACAAATGGGTCCGGTGCGTTCCTGTTCACTGGTTCAGGTGCAAATCAGCCTGAATTCACTCCTAAATTGGACCAGAAGACGCACAGGACACTTTTTAAATCCAGACTGCGGCCGCCCTGGACATGTGTGAACCGGTACCATTGAGAGCCGGTCATACTTGCCTGTCATTCGAATTGAGTAGGTTTTAGGCTGGGCTCACACATATACGAACCTGCATCCAATTCGTATATGTGTGAGCCCAGCCTAAAACCTACTATGTGGACATACACATTAACCAAAGGACTATAGAATACAGCAGTAGTTCTCAACCACAGCATCATGGCCCACTGCCAGGCTGTGGCCTCCCTCTTCTTGGACCTTAAAGTGTTACTAAACCTACAACAGTAAAATCAGTCTGTATATCCAGTAAAGCATGCTTCTTATACTCACTGTGGAACCTGGGGGTTAATCCTCTGCATTGTGTAAAAAAGCTGCTTGATCCTGTCTTCTTTTATCCTCCCCTTCATCCACTGACTCCAAAACATGTCCGTATAAGACAGAGCCTTTGGAGTCAGGCAGCACATGCTCAGTTTGGTGTCTATTGCTAAAGAGTTTTTTTTTTCTTGGGAGAGTGCATGTGATCAGCACATGGCCAATCAGCACTGTCCAGACATGTCCAGACAGAGGATCTGGAGCCCTGCAGTCTCATAGGACAGCTCAGTGCAGTATGGAAACTCCTCCTACAAGCTTCACCAGGAACAGATAGAAGTCACAAGACTGCTATATACTGCTGATGGGAAAAGGTATTTAGCAGTTTATATTTACTAAAATAATTGCAGTTCTGTGTACTGTGGGAGACCAGATATAGAGAATGTAGGGTCCTGGGTTTAGCAACATTTTAAGGGAGCTGCAAATGCCTTACCCTGCAACAGTGTCTCCCAGCTCCCATAGTGCAGCCAGGCCACTTAAGAGAGTCCAGCCTTCTACATTGCACCCCCACCCCCTGCATTGCCCCCCAACTTGCTGCAAGGCATTCAGTCCTCAATATTGCCTCTAACAATGTCCTCCAGTGCCGCTGCAAAGTGCCTAGCCTCCTGGAGAGACCCCAGCCCCTTTCTGAGACCACATCACCAAGATTGCTTCCAGCCCCCTCCAGAAATCTCATCCCCTACAAGGCCACCAAGTCTGATTACCAGCGGGGGATATGGATGGATGTACTTTGTGTGCATCCAGCCACTATCACTGCAGGTAGTCACTGGCTGCGTGAACAGTCACAAATAGGTGTGAAGCCTGTATGGGCTCGGCAGCTGCAGCTATCAGTCCCAGATGCAATCCTTGTCAATCCTAGCCATAGGAATATGTTTCTTGCCGCTGGGATTCAAAGCATGGCTAAATGCCAGCCAGGATCTGTTTTAATTGTATACCATTTCTTGGAGGTTGGGTAATAAACCTGAGCTCCAGGCACAAAAATTTTCATTCAAATATAAACCTCGAAGAATGTAAATCCATTTTGTGCGCAACAAATGCCTTTGCAAACCCATACAATATCTTGTAAAAGTAGCAGTGACATCACTGTCCTGCATAAAGCCTATACAGAAAGTAGAGTTGTTGGAGGAACCCAATGGACCTACCCATTAAAGGCTGCCTGCAAATAACTATATGTGGGGCGGATACAAGACAAGCCACCCTATATAAGGAGAGAGAGCAGCAGTAACCCATCTTTATTACAGGAAGCTCCTGAACAGAGGCAAAGTTTCACATTGGATTACTGCACAGATCTGAAAGAAATACACAAAGCACAACAAGATTCAAATGTGTATTAAAATGCACATGTCTCTTGTATTTAGATAACATTTCTTTAAGTACAGCGGCCCATTATAATTAACTTTGCTGAAGTCAGACCAGTACTACAATAATGCTGATTGGTTATTATTTAACACTTTTTGAATAAGGGCCATGTTAAACTAGCGAACCTGTCGGGGTCATTAAGAAAGCAGAGATATAACATTGATGTGCTCCTATGGCATTGGTAAGATTCTTCAGGGATTGGGCCAGCAACAGAACAATGCCATAGGAACATGTGAGTTGCCTCATGTGCGTGACAGGCAATATGTGAGATACAGTTACATAGTTAGTCAGGTTGAAAAAACACACAAGTCCATCTGGTTTAATCAATAAAAAACAAAAACAGTATTGAAAACCCAACCATACAATCCCATATACACAAGCCTATACCCATAGTTGATCCAGAGGAAGGCAAAAAACCCCAGCAAAGCATGATGCAATTTGCTACAGCACTGGAAAAAATTCCTTTCTGATCCCCGGAGAGGCAATTAGATATTCCCTGGATCAACTTTACCTAGAAATATTAGTACCCATTTATATTATGTACACCTAGGAAAGAATCCAGGCATTTTTTTTAAAGCAATCTACTAAAGAGTGCCCCCTTGTCCTCTGTTTTGACCTTAAAGTGAATAACTCAACACCAAGTTCACTATATGGACCCCTTACAGTATGTATTTATACATGTTGATCATATCCCCCCTTAATTTCCTTCTCAAGAGAGAATAAATTCAGTTCCTCTAATCTTTTCTCATAGCTGAGCTCCTCCCTGGTGCATGTGCTGAATATTTACACACCACCTAGTATACTGTGGGGGTTATTTACTAACTGAAGTGTGCAAAATCTGATGCAGCTTTGCATAGAAACCAATTAGCTTCCAGATTTTATTGCCGAAGCCTAATTGAGCAAGCTGAAGTTAGAAGCTGATTGGCTACCATGCACAGCTGCACTAGCTCCTGAGTGCACCAGTTTTACAAAATCTCCCCCAGATTTTGTGACAACAGGTGAGTTTTTTTCTGTGCTCCCCTAGACTTGGTAGGTTTGAAAGCCTTAAAACCCAACTCTTGCCAAAACCTTTTTATTTATAAATTCTATTATTTTAGTAAATATAAACTGATAAATCCCTTTTTAAATCAGCTGTATATAGCAATTAGAGCAATCTTGTGACTTGTTTCAGTGAGTACGGATAGCTTGTAGGAGGAGTTTTTGTTTCTCCCACAATTGTCCCTTGATTCTCTGTCTGAATATGTCTGGACAGTGCTGATTGACCCTGTGCTGGTCACATGCACCCTCCCAAGAAAAAAATAAAATAAAACTCTCTAGCAATGCACACCAAACTCAGCAGCCTGACTCTATAGACTCTGTAAATATTAGGTGATTTTTTTGGAGTCTGTGGAGGAAGGAGATGATGAGAGAAGACAGAATCGAACAGCCTTTTTACACAATGCAGAGAATTAACCCCTTAGGATCCACACTAAGGGCTATACCAAACATGCTTTACTGCATATTCAGGCTGATTTTACTGTTGTGGGTTTAGTAACACGTAATCATTCACCTGGGAAGGCATCTTTATTATTAACATAGTGTTCTATATTTCAATACGTCCTCGTCTGCAGACCCTGTTACCCACGACCACACATTTGTGGGGAAGAGACTCTTGTCCTCTCAACACTGGAATAAGCTGCTTTCTCAATTCAGGTGCTTGGAAGCTGGCAGTGGGTTATAGGGGGATGAGGATGACAGGGGGTAGTGGATTAGGAAGGTATCAGTGGGTTGCCAGGTGTGATGACAGGGAGTAAGATGTTAGTAAATTATCGACAGGGGGTGAGGTGTTAGTAAGGTATCAGTGGCATGCCAGGTATGATGAAGATAAGGATGACAGGGGGTGGGGTGTTAGTAAGGTATCAGTGGGTTGCCAAGTGTGATTAGGGTGAGGATGGCAGGGGTGGGGTGTTAGCAAGGTTGCAGTGGGGTGCCAGGTGTGATGAAGATTAGGATGACAGGGGGTGGGTGTTAGTAAGGGATCAGTGGGTTGCCAGATGTGATGAAGATGAGGATGACAGGGGGTGGGGTGTTAGCAAGGTTGCCAGGTGGGATGAGGATGACAGGGGAGAAGGAGAGGGAGAGAGAGAGAGAAAAAAAGGAAAGGCACAGAAAGAGAGAAAGAAGGATCACAAATATAAAACAAAAAAACATAACACATTTTCTCAAAAACGTCTTCCAGGACAGCCCATGAGACCTTAGGGCTCCTCCCCCAGGGACAGGAAACACATTCCAAAATTTAAATAAAAGGCGGTCCCTTCAGTCCTCACCTTCAGTATTTAGTGTTTCCTCCGGACAGGGGGTAACATGTTCCTGGAACTGAAGCTCCCGGTCTCCTGGACTGTCCACGGAAAGACTTGGAAAGATGCATCTCCTCTTGCCCATAGCGGTACCCCTTAAGTGCCGCAATAGGGGCTGACCGCTGTCTCCTGTTCTCTTGGCCACCCGGCAGGACCACGGATGTTGTCTGGTGGAACGCTGGGGAGTCCACTCCGTTTTTTGGCAGGTTCCTTGGAGCAGCAGTGCTGTGTACCCGTGAACCGCCGACTTCGAAGAAATTTGAAGTTGGCGCCAAAAACGGAGGGGGCGGAACTCAAGCGCGTCCACTCTGGCCTCACAGGAAGTGACAGTGTTACTTCCGGCGCAGTGACGACATCCGCGGGCGCCAGGAAACCCTCGTTCCAGTTTCCGAAAGCGCGAACAGAGAAGACAAATGGGCGACCGATGTTAGGGGAAACAGCAGTTGCTGGGACCACCATACAGAGCGATGGACACCAAGGCAGCAACCGCACAGGCGGCGGAAGTCGGCTCTGGCATCGGCACCTCTCAGGTAAGCAAGGGGGATATGTTTACCCTATTTGCAGGTACCTGTTAGGAACTCAGTTTTTTCCTTCCCTTTCTCTAATGTCTGTAAGGGCTGGGTAAAAAGAGCACCATTTCCCTCTTTTCTGTCCACGAGGTGGAAAGGGAAAAGCGGGAGGAGGGGGGGGGCCACAAATCCCTAAATTAAAAACTGTAAATTTTTGTATCCTATCTTTTAGACCAAGGCTCAGGACAAAATCCCACCTCAGCCCCCCAAAAAGAAATGTGCTGTATGCGGAGCAAAATTAAGTTCCTCTTGGAACAAAACAGTGTGCCGGGCATGCATAGAAAATCTGGTCAGAGATGACCCTACAGTCTCTACCCAGAGGATGCTGTCCTCAGTGAGAGATGAACTAACAAACACGTTCAGTTCATTCAGAACTCTCATGGAAAAAATGCAGGCACCAACCCAGATCCCCACCTCAGTTCAGATCCCGGCATCCCTGACCAAGCCATCACAAGGCTTTGAGGAGGAAGAATCAGAGTCTTCCCACTCCTCTGTGGAGGGATCAGGGTCAGGGGAGGAACCTAAAGATAATTCCTATGGTAACTCCAATTTCAAACTGAGCTTGGAGGATGTGGATGACCTACTCAAAGCTGTATATGTCACTCTAGAAATTGAGGAGGAGAATGCAGCTCTCTAAGCATGACCTTATGTACGCCAGTCATAGGAAACAGGCTAGAGTGTTCCCTGTGCATAGCTCCCTGTTAGATACAATTAAACAGGAATGGAATTCACCTGATAAGAAACCTTTCTTTCCTAGAAACTTAAAAAGGAGGTATCCATTTGACGACAGTAAGGAGCAGCCCTGGAACAAAATCCCCAAATTGGATGCTTCTCTTGCCAGAATATCCAAGGGAACTGACTTGGCATTTGACACCACATTACGTAGGGTTTGGGAAGCCTCCATTATGAGTTGAAACCTGCCCTGGCATCCACCTGCATAGCCAGACACCTAGAGTTATGGCTATCTCAGATCCAAGCGCACATATCTGCCGGAACATCAAGAGAACAGATTATAAAGTCATTTCCACTCTTGTTTCAGGCAGTAGGATTCTTAGCGGATTCTTCAGCTGAAGCTGTAAGAATGGCAGCAAGAACCTCAGCATTGGCTAACACAGCCAGACGAAGCCTATGGCTCAAGACATGGTCAGGGGATCTCACTTCTAAGTCACGCCTCTGTGGTCTTCCCTTCACAGGCGACCACCTCTTTGGGCCAGGCCTAACAGAGGCTCTGGAGCGCACAGCAGATAAAAAGAAGGGATTCCCAGAAAAGAAAAAGTACCCCTATGCCCCAAAGAATTTTCGTGGCAGGGGCAAACAGCAGAGATCTAATGAAACTCAGCAAACTTTCAAAAAACACTGGACTGGGCATAAAGGTAGGGGGAGGGGTAACATCTTGTTTAACCCTCCTCAACGCCCCAACAAGCCCCAATGACTCCCTTCTCAAAGTGGGAGGGAGATTAAGGGCCTTCCTCCCACAGTGGAAGGGAACTACTTCCAGCCCTTTTATTCTGGATCTGGTAGGCAGAGGGCACAAACTGGAGTTTTGTCTCCAACCTCCAGAAAGAACCATGATTACAAGTGTGCCCAGGGATCCAGCCAAGGCCACCGCCCTAAGTCTCCAATTAGGGGACCTATTAGATCAAGAGGTGATAATCCCAGTCCCCAAGGAAGAACAGGGCACAGGGTTTTATTCCCACATCTTCGTGATACGAAAACCTTCAGGAAGTCATCGGTTGATCCTGAACTTACGCAATCTAAACCTCTCAATAGCATACAAACATTTTCGCATGGAATCAATATACTCCATAGGGAACCTATTGTATCCAGGGTGTTACATGGCAACCCTGGATCTAAAAGATGCGTATTTTCACATCCCGATACACAAATCCTACCAGAAGTTCCTGAGACTGGCAGTAAGGATAGGACTAGAAGTCAAACACTTCCAATTCCAGGCACTGCCCTTCGGGTTATCCTCAGCCCCACGGATCTTTACCAAGGTCCTGGGGGAGGCACTAGCCCCACTAAGACTAAAGTCCATCATGATCACCCCCTACTTGGACGACATCCTGGTAGTGGCAGAATCATACCAGAAACTGAAGGCAGACCTCCTAATAGTTCAGGAATTTCTAACTTCCCTAGGCTGGATCATCAACAGGCAAAAATCCCGCCTAATACCCTCGCAGAGAGTAACTTACCTCGGATACGAGATTTCCTCTCGGGATCAGATGATCTTTCTCCCTCAGTCCAAGATGGGGAAGATGGACCAGATGGTAGCCTCCTTGCAGACCAATTCATGGGTCTCTCTGAGGGACATTACAAGGGTAATAGGCTTGATGACCTCCTGTTTCCCAGCAGTCCCCTGGGCACGATTCCAGCAACGTCCACTCCAAAAATTCTTACTAAAGAGTTGGGACGGACGGCCAAGTTCCTTGGAACAAAAAGTAAGGATTCCCACCAAAATAAAAAGAACTCTTTGGTGGTGGAGATCCTCTCTTCACCTATCAAAAGGGCTGGGCTGGACCATCCAGGTGTCACAGAGGATCACCACGGATGCAAGCGCTTTTGGATGGGGGGCATATCTGCAGAGCAAATGGGCGCAGGGAACATGGTCCCCATCACAGATAAAAACTTCATCAAACCAAAAGGAACTTATGGCGGTCCAAAAGGCCTTAGAGTTTTTTCAGGTAAATGTAGAGGGAAGCCATCTACAAATCCGGTCAGACAATATAGCAACTGTGGCGTACCTGAACAAGCAGGGAGGTACTCAAAGTCAGGGTCTACAATCCATAGCACAGAAGATCTTTGTCTGGGCCGAACGGAATCTAACATCCATCTCGGCTATCCACCTGAAAGGGACACAGAATTGTCTAGCAGACCATCTCAGCCGCCACCAGGTGAATCAGGACAATTGGTCCCTCAACCCAGAGGTATTTGCAAATATCACAACCTCATGGGGTCTTCCAGTAGTGGACCTATTTGCGGCCCAGGCAAACAGGAAAACAGAAAGATTTTTCTCCATAACTCAGGGGGATCAGGCATTAGGCATCGACGCCTTTGCCTACCCCTGGAAAGTCAAACTCTGTTACGCATTTCCTCCGGTCAGATTGATCCCACAGGTCCTTCAGAAATTCATCCAGGAAGACACAGAGATGATCCTGATAGCCCCGTACTGGCCCAAAAGGCCATGGTTTGCACGCCTTCAGGCTCTAGCGGCAAAACCTCCAATGGTCTTACCCTGGAGACCGGACCTATTGACACAAGGTCCGGTGGTCCATCCATACATCAGGACCCTAAACCTGACGGCCTGGTATCTGAGGAACAGATACTAGGCTCTCAGGGGTTCTCAGACAGAGTAATCCAAACATTAACCAGCTGTCGAAAGCCAGTCACAAGGAAGATGTATGCTAAAATTTGGAAGAAATTTCATTTTTGGATGATGGAGAATCAGAGATATTCTCCAGATATACCAACTATCTTAGAATTCTTTCAAGAGGGCAACGACAAAGGTCTCTCCCTGGGAACTTTAAAGGTACAGGCTGCCGCCCTTAGTGTCTTTCTTCAGTTTTCCCTTAGAGAAGACCCAAATGTGAATAATTTTTTCAGAGCAATTGCCCGGACAAAGCCGACCGTGATAAAAACGTGTCCAGCTTGGAATCTATCCTTGGTACTTCAGGTTTTGGTAACCAGTCCATTTGAACCCTTGGAAGATTTGTCAGAAAAATTGCTCACCCTAAAAACTTTATTTTTAGTAGCTTTAACTTCAGCTAGAAGGGTAAGCGAACTACAGGCTCTCTCAATCAGAGAACCTTTTCTCATGATTTTTGATGACAGGATTGTGCTAAAAACAGATCCAGGGTTTTTGCCCAAAATAGTTTCTTCCTTTCATAGGACTCAGGACATAGTTCTTCCTACATTTTGTAATTTCCCAAATAACGATAAGGAAAAATAATTCAGTTGTTTAGATGTCAGAAGAGCCCTTCTGAGATACCTGGAGGTGACTAAAACCTTCAGGAAAAGTGATACTTTATTTATACAGTTTTCCGGCTCCCATAAAGGGGAAAAAGCTTCTAAGGCCACCTTAGCAAGATGGATAAAACAGGCTATCACAGAAGCCTATCTAGTAAAGAAGGTGACTCCACCTTTCATTAATGCACACTCAACTAGAGCTTTGTCTACGTCTTGGGCTGAAAGGGCCGGGGCCTCACCAGACCAGATCTGTAAGGCAGCTACCTGGTCTAACTTTTCGACCTTTGTTAGACATTATCGCCTGGACCTCCTCTCTTCTCAGGAACAGGCATTTGGTCGAAAGGTGCTCCAGGCAGTAGTCCCTCCCTAGACTGGTAAGTTTCTTGCTCATCGTCTCATGGGCTGTCCTGGAAGACGTTTTTGAGAAAAGCTGAGTTATACTTACTGGTAACTCCTTTTCTAGTAGTCTTCCAGGACAGCCGGATTCCCACCCGGTTTATCTGGTATTATGTATAATGTATGATATGTGTGTATATACAGTGGGTACGGAAAGTATTCAGACCCCCTTAAATTTTTCACTCTTTGTTATATTGCAGCCATTTGCTAAAATCATTTAAGTTCATTCTTCTTCCTCATGAATGTACACATAGCACCCCATACTGACAGAAAAACACAGAATTGTTGACATTGTTGCAGATTTATTAAAAAAGAAAAACTGAAATATCACATGGTCCTAAGTATTCAGACCCTTTGCTGTGACACTCATATATTTAACTCAGGTGCTTTCCATTTCTTCTGATCATCCTTGAGATGGTTCTACACCTTCATTTGAGTCCAGCTGTGTTTGATTATACTAATTGGACTTGATTAGGAAAGCCACACACCTGTCTATATAAGACCTTCCAGATCACAATGCATGTCAGAGCAAATGAGAATCATGAGGTTAAAGGAACTGCCTGAAGAGCTCAGAGACAGAATTGTGGCAAGGCACAGATCTGGCCAAGGTTACAAAAATATTTCTGCTGCACTTAAGGTTCCTAAGAGCACAGTGGCCTCCATAATCCTCAAATGGAAGACGTTTGGGACGACCAGAACCCTTCCTAGAGCTGGCCGTCCGGCCAAACTGAGCTATCGGGGGAGAAGAGCCTTGGAGAGAGAGGTAAAGAAGAACCCAAAGATCACTGTGGCTGGGCTCCAGAGATGCAGTCAGGAGATGGGAGAAAGTTGTAGAAAGTCAACCATCACTGCAGCCCTCCACCAGTCGGGGCTTTATGGCAGAGTGGCCCGACGGAAGCCTCTCCTCAGTGTAAGACACATGAAAGCCCGCATGGAGTTTGCTAAAAAAAACACCTGAAGGACTCCAAGATGGTGAGAAATAAGATTCTCTGGTCTGATGAGACCAAAATAGAACTTTTTGGCCTTAATTCTAAGCAGTATGTGTGGAGAAAACCAGGCACTGCTCATCACCTGTCCAATACAGTCCCAACAGTGAAGCATGGTGGTGGCAGCATCGTGCTGTGGGGGTGTTTTTCAGCTGCAGGGACAGGACGACTGGTTGCAATCGAGGGAAAGATGAATACGGCCAAGTACAGGGATATCCTGGACAAAAACCTTCTCCAGAGTGCTCTGGACCTCAGACTGGGCCGAAGGTTTACCTTCCAACAAGACAATGACCCTAAGCATACAGCTAAAATAACGAAGGAGTGGCTTCACAACAACTCTGTGACTGTTCTTGAATGGCCCAGACAGAGCCCTGACTTAAACCCAATTGAGCATCTCTGGAGAGACCTAAAAATGGCTGTCCACCAACGTTTACCATCCAACCTGACAGAACTGGAGAGGATCTGCAAGGAGGAATGGCAGAGGATCCCCAAATCCAGGTGTGAAAGACTTGTTGCATCTTTCCCAAAAAAGACTCCTGGCTGTATTAGATCAAAAGGGGGCTTCTACTAAATACTGAGCAAAGGGTCTGAATACTTAGGACCATGTGATATTTCAGTTTTTCTTTTTTAATAAATCTGCAACAATGTCAACAATTCTGTGTTTTTCTGTCAGTATGGGGTGCTATGTGTACATTCATGAGGAAGAAGAATGAACTTAAATGATTTTAGCAAATGGCTGCAATATAACAAAGAGTGAAAAATTTAAGGGGGTCTGAATACTTTCCGTACCCACTGTATATCTATATATGTATGTTTTACAGAATGTCCTACGGTTCTCATGAAATACTGAAGGTGAGGACTGAAGGGACCGCCTTTTATTTAAATTTTGGAATGTGTTTCCTGTCCCTGGGGGAGGAGCCCTAAGGTCTCATGGGCTGTCCTGGAAGACTACTAGAAAAGGAGTTACCAGTAAGTATAACTCAGCTTTTTTTTTGCCATGATCTATATTATTTATGAATTTAGAAATTGGGAAATAAATGTATTTTTAAAAGTTTGGAAATATCTATGACCTCAATATGCACATCTGCCGGCTGTAACTGATGCTGTTTAGAAGTTAAAAAAAAAAAAAATGCAAAAACATGTACAGTACAGTGGTGTTATCTCCTTTATGGACTCACTGCCTCTTGAAATCCACTACAGCCTGTGTCCTCATGATTTTATGGGAAAACGAAGCATCCAACAATCAAGATGTGACATCCCACCCACTGTGTTCTTTTTTAGTTAAAGGGCATGGAGTAGGAGGGAGGGACTGGGCTGTCATTTAGGATCTGTATACAGGTCCATATGTGTGATGTTAATACCATGTGACCTGAATAGCTCAGCTAAAACCAGGAAGTGTTCTATCCAGCAATAGAGACCAAACTGAGCATGTGCAGCTGAACTATACTTACTGTGCTTATCTGGACTTGTCCAGAGTGAACGTGCAGGAGGTTGGAGGAGGATCTGTGCATAAAGGATCACACAGCCTTTTTACACAATGCAGAGGATTAATAACTTAAGTTACACAGTGAGTATACCGAGCATGCTATTCTGCATCTACAGACAGATTTTACTGTTGTGGGTTTAGTAACACTTTAATACTGCTTTAAAAGCATTGGGAAACAGCTTGAAGTTTGTTAAATGATTACCAAGTTTTGGTTAAACGTCATGTTCTTTAAAAAGTATTTACAACCTAAGATTAAACAATGCCATTGGTTATATTTATAAGGTCTATATCTCCTCTTCCTGCTGAGAACCAATAGACTCTTCTTCTTGACCCCTGTGTGAAAACTGAATCACAGATCAATGCAGAATTGCTGCACTATCTGGATGCTAAATGTGTTTGATCTACAAACTAGTACAGGAGTTTAGCCCTAATTTTCATAATATTGATGGCTATAAGGGGTTTCGCCTTCACACGGGCTCTATTCTTTACAGAGAGGGACATGCTGGTCCACTGGCCATACAGTATAAGAACCTGTGCCCAATTACCTTATTACACATAATGATTTAGGCTGCATCTGTCCATGCACTCTTTGTGCTTGGCTGGCATCTCATATGGCATCTATTTAAATAAACATAGCAGCAGCTGTGTTTGCACACAAAAACAGGCTGGGCATTCTGTCATGACTATTGCCAGTGCCTGCAATAAGCAATCCAGAAATGCTAACTAGGTGAAATGTGCAAATTTGTAGATTGAAACTGAAATGCTATAGTCTGCACGGTGAACTTACATTGTTAAGTCATCTGTAATGCTATCATAGTACACATAAAATATTAGCTGCTTTACTTATTACAAAAGCCCATTATATTTAAATAGCTTTCTATTTATCTTTATAATGCTTTGCATATTTTTATAACCATATATTTTTCAGCCTTTTTTTCTTTTTTAGGTTTTAGTATTATACAGTATACAAAAGAAAAAAAAAACCGTAGCATGTGCACAGCAGAATGCTTTATTTAAATGTTGACCATGACCAGTAATTATTTCATATTGTGTGTTTCTTGCAGAAAACAAAGGGTCAGAAAGACAGCAGAATAAAAGACCTTGGGACAGGAGAATGCAGGGGAAGGGGTAGATGAGATGCAGGTGGGCATAGGAAGTTCAAGGAGGTAATAAAAAAGGTGGTGTGGGGTGGGGGGGAGAGTATGGAAAAATAAGAAAGTAGAACCCTAAATTCTCAAAAAACATGGTGGACTTTGTAGGCACAACATGAGGCAATATGTTGTAAAAAAAATATAACAATCTTTATTTCAAAAATTATTTAAAAATAAACAGACATAAAATCATTGCAGCACCCTCTACATTCATAAAGTCAATAATACGCAATCCCAAACATGGAGATACAGATCCGGCTGAGTAATCTGTATGATAAGTGGAAGTCCAATGTTGAAAAGTATATACACCGATCAGCCGTAACATTATGACCAACCACCTATTATTGAGTATGGCCCCCCTTTTGCTAAAACAGCCCTGAACCATTGAGGCATGGACACTAAAGTAACATCCACATGAATGACAGAATCCAAGGTTTCCCAGCAAAACATTGTCCAAAGCATCACACTGCCTCTGCCAACTTGCCTTCTTAAACCTCCTTCTAGTGCCATTTCTTCCCCAGGTAAGTGATGTACACTCACCCGGCCATCCACACGATGTAAAAGAAAAAATGTGATTCATCAGACCAGGCCACCTTCTGCCATTGCTCTGTAGTCTAGTTCTAATGTTCATGTGACCATTGTAGAAGCGTTTGGCTGTGGACATGGATAACCATGGGCTTCACAGCCCCATACACAACAAACTGCGATGCCCATTTTTTTTTGCTTTCACCACATCAACTTCATGGACAACATGGAGAAATTCCCTTCACCTGTCAGTGGTCATAATGTGATGGCTGATCATTGTATATCTGAGGTCAGCATGGGTATCAAGGATCAACTTCACAGTTTCTCCATACTTTTTAGTAAGAGAGTATGGGTTGGGAGGCTTTCCAGAATTGTTCTTACTTACTTATCTTATTCAAAATTACTGCACAAAAGATTGTAACATAAATGCAGATCAACAAACCTGTACATGTCCAGCACCAGCTCTAGTCAATTGTGTAGTTCAGCTCAGTGCAAATTCCATACAGCACACAGCAGGATGTGCTCAGGGCAAACTTTGGAGATGTTCTAAGTGCTTCCACTAAACACAGTCACCCAGCATGTACATCTACATGTCAGTATATAACAACTGGGTGCTCCAAATTATTTGTACAGTAGGGGTACAGGAGTGTTGTATGTAGTTCCCCAATTTGGCTATTTGGTGTTGCCATAACATGGACATAAGAGTAAGCTCAGGGTAGCTGCTATATTCCCTTAGGCTAGTAGTAGGGTGCACCCTACATAGTGAGGTAGTGCCAGCTCTGCCAATGTGAGTGTGGGACACCTTGGGAAGTAAAGTCCTGCTATATAAAAAATCTGGCCGGACTTAGCCTAAGATCACCATGGGAGTTGTCTGTGGACCAAGCTATAGCAATGATGTAGGCTGGAAGGTGCTATCACTTGGAACTTCCAATTAGAAGCAAAGGAGGAAAGGTGCATGACTTTTGGGACTACTCACATCCCCTTTACATGGAATGCAGGCCTTTGGCAAAATATTAACAGGTACAAGCTCCTCAACTTGAATCTTCTCTTGTTATTGCTATCTATTGTTGGCATCACCTCTGGGATGAATAAAGTATGTAAGTATGCAAATCAACAGTGTTCAATAAACAGTTGACAGGCTTTCAATGTTTGGACCCTTCCTTCTCTAACCTCAACATGGGGATGTCCTCTGAAAACAGATGGTGCAGGGTGATGCTGCCATTGTGCTCTATTGCTGTAAGGCCTGAAGCAGGTATGTGACAGACAGCTTCGTGTGAGCTGGTATGGCCAGGCTGAGAACCTCCAAGTGGGTGCTTGTGTAATGGCAGGTTCCAAGTGAGATCCTGTGTCAACAGTGTCAAGGTAGGTCTAGGGGACTATCATTTTTCCTGGCAGGAATGGATTGAAGAATGCATATATTCCCCCACCACTTGGTTAACTGTACACATGGAGGACATGCATCATACCACATGGCTCCCATTACGCAATACGTTTACAAACAAGGACATCCTACCTTTTGTTTCACAAATAATTTATTAAGGTTTTCAAAATATGTATAATGCAACAAACAAAAATGAAAAACCATCAAAAAAGGAAACAAGACTGAATCAAAAGAAGTACAGGAGAGGGGGTAGCTGTCTCCATGCATACACATAACAGTATGGTAGTAGTGTAGTGTTATGAACAGGCAATGCAAATGGCAGAGTACAACAGGACAATAAGGAAAATACAGAAAATATAGTGGCCCTGGTAAAACTATTTGACCATAGTAAGGCACACAAAAATATAGATAGAGCTGAAGGCATTCTACTTTTTAGTTATCATCAAAGGTTGGAGATTGGTTGAGGTTGGTTCTTTAATGTCCCAAAGCTGCATTGGAATTATTCAGTATTTTATCCCATATGTGGATATCTTAGACTAGGGCTGTACTACTGAGAGATTTCAACTCCTTATTGTTGGTTATTCCCTTAGCAGACTCCAGAACATGATTTCAGTATGCTGTATTTGAAGCGACTGCCAACAATCAGTCTCAGTAGTCTTAAGCCTCGTACACACGCATCGATAGTTGGCCGTGAATTTTCGGCCAACGTCCCATCGGCCGATTTTCGGCTTGTTAGTATGATGCTTTCGACAACCGACTCCGACTTTTCGGCCGAACAAAATCTGGTGTGCAGGCTATAAAATTTTTGTTGGCCGATTTTCCGTCAGTCAGTACAGATTTCGGCAGACAAAAATCTGATGAGCAAAACACACGGAAAGAAAACCAGCACATGACATCACTTCTGAAGTTGGTTTTTGTTGGCCGAGAAAATTCGTGTGCCGTCTAAAGCACATTTCAACCAACACAACAACACTGGACAAAAGACGGCCGATCGGTCGGCCGATAATCGTTGCGTGTGTACGAGGCATTAATCTCTTAGTAGCGAAAAAATGTCCCACTGTAGTCCCAGCTTTAAAATGTAATGCAATTTTTTTTGCAATCCTCCAGCTCCCTTGTAGACTTTTACTAAATTGTCCTTAATCCAGCATGACACTTGTGACTTGTCAATATCTGACCAGTCCCATGCAGACGCACTTCAATCTCCAAAACATCCTGTAAAGATTGCAGAGCACATACAATCTTTCTGGATCATGGATAGATGAGTAGGATTGGGCAGGGGGAATTTAAAGAAATGTAGGACTAGTCACAGCATACTGTTCGTATTAAAAATATAAGAAGAGACATAACAGCTCTAGCTAGCAATGCTCCATAGAAATACCTATGATAACAAAAAGTTATCTCTATATTGCTAAGTGGGTAGCTGGGTAATGTCAGGGCACTTGAATTGAGTATTGCACCACAACGATTTTACTGAATAGTAAAAAAAGTGAATTTTATTTCTGTTATCCATGTCTAGTTATAGCAAAAAGTTCAGTTTCATAGAACAAAGCCATTTGTATATCTGTTAATTAAGGGACTTGTATAGCTGATTTATCTCTGTTTTTCTAGAGACCTGCTTTAATTGTGTCTCTGTGTTTTTCATTTCCGCTTTGACATCTGGGGAGGATGATATTTTGTAAGATAGGTCTTACAAACCTAATAAAATCCTGAGCCTCTTCCATCACCTTCCAGAAAAAAAGACAGAGTAATTAATTTTGAGTTGATAAATCATTCAACAGACAAGAAGATTAGTGTTACAGTTAATATTTTCTACATATAACTTTATAATATGAAAATAACAGATGTGACAAGGTAAGTGCACACAGCACTGTGATGGAGCTTGGGCATTCAACCTGAAAACTACAAAGTGTATAACATGGGTCAATAGACAATTTAAATGTGACAAGGTTTCTAAATGCACACGATAAGTGCTTACAGCACTTTACTCGATCATATTGTAGGTAACAACTAACAAAGCATGTTTTGAAGCCCATCCTCCCAACCTTTTTTGTAGTTTTTTTTTTTTATTTATATTTTTATTTTGTTTGCATATAAAATTTACAATTATTTCTCATAAAATTCCAAAAAAAGGATTTACATAACATAGAAACTTATAAGAAATAAACAATATTCAGTAACTGTAAACTTATACCCCTTTTTTGTAGTTTTAACACATCACATGGAATTTTCAAATTTTTGTCACATAGATTTTAATACGTCATAATATATTGTCAAATATAAAACATTGAGGAGAAACAGTCACAGCCTATGTAAGTTTACCTAGTGTTCATATGAGAGGACCTAATAGGATACATTCAGTCCCAGTTCACTTATTTTATTGAAGATTCCATTACACTTCCAATTTCAGCAAAGAGGACGAAAAAAGGAAGGCGCTCTTTTTTCTACACTCTAAGAACCAGCACTGACAATAAATCCATCACTTATTACCATCAAGTATAGCTGCCCCTTTTGTGCAATAATGAGCAATAAATGCTCCAAAATAGTAAAAGCAATAGTGTAAGCATATATACTTGTAGCGCTACTCCCGTAGGAGCCACAGGATTGATGTCCAGGTCTTCCCCACAGGCTTTGCCACACTGGCTCATTCACGTGTTTCTTCAATGATCAGTCTAGGGGTGTTATTTTTGTTTTATTTTTATTTTTGGAGAACTTGAATTGGGTTGAGTATAATGGTGTGATACTCCAAAAACAAGAACTATGTACACTTGATAACTTACAGTAGGTATTTTTCAGGATAAGCTATATTGAAGTCCAGGCTTAAAACAAACAGTGGATTTTCAGTTTTAAGGTAGTAGTAGTTAACTGTGAGCAGAGTCCCTTTACGTAGTAGATTAGAAGTACAAAGCTCTCCAGGACACCAGCCAGAATCTCCTTTAAATGGAAGCACAGCTGACTTTCCTGAGCACCAGAGACTTGGCAAAAGCAAAAAAGGTCCCCAAGATCTTTCAGAATGTCTGCACTCACACAAGGCCTTCTTCCAACTTCCAAGTGACACCTTACTCTGATGATACCAGACCAGATCTTCTGTGGACAGCCTCCCCTCAGTCAGCTTTCTTTAGCTCCATGGTCTCAGGATCCAGGCCCTCAGGTCGCCCACCTGAGGCCTCACGACAGCAGACATAGCAGAAGTGCCTGGGAGGGCAGCATGCCCTCCAGGCTGGACCAATCCACTCTGGAAAAAGACACTGATCTCAATGTGCTAACTGAATATATACAGTCCCCCAGAATGCCATCAGAGGCTACCTCTCTGGGATAGGCCAAGTCTGTATAAATCATTATGCTGCCATCTGAAAAGCTCCGCACCTATCACCCAGCAATTTCTCAAGTTCCCTGGATACAGAGGAAGCTATAGTATAGACCAGACTGGCAGCAGTCAGTGAGCAGACAATGCTTTTACCTAACAAATATGGACACACTGACAACAGTGTGGCAACTAAATTTGCCTATCAAAACACAAAAATTTACCGAATTCCTAGCACCTTTCTAGGATGGTGCTACACACTAATTGGTGCCAAGTACTCAAAAAGTCCATATATAGCCCAAGAATAATCTGTGTCTCCATACCGAAATAAGTTCTACTGTAATTCTCACTCTTTTTCATTCCTCAACATCAGACATGCAAAGAATTATCCACCATGTGGTGAAAAAGTGCGCACTGTCTGGATAAAAATGCTCTGACAACAAGGTGGTCAGTATGCGCTTTATGGGTATAGAAAGTATAGGTTCTCCTATAGCCCAGATGTCTGGTCTCTCAGTTGGCTCCAAAGGGGTCGGGGTCACACTCTGCAATCATTTGTCCCCCATACTCCACTGGAGATATACATGCACCAAAGGAACTCTCATCTGTGTAATATTTATTTAACCACTTAAGACCGGAAGATTTGGCTGTTCAAAGACCAGGCCCTATTTTGCGATTCGGCACTGCGTGATTTTAACTGACAATTGCGTGGTCGTGCGACGCTGTACCCAAACAAAATTGACGTCCTTTCTTTCTCACAAACAGAGCTTTCTTTTAGTGGTATTTGATCACCTGTGCGATTTTTATTTTTTGCGCTATAAACAAAAAAATGTTTTTAATAACTACGGGAAAGATTTATGTAATTTTTATTGTTTTTTTTACTAGTAATGGCGGCGATCTGTGATTTTTTTGCGGGACTGCGACATTGCGGCGGACAGACCGGACCCCTGACTGACATTTTTGACACTTTTGGGAGTACCAGTGACATTACTACAGTAATCAGTGCTATAAATATGCACTGTTACTGTCAAAATGACACTGGCAGGGAAGGGGTTAACGTTATTGGTGATCAAGGGGTTAAGTGTGTCCCTAGGGGCATGATTCTAACTGTGGGGGGCGTGGCTTGTGATGTAATTACAGAGACATACTATCCTACATAGCAGGATCGCATAGCCTCTGTGCTTACATCAGGGAGAATGACAGACGGCTCTGTTTACATCAGTCGTCTGTCTTTCTCCCTCTGTAGCAGGAGATCGTGAGTGGCCGGCAGACATCAGAGCCACCGGTCACTCACGCTAGCTCTGCAGGCGGTGCCGCTCGCCCCCCCACAGCCGGCTGAGCGAGTGACGTACCCCTACGTCACTTTGCCCAGCAGCGTCTGCCTGCCACAGTATATCTGCGGTGGGCGGTCGTTATGTGGTTAAGCAATAATCAAATGTATACAATAAAAAATGTTTCACTCACATACTGTATGTCAGGCACCAATATAGACAGCCTTTGTGCAATTTTACTGGAATGTTGCCAATCTGCTTTCACCAGTGCCGGTGTGTTCCAAAAACCAGAAGCCGTGAAGAGGGATCCTAAAAGGGATCACTCCTCAGAGAGTACCGCACATGTGAATAAGGCCTTTTGTTGACACTGGAACTAGTGTGGTGGTGACTGGGGACACTGTGACTGGCTGCACTGGTCAGGTGACATTGTACCTCTGTGACAGTGAACAGAGACAATGGCTGGCTGCACTAACATACAGTGATAGAGGAACAGTCAGCCATTGTATGTGATCACCACCAAAGCAGTACAAAGTCACCATAGTGACACTGCAGACACTGCATTTGCTCTGGTGGCAGTATGTAAAAAAAAAAAAAACAATGTGCTGCATGCATAAGAGGGTGCTTATGAGGCACGTTTAGGTACAGTATGTCCTCCCAAAATGATAAAACTCCTGCCCAGCCCTTTATATGCAGTGGCCAGGCTGGAAGTGGTTAACTCTATGTAAAGACAGTGTTCAAATCTAGTACAACTGATGAAATGATATCTTCCTGCACAGTTCAGACAGGGTTAATCATGGTAAACACAGCTTCCTAGCCCCCTCAAAACAAAGAGAACTAAGAAGAATGTTTCCTTGCTGGAAGTTCTATGTAGGCAGGTGTTGGGCTGCAGTATATCCAAATTGAAGGTGGCACTGTGCTTTTTTTCAGGCTTGCTAGAGACCATTGAGGGCTATTGCGTGACATGGTGTGGGCTACAGGCAGCCATTCTGAAGGCCCCTTGATCCCCCTTCCCCCTTCCCTCCTAGGGGAAGGGAGCCTTGACTGCTGGAAGCTTCGCAGCTATGTGGGCTGAGATTTGAACACTGTCTTTACATAGAGTTAACCACTTCCAGCCTAGCCACTGCATATAAAAGGCTGGGCAGGAGTTTTATCATTTCGGGAGGACGTACCCATACATGCCTCATAAGCACCCTCCTATGCATGCAGCACATTGCTGCAGGAGAAAAATGGAGGAGATTAGTTCCTCTGTATGCTGTCCCCACAACTGCTCCTATCCAGTTCACTTGTGTTCTGCTGTCTCTGGACCCCTGTGTGCTCCCCTGCCCCCCCCCCCCCACTGTGCTGCCCCCCCTGTGCTCCCCTTCCTTCTCCTGCCAGCTGCTGCAGGGGATGTGTCACAATAGAGAACCAGGAAGGGGTTGGCAAATATGTAATTTACCAGTTCCTTCCTTTTCCGAATGGACAGAGTTATAGTCAGTAGGGATGATCGAACTTTTCAAAAGTTTGGTTCGGCCAGAACATCCGAACTTCCCGAAAGTTCGGCCCGGATTTAAGAACCCCATTGAAATCAATGGGACCCGAACTTCGGTAATCAAAAAACACCATTTTGAAGCCCTAAAACCCAATAAATGCCCCTAAAAAGTGCCTAGGGTTCTGGGTCATGCCCCAGGGACTATTAATCACACAAAAAAATTCTTAAAAATTGTCATTTTTGATAGAGAGACAATTATTGAAAAAATTAAAAAAAAAAAAAATTTCTTTGGATTTAGTATCTGGGGGGTCTAAAAAGTGTACCTGTGAAGTTTCAGCTCTGTAGCATGTCCAGAACCAGAAAAAAAAGATCGTTTGTATTAGGTCACTTATAGAACAGGGGTATGGCTCCGCTATTTTCACACCTTGCCGTATAGTAGCAAGCATTTTTTTGGGCATTTTTTGGCGTCTTTTGAGGCAGGCAAAACATCTGAACTTGTGTATAGGGGTATATATACACACATACTTATATGTATATATACACCTAGACATATATAGGTGTGGTAGTAGCAGAAATATATGCTTGCGCTAATTAAATAATTAACACTAATATGGCTCCGCTCCCATCACACCTATATATGTGTAAGTGTAAAAATACATATAAGTATGTGTGTGTATATTCCACTATACACAAGTTCAGATGTTTTGCCTGCCTCCAAAGAACACAAAAAAATGCCTGCAACAACACACCTGGGCGTTTTTTTTGGGCGCTAGCATTTTTTCTGGGCATTTTTTGGGGTCTTTTGAGGCAGGCAAAACATCTGAACTTGTGTATAGGGGTATATATACACACATACTTCTATGTATATATACACCTAGACGTATATAGGTGTGATAGTAGCAGAAATATATGCTTGCGCTAATTAAATAATTAACACTAATATGGCTCCGCTCCCATCACACCTATATATGTGTAAGTGTAAAAATACATATAAGTATGTGTGTATATATTCCCCTATACACAAGTTCAGATGTTTTGCCTGCCTCCAAAGAACACAAAAAAATGCCTGCAACAACACACCTGGGCGTTTTTTTTTTTTTTTGGCGCTAGCGTTTTTTTGGGCATTTTTTGGGGTCTTTTGAGTCAGGCAAAACATCTGAACTTGTGTATAGGGGTATATATACACACATACTTATATGTATATATACACCTAGACATATATAGGTTAGGGATGATCGAACTTTTGAAAAGTTCGGTTTGGCCAGAACATCCGAACTTCCCGAAAGTTCGGCCCGGATTTCAGAACCCCATTGAAATCAATGGGACCCGAACTTCGGTAATAAAAAAAACACCATTTTAAAGCCCTAAAACCCAAAAAGTGCCTAGGGTTCTGGGTCATGCCTAGGGTTCTGGGTCATGCCCCAGGGACTATTAATCACACAAAAAAAAGTTCTTAAAAATTGTAATTTTTGAGAGAGAGACAATTATTGAAAAAATCAAAAAAAAGAGAGAGAGAGATTTTTGGATTTTGACTTTGGATTTAGTATCTAGGGGGGTCTAAAAAGTGTACCTGTGAAGTTTCAGCTCTGTAGCATGTCCAGAACCATAAAAAAGAGATTGTTTGTATTTTGTTACTTATAGAGCAGGGATATGGCTCCGCTCTTTTCACACCTTGCCGGTTTAGTAGCAAGTATTTTTTTGGGCATTTTTTGGGGTCTTTTGAGGCAAGCAAAACATCTGAATTTGTGTATAGGGGTATATATAGACACTTACTTATATATATACCCATACACATATGTTTCCCCAACACATTATTTCATTAGCGCAAGTATAGTGTTCTGCTCTTTTCACACCTATATATGTGTATGGGTATATATACATATAAGTGTGTGTGTATATATATACCCCTATACAGAAGTTCAGATGTTTTGCCTGCCTCCAAAGAACCCAAAAAAATGCCCAAAAAAATGCCTGCAAGAACAAACCTGGGCATTTTTTTTTTTGGCGCTGGCATTTTTTTGGGCATTTTTGGGGGTTCTTTTGAGGCAGGCAAAACATCTGAACTTCTGTATAGGGGTATATAAAAACACCCACTTATATGTATATATACCCATACACATATATAGGTGTGAAAGGAGCAGAACAGTATACTTTTGCTAATGAAATAATTTAAAGGTGTATATATACAGACATGGGTGTATGTATATATACCCCTATAGACATGTTCAGATGTCATGCCTGACTCCAAACATGTCCTCAAAAAAGCACTAGCAACGCCTGCAGCAAAAAGAATGCTGACGGGAGCGGAGCCATATCTCTTCTCTGAAAGTGACACAAGAGAAACGATCTTTTCTCTCTAGCGGTCACCCTGCTATGGAAGGGTTTTGTCACCCTTCCATAGCAGTCACAGTCAGTTAACCCTACACTACACTACGGTCCCCTTACACTTAACACTTTCCCTACAGAAACTGAATAAATTAAAGCTAACTATAGTGGAAAATAGCACCCTAACTACACTAGATATCCCTTTCCTCACACTAAAAATTGCTAAATGACACTTTTTAACACTTTGTAGCAAAAGTAACAGAACAGCATTCCACTCTCTTCCATGTCCCTGTATAAGAATGCTAGGAATCTGGCGGGGGCTATCTTATATACTGGGGGGCGTATTCACTAATGATTGGACTATGGACCCCCTAGTCACTCCAATCACATTCCTAGCATTCTCCTGCCCCCTCAATTGGCTTTTACTGATGGTTCTGGTCCAATCACTGGCTTTTAAAGCCCATTTCCTGAACCATTGCATTTTGGTCGGTTCTGGTTGCCGAATTCTGAACTTTTTGGGCAAAAAGTTCTAAATTCGGCCGAACCTCAAACAGCCAATGTTCGGGTCAAACCGATGGTCGACCCGAACCATTCGATCATCCCTAATATAGGTGTGATAGTAGCAGAAATATATGCTTGCGCTAATTAAATAATTAACACTAATATGGCTCCGCTCTCATCACACCTATATATGTGTAAGTGTAAAAATACATATAAGTATGTGTGTATATATTCCCCTATACACAAGTTCAGATGTTTTGCCTGCCTCCAAAGAACACAAAAAAATGCCTGCAACAACACACCTGGGCTTTTCTTTTTTGGCGCTATCGTTTTTTTGGGCATTTTTTGGGGTCTTTTGAGGCAGGCAAAACATCTGAACTTGTGTATAGGGGTATATATACACACATACTTATATGTATTTTTACACTTACACATATATAGGTGTGATAAGAGCGGAGCCATATTAGTGTTAATTATTTCATTAGCGCAAGCATATATTTCTGCTACTATCACACCTATATATGTCTAGGTGTATATAAACATATAAGTATGTGTGTGTATATATACCCCTGCTTCCAAAGACGCCCAAAAAAATGCCCAAAAAAACGCTAGCGCCAAAAAAAAAACGCCCAGGTGTGTTGTTGCAGGCATTTTTTTGGGGTCTTTGGAGGCAGGCAAAACATCTGAACTTTTGTATAGGGATATATATACACACATGTTATATGTATTTATACACTTACACATATATAGGTGTGATAGGAGCGGAGCCATATTAGTGTTAAGTTTTTTAATTAGCGCAAGCATAAATTTCTGCTACTATCACACCTATATATGTCTAGGTGTATATATATACATAGAAGTATGTGTGTATATATACCCCTATACACAAGTTCAGATGTTTTGCCTGCCTCCAAAGACCCCAAAAAATGCCCAAAAAAAAGCCAGCTACAAAAACGCCCAGGTGTGTTTTTGCAGCAGGCGTTTTTTTGGGCATTTTTTTGGGGGTCTTTGGAGGCAGGCAAAACATCTGAACTTGTGTATAGGGGAATATATACACACATTCTTATATGTATATATACCCATACACATATATAGGTGTGATAGGAGCGGAGCCATATTAGTGTTAATTATTTAATTAGCGCAAGTATAGATTTCTGCTACTATCACACCTATATATGTCTAAGTGTATATATACAGACATGTGTGTGTATATATACCCCTATACACATGTTCAGATGTCATGCCTGACTCCAAACATGTCCTCAAAAAATCCCTATAAACGCCTGCAGCCAAAAAGAATGCTGACAGAGGCGAAGCCATATTAGTGCTCTGAAAGTGACCTAAGAAAAACAATCTTTTCTCTATAGCGGTCACCCTGATATGGAAGGGTTTTGTCACCCTGCCATAGCAGTCAGAGTCAGTTAAACCTACACTACACTACAGTCCCCTTACACTTAACACATTTTACCTACAGAAACTGAATAATTAAAGCTAACTATAGTGGAAAATAGCACCCTAACTACACTAGATATCCCTTTCCTCACACTAAAATTGCTAAATGACACTTTGTAGCAGAAGTAACAGAACTGCTTCCACTCTCTTCCATGTCCCTGTATAACAATGCTAGGAATTTGGCAGGGGCTATCTTATATACTGGGGGGCGTATTCACTAATGATTGGCCTGTGGACCCCCTAGTCACTCCAATCACATTCCTAGCATTCAATATGTAAAATTATTGCTGCACCAAGAGAACAAGAATAAGTGAGGAAAAAACTTATATCAGTGTTAATAATAATTTGCATGTGATTATAAACAAATAAATCAAACAAAATGTCCAAATCCAATAAATATCAAAATTAATATAGTCCCAGAATCATAATTTGTGCCAAAAGGTGATAAATTTCTTCATCCAAATTGTAAGTGATTAAGGGTGCTTGCATGCTCCACTCAAAAAGTGCTCCAATGTTCTTCCGGGTATCGGCGTGATGACGCATAGGCTCCTCCCCCCATACGCGTTACGTAATTAACTTCGTCAGCGGGGTGGAGCCAATCGTCTTCTGAGGATCTATATAGCGCCAATGCTGCCGCTGACGAAGTTAATTACGTAGCGCGTACGGGGGGAGGAGCCTATGCGTCATCACGCCGATACCCGGAAGAACATTGGCAGAGAGTGTTCCGATGTGTAGACAGTCCGCACTGCTGTGAGTGCCAGCCAATGTAAGTGCACTTCTAATGTACTTATTGCCTCAATAAACCCATTCAAGCAGAGAGCACTAGATCCCTTGTTTTTTTATATCCCCTATATCGATACTGGTATATCTGGAAAGATGAACAGGAGGTCGGGTTAGGAGGACCAGGCTGCTGAAATATATCTCTTACATGCGTGTTTTGGCTCAGTAAGAGCCTATCCTTGAGGTGAGCTGCTAGTGTGTCACCAATCACATGGAGCACTTTTTGAGTGGAGCATGCAAGCACCCTTAATCACTTACAATTTGGATGAAGAAATTTATCACCTTTTGGCACAAATTATGATTCTGGGACTATATTAATTTTGATATTTATTGGATTTGGACATTTTTGCACTGTTTGATTTATTTGTTTATAATCACATGCAAATTATTATTAACACTGATATAAGTTTTTTCCTCACTTATTCTTGTTCACTTGGCGCAGCAATAATTTTACATATTGAGTTCACAGGTGTTTGTGTTTGGCACTGATTGCCTGCAGCCTAGTACACTTGATTGCATATTGATTTATTAATTTGGTTTTCGCTGATTATTCTTATTTTACATTCCTAGCATTCTCCTGCCCCCTCAATTGGCTTTTACTAATGGTTCTGGTCCAATCACAGGCTTTTAAAGCCCATTTCCTGAACCATTGCATTTTGGTCAGTTCTGGTTGTCGAATTCCGAACTTTTTCAGCAAAAAGTTTCGGAATTCGGACAAACCTCGAACAGCCAATGTTCAGGTCAAACCGATGGTCGACCCGAACCGTTCGATCATCCCTAATAGTCAGTGGCATTGCAAAAAATAAAATGATAAAAAAATAATAGAATTTAAATACCAGAAAATAAAAACTACTGACACCAGTGGGTGAACGTCCAGGAATGCAAAGGTCACACTTACCATGAGGAGGCCCCAAGATGGCAGGAAGGTCCATCAGGTATGAGATATGTATATTTAGTTTGTGCTAAGCTGAATGTAATTGTGCAAGCAAGCCAGGGGGCGAGCGCACGCCGAAAGCAGGGACTCCGATGCACGGGGCAGGCAGCTCCGATTGCCGCCTGACACCCGCGATCGTTCCCCCGCTGAGAGAGAAGAATGGTCAGCTGTTGTAAACACGGCTGACCGTTCTTCTCTCTGGAATGATCATAGAGCCCATGTGATCCTTCCATATAGCATCATAGGTCTCTATGGTCATTTCAGAAGCCATGCCCCCCACAGTTAGAAACACGCCCCTAAGTACACATTTAAGTACACATTTAACCCTTTGATCGCCCACAGTGTTAACCCCTTCCCTACCAATGACATCATTACAGTAACAGAGCATATTTTTAGCACTGATTACTGTAGTAATGTCACTGTAAGTGTCAAAAATTTAAGTAAGGGGTCCGATCTGTCCTCCGAAATCTCACAGTCCCACAAAAAATCGCAGATCGCTGCCATTACCAGTAAAAAAAAAAAAAAAACAATAACAATGACATAAATCTTTCCCGTAGTTAGTAGGCAAACCAATCAAAATACGCTTATTGCGATTTTTTTTTTTTTTTTTTTACAAAAATATGTAGCAGACAACATATTGGTCTAAAATGTTAATATTTTAAATTTTTTTTTTTGGCAATGTTATATAGCAGAATGTAAAATTATTGTTTTTTTTTTAGAATTGTCGCTATATTTTTGTTTATAGCGCAAAAAATAAAAATCCCAGAGGTGATCAAATACCACGAAAAGAAAGCTCTATTTGTGGGGAAAAAAGGACATCAATTTTATTTAGATACAGTGTCGCACAACCGCGCAATTGTCTGTTGAAGTAACGCAGTGCCGAATCGCAAAAAATGGCCTGGTCATTAAGGCGGCAAATCCTTCCGGTCCAGAAGTGGTTAAACTATTAAAATGTATATTCAATTTATCTAATTAGTTTGATTTAGTTTCTGTTTCCATATGCATAGCAAAGAATTATTAAATCAGGTAGACAGTGACATAGCCTGCCCTGGATGCTAAAATGTGTAAGAAACAGCAGAGAAGGATCTTACATCAATCATGTCAGTCCGCTAATATCACATCTGAAACTCCATTGGACTAAAATTTTAAATGTAGTTTGAGAAGATCTTTGTGTCTTTTATTAGTATCATGTTGCACAAGCTATTAGATTTATGTAACATTTAATCTATCTTTCTGTCTAAATGCAGCATGGAACACGATACCAGAAGGCTGGCTTCCGTTCAGAAAATATGCATTATGGTTTTCAAAGTATGGCTGATAGCAAAACAGACTGTAACTGATAGAGGGTTATATAATCTGGGACACTTTTTTAAAGAAATAGTAATTATCAGGGTAAAAAAAACAAAGGTCATCAGTTTTTCTCAGCTTTTATACTCCATTCTCATACAATATGTCATCTAGACTAACTGTGAAAATCATCTGATCATATGAACTGGGCAATACATTAAAAATATGCTTATATAGTGTCTATATCTCAGTAGAACTAAAGAGAAACTGGTACAGCGTATCTTCTCAGAATATGCAATGAACAGAAAAAAGAAAAGCAATATAGAATTCATAGATGGCTGATTACTAATCATTGTAATACAAAAACAGTAGACCCTTCAATATGACCCATTCCACACAATATAAAGTACTCTGCTTCAGAATTTACATTTCAGTATGATTAAAAATGACCACATTTTAGACAATGGATTTCTTGTGAATGATGTTTTTAAAAGTTACGTAATTTTATTATGGTGTTTGATGGGGAGTTTAGAGTTCTATTGAAAAAAAAAAGTGCCCCACATACCCTGATCCCTAACAGTAATCTTTAGTAGGACCTTAATACATAACTGCCATGGTTACTCCCAGACCCAATCCCTAATTTCCCCTTGACATATAACCTACCAGCAACTGTTAACACCCAAACCTGACTGGTACTATACTGTAACTTTTTTTTATTGTATTTACAACCTTGTTGGATGATGACTGTTTTCACCTTTTTTACTGTTTTCTGCACATGATTTATGATGATTGTGTACATTTTTGAGCTTTGCTGTTGTGATTACATAGCAAGTACCCCGAATATGTCATCACTAATTACTAGTAACAGTAGCAATATAATGAAGAGGTAATAAGGGAGGGCTGAGCTGTGGGTAAAGGGGGGAAAGTAGGGGGCGGGGGGGATACCTAATAACATTCACAGAGACAGTCCTCTAGCCTCCACCCATGTACCCCAGATCTTATAGAATTTTTTCAGACAATGATGTCCCATATAGGTTAATTTATATAACGGAAGCACCTAAAATACCAATGTTCTCTACTGCTGGACCGTGGGCACTTCTGCTGCTTTCCATTCCATTAGGATGAGCTACCGTGCATAGAATGTTGCATAAAACAGGAAGCACCATTAACCAGAGGATTTTCCTGCTGAAAGACCAGGTTTTTTTGCGATTTGGCACTGTGTGACTTTATCGGATAATTGCGCGGTCGTGCGACGCTGTACCCAAATGAAATTGACGTCCTTTTTTTCCCCACAAGCTTTCTTTTGGTGGTATTTGATCATCTGTGCAATTTTTATTTTTTGCGCTATAGACAAAAAAAGAGCGTCAATTTTGAAGAAATAACAATATTTTTCACATTTTTTTATATGAAATTCCCAAAAAAAAAAAAAAAGAAAAAATCAAAATTTTTTAACATTTTAGGCCAATTTGTTTTCTGCTACATATTTTTGGTAAAAAAAAATCGCAATAAGCGTATTTTGATTGGTTTGCACAAAAGTTATTGCGTTTACTAACTAAGGGAAAGATTTATGTGATTTTTATTGTTTTTTTTTTTTTTAACTAGTAATGGCGGCGATCTGTGATTTATTTTGCGGGACTGCGACATTGGGGCGGACAGATCGGACCACTGGCTAACATTTTTGACACTTTTTGGGTTACCAGTGACATTACTACAGTAATCAGTGCTATACATATGCACTGTTACTGTAAAATTACACTGGCAAGGAAGGGGTTAACTTTATTAGTGATCAAGGAGTTAAGTGTGTCCCTAGGGGCTTGATTCTAACTGTAAAGGGGCATGGCTTGTGATGAAACCACAGAGACATACGATCCTACATAGCAGGATCATATGATATCTGTTCTTACATCAGGGAGAATTACAGGTGGCTTTGTTTACATCAGAGCCGCCGGTCACTCGCGCAGGGATGCAGGCTCCTAGGCAAGCGACGTAGTACTACGTCGCTTTGCCCAGGAGGGACTGACTGCCGCAATAAATATACTGTGGGCGGTCGGCAAGCGGTTAATGAAAGGAATTGGCTACACTGGTACCCACACCCAGCAGGAGGAAAGCTGCATCCCATGGAACCTGCAGATCCAGAAGGGCATCAAGCTCCTCTACCACTGCTCGCCAAAAGGTTTAAAGAGTGGGACAAGACCAAGCCATGTGCATGAAAGTGCTAATCTCTGACCTGCACCTAGGACAATATATATCAGTTGCGGGGTAAATAAAAGAGAGCCGCTGGAGGGTATATTATGCTTGGTGTAGAAATTTCAATGAAATTAATCTATCTCTGGCCGAAATCATCATTGGGATGTATTGCGTTTTGTCTTCCCCTCAGTCCTGGTCAGTCAGGCTGGGTATATCACTTTACCAGGTGTGACATATGGTAGAGTATTTTTAATAAATAATATCACTGGATATTTGTACCAAATATTTCTAACTTAAATATAACCCTTAACCTTACAACCTGACTTAAAGTGTATCTCAAAGCTCAAACTGCTTTTTAGTTTGAATTGAATGGATTATGGTTTTGAATGCCTGTGAGGTTTTATTTGCTGTTTATGTCCCCACTGGGTAGATTCACCCTCTCCATATGTCCTGGTGATCATGGTCACTGGAACAAAAAGTGATTGTAAACTCAAAATGTTACAGTTGTCGTCAAAGGAACAGAAGGTAAAGAAAAAAACGTACCGATGGAGACAACTGTTCCAGTGACCATGGTCTACCATACCTGGGGCCAGAAGTGCAGGAAAGTCTAATATTTCACATTAATATGACTAAAGGCTGCAAAAGCAACTTTCATAGCAGAACTTACATTTGGGAAGGGGCTCTCCCTGTGTAACCAGTGGAGCTCCTCTGTCACGTTGACACTCTGAGCTCCTGTACCCTCTTTATCCAGAGCAATGTCTGCACTCTTGATAAGGAATGGGTTAGCTGTCATACTTACAGAAGAGCCCTGCTAATTACACCAGGAGAGATGCACCCATACCAACGTTCAGCACGTTAACCCTTCTCTTCTCTATTCTGGAACCTGCCCTGACCTGGCCTCTTCTGTCTACAAAAGCTTGCTCTTATCTGTTCTGGACAGACTTGCTCTCCGCACTACAAACAGAATTAGAACCAAATCACTACAACCTTGGCAAACATAAGACACCAGTACTCTCAAAAGACAGTGATGTGCTCTTGAGTGACTGTGGCGTAAAATTATATCCCTGCAACACTTTGCTCTATACACAGTATATCTGTCCACCTAAAATACAATTCCTGCCAAACAGACCTATTTAATCACTCTCATTAGCACCATCTTATCCAGTCCTTACCAACTTTTTTCTCCCTTTAACTCTCTACTTTGTCCCCTGCTGCCTCCTCCCAGAAATGTATTCACTGCCCGAGACATTGCCAATCCTTTTAAAAACAAAATCGATACAATTTGTGATAAGATTCCCACTGTCCAGCTATTTCTCCCAGTTAACATACCATGTCTACCACTACATTTAATATTTTCCTCGTTCAATCTTATTTATTCTCCTAAACACCTGCCCCTGAACCTCATCCTCTCATAACTACTACAATAACATACTTGCTCTACTATACTCATCCTATCTCATCAATCTCTCTTTCTCTATTGGAGTCTTTCCATCCCCTCTTAAACATACGATGGTCATCCTCATACTTAAAAAAACCTCTCTGGTGTAACGCTCCTGCGTTTTTGTTATAGTGAGCTGGATTTGCAGCTGCAGAATCTCCACTCAGTAGTCATGTAGAGATGTGTTGAATTACCCGATCCAACTCTCCAGACTCATCACTGTGGACCCGCCTGCTTCAGCATACAAATACACATACACTCTATAAGATGTTCCTGGAGTGATAGGATGTATATGACAGTATAGAGGTGATGTGCTGAAGGGACAGGCGTGAGCAGTGATAGCAATGATAAGCACTTGATAGTAATGTTCAGGAGAGTGGTAGATGGTAATAGGTAGAATGCAGATAGGTTAGTAATCATGTATAGTAACAGGTGGTAAGGACAGCAGATGACATATACAGGAGAGACTAACCCAGTGCAAGGATAGATGGTAGTAGACTTAAGAGCTAGCAATCTATGTAACAGTGTAGATGATAGGATTAGTAATGCATAGATAGTAACATAGATAGTAGTCCTTAATGTGCAGAAGTAGATAGTGTAAGTTTGTTATGAAGGAATCCCCTGTGGGGTACTTATCACTAGTGAGGTTAGTAAGTAGAAGGAGTGATCCGGTAGCGAGATACGGGATCAGTAGCGAGGTTCCGGTCTGTTCCAGGTAAAGAGAATAGCTGGAGGCTCCGGCAGCATAAGACAAGGCTGTTAAGCATGCGGTTTGAACGAACAACCTGTGAGAGAAAGCCGGCGATTGAAATAGCCGCTCAGAGCGGCGCTCAGTGATGATGTCATGCGGCTTAAAGGTATATGCGTTCCACCTAACTGAAAAGGTGGGACGCAATATGCAATGAAAAATGGGCAATAAGGGTACCAAGGTACCAGAATCTTACAGTACCCCCCCCCCCCTTAAGGCCGGCTCCAGAAGGCCTATAGCACTGGTTTCTCCGGGTATTTAGAGTGAAACCTTCGTATAAGCCTGGGTGCGTGAACATCAGAAGTATCCAACCAGGTGTCGTCTTGGGGTCCATAGTTCTTCCATCTTATGAGATATTGGAGTTTTCCTCTGTGGATACGAGAATCCAAAATCTCCCTAATCTCAAATTCTTCTCCGCCTTCAACTTGTACTGGAGGTGGAGGCAAGATGGTAGGCCTTATTCCTTGGTTAGGAACATGTGGTTTCAGTAGCGACACATGAAAGATGGGATGTATTCTGAGATCTGCCGGTAAAGTGAGTTGCACTGCAGCTTTTCCAATGAGTTTCTTAATTGGGAAGGGTCCCAGAAATAAAGGTCCAAGCTTTTTGCTAGGGATCTTTAACCTTAAATTTTTCGTCGATAGCCAAAGGAGGTCCCCAATAGCATATTGAGGAGAGGGTTTCCTACGAAGGTCGTAGTACCTTTTTTGTTGACTATGAGCGTGTGAGATGGTGGTATTAAGTAAACCCAGAGAGTCTTTTATTTGGGTAAGATAATCCGAGGCTACTGGATTACTTGATGGTAGGATGCGTGGTGGAAGAAGTGTGGGATGAAACCCATAGTTTAAGTAGAACGGACTTTGCTTGGTAGTACTGTGGGTTGCGTTGTTATAAGCAAATTCCGCCAGAGGGAGGAGGTCCACCCAATCATCCTGTAGGTATGAGGTGTAGCAACGTAGATATTGTTCAATGCACTGGTTGACTCTTTCAGTCTGTCCGTTGGTTTGAGGGTGGTAAGGAGAAGTGAGCTTTCGCTCAATCCGTAGTATATGACATAGAGCTTGCCAAAACTTGGAGATGAACTGTGAACCACGGTCGGATAAAAGAGTCTTTGGAATTCCGTGTAACTTGAACACATGTTTCATTAGTAATTCCGCAGTTTGCTTAGATGAAGGTAGTCTGCGAATAGAAATGAAATGTGCCATCTTTGTCAGATGGTCCACTGACACTAGAATGGTATTAAATCCTTTGGAAGGTGGTAGTTCTACTATAAAGTCTAAGGACACAACTTCCAATGGAACCTGGGGTATTGGTAGACTGCAAAGTAGACCAGATGGTTTTGTAGTGTCAATTTTGGACCTTGCACAGATGTCACATGAAGAAACAAATTTTTGTACAGACGTCTTCATATCAGGCCACCAAAACTGCCTGGTAAGCAAATTAAGGGTTTTAGTCATACCCATATGTCCTGCCATAGGCACATCATGTGACAATTCCAAGATCTTGGTGCGCATAGTGGGGGGTATGTAGAGTTTGTCGTTGTAGTAGAGGAAGCCTTCTGCATCAGTACTTAGTTGTGGTGGAGGTGAATCCAGTCCTATACTGTGCAAAATCTCTTCCTTCAAGGAACGAACAACACCAATAATACGTTCATAGGGTATTAAAGGAATAGAAGGGATTTCGGCGCAGTTATTTTCAGTTAATCGTGATAGCGCATCCGCTTTTTTATTTTTGTCTGCAGGCGTGTAGGTCACTAGGAAGTTGAATCTTAGGAAGAATAATGACCATCGTACCTGCCGGTGGGAAAGAGTTTTGTTAGTCTGAAGGTATTGAAGATTTTTATGATCTGTATATATGAGTATTGGTAATCGGGTACCTTCAAGTAGATGTCGCCAATTCTCTAGTGCCAGTTTTATGGCAAGCAACTCATTTTCACCCACTGGGTAATTCACCTCTGGGCTGCTTAGTGATTTAGAGAAGAAAGCAACTGGGTGGAGTGGTGAAGTATTTGTTGGTCGTTGGGAGAGAACTGCTCCTACTGCCATGTTTGACGCATCTACCTCCAGGATATATTGGAGGGATGGGTCTGGATGGCGTAGTATGGGAGCAGAAGTAAAGCTTGATTTTAACAAGCGGAAAGCTCCATTTGCTTCTTCTGACCATTTGAATGGTTTCTTTATACTTGTAAGTTGTGTGAGAGGTCTCACAATAGCAGAGAAGTTCTTAATGAACTTCCTATAGAAGTTTGAAAATCCGAGGAATCGCTGTAATGCCTTACGAGTTGTTGGTATAGGCCAATCCAGAATACACGATATCTTGCTCATATCCATCTTGATTCCGGTTTTAGATATGATGTATCCTAGAAATAATATTTCTTCTTTATGAAATAGGCATTTTTTTAATTTCACGTATAGATTGTGTGCGAGTAATCTGGATAACACAAGTCTTACATGTTTTATATGTTCAGACAAAGATCGAGAATAGATAAGTATATCGTCCAGATATACCACGACACAGACATCAAGTAAGTCTCTGAAGATGTCATTTATGAATCGTTGGAAAGCTGCGGGAGCATTACACAACCCCAAAGGCATCACAAGATATTCAAATAATCCGTATCTGGTTCTGAATGCTGTCTTCCACTCATCCCGTCACGGATTCGGATTAGGTTGTACGCCCCTTTTAGGTCCAATTTAGAAAAGTAAGTAGCCCCACGCACTTGTTCAATGAGTTCAGGGATGAGCGGTAAAGGATAGCGATCCTTTATCGTAATGGTATTTAATTGCCTATAGTCAATAATAGGCCTAAGACTTGAATCCTTATTGCGGACAAAGAAAAGTCCTGCAGCTGTGGAAGAAGTAGAGGGTCTGATGAACCCTTTCGCCAAATTCTCATCCAAGTATTCCTTGAGATGAGAAAGTTCATCCTGTGAAAGAGGATAAACATGACCGAAAGGCAATTTGCTATTAGGGAGTAGATCGATAGAACAATCATAGTCCCTATGGGGAGGCAACACTTGAGCATTTTTCTCAAGGAAGACTTCGGTCAGATCCTGGTAGCATAGTGGTGTAATCTCATCTGACACCACAGACAGGATCTTTCCATAAGATGGGAGGTTACACGTGATCTCGCAATAGTGAGAAGGGAAGGTTAGAGTCCGTGTTTTCCAATCTATGGTTGGTTGATGTATGTGTAACCAGGGGAGTCCCAAAATAATGGGAAAATGTGGTGAAGGTAGTACATCAAAAGTGGTGGTCTCCATATGGGACTCATTAGCAGTGACAAGGAGTGCTTGTGTCTGATTGGTGATTGGACCAGAAGATAACGGAATACCGTTAATGAAACTAACAGAGACAGGTTTAAGTTTTGAAATAATAGGTATTTTATTTAAAGTAACAAAACGTGTATCGATATAGTTCCCACAAGATCCTGTGTCGATCATAGCCTTGGTGGTGATCCTAGTTTGGTCCCACTGTAATGTCAAATGAATAAAGAGATAGGGATTAGAAAAGGAAGTCGTTAATCCCCCTAGTAAGACATGTGAACACTCACCCTCTTTTTTGCGGACAAGGGGACAGACGCTTATCAAATGATCCGGGGAGGCGCAGTACATGCAGAGATTTCTGGATCTTCTCCTGGCTCGTTCAGTAGTCGATAAAGGTGGGCGTATGGTTCCTACCTCCATAGGAGTAGGGTCAACGGCCGATTCCCGAGAAGGACTGGACGATGGCATTCCCATCTTCTCAGCCTTTCTTTCTCGTAATCGCCTGTCAATGTTGATACTGAGTTGTATTAAGGCATCCAAAGTGCCAGGTAAATCCGCTCGGGCGAGCTTGTCTTTAACGGGTTCTGACAACCCAAGTCTGAACTGAGTTCGCAGAGATGTATCATTCCACTATGAATCAAGGGTCCATCTTTTGAACTCTGCTACAAAGTCTTCAACAGGTCTCCTTCCTTGTTTTAAAGCCCTTAATTGGATATCAGCAGTACTCTGCCTATTGGGGTCTTCATATAAGCTAGTGAGTTCCGCTAGGAATAAAGGATAGGAGTTGAGAAGAGGATCATCTTTCTCAAAGAGAGAGTCTGCCCAGGCCCGTGGATCACCCGTCAAATATGAAATAGTGGTACAGACTTTAATTTGATCAGTAGGGTAAGTACGAGGTTTTAGCAAAAAAAGCAATTGACATGCGTTTTTGAATTCACAAAATTTTTTCCGATCACCTGTAAACACTAGAGGAGGGTTTATTTTAGGTTCAGGGGGCTGAGCAGCAGTAAGCTGTGAAAGACGGGCTATCTGCTGTCTCAGAGTCTGATTTTCATCTTTTACTTCAGTAAGAGCAAGTATTAATGCATTTACTTTTTGTGTTAATTGTATCACTTGAGTGGGTAATTCTGCTGAATCCATTTTTTAGGTTCGTTCAATCTGTAACGCTCCTGCGTTTTTGTTATAGTGAGCTGGATTTGCAGCTGCAGAATCTCCACTCAGTAGTCATGTAGATATGTGTTGAATTACCAGATCCAACTCTCCAGACTCATCACTGTGGACCCGCCTGCTTCAGCATACAAATACACATACACTCTATAAGATGTTCCTGGAGTGATAGGATGTATATGACAGTATAGAGGTGATGTGCTGAAGGGACAGGCGTGAGCAGTGATAGCAATGATAAGCACTTGATAGTAATGTTCAGGAGAGTGGTAGATGGTAATAGGTAGAATGCAGATAGGTTAGTAATCATGTATAGTAACAGGTGGTAAGGACAGCAGATGACATATACAGGAGAGACTAACCCAGTGCAAGGATAGATGGTAGTAGACTTAAGAGCTAGCAATCTATGTAACAGTGTAGATGATAGGATTAGTAATGCATAGATAGTAACAGTCCTTAATGTGCAGAAGTAGATAGTGTAAGTTTGTTATGAAGGAATCCCCTGTGGGGTACTTATCACTAGTGAGGTTAGTAAGTAGAAGGGTCCGGTAGTAAGGGAGTGATCCGGTAGCGAGATACGGGATCAGTAGCGAGGTTCCGGTCTGTTCCAGGTAAAGAGAATAGCTGGAGGCTCCGGCAGCATAAGACAAGGCTGTTAAGCATGCGGTTTGAACGAACAACCTGTGAGAGAAAGCCGGCGATTGAAATAGCCGCTCAGAGCGGCGCTCAGTGATGATGTCATGCGGCTTAAAGGTATATGCGTTCCACCTAACTGAAAAGGTGGGACGCAATATGCAATGAAAAATGGGCAATAAGGGTACCAAGGTACCAGAATCTTACATCTGGACAACACCAGTTTAACCGCTTCAATATAGGGCACTTTTACTCCCTTCCTGTCCAGGCCAATTTTCAGCTTTAGGCGCTGTCGCACTTTGACTGCCAATTGTGCGATCATGCAACACTGTACCCAAATTACATTTTTAGCATTCTTTTGAGACAGATATAGCTTTATTTTGGTGGTATTTAATCACTGCTGGGTGCACTAATCTAATAGGGTGCACTGATGGGCACTGATGAGACGGCACTGAAGGGCACTGGTGAGGTGGCACTGATGAAGAGGCACTAATGTGCACCACTAATGGGCACTGATAGGCAGCACGGATATGCAGCACTGATGAGCACTGATAGGTGGCACTGAAGGGCACAGATGAGTGGCACTGATGAGCACTGATAGACGGCACTTATGGGCACTGATGGGCAGCACAGATAGGCGGCCCTGATGGGCACTGATTGTCAGCACTGCTGGACAGAACTGATGGGCACTGAAAGGCAGCACTGATTGGCATCACTGATTGTATTGACCTATATCTCCTCCTCTCCTCCCTGGGTCAGTTGATAGCCTCCTACAACTAGCTCATAAAATAAAGCCCCCCCCCCCCCTCCCCACTCAGATCCCCTACATGGATTTTTCCATACATCATCATTAGTTCCGACCTCCCCTACATGGATTTTTCCATACATCATCATTAGTTCCGACCTCATGCCAGGGTGCTAGGTGTAATTATGTACTCTGACACCCCTTTTTTCAGCCCCCTCATCTAATTGCTGTCCAAATTTTTTCACCTTCAAGTGTAAGTTCACCTGTACAGAAAATCTGTAAAGTGACCTTACACTGGATCCCCTCTCCACCCCTCTTCCCACTGTACTGTAGTCCCACAATCCTGCTCTGTCAGGGACCAGAATGCCTCTTCACCTGTCTGGGAATTTGAAATCCCGTGGCTTAATCTCCTTTATGTACCTCTCAGCATGTATGGACAAGAGGCATTCTAATTGTTCAGTACTGTCACATGGACAGCACTGGCCAATTAGATACACTCTATACCATCCTGTCAGCGCTTCGAGGAGAGGAGAGAAAGCCAGGAGGATTTCAAATCCCTGGACCGGTAAAGCATCTTTACGGTCACTGACAGAGCAGGATTGCGGGAGTCCGGACTACAGTACAGCAGGAATGGGGGGTGGGGAGGCTGTCCAGTGTAAGGTCACCTTACAAATATTCTGTAAAGGTGAACTTACACTTTAAACTCTGTAATGTCTCCAAAATATGCCTTCTCCTGAAATGCTGTCTTTGATTTGTGGCAAACATGTCTACTGGTAATGTGACCAAACAACTCTATACTTGATTCATCAGTCTACAGCACATTGTACCAGAAGGCTTGACCTTTCATTATATGTTTAATGGCAAACTGTTGTATTACTCTAATGTTCATATTGGACAGCAATGACCTTTTCTTCACACACCTTTCATGCAGGTTTAATTGGTGCAGGCTCTGCAGATGCATGCACTTTAACCCCAAGTGTTGCAAGAGTTACCTGAACACTTAACAATTACATTTTGGGGATTTCTTTTAGCATCAAATAGTCAGCTCTTTGGCTAAATTTGCTGATCCAGCCAGACATGGAAAATTAGTAGTTGTTTAAAATCTATGCCACTTTTAAATTTTTTTGCATACAGTGGAATGTTTAATTTCAAATAATTTGGCAATCGTTTTAAAATCCCTTGCCAGGATCAAAGACATCTACAACTTTCTTTCTGAGGGCCTAAGGCTGTCAAAACACTATACAATTTTCTTATTCAATTTTCTTTAGATTTACCTTCAACTATGTAGTGCAAAGGCCTGTCTGACTGCATACACATTGAAAGTGTTTAGGTTAGACCTCATATTATATGGTTTTGGTTAATCTAAAGGAAAATTGGATAATGTATGGCCAGTCTTAGACAGCTCTATTGACCTTGGGATGGGGACACAACACACAAGTCAATAGCAAAGAGAAGACTAGACCCGTAGATTGCTGAGGAATAAAAATTTGCTCAAGTATATCACCTTTACCTGTAGCCACAATTTGAATCAAGATGTTTACCTGTTCAAATATGCTCAAAACATTTTTTGGGGGACGTATTTACTTTTTTTTTTTAGAATTCTATAGAATGCCTTTAAAAAAAGAGAATACTATATGAAAAACTAGAAACCAGAAATAATGTAGGAAAAAATGGCAAATTTCAGCACTAAACAAATAAAATCTATAAAAATGAATATGTGGTTGGCAAGTGAAGCAACAATCAACTAGCATATGGCCTATGTCATACATAGACATATCATAAGAAATCACTGATTCCTTATTAATAAGATAAGATGGCAACACGAAAGTTGATAGAGGGCGGGAGACCACACACAGCTAAGTGCTTCTGGGAGATAGGATTCCTGACATATGTTTCCTTGAAGTCATTTAGCCTAGATAAAGGCTGTGGTAAAATTCATTTTACATTCTTTGTGTAATAGATAATGGAAATACTTGCTCAACAATCAGAAAAGGCTATTTTCAGGAGAAAAAAAAGGGCATTGAAGCCTAAGAAGCCACTATAAGCTATGTCAATATACTGCAACATTAACCCTTTTGTGACCATCTGTCATTGGTGGATATATGCCGAGAACAAATTTATAAGTGTCCTCATATATTGGTTAACTCAACAATAACTGTATGGTTAATTTGCATACTCAATTTTAAATTAAACAATTGCAAGTAGGTGGGTGTCAATGCTGATGGCGGCACAATTACCACATCCCAAAATTATACATTACAAAAAGCAAAAATGTCCCACAGTTATTTTTAGGGCATAGGCCAGACAAAGAAGAAGGTAAAGTAAAAGTAGTAGACAGTACAGTAGACAGTAGATTTGTATGAGCTGTTCTTCACGGAAGATCTTTTCAGATCTATTGTGGATCAATCAAATTTATATGCACGCCAATTCATCGCTGCCAACCAAAATTCGCCACTTGCCAGACCTTCTGGCTGGAAACCTTTAACGGTTCTCGATTTTAAAATCTTTCTGGGCCTTTCCCTGAACATGGGCATAACCAAAACTAGTGAATTACGGCTATATTGGTCCACTAGCCCACTTCACCATATGCACATGTACTCTGCCTCCATGTCCAGGGCGAGATACGAGCAAATTCTGCGATTTATGCATTTCAAAGACAATGAAATCTGTCGTCCTCGGGGAGACCCTGAATATGATCGGCTCCACAAAATTTGGCCCCTCATAGACCACTTCAATCAGCGGTTTTCAGCCTTGTTTACCCCCGTACAAGTTGTCTGCGTTGACGAGTCCCTAATTAAGTTTACTGGCCGCCTTGCTATGAAATAGTACCTCCCCAGCAAGCGTGCCAAGTACGGGGTCAAGCTATACAAGCTCTGTGACAGGGCCACAGGCTATACAGTTAGTTTCCGGGTCTATGAGGGAAAAGATAGCTCTGTGGAGCCCCCCAACTGCCCAGACTACATAGGGAGCAGCGGCAAGATAGTTTGGGACTTGGTGTCACCCTTATCCGGAAAGGGGTACCATTTGTACGAGGACAATTTTTACACAAGCGTGCCACTATTTAGTCACCTGCTCGAATTACAAATTGGCGCATGTGGCACCGTGCGACCTAATTGCCGGGGCTTCCCTTAACGGCTTGTAAATTCCCGTCTTAGTCGGGGGGAGAGAGCCTGCTTGAAAATGGACAAATTGCTTGCAGTGAAGTGGAGGGATACACGGAATGTTTTCGTTCTGTCCTCCCTTCACCCAGACACGACAGTCCAAATTACTACGGCAACTGGCGTTATGGAGAAACCCCTCTGTGTCCACCACTACAACCTTAATATGGGGTGGACCTTAACGACCAGCTTTTGGCGCCCGTAAAGCCAGATGCTGGTACAAAAAAGTGTCTGTTTATTTATTCCAATTGGCTATGCTGAATGCCATTGTCCTATACAGGGCGTCAGGACGAACCAGATCCTTCCTAGAATTCCAGGAAGCGATCATCAATGCCTACCTGTACCCAGGAGGTGTTCCTGTCCAACTTCCCTTTCCAGATGCAGTAAGCCGGCTGCATGAGAGGCATTTTTCACATGTCCTCCCGAGTACCCCTACCCAAAGAAGATTTCGTGTCTGTAGCAGGCGCAGATTTAGGCGTGACACCCGCTATTATTGTCCCAGATGTCCTGACCAACCTGGTCTCTGCTTCAGGGAATGTTTCGAGCGCTACCACACAATAGTAGAGTATTAGTTTTGGGTACAGCCCGACATAGTGTAGGGCACACAAACACAGGGTCTCGAAAGATGTTCGATGGCTATCGAAATTTTGAGAGACCCAAGCTTGAAAATTGCAGTTTACAGAAAAAACAGTGTTAAAAAAAATAAATAAAAAAGCCATTTTTGGGGAGACCAGTGACATTACTACAGTAATTAGTACTAAAAATATGCACTGTTACTGTAATAATGACACTGGCAGGGAAGGGGTTAACACTGTGGGTGATTAAGTGGTTAAATGTGTACCTAGGGGCGTGTTTCTAACGGTGGGGGGCATGGCTTGTGAAATGATCATAGAGACCTGTGTTCCTATATAGAAGGATCACAGGCACTCTGTGATCATTCCAGGGAGAAGAACGGTCAGCTGTGTTTACAACAGCTGACCGTTCTTCTCTCTCAGCAGGGACCGATCGCGGGTGTCAGGCGGCAATGGGAGCCACCTGCCCCGTGCATCGGCTTCCCCGCTTCACCCTGCTTCCTGTATTGTATGGGTAAGATAAAATTAATTTTGACTTTCCTGTAAATTCCATATCTGAGGTCTCACTGAGTGGGGTATGCCATGTGGTATATCCTTAAAAGCTTGCCAGTGTCCAAGAACATGATAGTACCAGTCTAAAACCCAGGGTCTATGAACATTCAGCCTGTAAACTGTAGTTTATTCCAAGATAAGGATTTACAGGTAAGTCAAAATACTTTTTTTTAAATTATATTTCAGTTTTACGTTGTTATATTACTATTTTTATAGTGCAACTGTATCTGACAGATGAATTATTAAACCAAAGATGACAGTGTTCAGCCATCGGCTGAAGGACTTCATTTTTGTCAGTTGGGGCCCCCACCTGCATGCGATTACTATGTCAGGGCTGACATGGTAATCACATGATGGAAAACCACTCTGTGAATGAGAGCCAACAGCCAAAGTGTCAGCTGTTAGCTCCCAAAGGGTAGAAGGTACACCAGCTTATGCTCAGCACAGGGTGTTGTGCTGCAGAAAGTAATAAATCTATCCAAAGAGCAGAGCAAGTAAATGATTGTTAGACCCATAACACTCCAGGTAAACAGCTATACACACAGCTGAAATGTATGCTGTTTTACATGCCAATGACTTTGCAATTCTGTTAAGCTACTCCTTTGTTGCTGCTTGCTGGTTGGATAACAATCAATATCACACATAACTGGTCGCTGTCATGTCTGCTATTGCAATCTTGCAGTCTTTGGAGGTGCTACGCACGCCCCAAAATAATATCATTCTTGTACACAGGGCGTGTTTAGCTTGTCCAGTCTTTCTGCCATGCCTCAGGGACCCCCCATCAAGTATACTGTAATTGTTTGCTGTGATTAATCAAAGCTGGCATTACAGTATACACAGGGAAAACAGAAGCTGTAGTTGTCAAAAAAGTCTGAGTCTGTGGTCACTCCGGGTATGATTTAAACTAGTGTGATTTAAAGTCCAACTTCAGCACTACTTCAGCACTACCTCAGCACTACTTCTTTGAGATTTTTAATGATGTGATAAGACTTAGGTGCTTAAAAAACAAGATGCATATCACCTTTACACAAGATTAAGATTAATATCCACAAGCAGCGCTAAAAGTGATCCCTGGACAGGTCACTAAATATAGATATAAATTCCAGTCCAATAAATGTCCATGGGATATTCTATAGATCTTATAATGAAGTCTAGCCCCCATAGGATCCAAAGAAGGAATGGTCACCAGTGCTGGAACCGAAAACATTCTTAATCCCTTCACCTCACCAAGTGCACCTCTCCCAAAGAAAACGCACTTACTAGATGCTGGCAAGTGAAGGGCCCATAAAATTAAATCCCACGGTTCATCCGAACCATTCTCATTAGAATATCCACTTGCAATAAAGCATGCTGCACTGTTCACCGCTGTATATCAATTGATAGTTGTATGAGATTCTGCAATCATAACAACGTCCCACTAATAAAAGAAGGCTCCAAGGATCCACCAAACTGCTCCTCCAGAAATCCTCAGCAATTCCAGGATCAAGCCAATTAGATGCGACTCCAAACAGATGGTACAAGGCAGACTGATCACTCATATAAACCAGAAAAAAGCAAACAAGAAAATCATAGTGCAACACCTAATGAACCACCATTTATATTCTTATGCCAAATAACTGCTTACAGGTAAGAAGAGTAAAAAAAAACGTATCTGCCAGAAATGTTTGACCGCCAACAAGATGACAGCTGCTTCACTCAGTAGTGACGTCCCGCGTCATAGGTCCCACCCGACGCGGTGTTTTGTCCAATGTTAGACTTCTTCCAGGGCATGAGGTGGCAGCACTTAGGTGCTACTTCAGAGAGAGGGGCTGTTCATGTCACATTGAGGAACAGTGGTTTTATGGACATAAAGTTAACCAGCAAAGGGTTATTATTTATCTTCTTTCAGGGCTTAAGTAGCTGATATAGATACAGGTACAATTTGAAGCATGCTTTACATTATAGTCTATGGCAGTGAAATCATGCTGAAGTCCTGAAAAAGTAATACATGAACTACTTATCAAATCGTACTACTTGAAGTCATATCTATTTAGAAACTGCCATAGAAACACATTAGATGCTACCTTAGGTATGATTTGTAAATCGTATGTCATGCCTGAAGTCGCACTGGTGTGACCGAGGGCTTATTAAGTGTTTTAAACCACTTCCGGAGTGCTCGCGTTGCTGCTACTGCAGCAAGGTGGCAGCCCTGTGTCCAGCGACGTAGACCTATGGCGCTGGATTCCTCCCTGTCTCGGCGGTGCGGGCGTGCCGCCAGAGGCTCGCTCCCGCTGTGTGTAGACACAGCGGGAGTCGGACAGGTGGAGGAGAGACTGCGATCGCCGTCTCTCTTCCCCGATCGTCGGGGAAAGAGTGAGAAAATCCGCCCGCTTGTGTAAACAAAGCGGGCGGACCTTCTCTTAGACAGACAGGGACAGATCACAGGATTCAGCATAGCTGAACCTGCGATCTGTGTCTGTGTCACACAACCCCCTCCCCCCACACGTCAGTAAGCATAAGGCACACATTTAACCCTTGATCACTAACAGTGTTAACCCCTTCCCTGCCAGTGTTATTATTACAGTAACAGTGCAAATTTATACCACTGATTACTGTAGTAATGTCACTGGTCCCTCCAAAAGTGTCAAAAATCTCAGTTAGGGGTCCGATCTGTCCGTCGCAATGTCACAGTCCCGCAGAAAATCGCAGATCGTCGCCATTACTAGTAAAAAAAAAAAAACAATAAAAATGACAAATCTTTCCCGTAGTTAGTAACTTTTGGGCAAACCAATCAAAATGCACTTATTGCGATTTTTTTTACCAAAAATACGTAGCAGAAAACAAATTGGCCTAAAATGTTAGAAAATCGCACAGGTGATCAAATACCACCAAAAGAAAGCTCTATTTGTGGAGGGACGTAACTTTATTTTGGGTACAGCGTCGCACGACGGTGCAATTGTCCGTTAAATTAATGCAGTGCCGAATCGCAAAATATGGCCTGGTCAGGAAGGGGGTTAAATCTTCCGGTCCTAAAGTGGTTAAAAATACACTCATTGAGAATTTTTTTGTCAAAGACATGTAGCTAAATACATTTTGGCCTAAATGTATGTCAAAAATTGAATATATTGGATATTTTAGGAAATAGATCTGCAGCACCACAGCTAAAACCTCCATCCCTGAAATTGTGAAAAGAAAATCGGAAGGGCCAGTGGGACTTTGAGTGAGGTGAACATTTACTATTTATATTGACTGATATGTTTTGATTATTTGCTGCCTGACTTTTTATTCGTCATGGAGCCATTTATAAAATAAATCATTATTTGGCACTAATCTTTCAATTGAATATATTGGATATTTTTTAACCACTTGCCGACTGCCGCAAAACTATATACGGCGGCAGTCAGCCCCTCACAGGCAAAGTAACGTAGGGGAACGTCACTAGCCTGTGAGGCTCTAGGGAGCGAGCGCGCGCCGCCGGAGGCGCGCTCCCGCACGCTCACAGACCCCCCCGCGCGTGTGAGTGGCGGACGCAATGTCCGCCGCTCACTCGCGATCGTCGGTTACACCGGGAGAAAGGCAGGCGGCTAATGTAAACACAGCCGCCTGTCATTCTCCCCTGTATAACAGCAGAGATCATACGGTCCTGCTATGTAGGACCGTAGATCTCTGCTGTTACATGAAAAGCCACATCCCTGCACAGTAAGGAGCACGCCCCTAGGGACACACATAGCCACTACATCTGTAATAAAGTTAACCCCTTCCCTGCCAGTGTCATTTTTACAGTAACAGTGCATATGTATAGCACTGCTTACTGTAGTAATGTCACTGGTACCCCCAAAAGTGTCAAAAATGTCAGTCAAGGGTCCATTCTGTCCGCCGCAATGTCGCAGTCCCGCAAAAAAAATCTCAGATCGAGGCCATTATTCGTTAAAAAAAAAAACAACAAAAACGACAGAAATCTTTCCCTTAGTTAGTAAACGCAATAACTTTTGCGCAAACCAATCAAAATACGCTTATTGCGATTTTTTTTACCAAACATATGTAGCAGAAAACAAATTGGCCAAAAATGTTAAAAAATTTTGATTTTTACATTTTTTTGGGGGGGAATTTCATATAAAAAAATGTGGAAAATATTGTTATTTTTGCACAATTTACGCTTTTTTTTGTTTATAGCGCAAAAAGTAGAAATCGCACAGGTGATCAAATACCACCAAAAGAAATCTCTGTTTGTTGGGGGGGGGGGGAAGGATGTCAATTTCGTTTAGGTACAGCATCACACGACCGCGCAATTGTCCTTTAAAATCACGCAGTGCCGAATCGCAAAACAGGGCCTGGTCAGGAAGGGGGTAAAATCTTCCGGGGCTTAAGTGGTTAAAGCAGCCGCAATCCAGGATGATTTGGGGGAGGGGGGTTGGACCCCCATATCCCCCCCTTATCTACACCATTAACATGTATCAAATATTTATTTGTAAAACAAAGATTGTGTGTAAAGTCAGCATAGTATAGTCAGAGATATAAAAAATGTTACAACAATAGGAAGCCTGTCAAAGGAAAAATGCAGAAGATACTTTGCTGACCTCCTTCTGAACATGCAGGTTGCCTGGCTGTCTCTAACAGACCTGAAACAAGCATACAAGCAAGCTAAGAGTGAAGTCAGAGCCACTGATCTGCATAAATGTTCTGCGTCAACAACTCAGATGGCACTAAATCCATATGCACGCAAAAGCAACCAAATGTTTCAAGGCAGCCTACCATCATCTGTTACTATGGAAACCACTATGAAAACCATTAAACAATTTAAAATGATTTTAGGTTACCTTGATTTGGCTATTTATTCAATCAAAATCTAGGTGATCATTACTAGAAAATTGTTATGTGCATGGACAGCATAAATGTGGACGCAGTTGTATTGGCTATTGAAAGTCCTTAGATTGAGTTTTGCAAAATTCCCTTCATACACACGTAATTGTTTTGGGGGGTGCTAGTGCTGAAGTCAGTTTTAATGCATAAACTGTAAGATTATCAGGATTGTGCTTTAAAAGAAAACTATCATTAAAGAAATACAGTGTTTGCCATTAATGCTCTGCTCCTGAAGACACAAGTTATTTAACCTTTAGCTTCATTAGAAAAAACATAAAAAAATAGTAAACTCCTTGATAGCGGTTTGTCCTGCTAGGCAGCTCTTTGACACCTGTGATAAGACAGATGCACATAATCTTAGTGAGACTAGTGTGCATTGAGGACATTGGCATGGGGTGCAGTAACCAAGAATGCCAAAAAGACTCTGTAGCTTTTATATTATTTTATTGGGTATGTGTGCATTTATTTATTTTAGCTATCCCAGGGTACTGCCATCTACAGTTGCCAGTAGATGGCAGCAAAGCAACATAAAGAATTTGTCTTGTAATTTTCTCTACACATGATGTGAGAGTTTAAAACAGGGGATTCCAAATTGTTCAGTAAGAGGACCACATTGTATATTTTACATATATTTGTTGGCTGAAAAAAATCAGTTGTATAAATCAATTATTAAAAAATAAATGAATATGTTTTGCTTGGATCTTTTTTTTTTTTTTTTTAAACAAAACAAAGTCCCCTGGACATCTCGGTCTGCATAAGAGTACCCCTTTTTTTTAGAGTACACTTTAGGAGTCCCCATTAGGGCCCATTCACACATTATCCACATTTTCCCTCATGGAAGAACGCATGTAACTGCAATTAAACATAGAAAACAATAGTTTTCTATGTGTCATGTTTACACCAGAATGCTTTGTTTCTCTGCCTTTCATGGCAATGTGATTTAATGCAACATGGTTGCATAATGCACCACAATGCATGTAAATGCATCAAAACACACTGCAATGCAACGCACCTCTCATCCGCAACAATAGGTCAGAGGAAACATGCCTTTGGAAACAAATATGCAGAAAAACATACATAAAAATGTGCACACATGAAAATGTACATGGAAATGTATGCAATGCATTCTAGGAGAATTTTTATGTGCATTGTAGTGTGAATGGAGAGCTTAGATCAGATTACTCATCAGAGCCTATGTTTACAGCAGGGTCCTCATCGGAGCCCCGCTTACATCAGAGTCTGCCAGAGGAGCCTCCCCTTACAGTGCATCAAAGGCATCATCAGAGCTTACATCAGAGTCCCCATTGGAGTTCCCGCTTACATCATGGTTCCCCCTCACATTAGTGTCCCTGTATGAGTTTTCCTTTGCATCAGGTTCCCCCTTACTAGAGTCCCCATCAGAGCACCTCCCTAAATCTGGGTCCCAATCAGAGTCCCCCCTTACAACAGTGACTACATCAGCGGCCCCCTTACATCAGGGTCCCAATCAGAGTCCCTTACCACACCAGATTTCCGATCAGAGCCATCCTCAAATCAGTGTCCCCATCATAGCCCCCCTTATATCAGGGTCCCAATCAGAGACCCCCTTACATCGGTGTCCCACATCAGAGTCCCCCTTACATCTGGGTCCCTATCAGAATCCCCCTTACATCAGGGTCCCTGTCAGAATCTCCCTGACATCAGGGTCCCCATCAGCAGAGACCAACTGATCTGGATCCTCAATCTGTGCACATCAACTGCAGGCCATATAAAATCTTGTAGCAGGCTGTAGGACCACAGTTTGTAGACCCCTGGTCTGAATATCAGTGATGAAGTTATTTTTCCATCCACTGACACCAATGATGGGACAAACCTTCCTCTCACTGACACCAACTCTGGGGCATATTTTTCTCCTATCAACACAAATGATGGAGCGTTCTTCCTTCCACAGAGAGTAAAGCCAATGGCAAACCAATGCTGGGACTTTTTATCTCTGACAGACAAAAATGCTAGGTCAATTTTCATCTCACTGACCACCAGTGCTGAAGCATTTTTTATTTCCATTACCACTATGCCACATACTCCTGACCGCTGCCCTCCAACTGGGCACTCTATAAATCTCATGTTTTATATTTGCTTTGTGATCAGCACAGGGCCAATCAGCACTGTTCAGACAGAGGGTCAGGGGACTTGCATCCTCATAGGGCAATCAGGGGAGAATGAAAACTCCTCCTACAAGCTTTAACCAGACACTGATAGAACTCACAAGACTGCTATATACTGTTGATGAGAAAAGGTGGTTTATAGTTTATATTTTCTAAAACTAGTGCATTTCCATGTTCTGTGTACTGTGGGAGACCAGATATAGTGAATGCATGATCCTGAGTTTAGTACAACTTCAACTAGTTGCAGACTTCGGACATCCTACACATCATCATTGTACACAGAGGGTGTGTAGCATGTCCACGTGCTCTGCTCTGCTTCTGTGCCCCCTCCTCCCAACATACAGTAATTGTCAGCTGTGTTTAACCACTTCAGCTCCAGAAGGTTTACCCCCCCCCCCTTCATGACCAGACAATTTTTTGCAATATGGCACTGCGTTCGTTTAACTGACAATTGCGCGGTCCTGCTAGACTGTTCCCAAATAAAATTTATGTCCTTTTTTTCCCCACAAATAGAGCTTTCTTTTGGTGGTATTTGATCACCTCTGCGGTTTTTATTTTTTGCACTATAAACAAAAAAAGACTGACAACATTGAAAAAAAAAGACAATATTTTTTTTTAATTCTGCTATAAAACATTCCCAATTAAAACATTTAAAAATCAAATTTCTTCATCAATTTAGGCCAATAGGTATTCTGCTACATGTTTTTTGGTTTAAAGTGGCATTGAGGCGGACAAATCATACACTAAAGCCCCGTACAAACGTACCGATTGTCGGCCGTAAATATTCGGCTGACGACCGATCGGCCGATTGTAGGCTTGTTAGTATGATGCTTCCGACAGCCGACAGCGCATTTTCGGCCAAACAGAATCTGTCGTGCAGGCATTAAAATTTTTGTTGGCCAACACCAGAACGGCCGATTGTTCGCCAGTCAGTACAGATTTCGGCCGACAGACAGCAGATTTGCAAGACTGGGCATGCTCAGAAAAGAAAAAAGACAAGGAAAGTTAACCATCACATGACATCACTTCTGCAGTCGGCTGTTGTTGGCTGACAAAATTCGTGTGCAGTCTTTTTCAGTTTTCAACAGACACGACAGCCCTGGACAAAAGACGGCCGATCGTTCGGCCGACGATCAGTGCGTGTGTACGGGGCTTAAGTGACACCTTTTGGGGACCAGTGACACCAATACAGTGATCAGTGCTAAAAAATATGCACTGTCACTGTACCAATGACACTGGCAGGGAAGGGGTTAACATCAGGAGTGATCAAAGGGTTTAAATGTGTCCCTAGGGAGTGCTTGCTAACTGTGCAGGATGTGCTTCAACTGTGGGAAGAAAGAGATTCTTGTTCCTGCTTAGCCTGTCTTCCCTTGTCACAGAACTACGATATGCTTCGTTTACATAGACAGACCACCGTTCTGCCTCTCTTGGGAACGATCGGCGGATCCCGGCAGATATGGGGTCTGTTGGACCCCTAATTGGCTCCCGCTATGTCCAATCACTGCAGTAGCGGATCACCGGTGGCGCGCTTCTGCACCGCAGACCCAGAAGTGCAGGATCATGTACCTGTGCATGATTCTGCCTGTAGGAGCCGCTGCCCCACTGTATATGTACATGGGGCAGTCGGCAAGCAGTTAATCGAAGCCACATTACAGTTAGAGATGGCCTTGCGGTTCGCTGCGAACTTTGCTTGTTCACTGTTCGCCGAACATGCGAACATATGGCGATATTCGTGACCGCCATATTCCTTTATATTGTGAAGAACTTTGACCCATGACACATCCATCAGGTGGTACAGGACAGCCAATTGAGACATTTCGGCACATGGACATACCCCTACCTTATAAATAGACCTGAGGTGGCTGCCATTTTACTCTCTGTATTTTGTCAGTGTAGGGGGAGGTTGCTGTGTGCAGAAGGGACAGACTTTTAGTGACACAAATCGCTAGCTAATAGGTCCACAAAAGTCCTTTTAAGGACTGGTATAGGTGTAATATTCTTTGGTGTGCACTATATAGGGGTGTAATACACTTACAATATACTTTCTAATATAGAAAGCATATTATAGTGGATTTGAATTGTGCAGCATTGTGATTGGTGTGGTGAGCGGTTCTGCAGTGATACTACAACTACAAAGAGTGAAAAACACAATTTTAAAAAAGTATTATAACTGGTGTGATAGACCAGTCGCCATCCAAAAACGACAGATTGAAGTGGGGTCTTATATATACTTTCATAATAGTGTATTTGGGTACTGCATAATTTTTTTTTCTGTTTTGTTGCGTTCCCTCTGCTACACACAGTGACAAACATTACTGGAAAAAAAGTATTATAACTGGTGTGATATACCAGTGGGCACTAAAACGACAGATTGAAGCGGGGTGTTATATAACAATATACTTTCATTATAGTGTATTAGGGTACTGCAGAAATTTTGCCTCTTTCGCTGCGTTAACTCTGCTACACACAGTGACAAAAGTTACTGGCCATTTTCTTTCATAACTGGTGTGATAAACCAGCGGCCCCCAAAACGACAGATTGAAGAGGGGTGTTATATACCTTCTTCCACATATACCGCGCTTCTCTAGAGACTTTTGTCACAGGGTCATTTAAAAAATGACAGGAAGAGGAAGAGGCAGGCCCTTCCGCAGGGGTGGTAGGGGTAGGGCAGGAGCACCAGGTCGGAGCCAAATTGGGAAGTTGCAGAAGGTGCGTTTGATTACGTCAAAGGACGCACCAGACTTGGTTGAGTGGCTCACTCAGCCTTCCTCTCCTGCAAACTCCTCATCCTCTCTATCTGCACCCTCTTCACTCTTTGCTGTGTGCACCCCCAAAGACACCATCACCAACACCACCATATACCCTCCGCTTGAGTCACTGGAATTATTTTTCAATCCATCACAAGACATTTCCGATGGGCAGCCATTCTTGGCATTGGATCAGGAAGAGGAGGTAGCAATAGCCGTCCCTCAGCAGTCTGACAGTACCCAGATCAGCCCAAGGAGGTTGGTACCCGCTGTTGCTGCCTACTCTGAGATCTCTAATGTTAGTGGTGGGGAAGGTGACGTCGATGATGACGTGTCTATGGACTTCACGTGGGTGCCCACAAGAGAGGAAGAGGAGGGGAGTTCAGAGGGAGAGATGGGCCAGTCATCTGGCGCTCCCAGGACGCCCGCACATGGCTCCGCAGTGTGGGCTTTTTTTCACGTGTCCGCTGCTGACAATAGTGTTGCCATCTGCAGCCTTTGCAGTAAGCCCAACACTCACCTAGGACAAATTGCAGAACAAAATGTGCGCTTTTTATGTGCAGCAACACTATTTATTTTTAAAGTAACACTGCTCAAAAAAAAAAAAGAAAAACTGTGTATTGTTTTGGAATTTTATTGTCTACGGATTGCAAGCCAATATCATGAAAAAAAGTCTTGTTTGTCATTAAAAAAACAATAAGTATTAGTTTGTTGTTTCTAGTAATGACAAACATATTGCTGAATAAACTGGTTCATAGCAGAATTGTAGAAATTGCTCTGGTCCATGGGGGATGAACAGATATGAGAGTCGAAATGGTAAAGTAGTTCTAAAGGCTTAGGGTTTTTCAAGTTTATGCATTCTATGCATGAAGGTAAAAAAACCTTCTCTGTGCTGCAGAACCCCCGAATACTTACTAAAGCCCCATCCTGATCCAGTCATGTGCACGAGAGCCTAGGCCGTTCAGGGACTCTCCCTCCTCACTGGCTGAAACAACAGCAGGAGCCATTGGCTTCTGCTGCTTTCAATCACAGCCATTATGCCAATGAGGAGAGAGAGGGGGTGGAGCCAAGCCATAGCTCTGTGTGTGAACGGGCATGCAGAGTAGTGGCTCAGAAGCAAGCCTGCTTGGGTGCTCCACAGAGATCTGCTTGCTGTGGGAGCATTCGGCAGAAGAGAGGGGCAAAATTACTGCATAGAGCAGGTAAGTATAACATGTACATTATCTCACAAAAGTGGCCTTTTTAGATAATATGATATTTCATCCTGATTATATATACTGTATATACTGTATGTTATTTAAAAAAGATTTTAAAAAAACTAAATAAATAAAAAATTGGTAGCCCAAAAGAAACTGCGCAAAATGGTGATATTCGATAATAAATTAGTCAATCAAAATGTCATAAATTAATTAAATATATTAATTAAATATATATAAGAGGAATTGCTTCCATAGTGCAAGCTGCAATAAAAACGTGTAAAACGCGTAAAATGTGAAAAGAGTGGAATAAATTGCGCTCAGCACTTAAAACACAACCAAAAAGTGCTTGTGTGCATAAATATGTGAATAAATGAATATAAGTAAATAAATAAATATATAATCCTTCATTTGAAAAAAGTCCTTGGTAAAATGAATATATCAACAGTCCTTAAAGTGCCCAGTGCAATACAGATCTCTCAGCAATGACTGAATGTCAATGATCCCCTGATGACGTCAGCGCGTCTGACGAAACGTGCGTCGGGAATGTGAGACCGTGGAGTTCCGGGTTGGTGATACGCAGGAGCAGAGGAGCGTCCCGTACACCGAACCCATGCTGCATTTACCGCATGAAGGCATTTTGTTTCTGATGTTTGATTCCTTATGCGAGCTGAGCCATATATAAAGGGACCTGAAGGATAGCTTGGAGGCATTTGTGGACCATTCACGCTGCTTTAGACCCCCTGTAATTAAGGGGTCCACCAGCTTTGGTAAGAAGTATTTCCCCTGAGCACTGGGTGGAGAAAGTTCCCTAAGGTGGAGGTCCCTCACTTGAAGTTAGAGTGACATTCAGTCATTGCTGAGAGATCTGTATTGCACTGGGGACTGTTTGATATATTCATTTTACCAAGGACTTTTTTCACATGAAGGATTATATATTTATTTATTTACTTATATTCATTTATTCACATATTTATGCACACAAGCACTTTTTGGTTGTGTTTTAAGTGCTGAGCGCAATTTATTCCACTCTTTTCACATTTAAAAAAAACTGCCTTTACTACTATGTCCTTTTTTTCCACAAATATAGCTTTCTTTTAGTGGTATTCGATCACCTCTGCGGTTTTATTTTTTGCGCTATAAACAAAAAAAGACTGGCATTTTAAAAAAATATATATATTCCTTTCTGCTATAAAACATATCCAATAAAAAAATGTAAAACATTAAATTTCTTCATCAATTTAGGCCAATATGTATTCTGCTACATGAGCGAATATTGCATATATATATATATATATATATATATATATATGCATATATATATATATTATATCCCAAAAAGCATGTATTGATTGGTTTGTGCAAAAGGTATAGCACCTACAAACTATGGGATAGATTCATGGAATTTTTTTTTTTTTATTATTATTTTTTATTTTTTACTATTAATGGTGGTGATTAGCGACTCAATATCTGTACTGAGTACATATGTACCTGGTAAATATCACTGTACTAATGATACTGGCAGGGAAAGGGTTAACATCAGGGGCGATTAAAGGGTTAGATGTGTGCCTAGGGAGTGCTTGTGTGGGGATGTGCTTTTACTATGGGAAGGCAGAGATCCGTGTTCCACTCAGGCCTGTTCCACTCAGAACAGGCCTCGCCATGGTCTACCAAAGAAGCTGAGTGCACGTGCTCAGCGTCATATCCAGGGGTTGTCTTTGGAAAATAGAGGTATGAGTGCTGCCAACATTGCTGCAGAGGTTGAAGGAGTGGGGGGTCAGCCTGTCAGTGCTCAGACCATACACTGCACACTGCATCAAATTGGTCTGCATGGCTGTCATCCCAGAAGGAAGCCTCTTCTAAAGATGATGCACAAGAAAGCCCACAAACAGTTTGCTGAAGACAAGCAGACTAAGGACATGGATTACTGGAACCATGTCCTGTGGTCTGATGAGACCAAGAAAAACTTATTTGGTTCAGATGGTGTCAAGCGTGTGTGGTGGCAACCAGGTGAGGAACACAAAGACAAGTATGTCTTGCCTACAGTCAAGCATGGTGGTGGGAGTGTCATGGTCTGGGGCTGCATGAGTGCTGCCGGCACTAAGGAGCTACAGTTCATTGAGGGAACCATGAATGCCAACATGTAATGTGACATACTGAAGCAAAGCATGAGCCCCTCCCTTTGGAGACTGGGCTGCAGGGCAGTATTTCAACATTATAACGACCCCAAACACACCACCAAGACGACCACTGCCTTGCTAAAGAAGCTGAGTGTAAAGGTGATGGACTGGCCAAGCCTGTTTTCAGATCTAAACCCTATTGAACATCTGTGGGGCATCCTCAAACAGAAGGTGGAGGAGCGCAAGGTCTCTAACATCCACCAGCTCTATGTTGTCATGGAGAAGTGGAAAAGGACTCCAGTGGCAACCTGTGACGCTCTGATGAACTCCATGCCCAAGAGGTTTAAAGCAGTGCTGGAAAATAATGGTGGCCACACAAAATATTGACACCTTGGGCCCAATTTGGACATTTTCACTTAGGGGTGTACTCACTTTTGTTGCCAGCGGTTTAGACATTAATGGCTGTGTGTTGAGTTATTTTGAGGGGACAGCAAATTTACACTGTTATACAAGCTGTACACTCACTACTTTACATTCTAGCAAAGTGTCATTTCTTCAGTGTTGTCACATAAAAGATATAATAAAATATTTACAAAAATGTGAGGGGTGTACTCACTTTTGTGAGATACTGTATACATACAGTGCATCCGGAAAATATTCACAGTGCTACACTTTTTCCACGTTTTATTATTTTACAGCCTTATTATTATTTTATTATTTTGCAGCACTCCACCAATCAGGCCTGTATGGTAGAGCGGCCAGACGGAAGCCACTCCTCAGTAAAAGGCACATGACAGCAGGGCCGTCTTTTCCAATGGGCATGCCCGGCGGTTGCCTGGGGGCTCCACTTGCCAAGGGGCCTCACACACACGGTGGCAATTTACACTGCCCCCCCCCCCCCCCAGGCCAGATTAGTTTACCTGGTGGTCTAGGCCCCCCCCCCCCCCATTGTCCGATGGTGGCTCTGAGTCTCCGTTGCACTGGTTGCTAGGAAGGCCAGCCGACTGGCATCTAGCAACCAGTGACGTTCTGAAGAGGACCCATCATGCACAGCGGAGGAGGATCCTCCTCTTCAGCTCGTCCTCCTCTCCTCCTCGCCTAGAATAATGGCTCCACCCACCTCCTTCCTTCAAGTGCTGTGCACAGTGTGCAGCCGTTGTGGAAGGTAATCAGACTGCTGCAGGCTGCATGATTTCTTTTTTTTTTCTCTCTCTCTCTCCATCGACTGTCTGTGCCATCCTTTTCCTGCCATATACATCCTCTGTGTGCCATCCTCTATGTGCCATCCTCTGTGTGCCATCCTCTGTGTGCTATCCTCTGTGTGTGTGCCATCCTCTGTGTGTGTGCAATCCTCTGTGTGTGTGCCATCCTCTGTGTGCCATTCTCTGTGTGTGAGCCATCCTCTGTGCGCCATCCTCTGTGCGCCCTCCTCTGTGTGCCATCCTCTGTGTGTGTGTGCCATGTACATCCTCTGTGTGCCATGTACATCCTCTGTGTGCCACCCTCTGTGTGCCATCCTCTGTGTGCCATGTACTTCCTCTGCGTGCCATCCTCTGTGTGCCATGTACATCCTCTGGGTGCCATCCTCTGTGTGCCATGTACATCCTCTGTGTGCCATCCTCTGCGTGCCATGTACATCCTCTGTGTGCCATCCTCTGTGTGTGTGCCATCCTCTGTGTGTCATCCTCTGTGTGCCATCTTCTGTGTGTGTGCTATCCTCTGTGTGCCATCATCTGTGTGTGTGCCATCCTCTGTGTGCCATCCTGTGTGCCATGTACATCCTCTGTGTGCCACCCGCTGTGTGCCACCCTCTGTGTGCCATCCTCTGTGTGCCATGTACATCCTCTGCATGCCATCCTCTGTGTGCCATGTACATCCTCTGTGTGCCATCCTCTGTGTGCCATGTACATCCTCTGTGTGCCATCCTCTGTGTGCCATGTACATCCTCTGTGTGCCATGTACATCCTCTGAGTGCCATCCTCTGTGTGCCATCCTCTGTGTGCCATCCTATACTTGCCATGTACATCCTCTGTCTGTGCCATCCTATACCTGCCATGTACATCCTCTGTCTGTGCCATTCTTTACATGCCATGTACATCCTATTTGTGCCACCCTGTGTGCCATCCTATATCTGTCCTGTACATCCTATGTGTGCCATCCTCTGTGTGCCATCCTATACCTGTCATGTACATCCTCTTGTGTGCCATCCTATATCTCCCATGTACATTCTGTGCCATGTGCCCTCCTGTACCTGTCCTGTAAGTCATCTCACTGTGCCATCCTATATCTGTTATGTACATTCTCTTTATGCTATCCTATACCTGTCATGTGCATCCTCTTTGTGCCATCCTATACCTGTCATGTACATCCGCTGTCTCTGCCATCCTATACCTGCCATGTACATCCTCTGTGTGCCATTCTATATCAGCCATGTACATCTTCTGTGTGCTTCTCTCTCTCTCTCTCTCTCTCTCTCTCTCTCTCTCTCGTTGTGTTAATGTTTAAATACTGATTTTAATGGAGGTACCAATAAATATCAATAATTTGCATTTTTATTCTCGTGGGTGTGTAGGCGGGGCCCCAGTGCACTGCATTGCCCGGGGGCCTACAAGACTCTTAAGTTAGCACTGCATGACAGCCTGCCTAGAGTTTGTAAAAGGCACCTGAATGACTCTCAGACCATTAGAAAGAAAATTCTCTGGTCTGATAAAACAAAGATTCTTTGGCCTGAATGGCAGGCGTCATGTCTGGAGGAAACCAGGCACCGCTCATCACCTGGCCAATACCATCCCTACAGTGAAGCATGTTGGCGGGGGCATCATGGTGTGAGGATCTTTTTCAGCGGTAGGTGGAGACTGGAGGGTATATATACTAAAAAGTATATTCCCCGCGCCAGTGGGTTAGAGTAGAAGGTATACACAAATATATATTTAAATATAAATCAAATGCATGCAGCTGCTATAGAAGGGGTAGAAATGTAATAGGGTATAGCCACAAATACAGGGGCTAACTATAGCGCTTGCTGTAGATAAGTTTGAGGTTAGAAAAGGTGCTTACCCAGTGCAAAAAAAGGTGGATGACAGTTATAGTAGGTATGCCTGAGTTGCTATACTATAGATAATCTAATAAAGTGCTTAATGGTGCATAAATACTGTAGATAAATTGTAAGCCCCCTGTAAGCCCCCTAACATGCAGGATGTGCTAATAGTGAGGAAAATGTAAATACCATATGAGATGGGTGTATCTATACAGTAGCATTAGATGCAGCACACATACAGTAAATAATAATAGCAAATAATGGGTAGCTCTATGTTTCTTGATGAGGTGTTGAGTACTATAAAGATCTTAACCTCCCTGGTGGTATGATTATGTCAGGAATTAGATACCAAAAGCGGTACAATTCTTTTCATGGAAATTTGGCGTTATGTATTATAGGCCTACAATTCTTAGTAATTACTGACTTAAACCTGACCAAAAAAAGAGTCTAGTAGACATCCCAGATGTGATAAATTTGAAACACAAACGCATGAATTATAATCTAATCAATAATATAATTTTATTATATAATATATAATATATATAATAAAATTATATTATTGATTAGATTATAATTCATGCGTTATATATATATATGTATATGTATATATATATATATATATATATATATACATATATACACACATATATAGATATATATATACATATATACACACACACACATATATATATATATATATATATATATATATATATATATATATATACATATATATATATATATATATACATATACATATATATATATACATATATATATATATATATATATATATAGTATAAATGTGTTAAGTGTTTGTGTTTTTTAGCAACGTTTGAATTTCCCTCCCAGTTCCGCTCCCATGCAGCATTGCTGCTGCAGGGAACGGAACTAGGAAGTCATCACACCGACGGACGAGCGGCGGGGATCTCGGCTGGCGATCACAGCAATGGGAGATCATCGCTGGATCGTCAGGAGAAGGTAAGAGACAGCGCTGCGCGCTCTGCACATCCACCCCGAGCGTGACTCGGGGATACCGATCCTAACCTAGAAAATCCACCCCGAGCTCGGGGATACCGCCAGGTAGGTTAAATAGAACATAACATTACTAAAATATGTAAAGTTGAATAGCGTATCAATGCAAATACATAAAAAAAAAAAAAAGTATAAATCAAAGCAAAGCCAAAGTTCATGAGTGATGGGAAGTGCAATTATTACTGTGAAAATTGTTCGATCAGTGCTCAAAAAAAGTTCATGGAAATCTTCATAGAAATAAAGTTCATGGGTGACTTGTAGTGCAATTAGGCAAGTATTCCTTGAGTGCAAATAAAGTGCAGGTGCTCTGTGCTCAACTTCCAAACTATCAGGTGCTGGTACTTGTTGTCACCGTGGAAGGTAGTAAAATAACACACTCACCAGATAGAATGGATCTTAAGGCCCGTACACACGATACGAAAATCGGAAGGAAAATTTTGTTCGACGAGCGATCTGCTGATTTTCGGATTGTTAGTATGGTGCTTTCGACAGCTGATTGCGGCTTTTCAGATGACAAAAACTGGATGTGCAGGCTATAAAATTTTTATCGTACGTCAACACAACGTCCGATTTTCATTTAATTAGTACAGTTTTCGTCCGAAAAAAATCGTAAGAGCAAGACTAGGCATGCTCAGAAAGGAAAGAACACATACAAAACAATTCAACACATGACATCACTTCTGAAGTTGAATTCTGTCGCACGAGAATTTTTGTACGAAAGTAACCTCTTCACTTTCCACATGAGACCAGCATGCAACAAAAAACAGACGACAGATCGTTCGATAATCTGATCGTGTGTACGAGGCTTTAGATACCATATAGTATTAAGACCAGATACCACTTGTTTGTCCACCTGGACCAGGATAGGTTCCGCTGGAGGATGTAGTGCCCCAATGCTCCAGACTGCCACCTCCTAGTTAGCCTCCATCCGTGGGTCTGGCCGGATTATAAAATGAAAGAAGGCTCCAGATGGTGTATTACCGTTTTTAAGGCTTTATTAGACTTTTAAAATGTACACGAATGTTAAAAAAAAATAAAACGCCAGCTAAAACGGAGCTCATAAGTGGAGAGCTGTGAATACCGATATGCGCTCCACTCGGCTCCTGTGACGTAGACAGCGTGTGTTCCACCTTACGCGTGGAGACTAGCCAGGATCAAGGGAAAGATAAATGCAGCAATGTACAAAGACATCTTTGATGAAAACTTACTCAAGAGCACTCTGGACCTCAGACTGGGGTGAAGGTTCATCTTTGAACAAGGCAACGACCCTAAGCACATAGCCAAGATAACAAAGGAGTGGGTATGGGACAACTTTGTAAATGTCCTTGAGTGGCCCAGCCAGAGCCAAGACTCGATCCTGATTTAACATTTCTGGAGAAATCTGAAAATGGCTGTGCATCAACGCTCTCCATCCAACCCGATGGAGCTTGAGAGGTCCTGAAAAGAAGAATGGGAGAAAATGCCCAAAAATAGGTGTGCCAAGCTTGTAACATTATACTCAAAAAGACTTGAGGCTGTAATTGGTGTCAAAGGTACTTCAACAAAGTATTGAGCAAATGATGTGAATACTTATGTACTGTACATTATGTACACATGTATGATTTTTTTAGTTTTTTATTTTTATAAATTTGCAAAGATTTCAAACAAACTACTTTCACCTTGTCATTATGGGGTATTGTTTGTAGAATTGTGAGGAAAATAATGAATTTAATCCATTTTGTAATAAGGCTGAAACATAAAAAAATGTGGAAAAAGTGAAGCGCTGTGAATATTTTCCGGATGCACTGTATGTATATATTCAGTATCTCACAAAAGGGAGTACACCCCTCACATCTTTTTAAATATTTTATTATATCTTTTCATGTGACAACATTGAAGAAATGGATGCACTGTGTGTATGTGTGTGTGTATGTGTGTATATATATATATATATATATATATATATATATATATATATATATATATATATATATATATATATATATATATTTATACATACAGTTAGGTCCATATATATTTGGACACAGGCACATTTGTCATACTTTTGGCTCTGTATGCCACCAGAATAAAATAAAAGTAGACAACAATCCCAATGAATTTGAAGTGCAGACTTTATTTCAAGGGGTTGAACATAAATATCACATAAAACTTTTAGGAACTGCAACCATTTTTATACACTGTCCCTCCATTTTTAGGGGCTCAAATGTAATTGGACAAATTAATATAATCATAAATAAAATGTTCATTTTAAATATTTTATTGAGATTTCTTTACTGGCAATGACTGCCTGAAGTCTGGAACCCATGGACATTACCAAAGACTGGGTTTCCTCCTTTCTGATGCTTTGCCGGGCTCTAAATGCAGCTGTCTTCAGCTGTTCTTTGTTTGTGGGTCTTTCTGCCTTTAGTTTTGCCTTCAGCAAGTGAAATTCATGCTCAATTCGGTTGAAATCGGGTGATTGACTCGGCCATTGCATACAAATCCACTTGTTTTCCTTCAAAAGCTCCTGGGTTGCTTTTGCAGTGTGTTTTGGATCATTGTCCATCTGTACTGTGGAGCGTTTCCAATGAACTTTGCTGCATTTGCCTGAATCTGGGTTGACAGTCTATCTCTAAATACTGAAGAATTAATCTGGCTGCTTCCGTCTTCTGTCACATCATTAATAAATACCAATGACCTAGTGCTACTGGAAGCCATGCATACCCATGCCATCACACTGCCTCCACCATGTTTTACAGGTGTGTGCTTTGGATCATGAGCTGTTCCAAGCCTTCTCCACACGTTTTTCTTCCCGTCATTCTGGTACAGAATAATCTTAGTTTCATCCATCTAAAGAATACTTTTCCAGAACTGGTCTGGCTTTTTTAGATGTTAATCTGGCTTTTCTATTCTTCAGGCTTATGAATGGTTACCTTGTACCGAACACTCGGTATTTGCTCTCGTGAAGTCTTCTCTTGGTTGTAGACTTTGACAATGATACGCTCACCTCCTGGAGAGTGTCCATCACTTGTCTGGATGATGTAAATAAGAAACATTCTCGAGATGCCATTTCTAGTCAGCTGGAACATAGGTGGAGCGCAAACCATAATTTCCAATACTTTACACGCTGATCTTTGTCTTCCTATATATAAGTGCAATACAACTGTTGTAAAACAAATTATTTAAAATACTACACAATGGGCCTGGTATAGGTTTTGGGGGGGGAATCCACGCCTTTTTTTTTTTTTTTATTCTGTCATAGGGTTCCCGTTAACCACTTAAATACAGGGAACTTTCACCTCCTTCCTGCCCAGACCAATTTTTACTTTCAGTGCTCATTGACGTCTATGGGAATCTTGGTCAGCTTGACATGGCACTGCTCCCTGTCTTTAACATAGCATAGGTTAGAACAGCATAGGCAAAAACAAGGGCATTTGTTGGACTCCTGTTCAATTGATGGAAAGCTTGCTTGCACTGATCAGTCTATTGATCCCCAATTGACTCTCAAAACATCCTGGTTCCTTTGGCTTGTTTGGCTTGACTAGGTGAGTCTGTGACCAGTGGTGACTCTAGGAACAATATATAGGGGGGCACATAAGATACCACAGTAAAAACTGGGGGGGGAGGGCACTCATCATTTTTACCACTAAATCATACCACTGAAAAAAACTAATAAGTATATTTAGGTCATTTTGTAGGGCTCTGGCAGTGCTCAACCTGTTCCTCCTTGCACAAAGGAGCAGATACCGGTCCTGCTGATGGTTTAAGGACCTTCTACGACCCTGTTCTGCTCTCCTAGAGTAACTGCCTGTCTCCTGGAATCTTCTCCATGCTCTTTGAGACTGTGCTGGGAGACACAGCAAACCTTCTGGCAATGGCACATATTCATGTGTCATCCTGGAGGAGTTGGACTGCCTGTGCAACCTCTATACGGTCCAGGTATTGCCTCATGCTACCAGTAGTGACACTGACCCTAGCCAAATGCAAAACTAGTGAAAAACAGTCAGAAAAGATAAGCAGGGAAAAAAATGTCATTGGCCTTCACCTGTAAAACCCTTCTTGTTTGGGGGCCATCTCATTGTTGCCCATCTAGTGCAGCTGTTGTTCATTTTGTTAACACCAAAGTAGCTGAAACTGATTAACAACCCCCCTGCTACTTAATTGACCAGATCAATATCCCAGGAGTTCAATTGACTTGATGCTATACTTTGATTAAAAAGTGTTCCTTTAATTTTTTGAGCAGTGTTTTTAAATAAGGTTACAAAATACATTTTTATTGTACTAACCTAACACTTAAAAGACAAGCTTTCAAGAGTTTTCCTTTCTTCCTCAGATATTGCCATAGACATGAGAAAGAGGAAAACTCTTAAAAGCTTTTCTTTAAAGTTTAAAGCAATTTCAGCAAACAGTTTACGCAGTAATAACCCCTAGTATTGGTGCCAGTTTACACAGTAATAGCCCCTAGTATTGGTGTCAGTTTACGCAGTACTAGCCCCCAGTATTGGTGCCAGTTTACACAGTAATAGCCCCTAGTATTGGTGCCAGTTTATGCAGTAATTGCCCCTAGTATCAGTGCCAGTTTACACAGTAATAGCCACTAGTATTGGTGCCAGTTTACGCAGTACTAGCCCCTAGTATTGGTGCCAGTTTACGCAGTACTAGCCCCTAGTATTGGTGCCAGTTTACGCAGTAATAGCCCCTAGTATTGGTGTCAGTTTATGCAGTAATAACCCCTAGTATTGGTGCCAGTTTATGCAGTAATAGCCCCTAGTATTGGTGCCAGTTTACGCAGTAATAGCCCCTAGTATTGGTGCCAGTTGTTACGCAGTAATATTCCATAGTATTGATGCCAGTTTACGCAGTAATAGCTCCTAGAATTGGTGCCAGTTTACACAGTAATAGCCCCTAGTATTGGTTCCAGTTTATGCAGTAATAGCCCCTAACATTGGTGCCAGTTTACCCTGTAATAACTCCTAGTAATGGTGCCAGTTTATGCAGTAATAGCCCCCAGTATTGGTGCCAGTTTACACAGTAATAGCCCCTAGTATTGGTACCAGTTTATGCAGTAATTGCCCCTAGTATTGGTGTCAGTTTACGCAGTACTAGCCCCCAGTATTGGTGCCAGTTTACACAGTAATAGCCCCTAGTATTGGTGCCAGTTTATGCAGTAATTGCCTGTAGTATTGGTGCCAGTTTACACAGTAATAGCCACTAGTATTGGTGCCAGTTTACGCAGTACTAGCCCCTAGTATTGGTGCCAGTTTACGCAGTACTAGCCCCTAGTATTGGTGCCAGTTTACGCAGTAATAGCCCCTAGTATTGGTGCCAGTTTACGCAGTAATAGCCCCTAGTATTGGTGTCAGTTTATGCAGTAATAACCCCTAGTATTGGTGCCAGTTTATGCAGTAATAGCCCCTAGTATTGGTGCCAGTTTACACAGTAATAGCCCCTAGTATTGGTGCCAGTTTTTACACAGTAATATTCCATAGTATTGATGCCAGTTTACGCAGTAATAGCTCCTAGAATTGGTGCCAGTTTACACAGTAATAGCCCCTAGTATTGGTTCCAGTTTATGCAGTAATAGCCCCTAACATTGGTGCCAGTTTACCCTGTAATAACTCCTAGTAATGGTGCCAGTTTATGCAGTAATAGCCCTATTATTGGTACTAGTTTAAGCAGTAATAACCCCTAGTATTGGTGCCAATACACAGTAGTAAAGCCTAGTATTGATGCCAGTTTACGCAGTAATAAAGCCTAGTATTGGTGCCAGTTTACGCTGTAATAAACACTAATATTGGTGCCAGTTTATGAAGTAATAAAAGCCTAGTATTGGTGCCAATTTACCCAGTAATAAAGCTTAGTATTGGTGCCAGTTTACGCAGTAAGAAAGCCTGGTATTGATGCCATGCTCTCAGCGTGGAGGAGGTAGGGATAGAATAGTGAGACCTGCCTACCACTGTAGTGAAAGTGTTAAGGCCAGCTCCGAAAGTGGTGGCAGTCTTAACACTTTTATCAACTTATCATGGGAGATCTTTATGATTTCCCTGCGGGTCTCCTGATGTGCCATAGTACAGCACACCTCTCCATTAGTGACTCCTTCCCTCTGCCACACACCAAGACAAAACTAAGTGGGAAGGCTACTACAGTGCACCTCTTTACCCTGGACTCATGCCCCTACAGCAGGGGTGCCCAACCTTTTGAGGAGAGAGAGCCACTTTAGCAACTTGGTTAGCGGGCCACAAAGACCAGAGCGTGCAGATGACAAGTCCGTGTCCACTCAGCATATGCAGAGCAGACACGGACACAGCCCGCTCTACTCTATGGGCCCCCTGATCTGATCCATGAGATCAATGAATTAATTATTTTTTTAATTTGTTATGAATGTTAGGTATAATTAAAACTATTTCCCATGATGTATCCATCCATCCCGGTGATTATGACCATGATTATGACCATTAATAATTTTTTAACTATTATTATTTAAATTGTTTGTACCTATACCATTCCTGTAACCATCATCCTGTTAAGTTGCTATTATTGTCATTATGATTGTTACCGCTGATAATCCTGTATGGAGCTATTATTGTCATTACGATTGTCACCGCTGATATATTTTTATTACCTCACCCCCTTGCCCATCTGCATTCCCATTGTCCATCTCGTATAGAGTGGTCATCAATATCAGTTCAGCCCCTTATGTACCCATACATTGCATTGCCGCCTTAAAGCTTACCATCTGCATTGCCTCTTTAACAATTGTACACGCCCCCTTGTGGACTATAAAGTCTGTCCTCTCTACCTGGTCTGGACACTTGACAAAGGAGTGCGCATGCCCGGACCGGGTATTGAAGCATGCTCTGAAACGCGTTGTGAGCCCAGCCTGCCCTCACTGCCCTTCTTCACATCTGTGACATCAGATGGCGCCGCACAAGCTTCCCTCTCAAGTCCTCCCGGACCGCTGGACATTGCCAGGACACCGCAGACATTAACATCTGCCCCCGGAGCGTGACGCTTACACATGAGAATCTACTTACTTCAATGTGAGTTACTATTATTTTATTGTCAATAAATCGTTTACCACACTCAAGAGGCGCTTTCCTCTCTTCCTAACATTGGTAAGTCTTGGCCAGTAGGTGACAGCTTCTAGCCTATTAGGGTCAATGGCAATTCCTCAGAAGAGACCAATTGTCCGAGGTAAGTGACAGAAGTTTCAACCCCCTCATCATGAAGTGCATCACCTGAGTCATTAGGGCTTGCATTACCAAATCACACGTTACTTGGAAAGTGGTCTTTCTCAGCAGCTCAACACCTGACTTGTCGTCATCCTCTGGAAGATATTCTCCCACGTGGCTAGGACATGTAAGGACCTTCTCATTCTTGAGCACTTGTTTTGGCCTGGTGGTTGAATGTTGATTTTTCTCCACCAACAAAGCTTCTTCCTCTCTTACTTCCTTCGCCAGCTCTGGATAGGGAGGAGTATTTCTGGAACCCCTCAGATGAAACTTAAGAATAATAGGATGATTTGGGCATGCTCCCGGTATGATTTGGTCCAGCCAGACCCTGTCAGTATTTTGTTGATCCATCTCTTTCTTCTGGATAATCTGGTGCAGAATCTTGTCCACTCAGGAAATATAGCCAGAGATTTTCTCCCCTGTGCTTGTGGGTATGTTCAAAGTTGTACATTAGACCTGAAAGTTTCACTACTTTACCAAATACAGCATACAGTGCCTCAATGTAGTCTAGGGCTACACAATTCTGTTTCCCTAGTTTTAAGTGGCAGACCACTTCTGCAGCTGGTCCCCTCAGACTCTCAGTCATTCTCTGCTTCCCTAGGTCCCCTGGGATCTCCCACTCCTCTAATGCATGAGAGGCTTGATCCAGCCATGTTTCAAAGTCCTCCTCTCCTGATGGAACAGGAACTTTTTCTAAGAACAACAACAATTTCCTATACCCATGGGTATGGAACCATTCTTCACAAAGTTCACCAGATTTCCCACATCTGTGAAGAAGGAGGCAGGAGGGAATCCTGAAATTGATGCAGAGATTGCAGTAACTACTTCAAGCTCTGGTGCTGTCTGACTGGGGCACTCTGGATTGATGTCTGACAATCTCAGAGGAATGAGGTGGGCTTCAACATCATTAGTTAATTGCAGACTAGTCCTCTGGAAACAAGCAGGTGTTTCCTCTCCTTCACCCTAATAAGACATAGGTGTGAGAGGTCGCTAGATCTGTTTTAAAGTCCAGTATGAACACTCTCTGATCAGGAAGTTTAGGCTGTCACTGCTCGGCAGATATGCTCTTATATCCAGGTGTCACTGGGGATATCAGCCATCAAGTATGTCTCTAATCAGCCATTTTGTTCCTCACACCACTGGGTTGTAGCAGCAAGGTCCATGGTGGCTGCCTCTGGCTCGTTTTCTTGGTAACGTGCTTGCAGAACAGAGGTATCCCAGATGAGGTCCCAAATGTAGCACTTACCCTTGCAGGAGCCACTTGAGATTATGGGTTCTGCTCTGTTCTGCCACAACTCTTTAAACTGCTTGGTCCCCTCTGACACACCTGGTTAAAGGCTGCTTGCACCTGTGTAACTCAAGCGTTAGTATACTACCACTCTATAACAGTACACAGAAAATAGGCCACAAGCAACTGGATAGTGGATAAAGTAGATGTATAATGGAAAGTCAAAGTAACCACAATGTATAAACCCGTAAGCAGGCAACTGAACACGTTAAAAATGCTGTACTAAATAGGGTGAACACTGACTGTTCTGTCTCTAGGACAGAGAGCTAAACCTTCCTGCTCCATAAACATCAGATACCATATTTCTTTGATCTCAAATTTATTAGAACAAGCCAGGTGAAACTACAAATTTATAAAAAATAAACATCAATCAGTACAATATTGCATATAACAAAGAAACATTGCTCTATAATACAGGATGAGATAAAAAGAACTCACTTTTTAAGCTCTCTCAGGGGTGATGGCGAGAGATTGAGAAAAACATGTCTTGCTGCCCTGCTGTATCTTCTCAAAATGGTGGCTGGTTCACTTCCTGTAGAAATCTCCCAAGAATGCCCTAGTTTCTAACAACTTTATTAAACACATTCTGAGTTTACAATATTGCAGAACAACTGAAGCTTTAACAAAAAAGGACAGTAGATGGTGCCTGCGCTCTGCATATAATTAATTTGTGTGAAGCAAGAAACCCAACAAGTTATTTTAACCACTTGCCGATCGCCGCACGACTATCTACGTCGGCGGTCAGCCCCTCACAGGCAAACTAACGTAGGGCTACGTTGCTTGCTTGTGAGGGTCTAGGGAGCGAGCGCGCGCCCCCGGGGGCGCGCTCCCGCTCCCGCGTGGTCACGGACCCCCCCGCGCGTGTGACCAGCGGACCCGATGTCCGCCGGTCACTCGGCGATCGGCGGGGGAGAGGGAGAATGTCAGGCAGCTTGTGTAAACAAACTGCCTGTCATTCTCCTCGCTGCAAAGACACTGATAAAACGGATCTGGTATGTAGATCCGTTGATCAGTGTCCTTACAGCTAGAGCCACAGCCAATCACAGTAGAAACCACGCCCCTAGGGACACACACAGCCCCTCCCTTCCAAATAAAGTTAACCCCTTCACTACCAGTGTATTTTTACAGTAACAGTGCATATGTATAGCACTGATTACTGTAGAAATGTCACTGGTAACCCCAAAAGTGTCAAAAATGTCAGTCAAGGGTCCGATCTGTCTGCCGCAATGTCGCAGTACCGCAAAAAAAATCGCAGATCGCCGCCATTACGCGTTAAAAAAAAAAACAACAAAAATGACAAAAATCTTTCCCTTTGTTAGTAAACGCGATAACTTTTGCGCAAACCAATCAAAATACGCTTTTTGCGATTTTTTTTACCAAACATAGGTAGCATAAAACAAATTGGCCGAAAATTTTTAAAAATTTTGATTTTTACATTTTTTTTTGGGGGAATTTCATATAAAAAAATGTGAAAAATATTGCTATTTTTGCAAAATTGACGCTCTTTTTTTGTTTATAGCGCGTGATCAAAAAATCGCACAGGTGATCAAATACCACCAAAAGAAAGCTCTGTTTGTGGGAAAAAAAGGACGTCAAATTCGTTTAGGTACAGCGTCGCACGACCGCGCAATTGTGCGTTAAATTCACGCAGTGCCGAATCGCAAAATACCCCCTGGTCGGAATGGGGGTAAAATCTTCCGGGGCTTAAGTGGTTAAGCAACATAAATATGAGTATTCAGAATAGAAGTCTGGTGGACAGAACACTGACCTATTGTGCGGCAATTGACTATACTGTGACAAGGCTAACCAAATTTTAACTGGTATTGGTAAGAAATAAAATTTTATTAACTAACCCAAAAAAGGTGTCCTCAAGTGAACTCAGAGCATACAGCCCTTTAGAGGGTAGGTGTATGCATTCCTGACAATAGGTCCCCCTGGTAGCTACAAAGTACCTGGAGCATAATTTTCACTAAGCCGGGAAAAAATGGGGCATGTCTTCAGAGGTGGTACATGTGAAGCTGTTCCTTTAAAAAATGTGCACAGTGGATAGCTGATGGGCTGCTAATTAGGGAGCAGTTTTTATTAGCAATAACTGTGGGCAGTGATTAAGCAGGGTTGTTCTGCTCACCACTTCTGGTAGGCAAGGAATCCAGTCTAGTACGCTTGACAGTCTTTTGTCCCAGAAGGCTGAAAGTACCAACAATCAGGTACTCACGATCTAGTCCACACAAGGCTCAGTCTCCCAGCTCTGGTGTAGGCACACACAGCAACGGGTCCCTGTAGCCTTGGTTCTATCACCACAAAAGTCCTTTCGATGACTCCCCAGGTTCTTGGTTGTGGACACAGACAACCCAGTGACAGGCTCTGTCTCTTCTGATGTAGTGCACAGACCCCAGAAGCAGGTCTGCACTCTCTGGTTTCCTCAATAGACTCCCAAACCTCCAGTGACTTGACCAGAAAAAGTCCTGTCCTCTCCTTCTCTGTGTGCAGGTAATCTAGATATTGAAGTCCACAGCTCCATAGCCTCCATTGCACAGCGCTCCTTTAAGGAATACATGTCCTGTGATCTTACTCCATCCTCTTGCTGATTGGTCCACATCCGCTGCTATGAGGAGGGAGGGGTGAAGTAGCGGAGGGGAAGTTATGCAGAGCCATTCCAGCAACACAGCAGGGAAGGCGGGAGAGAGAACCAGCTAACAACACACAGCCCAGCACTCCTCCTCTGAATCTTCCATAGCCAACTGAGTACATACGCATAATATGTTAGTACAGTGGCAGGGGAGAAGAGGAGAGCACAACGCTCTCTGTCACTGTACAGCAGAAGGAATGAGCAGGGGGTCCACACTGTCAGCAGCATCTGACTACACTATATATTTCTTTACTTTTAAACATGTTTGAATGTGATAAATAAGTGCTAATACTCTTTCTTAAAGCTTATGTAGCAGCTGTAACACAGCACAATAAAGTACTTTTATTGTCTTCGTACTATGTTTAAATCCCTGGGGTGCCATTCGGGTATTTCTGGGGTGCCGTGAACATGAGACACAGGTTGTGCTGGATCAGAGATGGCTGAGACAACTTTATGATTCAGGGGGACTCTGTGGTGATGGGGGACTCTGACTCTGTGATAGGGGGAGCTTGTGGTGGGGGGGCCTCTGATGTATAGAGAGGACTTTGATGTTAGGGGGGGACTCATGTAAGGGTACCTCTGACATTATTGGGGCCTCTGATGTGAAGGGGGAACTCTGTTGTGAAAGAGGGCTTCTGATGTGAAGGGGGCACTGATGTGAAGGTCGGCTTCTGATGTAAAGTTAATTTTATCAAGGTGGTTGTATGCCAGGCTCAAGGTTCGTGCTGATAAAAAAAGACTGATGTTTTTTAAATTTCTCACTGTTCTGTCTTGGGATTTTGTATAATTTTAAAGTATGCCGTAACTGAAAAAAGGTAGAGAGATATTGGGGGAGATTTACTAAAACTGGAGCATGCATAATCCAGTGCATCTCTGCATAGAAACCAATCAGCTTTCATTAGTTTGAACCATCAATCCAGTGGCTATACTGTACAAACATAGAATTACATATATGCATCCGTCCCAAATTGCTTCAAAATGCACACCGCAAGAGCCAAGAGGGGAAGGAAAGGGACTTTGAACGATTCCCAAGAAATCATTCAGTTATACAAAAAAGTAAAATTTAAAAAGATAAAAGATTTTATTAAAGCAAAATGTTAAAAACATTTCCAGAAATGGGAGTTAATGAAAAAGAAGAAACCCATGTAACACAGAACAACAAGAACAATATTCTGGCATATCAGAATCTGATCCCAATAGTCCTCGTCCGAGACCCCGACGCTTTTTGACTTAATCAGTCTTCTTCAGGGGGAGAATAGATGTTGATATCACATTGGAGTTTCTAAAGATATAACATATATATAAAAAATATATACTTATGGAAAAAAAAATATACAAACAAAATAGATAAAACATATCATGTATTGAAAAAAGAAGCAATACCTTACAAAAACAAGGCTAGTCCAAAGAATATTACACTAAGGGTGCATCCACAAGATGGAAGACGATGGAATTGCTCTGCATCCACAGTACTGGGTCCCGAGCACAAGGGACAAGAAACAGCAATCTGAATATTGCACTTGCAAAAATATAATGGTAAAAAATATATATAGAGAAAAAAGTATAAATATGCCATATACAGTCTATATACAGTCTCCGTACTAGGAAAGTCCTAGGTGCTACTAAGTGGTCCAAAGAGTCTAAATACCTGTATGTAGGGACCAGTATTTTTTATATTCTTATAAAGAATCACTGCAGGGTGCTCTAGGTGCATGGGGTGTCCCTGTAGAATCATGGGGAAACACAATCCCAGTTTGTTCCCAAAGGGGGCAGACTCTACCTCAAAACAAAAAATCAATCAAAAAGTCCCCTAGTCATTAATAAATAATAACATAGGTGGATCTATTAAATAAAATGGAATGGAGCAATATTAGCTCTTATCAGTATCAATGGTCACCACACACAGGCATCCAGTATAGCAGCCATGTTCTAACAGCCATGGAGCAACAAAGCACAGTAAGCACCCTAAATAGGACAAGTGGCCCTGTTATGTGCACTTACAGGGCCAATCACATGTGCAGGCATGGTGCCAAAATCAGCTCCCAGCTGTGTAAATACAGGAGGGAACCCCTAACAGGTTGCCAGGAGACAGCTGTCTCCAAATGTCCCCTGCTGTCGTGAGCCGAGACCAAGTCTGGTCAGAAGTGCGTCACCGCCGGAAGTGTGGTGACATCACAGCCAGAACCAAAAGTTCAGCCGCTGTGGCCAAAAGGGCAGCTGAAGCTCACGACGGCACCGACCACAGAAAGTGGACTGGGCAACAGGTACTGCTATCCAATCCACCAAGGGGAGGAGGAGGAACAAAAGGGGCATCTTCACAACCACCAAAACGCCCCCCCTACATGTACCGGGCACTCGGGAGTACTGAATAGCCAATAGGCAAGGGATGTGCACTTAACACCAAAGGTGTAAGCTGGAAGGGCAGTGACAAAAAATTCCATAGGAGACCCCCAGCATTTATAGTTGTATATAGTAACATTCTTAGGATCAATAACAAAATACAGTATAAATAATATAACTAGTAGAACTGAAATGACTGAGAGTTTAGACAAAAAAAAGTCTTCTCCTCTGGGGTCTGGAGGGTGAGAGTCCAGGCCCCAGAAGAGGAGAGAAGGAGCATGATACTGATGGACCTTGGCCTATGCCTCCCAATGGTTGGGTATATATCCCCTGAATTTGCAGTTGTCACATGTTCTTTTAGAATTCTCTTTTCACCATCCCTACATAGAAAGCTCCATATAGGCAATCCACAATGTAGACAACCCCTTGGGTTTCACAAGTGATATAGTGTCCAATTTTGGCCTTTAGGCCAATGGAAAGAATATGTGTTTTAGATGATCTTATAAAGCAACACCATTGGCACGTTCCACATGCCCAGGTACCCCAAAATGGAGTGTTGGAAGCAGATGTAGATTGGAACGTACTGGAGACCAATTTGTCCCTAATGGAGGGTGCTCTCCTATAGGTGACCAAGGGGGCAGATGGAATAATTTGCGCAATTCTGGAGTCAGTCTGTAAAAGATGCCAATATTTGGAAATTTGTTTCTTGACTAGTTGATGTTAGGAATTAATTAATTGTTGTAATGATTCTTAAAGGTTTTATCCGTTTTTAGAGTCTTACTTTTGAATAGTAATTGCATACGTGATTGAGAAAAAGGTTCTATTGAGAGCTTTTCTTAACCACTTGCCTACTGTGCACTTAAACACCCTCCCCATCCAGGCCAATTTTCAGCTTTCAGTGCTGTCACACTTTGACTGACAATTGCGCGGTCATGCTACACTGTACCCATATGAAATTTTTATCATTTTTTTTCACACAAATAGAGCTTTCTTTTGGTGGTATTTAATCATCTCTTTTTACAAAAAAAAAGAAAAAAGACAGAAAATTTTGAAAAAAAAAAAAGTTTTTCTTATTTTCTGCGAGTAAATTTTGAAAATAAACTTTTCTCCTTCACTGATGTGCGCTGATGAGGCGGCACTGATGGGCACTGATAGGCTGCACTGATGGGCACTGATGAGGTGGCACTTATGGGCACTGATGAGGTGGCACTTATGGGCACTGATGAGGTGGCACTTATGGGCACTGATGTGGAGGTACTAATATGCCGCACTGATGAGCACTGATAGGCGGCATTGATAGGCGGCACTGATAGGCGGCACTGATAGGCGGCACTGATGAGCACTGATAGGCGGTACTGCTGGGCACTGAGAGGTGGCACTGCTGGGCACTGAGAGGCAGCACTGACGGGCGGCACTGATGGGCACTGATAGGCAGCACTGATGGGCACTGGCGGATGGCACTGATGGACACTGACGGGTGGCACTGATGAGCACTGATGGGCGGCACTAATGAGCACTGATGGGCAGCACCATCAGTGCCCACACTCAGTGCCCATAGTGCTGCCAGTCAGTGCTCATCAGTGCCTATATGAGCAGGCACTGATGGGCACTGACTGGCAGCACTATGGGCACTGATTGTGGGCATTGATGGGGGGCACTGAGGCGGGCACTGATGGGGGGCAATGTGTGTGTTTTTTTACCTTTAGTAATCAGGGCACTGGTGATCAGTGCCCTGATTACACTGCTGTGTGTCCCCGGCGGCTGACGGCTCCCCCTCCTTCCTCACACTGCAGGCTCTGTGTGAGGAAGGAGCGCCGGCGATGAGAGATGATCTCATATGTTTACATATGAGATCATCTCTCATTGGACGGCTTGATCACGTGGTGAATGGCCGCTGTGATTGGCCATTCACCACGATCTGTGATCGGCCGTGTCCAAGGGACACGGCCGACACAGATTCTCCCCGATGCGCGCTCGCTGGAGCGCGCGGGGAGAGTCTTTCTGGAAGGCCGTTTAAAAACGGCCTCCCGAAAATTCAAGTCCGCGCTGCAGCCGTATATAGGCTGTAGCGCGGATGTGAGGAAGTTAAACACTTGCCTGCAGTGCACTTTCACCCCCTTCCTGCCCAGGCCAATTTTCAGCTTTCAGCGTTCTAACACTTTGAATGACAATTGCGCGGTCATGCTACACTGTACCCATATGAAATTTTTATCATTTTTTTCACACAAATAGAGCTTTCTTTTGGTGCTATTTAATCACCTCTGGGTTTTTTATTCTTACAAAAAAAAAAGAAAAAAGACAGGAAATGTTTAAAACATTTTTTTTTCTTATTTTCTGTGAGTACATTTTGAAAATAAATAAATTTTTCTCCTTCACTGATGTGCGCAGATGAGATGGCACTGATGGGCACTGATAAGGTGGCACTTATGGGCACTGATGAGATGGCACTGATAAAGAGGTACTAATATGCCGCACTGATGAGCACTGATAGGTGGCACTGATAGGCGGCACTGATGAGCACTGATAGGCGGCACTGATGAGCACTGATAGGTGGCACTGATGGGCACTGAGAGGTGGCACTGCTGGGTACTGAGAGGTGGCACTGATGGGCACTGAGAGGCGGCACTGATGGACACTGATGGGTGGCACTGATGGACACTGATGGGTGGCACTGATGAGCACTGATGGGCGGCACTGATGAGCACTGGTAGGCAGCACCATCAGTGCCTGCCATCAGTGCCCATAGTGCTGCCAGTCAGTGCCCATCAGTGCCTAGATGAGCAGGCACTGATGGGCACTGACTGGCAGCACTATGGGCACTGATGGCAGGCACTGTGGGCACTGATGGTGGGCAGTTATGGCATTTTATTTCACTCTTGTGTAATCAGGGCACTGGTGATCAGTGCCCTGATTAAATTTCTCTGTGTCCCCTATGAGGAGGAGCCGCTAATCAGCTCTCCTCGCCTCACACACTGACAGTGATTGGACACAGCCGATCACATGGATAAAGAGTCATGTCATTGACTCTTTACCGAGATCGGGATGTTGCTAGGACACGGCGCGGTCATGATCGCCGCTCCGCTCGCCCCCGGAGGTGCGAGAGAGAGGCTGTTCTGGTGCGCCGTCATGTGACGGCATCCCAGGATAATAGCTACACCGCTCTGCCGTCATTTGACGGCGGGTGGGTAGTAAGTGGTTAAGCACGGTTTTGAATATCCTCTCTCTAGAAGGCGGTTTCTAAGATCATTAGCATCCCCTCTAAACCTATCATCATCACTACAATTGCGTCGTAGTCTAAGATATTGGGAGTATAGAATACAGCGTAATAGGGTTTGAGGATGAAAACTGTCTGCTCTGAGTAGGGTATTGCCCGCAGAGGGCTTCCGAAAAAGGTCACTCGCCAGGAGGCCTCCAGATGCAACTTCAACTGTTACATCTAAAAATGTAATTTGTCAAAGGTCATGGTGAAACTGAGATTGTGGTTGTTGGAATTCATAGCTCAGAGACATTTGTACAATAATTCAATGGGGCCATCCCACAGTAGGTAGACATCATCTATATATTTTAGCCATAAAAGAATATGTCTAGAAAAGTTCAGATATTCCTCAGATAACAAAAATTTACATTCCCACTCCCCCAGGCACAAATTAGCGTAAGATGGGGCACAACAGATCCCCATCGCTACGCCCTGTACATGGAGGGAACATGGAGGGAATGGAAACCATCAAACATAAATATATTGTTGAACAGAATGAACCAGAATGAAATTTTTTAGGGTGTGCATTGCTTTGTCCAAAGAACCTTTTGACAACTGCAAGGCCTTTCTCATGGAATATGGAACAATAAAGTGCCTCCATGTCTATTGTGACCAAGACAGTATGTGGAGAAATAGTGATGCCTTCAATGGACTGGAGAAAGTGGGAAGTATCTTTAATATACAAAGGTAGACTGACAACAAATGGTCTAAAAAAACTGTCCACCCATTTGCTGGAGTTCTCTGATATATTTCCAATACCAGAGATGATAGGCTTGCCAGGAGGGTCAACCAAAGATTTGGGTATCTTCGGGAGAGCATAAAAAACTGGGGTCTGAGGTTATGTGGTGTTAAGGAAATTATGAATTTGAGTAGATTTGAGCCCATCACGTAGATCAGCATTCACAAGGGAGTAAAACTGTGCATTGGATCTCTCGATCCAAGCTGGTGAGACAGTTTTGTACCATTCTAAGTTATTGAGAATCTTGGAGCACATATTTTTATAGTCCTTATTATTCATGATGACTGTATTGCCTCCCTTATCAGCTGGCTTTTTTTTTATGGACATATCTCTGGCCAACTCATTGAGGGCCAACTGTTGTGCATTAGTGAGGTTGTTCGTCATGGAGGAGAAGGAAGGAATAGCCTCAATCACTTTAGTAGTGTATTGTAAAAAATGCCACCCCCATGGTTATTAGAGTATACGGAATGGAATTTATGTGATCTTTTCTTAAGTTGTGAAGGGGTCTTAGATTCTTTTGAGAGGTCCGGACCTGACATGACAGAGAGCAATTCGCAAGATTAATCCAATCAATGAGATCCCTAGCATCCCCTTCCTCATGTAGGGGGGTTAGGTCTCGCAATGCTCTACATCCCTTCAAGGTAAATTGATCTGAATCAATATCAGCAGTTGCTTCATGTGTGACAACTGTAAAATAATTACAAAGAGGGGGGAAGGGCGGGACTTTGAATGAGACGTCCGGTGGGATTTGCCGTGCGTCTCCATCCCTAAATTCAATTCAAAATAGAAAAGGTTCGGGACTTTATATGAGAGACATGACATGACAGGGTTGATATAATGAAAAATCACATTTATTATTACATGCAACAAAGGAATACAAAAGGTGTGTACTACAAACATACAAAATGGATGGTGTAAATAGGATAATAAAATCAGGCAATACATCCCCAACCAGATTCCAAAAAACCAACATAGCAAATGGGACAATAATGGTATAAATGGATATGAGTATAAATATCATGACATTCAATGACTGACGCGTTTCGTGGGCTTCGCCACTTCTTCAGAGTCGATGCATGATCCATGTCTAAAAAAATAAATAGATATAGGCGTATATAGACATTGCACAAAATGATGATGGGTAAATGGAAAATGGAGAGGGGAAGGGGGAACAAGTCCCCACATTCCCAGAACTTACATAATAGCTGAGGCAGTAACCATTGCTGGAGGTGGGGGCCTGGACCCAAAAACGCCTCCCACGGGAGCTGAGGGCGCATGAGGCGCGGCGGGCAGGGCGAAGGATGTCACACACCAAAGGAATGTGAGAAAAGGTGATATAAATAATGCTGAGTAGCCACATAGAAATATCTATAAATGGTAAGTAAAAAAATTTTTTTTGGATATTAGAGTATAATAATATTACATGCAAATAAGCACAAGTCTTTGATCAAAGAAAATGTGTCTAAGTTATTTTAAGGGCAGAAACTAAGTCCCAGAGAAAGAACAGTTGATCTTGTAAAAGTGTAAAGGAAGAAAGATTTACAACTCTTAATTTATTTTGTTGTGAAAGGGGCATTTCATGAATGTGTCTATTGTTTTTGGCCCCTTGAAGGGGCGACTGTATTCTAAAGCAGTGGTTCCCAACTCCGGTCCTCGGGACCCACCAACAGGCCAGGTTTGTAAGATAACTAAATAACATCACAGGTGATCTCATTTGCTGTTCAGTGATTGCAGTATTGTAGTCTGCATCTCCCCAAGGTAATACTTAAATTCTGGCCTGTTGGTGGGTCCCGAGGACCGGAGTTGGGAACCACTGTTCTAAAGGATGCTGGTGTAGAGAAATGTGTTAGTGTAGTACTGGTTGTAGAAAAATGCTTGTGAGTGGCTCCACGTTCAAGAGAGGAGGCTCCTAAAACCTCACCAGTGGAAGTCTGGGAGGGGAAATCAGAAGACCCATCACCAAAATTACCTGTCCCACCCTGTGTAGTGGAAAGTGAAGAATCAGATATTAGATGAAGGGACAGGATATTTGGAACCCCTTTTGCAAGAAGGTTATTGATTAGGTCCAGAGGTGGATACCTGAGAGGATGAAGGAAAATCAACATAGTTGTTAGATTGTTAAAAATTACATTTTGGTGGCCATCTATGATCTTGTGTATCCCACCTATAGACTTTTGCATTAGCAAAGGCCCGTCTGTCTCTTTCAAATTTTTTGTCCTTCTTAATCAATATTTGTTTTTTTGAAGGCTTCCAAACTTTGTTTCAATTTAGTTTTGTGCTCCAGTTACCTTTGATGAGTCTTCAAAAGGCCAAGGGAGGATACAATTTTCTGGATCTCCCTATCAACGTTGTCCATTTGCTGTTTATAGTCTGTAATGAGCAAAGACATTTTTGGTACATGAATTAAAGTTTTCCTCCCATTTCTCCTTAAACTCATCAGAGACATCTTGTCCCTTGTGCTCGGGACCCAGTACTGTGGATGCAGGGCAATTCCATTGTCTTCCAAATTGTGGATGGACCCTCAGTATAATGTTCTTTGGACTAGCCTTGTTTTTGTAATGTATTGCTTCTTTTTTCAATACATGATATGTTTTAACTATTTTGTTTATATATTTTTTTTAATATATGTTATTTCTTTAGAAACTCCAATATGATATCAATGTCCATTCTCCCCCTGAGGAAGACTGATTAAGTCTAAACGCATTGGGGTCTCAGACGATAACTATTGGGGTCAGATCCTGTTATGCCAGAATAGTGCAAAGCTCTTGTTGTCCTGTGTTACATGGGTTTATTTTTTTTCACTAACTCCCATTTCTGGGAATGTTTATAACATGTTGCTTTAATAAAATCTTAACATTTTAATTTTTTTGCATACCTAACTGATTTCTTGGCCATCGTTCAAAGTCCCTTTCCTTCCCCTCTTGGCCCTTGTGGTGTGCATTTTTTTCAATCAGCTTCCAGGTTTTATTGTTAAAGCATAACTGAAGAAGCTGAAGTTAGAAGCTAAAATTGGCTACCTTGCACAGCTGCACCAGATTCTTAATGCTCCAGTTTTAGTAAATCTCCTCCATTGTCTTAGTACATAGCTGCAACACAAGCTAGAGTGTAAAAAGTTAGCAGACAATTTTTAACTTTTAAGTAAAAAGCAAACTGATGATGGTGCCTGTCATAAAAGAGCAAAAGAAACATTTTGTTCACTTAGTTTGCTATCCTGCATCACTTCCAATTAGATTGACTTGTATGTGTTTTATCAAATAAATAAAAATGATGGATTAATGTCAGGTAGTTAGCCACATATGTGTTAATACAAGTGAAAAGAATGTGACAGATTTGATCAGAGCAGCATACTATGGCTGAAAATAGGATATCTAAATTAGCAGCGTAGTCTGGGTGATGCATAACAGCCCGAATACAATGCGGAATGAGGCATGCCTCTTCACTCTTCCATTTTTAGATTCTATATTCACAAATTCAATTGCTCAAAAGAACGACGCTGTGAGCAAAGAAAACACGGTTGATTGTTTTATGTCAGTCCCTTTTAGACGCAGGAACTAACAGTGCAAAGATAATAGATGTTTTAGACACAACTTTAGCTAATAATTACAGGAAGCCCATCTTGTAACTAAGCAGATGAGAATGGTTTAATTCGACTTTTAAATATCCTAGTAACCAATGACAGCATTTGCTCTACCTATGTTTTCTTTACTCTTTCTCTCCCGCATGCAGTGTAATCAGTGTACAATTAAAAAAAAGTTATATTCTAATTTAATGAGTTGTAAATTCGATTTGTGGTTTCATAGACGACATTCTTTGAAAATTTCCACAGAATACACTCAGTGACCTTTTTGTCTGGACAGTTTGAGAAGCTATTGATGAATTTAATTTTATTGTTTTACCTACTTCAGACAGGTTAGCATATCTACTGCAACCATGTCTTTAAAAATTGAAAGAACAAAATATATAATGAAAAACAAAGATGCTTCATAGCTTATCACAAAAATATATTACTGATGACACAGCAATCTGTTTGGCTACATGCCCCTTTCCCATTAGGTACAATAAATTAAAAAAATCCAACAGGGAGTGTGGGAACTCATTGGAAAGAACACGGCAGGTGTGTAGACCTAGGAACTCAGGGACAGAGATTTTCCAAAAGATATAAAAAAAAATATTCAGCATCTACTTAATACTGAGATACTAGTTTTGAGTTGGGCTGGCCATTTAACATAAATTTATTTTTTTACATTTTGGATAGAGTAGGGGATATTTAAACCCCCTGACATTTTTTTCCCCAATCTCTCTCCCATATGGATTTCGCTCCACAAACTGGAAGTGAGAAGAAATTTCTCAAAAGTAAGGGAAGTCTCTTTTTTTTTCAAAAAAGTTTTCAGCAGAACAAATGTCCTCATTGGATGATTTCGCTCTTTTTCTTTTCTGGAGACAGCTCAACATGTAGAATTTTCCTTCACTTTCACTCATCGGGACAAATAAAGAAAGTTAATCTCTAGTGGGGACAAAGCAGTAAAAATCTAAAAGGGGTTCTAACTGTCCACCCCTCTATCCAAAACTAAAAAGCAGTTTTGGGTTTAGGTAGATGCACTTTAATAGTTGATGGGTATGAATAGAATTTTTAAGATGGACCAACAGCAACTGGAGTCACCCGAGGACGTTCGGCCAGGGATCCCGCTCCTGCCGCATGTGGTCAAACAGACATGGACTGATCCACAAATATGAACTGAACATGTGCCGCCAGTTCTTCAGGCAGTATGCAAAGGACATTGACTTTATCAAGTTGGACTAAATGGATATTTATTTGGATATTTGGACAATATCTTTGGCCTTAAATGAATACTTCAGAAATAGATGTGCAGTTTGTACTGAAGACTTTGAAGAACATACACATGTGAATTATATTGGTTTACATCTTGCAGTTGGTTGCCCAAGACTTTGAAGAACAAATACATGTGAATAAAATTAGTTTATCCCTTAAAAAAAAAAAATGTACAAGCTTAGATTATAATTATACCCACTTAAAGTAGAACTAAAACCGCCTATCCTTTACATTTTCAACTTTGATCTTCAGTCTCCATGGTGCTGCACATGTGATCAGCTAAGAAATCAGTCATTAGAAGGCTTGACAGTTAGGTTGACAGCTTACATAAGCATACTAGTAATTGTGTCAGTTATTATTGAAGGCCTGCCTTCAATGTAACTGTTTTGGGAAACTGTGAAATCAATGGGTTAAGTTCCACTTTAAGTGGTGTCTATATGCCAGTATACATTCTGGTGGCAATCTGTAACATATTATAAAGATTTTGTTATCTGAGTTATAAAACCATGATATTTTGCTTTTCTTGCTTTGTGGTTCATACTAGTTTTTAACAATTTAAAGCTGAAATTCATAGTACACCATATTCAGCAATACCTGTGCTTTAATTATTGCATTTGTACACATTTGTGTGGGTTCATTATATACTGGTCTATGTCAAGTAGACTTTTCAGCAGGGTAATTACACCTTGGAGACCAAGAGGCATAAAGCAATATATAGCCATCCACAGTATTAGTCTATTTTACTATTTTAACACATGTTATTGCCATGTACACATAGAAGTATAAAACAAAAATATCAGTTTAGTTAAACCTACCATGAGTCTACCATGTGTCATAAAGAATGAGAAAGTGTCCATTTAAAGCATTTGTTGTTACAGGAAAGACGCCATAAAAGTAGCCTATAAGGGTAGAAAACAAGCATAAGAAGGAGGCGCATCCAAGGCCGGATTATTGCAGGGGCTATAGGAGCTGGAGCTCCAGGCCCCTACCATTATTATAGGCCCATGCCAGTGGCATATCATTATCCATATCTGTCGTCCTGAAGGAAGAGAGGCCCACTGTGTATTGTACATATGGAGCATACAAGTCTCAGCCGCTGTAGCCAAGTCGTGTGTCAGGCTTTTATCACAGGATCTGTTTTACACTCACACAGATCCTCAGTGTTCAGGAGCTTCAGGCAGCTGTCTGGGGGTGGGGAGCTGATGTCTTCATAACCAGCAGGAGCCCGGGAGGTAGGAAATCTCCTATACTGCTGAGATAAGGTCAGTAATCCTATTTCGTGCAGAAACTGACCTGGAGGTTTAATTATTGCACTGGGGGCCAGAATTTCCTCCTCCCCATGTAATGTGCTCGCTTGTGCCCACCATGTCATGTGCTGTGCCGTGCAGTGCCCATCCTGTCATGTACTGTGCCCTGCCATGTCTTGTGCAGTGCCCACCATGTAATGTGCTGTACCCAACATATAATATGCTGTGTTGAGCAGTGCCCACCATGTAATGTGCTGTGCCATGCCCACCATGTGCAGTACCCACCATATAATGTGCTGTGCCCATCATGTAATGTGCAGTGCAGTAGACACTATGTATTATGTAATGTGCTGATGAGTGCAGTGACCATCATGTATTGTGCTGTGCCCACCATGTAATGTGGTGTGATGTTCCCACCATGTCATGTGCTGTGCCCACCATGTCATGTGCTGTGCAGTGTCCACCATGTAATGTGCTGTGCAGTATCCACCATTTAATGTGGTGTGGTATGCCCACCATATCATGTGCTGTGCCCACCAACTCATGTGCTGTGCCAACCATATCATGTCATGTGCTGTGCTGTGCCCACCATGTCATGTGTCAGACTTGCAAGCAGTGTTTAGAAGACAAAAAACCCGATTCACTCTGAAGTAGAGGGGCGGGTGCTGCGTCTGTCGATGAACTTCAGAGAAAAGGATTTTACGGTAAGTTCCTACAAAAATCCAGTTTTCTCTATTGTTCATCGATAGACGCAGCTCCATCTTCTTTAGACCATTGGGATGTCCCAAAGCAGTATAATCATGAGGGGTGGGAAGCCAATGCAAAGAAGACGTAATTCCCTAAAGGCTAAACCTAGCCAAGCAGGTAAGATGGAGCTCAACCAGGAACAACTGGAGCTCACCTTGAAAAAACATACACCCTCAAAGAGAAACAAAAAAGATTCTCTTTAAACAGCAGCCTGCCAAACCTTGTGGCCAAAGGAGGCATGCCAAAATATCTACTTTGTAGAATTTTGTGAATGTTTGCACAGATGACCAAGTTGTCGCTTTGCAAACTTGCGTCACTGACGCCTGATGGCGGAAAGCCCAAGAGGCACTCAGAGTTCTAGTAGAATGCGCCTTCCCTGGGAAAGGAGGAACTTGACCCTTTAGCGAATAAGCCTGAGCAACTGTCTGTCTGATCCACCTGGAAATGGTTGCAGCAGATACAGCCAAACCCTTACGAGGTCCCTCAGTAAGGACAAAAAGAGTATCAGATTCTCTGAAAGACTCAGTAGCCACCAGGTAAACCCTGATCGCCTGCACCACATCCAAAGAATGTAGGCAACTTCTTTAGGATGCTAGGGCTTGGGACATAGTGAAGGCAGCACGATGTCTTAATTTAAATGTAAATCAGAAACCACCTTAGGGAGAAAAAATTGATTTGGGTGGAGTACCACTTTATCTCTGTGGACCACCAAATAAGATGAACGGCAAGACAACGCCACCAATTCAGACACTCTGCGGGCAGAAGTGATGTCACCAAAAAGGCAACCTTCTGAGACAATGAAAGCAGAGGAATCTCCTGAATGTTCTCAAAAGGAGGCTTTTTAAGAACAGATAATACCAGATTCAGATCCCACTGAGGTATCGGGGACCGCCTCAGAGGAGCCATATGGTGCACCCCCTGAATGAAGGTACGAATCAAGGAATGCGTAGTTAACAGGCAATGGAAATATATATATCCAAAGCTCACACTTGGCCTTTGACAGTGCCCAAAGCAAACCGCTGTGCAACCCCTTTCTGTAGAAAGGCCAAAACCCTAGTAGTTGAAAAAAAGCGAGGGTGCACCTTCAGCGATTCACACCATGAAATGTACGATTTCCACGTACGATGCTATATCTTCCTCGAAGATGACTTCCTAGCCTTCAATAGTGTAGGAATCACAGAGTCAGCAAGACCTCTATCCCTCAACACCTAGCTTTCAACAGCCATGCCATTAAAGCCAACGACTGTAAAGCAGGATGGGAGATTGGCCCTTGAGACAGCAGATCTTCCCTGAGAGGAAATCTTCAAGGAACATCTGCGACCAACCTTACTAGGTCTGCGTACCAAGACCAGTGAGGCCAGTCTGGGGCCACCAGAATGACCGGAATTCCTTCCACCTCTACCCTGTGGAAAAGCCGTAGCAGACGTTTTAACCGGGGGAAGGCATAAATCAGCCGATAATGACCACAAGGAGCCACCAGTGTGTCTGTGGTGTTGGCCAGAGGGTCTCGAGACCTGGCCATGAACCTCTGTACCCTTTTGTTGAGATGAGAAGCAAACAGATCGACCTCGGGTGTCCCCCACTGAACACACAGGAGGTGAAACACCTCTGGGTGTAGGGACCACTCTCCTTGGTCCAACACCTGACAACTCGGGTAATCCGCTTGCCAGTTCCCCACACCTGGGATGTGCACAGCAGAAAGAGCTGGAACACACTCTTCCACCCAGGCCAGAATCTTGGCCACCTCCTTGACCGCCAAGACATTCCTTGTGTCCCCCTGTTGATTGATGTAAGCCACAGCCGTGGTATTGTCCGATTGAATCCGAACCAGAAGATCTTGCAGACGAGTCGTCCAGTGACTCAGACAAGCTTTATTGCTCTGAGCTCCAAAACATTTATCGGCAGCTTGGATTCCTTTACTGTCCAGGATCCCTGGGCACAGAGCTTCCCCAGCATCCCTCCCCAGCCCGCCCCAGCTGGCATCCGTAGTCACCACCGTCCAACAACGGGACTGAATCCATTACAACAGAGCAGCCTGTGTGTTGTGGCTCAACCAAACCAAAATGTCCAAGGACTTTGGATCCTTGTTCCATTTGACCAGAATCTCTTTTTGCAAAGGTCTTGTATGGAAATGAGCAAACGGAACTGCCTCGAAGGTTGATACCATCAGACCCAAGCTGAATCCAGAGTTAGGCCCAGATAATCCAGTCTCAAGGGGGGTATCAGAGCAGATTTTTTGAAATTGATGTTCCACCCGAACTCTTGCAGGGTAGTGACAGTGATCATCAGGTCGCCCATCAGGGCTGAATGAGAGTCCGCTCTCAAAAGGAGATAGTCTAGAAACCCCAGTACCGTAATCCCCCGTTGGCACAGCAATGCCAACACTGGGGCTAGCACCTTGGTAAGCACGCTGGGGGCGGAGGCGAGACCAAAGGGTAACACCACAAATTGATAATGACCTTCTGCTACTGCAAAGCAAAGAAACCGCTGGTGCCCAGCATAGATGGGGATGTGCAGATATGCGTCCTTGCTATCTATAGAGGCTAAAAAGTCCCCCTGATGCAGTGACTCAACTACCATGCGGATTAATTCTATTTGAAACTTCTGTACCCGCACAAAGTGGTTCAGGGCCTTGAGATCCAGGATAGGACGCACCTTGCCCTCCTTCTTGGGCATGGCGAACATATTTCAATAAAATCTTTGAACGCGTTCCAGAGAGGGAACCGGCACAATCATGTGCCCTGATCGGATCAGTTTTGAACCCATATGTCCCGAATCATGGAGGTCCATGGTTCCAGAAAGAAGCAAAGACGTCCCCCCACCCCAGAAGCAGATGAGGGCGCTCCTTCATGCAGATGAAGATTTGTCAGTAGATCCGGATTGACCAGTCATTGATTTACCTGACCATGGCTTCCTGGAACCCCCAGAAGACCTGAAGTTGTTCCTTTGTCATGCAACCCAGAGGTACGAAAAAGTCGCTTATGAACAGTAAATGAAGGCCCCCGTCGAGGACGTGGTACCTTGCCCTTAGACGATTGAGGAAGAAGAGTACTGTTTCCCCTGGTAAGACCTTTGATCAACTCATCCAAAGAAGACCCAAACAACCACTTCCCTGTAAAGGGAAGATCAGTTAAGGCCTTTTTGGAAGCCTGGTCAGCAGACCTGCTTTTTAGCCATGCATCTAATTGCAATCCCCGATGTAGACACCCTGGCCACTAGCAGAGCTGTATCCAGGGACGTATCACACATGAACACCAGGGCTAGAGCCAGCTGGTCCAGTAGTTCAAGCACCGCAGGGGGGAGCCGTTGAGCTTCCAAGTTACTTTTAAGAAACTATATCCATTCAGAAACTATCTGTGATACCAGAATGTTCACAAAAATAGGTTTCATATGTAACGTGCTATCATGTGTAGATGGCAGGACAGAGACTCCACCTGTCTATCCACGGGGTCCGCAAAAGTCAGTGATTCTTCACTGGAACCACAGTAGACTCATTGAGCCTGGAAACTGGGTGATCCCCCTTTGGTGGCATGGTCCACCTATTTGAAACTGCATCCACAAAAGGATAATGATGCTTAAAGCGCTTAGGAACCACCAGCATGTGCTTGATGCGCCACCATTGTTCAACAACAATATTGTGAAAAAGTTCAGGACAAGGAAACACCTTACCCGATTTTTGGGATTTGCAAGAGCCAAAAGACACCTGCGTACGCTGTAGATTCATCACCCAATTTTAAAGTTTCCCGCACAGAAACTATAAGTGCTTCCCCTAAAGCGCATTCCTGCATGGCAGCTGACGAGGACAGTTCCTCTTCACTGTCAGACAGCGAAGACACTAACCCATCAGGGTGGGATACGTCTGTGGCTGCCATATCTGCCTCAGAGTCTGAGGACACTGCCAATGGAGGTGAAGGCAGAGGGCGTTTGCGGCTGGTAACACATGTAATTACCAAATCTACCTTTGACACCAAGCTTTGTAAAACTTTTGTGAGTTCATGCCTGAACTGCGGCCCAGAAAGCCGCACCTAAGGGGTCTGTAGGTGAAATATACCCTGGGACTCCAAGTGTTTCACTGATCAGAAAATAATGCAGTGTCCCTTTAAAAGTCGCCAATCGCGATCCCACCGCTATCTCAGCAGTCTGGAAAAACCCCACTAGTACAAACTAATAGCACAGTGTGTGAGGGAAACCCACAGGAGACCCCAGAAAACATTACCAAACTGCTCCTTGACCTCCTCAGGAGGCTGCCAGCATGTGCTTGAAAATGAAAGTAAAAACTATCTCACATAAAAAAGAAAAGAACAGCCCGGATCTTTGCTAGAATTAAATTGCCATGCCAAATGCCTGTCCAGCGATATGGACCACAAGAAAATGGCCACCCCATGCATTCCTTTGGGGAACTAACAAAAAATGGCTGCCCATGTATTACAATAGGAATATAAAGGGCATGGATCTACAGCAAAATGGCGGCCCCCATGGCGCGCCATGCAGTCTCCATGAGCCCTAGAGGGGGCCCCCGAACAGTAGGCATCAGAAGGTCCCTAGGAAGAGACCCCCACAAGGACAAGCCACCCCCACCGAAAGGCTCCGCAGCGGCCGCAATATTTCCGCCCCACAAGGTAGGAACCTGCTAAGGGTAGGGGAAAAAAGGCTCAGGGGTTTGGGCTCCGTCTGTCCGAGAGGCCAGGGGAACCGAGGGAGCCCCAAGGGTCCAACCATTCTAGGGAGGGGGCCCATGTCCACCCCGAGACTGCCAGAGGTTTTGTCCATACTACTCACCATACCAAGGTAGCAGGTGGGTGCAACTCCAAACAGATCACCTCCCACCCTGGATGGGGGTGCTGCCAGCCAGGGGGAATGCAGCAATTCAGGACATTCCTGGTCGATCGTGTCCAAGCGAGACAGTCCCCTCGCAGGATCACCCCCATCTGTCGGGGCACTGTCGTGGCGAGGCCTAGTTCTGGGCTATAACCTGCTCACGCTCGCTGGCGGCCAGGCTGGGAGACCTTAAGGATCTAGTTCTCCAGGAACTAGCTAATGAAAATAAAAAATCATAAAATAACAAAAATTCCCTGTAACAGCTGAGACCGAAGTCCAAGCAGGGAGCTAGGTCCTATTCCTAAACTAGGCAGAGACAAACTGGCTGCTGTAGCAGAGTGTGTGGGGCTATGCCTGCAGGGACAGCTCCCATGGGCATGGTAAAGCTTTTTTCCTGCCTAGTGCCTATTCCTGGTTGGAGGAGCATAACCCAATAGTCTAAAGAAGATTGAGCTGCGTCTGTCGGTGAACGATAGAGAAACAGGTTTTCTGCTTGATGCAAAGGAAATCCAAGATATTGAATGCAATGCCATGGGGAAGAGAAGAGAGGGAGATGGGGAATGCTTACTGAAGGTGTAAGGCTGGGTTTACACTGGCGTGATATTAGACATTGCATGTGATTCACATCGCACTGCTGTGCAGATCACATGTTGTCTGTGCCATGCAAATTCAGCAATACAGATTGTATGGATAAATTTGCATTGCATATACACCAAAATGATGCAGGACTCTTTTTTTGGTCCACACTGGAATCAGATCGCATGGGTGTTCACACTTATGCGATCTGATTCCTGCGCCATTCGGCAGTTCGCACTGCAATCTGCTAACCGATCTAGGGGTGTCAATAACTTTGCATTGACACCCCCAGCTGTTCGTAGATGTCAGTGTGAATTGCGCTGGTTCCCGCATCACATATATGTGAACTGGGACTCAAGCTAAATAGGGACAGGAGGCCATCAGTGGCTGACAAGAAGTACTTTTGTCTTACAGGAAGGATATAGGAAACAGAGCTTGGTGCACTGAAGGGGCTATCTCACTGCTGGCATGGATACTAGGATTTGAGTTGCGTGAGTTGGGGAAAGACAAATGAGTGTGCTGAGGGTTGGATCTTACTGGTAGTGGGCACAGACAGCAATAAAACCTTGACAGAGGTTTGATCCCTTTTCTCTGTTACCCAAAACATAATGAGAAGATGGAGGTACACTTTTACTTTTGAAGTAGAAACTTAATTTTGAAATATAGCTACACTCCAAGAAGCTGCTGGTTGATTGGGTCCTTTGCTTCCCGAGGTGATGATCCACTTGGGGAGCACTTGAACTTGATGGTTTTCAATAGTTTTATTAGGAAAAATAAAAAGTTAAAAATAGACAATAAAATAATTTATTGTGATATATTACAATATTAAACAGAGAAATGTAGTGAACACAACTCAAAGATTAGACCATACTGTAAAAATGCACATTTGTTATGAAACTAGTAGTAAGGAATCTATTTCTAAACCCCTTACCAGTGGATTCTAAACAAAGTTAGCTGGCATTGGGGTCATGTATCTTTGATTGGAGCCCTCATTACCAATCAGAATTATTTGCAATCCCAAAGGTTAACCAGGTAAAATAGGAACAAATGGCCGAAGGCCTCTTTCTACTCTTGATGACACAGCAACACCCTTGACAAAAGTCCTTCACTCACCGAATTTCCTCTGCAGTTACACCACACAGTTCCCACTGTAACTCAAAAACACAAAATTGTTGTATTTAACAATAACACTTTAACACACATATAACACACATATTCACAGACAGGCATAGCACAGTAACTTGGGTACAGTTAGCAACTGCACAGCCTTGAAGCAGCACTCATGGAACAGCAGATCTCTGTAATAGTAGGTCTCCGAAACAGCATATCTCTTGAACAGCAGAGTACAGTCCTTGGAGCCAGCACTGTACACCATCACCTCCCAATGTCTGAGGTAGCCCTACACACACTGTCCATCTATACAACTTAGACAGCAAAAGTTATCCGCGTGCTTTCCCCTCAGCATGGGTTCTCTCTCCCTCCTGCCCAAGTCCCAGGCTTTCAGCTAACAGCAGTCCTCTAAAGCGCTTGGTCTCCTGAACAATGGCCACCTCCCCCCATGTACTGTTATCTAAAAATCAAACTTATTTTATGACACATTTTCTAGCAAACAAGGTAGCCTAAGAAAATTACTACCAAGGTGTGTTGAGAGACTAGTCCTGTGATGGGCAGTTATTGTACTTCTGAGGACCTATGTTCTGTAGGAATGGTCTTTTCTGAAATGTTGCCCTGGGAGTAATAGGCCAGTCTTTCAGGGAAGCAGATTAGACTTTTGTGTGTCGCATTTCTCTAGGCTCATGTGTACTTCCATCTAAGGGTTCTGTCAGATTCAAGGGTTGGCTGAGAGATTTCTTACTCCCCTTTAATTAGTCAGACAGACATCTCCTCCTGCTCTATAGAGCAGCTAACCCCCAATGTTATGGGATGCCTAGTTTGGCAGTGGTAAGTACCTATGTGAATGGCTTATTTGTTTTGATGCAGAAATCCGATCATTACACATAATTTTCAATATATCTCCCAGTTCATGACCTGCTTGTGATTGGGATAATTCTTCTCATCAGGAATGAGACCCCCCAACCCTCATAAGAGATAGGTCTCAGTTATCTATCATGTCCTCGATATAACACCTTATCTAGTCTTTCTCTACTTGCCTCTACATATAGTCAATAGGTTTAGGTAGGGTCAGCATAGCCTAAGACAGGGGCATAGGTCAAACTCTTCTTTAACTAAAGAAAGGCTTTGTCACAGTGTGGCTTGCTCACAGTGTTTGAACTACCCCCCTTATATGTATTCCCTAGACTTCTGGCTTGATAGGTCTGGTCAGGAGTCATTGAGTCATCTTCATCTCCCTCTGTCTTCAGAAGCTCCCTGGGGGGGTCAGGCTATCTTAATATGCCCTTCCACTAACTTCCTGTACCAGGAACCAAATTCCACAAAAGACATCAGCTCAGTGACAATCCAGGGCTTCGGCAAAAAGATGACAGTTTCTAGCATCTTAGATACGTGGCTCTCCCCATGGAGAAAAAAGTGATTGCTTGTTGACAGAACTGACTCTTCTCTGAGGAAAGATTTAAGTGGTTGTAAACTCTCTTTCATTAAATATTAATTAGGATTATACTTACTTGCTCTGTACCTCGTTTTGACAGGTCCCCAATCAGAGCTCCTGGCTCGTCCTCTTCTTGGTGTGCCCCCATAGTAAGCCACTTGCACACCTGTGGCCTTGTTTCAGAGCCTGCTGCCTATGTCTATAGACACAGACAGTTTGGTGTTGCTCAGCCAACCACCCCCCCCCTGCCCCAGCCTCCATGAAAGGATTTTACTTTTTGGCACACAGCAGCAGGTTCTGCCTCAGGATAGCCTGTGAGACCAGGAAGTAAAAAGGGAGAGAGCTGTTGCAGACAGGCACAGTGTTGGATCGAGTAAGGAATCAGGTAAGCATAAGGGAGGGGTGGGGCACTCTCTGAGATGGGACTTAGGAGTTGCCTTAACATGTCTGTATTTGTCCCCACAATTAAGGAAGGAATTGGGAGTTTGCAGGACCCATGTTGTCAGCAAAATCATCATCTCCATTATTTGAGATACTTGAGCCTTCAGGAGATCTATCTCAGAGTTTACATCAGCTACACTAGTCACTCTAACTTAGTTACCTCTGGATCCAGATGTCCATATTGTCCTCCAGCATGGCTTCTTCTTCCAGCACAATTTCATTATTTAAGGGTACCTCAGGTTCCCACCACCTTCTTAAGTCTTTACCTGGAGCATAATGGTGTCTGGGGACTGAGCACCATTCAAGACCTGCTGCACCCAAACTTTGTCAACCATGTGGAGGTCAATGCTCTTCTTTAGTAGCAGGTTGGACAGTATCCTGTTAGGGTGTCTCATGTAGTCAGACAACTTCTTCCCTTTCCTCTGATAAGTATGTTCAAACTGGTATACAATGTTTGAAAGCCTTTTCTGTCTGCCCAAATAAGTCCTGCAAAATATTTAGGTTGTCATAGGTGGTGCAGTGTTGCTGACTGAGCTTTAAATTCTGTTGGGCTTATAAGGTGGGTTCCCTTAAGCTTTCTATAATCCTTTTCTTGTTCTGGGTCTCAGGGACCTCCACCTATCCAAATTCTGCATAATAGACACAGGCTGGTTTCCTTAAAAGGTTTAGGGAGCGCTGTTTTTTTGGCACTTCACTTCAAAGTCACCCAGGGCTGAGATGAACTTATCCTACACAACACATTGACTTTCTGTCAATGTTGCATATACCCTCAGGCTGGCTAATCAGAATTGTCAATTGGACTAGATGGGCTTGAAGGTCACTGGTCAACTGTAAGCAAGCTACTTGGAGACAGGTTGGGATGCCTCTTTTCCACTCCTAAAAGGCGTAAATTCAGGAGGTAGCCTGATCCAATTTTTTTGTGTCCAGCCTGATCACTCAGTTATCAGATGCCAAGACCACCCCTACATGATAGATTTGTTCTTACTCCCTGGAGGACCCAGGAATGTCCATGACTACATAGGTCACTTGGTGGTGGCGACAGAGTCCATTTTGGTTCCCTAACTCATTGATGCTGTCATCACTTACACTTACAAATCCGAAGATATCTGGAACAAGTCCCTACTTGATAAGCTACCCTTAACCTGCTTGATTTGGTTATTTTGCTTCCAGAGATGTCCTTATAAGGCAGTATCTGAACTCACCAACAATATTTTGCAATTGTGTTAAACACCAAAATGTAAGGAACACAACTCACAGATGCAACCATACTGTAAATAAACACAATTTTTAAGAGTGGAAGCACTGCTGAGAGATCCTAACTAATTGCCAGGGTGCCAAAAAACCAGACCACACGGGGATGCAGGTAAAATAAAGCAGTTTATTGGAGCAAACAACAAAAAATGTACAGCAAGAGTTAGGAAGTGGGCGCAGGAACAAGCTGGGGTCAAGTCCAGAAGCGGGTAGTCTGCTGATGCCGGGTTGTCTGCCGATGTCGGGTTGTCTACTGATGCAGGGTCAAGAGCCAGGAGCGTCGTCAGCCAAGCCAGGTCATACACAGAGGAACACGGAGAACAGAAGACTGCTAGCAGAAACGCACCTTGGAGCACAAACCAAACATAAGGGCAAGGACTGCAATCCATCAGGTAAAGATATAGTGCGGTGTGCAGCATCAATACTGTGCGAGGCCCAGGCAGCAGGCAAGTGATGATGCAATAAGAACGAAATTGGTTAGCTCATTGTTCGGGAAGTAAATTTATACTTATAGGTACCTCATCCCTAGTAGAATAGCAAAGACTTGGGGATGTGGGGCATGAGTTTGGGACTTTATAGGGTACCGTTATAAAACCAATAAGTATGGTAGATTAAATAAATTAAAATATACTTCATTAAATACACATAATTCCCCACAAAAGAGGGGGGAAGGAGAGCAATACAAAGACAGAAATATAAATCATATAAACATATATATCACATCAAGACATATACACTTGTTTAAAAGTATCAAAACAGAATCACATCCTCGTTAAGTAGGTGGAGTCATCAGAGATTACAGCTGGGCCAGGGTGAGCCGGTACCAATAAGTATTTCTCTAATTGATACACTACCCACTACCCGACATGTTTCGCGGTGTGTACCGCTTCTTCAGGGGCGCAGGGGTATAGAGCTTGTAAAAGAGGAAAACTGCGAAGTAGTTGAAAAAATACATAATTAATTACCATACATATATCAATATTGCGTGTATTTAGATTCCATAAAAAAACTATATCCGATGTATGTGTACATCGGGTATGGAACAATTGGGAAGGTCCCCTCCATATCACGGCATACACACATCACATACTTAGTAACATAGTCCAAAATGCATTGCATGTACATAACAAATTGTAACCTACACTGACACAGAGGCCAAGGTAGACGTGGACACTCCCACCTGGGCGGCTGGTGGTATCAGATCAAGAATAGGCCATGCTGGAGGCCAACTAAGTCCCCCCGGTGGACATGGATGACCAAAAGGCAAATTATAACTGGAACAACGTGTCTGGCCTGAATGGTAATTAGAAAAAATAATAAATATAAAGGGGGTATAAAGTGTAAAGGACAAACATGCCTCCATAATGATGTATGTCCATCAAAAATTACATATATATATGCAAGGGAGATATATCATTTATGTACAAACATATGCAGGGATACTGATAACAAGAGGATAGAAAAAATGTACCAACCTACCAGTATTAGTGGCCAGAAACTGCGTGATGGTCAGATGGTGGGGTGGACAAGCAAGGCACAGGTATACAACAAACACGAAGAACGTATATAGATGTGAGTTGAGGATCCAACAACTCACCAATCCCTATAAATGAGTAAGGAAATAGTGTGTCAATGAAGAGATTCCTACTTGCAAGTATATATATAGCCTCCGCGGCAAGTATATAGGACCTAAAATCACCCTTGACAACACCAAATGCCTTGGTCATTATCACAATAGGCTCAGGAGCATAGGGAGAGTCCACTGAAATGTAAAGGCTATGACCCATATATCTATGGCACATAGTAGAGAGAGAGATTGAACCTTTACCTCAAGTGACTGCCGTGTCTCGCTTCCACCATCTGCACATCAATAGCGTCCAGCATGTGCCTATATAGGTCGTCAACTCCCGCGTCATCAGCAGGGGTCGCGCCTGACGATGACGTCACGGAGTCCGATGTACAACTGCGCATGCGCGCCGGTAGGCGCGACGCACAGCTGTCAAAATCAAGGGGCAGTGTCTCCACTCGGGTTGCTAAGCAACCCCACCACGCCTGAACAGCACTAAGGCTCAGATGGAATGGCGCTGGCGGAGGAGGAGCATATCCCTTGTAAACAAGGGAGCGTGTCATCACAATAGGACGCACGGTCCTCTGTACATCGCATGCCCGCCTATGGGGACACAATAGGTCACTCAGAGCACGGCAACCTACCCGATCAGCCGGTCAAAAAGGGGGATTCCATGTGAACCATATATCGGCCTCTATCTCAGTGTTTACAGAGGTAGCCATATGTAGGTAGACATAAAAGACAGTTAACATATCCACATATATGGTTACATCACATTGTATTCACTTTATTGTGTAGCCGACCACAATGGAATTTTAATAAGGAAACAAAAATTTTGTCAAAAGACCACCCATACAGAGAATACTCTAAACTGGACCAATGGTCTCGACATAGATTTAACTATCATTCCAAACTATTTCCTATGCAGAGAGAAGAGAAGGGAAGGGAAAGGGATGGAGAAGGGGAGTTGGAAGAAAAGAGAGAGAAAAGGAGGGAGAAGGAAAGGAAAGAGGGGGGGGAGGGAAAATTGGAAAGGGTTGGGAGATAGAGAGAAGGAGGGGAAGAAAAGAGAACAAGGGATCCAAAGAAAAAGGGGGAAAGGGAAGGGAACAAAAATGGAAAGCAGGCAAAAAAATATTAAAATAGAAGAATTAAAAAAATGCTTTAAAGGTATGCATCTCATTGAGGCCCAGAGGATTGAGGGCATTGAGCCTTTCAATCCAAAGGGTCTCACATTGCAATATGCGTCTATTAACGAGGATGTGATTGTGTTTTGATACTTTTAAACAAGTGTATATGTCTTGATGTGATATATATGTTTATATGATTTATATTTCTGTCTTTGTATTGCTCTCCTTCCCCCCTCTTTTGTGGGGAATTATGTGTATTTAATAAAGTATATTTTAATATATTTAATCCACCATACTTATTGGTTTTATAACGGTACCCTATAAAGTCCCAAACTCATGCCCCACATCCCCAAGTCTTTGCGATGATGCAATTAGAGTCTATAAGAGGCAGCAGTCTGCACATGTCCAAGATGGCTGCCAACGGGGGGGGGGGGAGGCAAGGTAAGACCTTGACACCAATATCAGAGAGTACTTCTCTAAACCACTAGCCAGTGGATTCTGAACACAGTCAGCCAGCACTGGCCCCTGGAATCTTTGGTTGGAGTACTCCTTGTTCCGGAGATACAACTCAAAATGAAAGGAAATCTTCCCAAAGTGAGGTGAATCAAACAGTTGTCATTGGAATATTTGCATCCATTTGATAATGTATCTTCTCCTCCCACTTTGGTGACAACAATTGTGAACTGTTGGTTTTCTCTTTACTTTCTATTTTGGGGACAGTGGTCTGCAAGACAAAAAGAAGGGTGAATCTTGCTAGCTGGGACAGTGGATCTAACCCTTCCTTGCTCCATTTAAAACTAAAAAAAGTATTGCCTTTAAATACACTTTAATTCTAGCTACATTATATACATAAACAGAATAACTCAAACAAGTCACCCTCTATTGAGGGTATTATAATTTATTTAGAAAATCAGCATTTTCTTCAGTCCCTCCAAGCATACAATTTTACAATTCATCCTTGCATATAGCTTTAAATTTAGTTTGTCAGTTCATTGTTATTCATTTATCAGCTACTATTGGCCATTTTTACATTCACTGACTTGTATCTACATGGCACAACACGTGTTTAGCGGTGTACCACATTGGGGGTCATTTTAAAAAAAGCAGAGTAATCAAAGAAAATCAGACTCCGGCTATCATTTCATTAGTGAAGATTGAAATTCATAGCCCTACCATGGGAATAACAGAGCTATAAAATTATGTATATTTGTGAATATATAGTTCAAAATATTTAGTTTTCTCTTTATCATCTTAGCTTTTCATTTTATGGCAATGACAGAGATGATGACACTGGGAATCAGCATTTAATCTGGAAATTAACTGGCAACTGGTTCTAGAGAATGAATGAAGTGTCTTAGTCATAATAGCTGTTCTATTGTTTGAATGGCTCGCGAGTGTATATAAGGGACTGCAAAGAATTCCACATTCACTAACCGGCCGGAGGATTATCTCTCTGTCTGCAAAGCAGTTCCTAAATCTTCACTCACGAGACCCTGGTACCCCACTTTCTTGTAAGTACTGACTTATTTATGCAATGCCTTCTTAACGATTGTTGATACAACAAAGACATGATACAAGCATTGTGTTGTGTACACAAAAATCCATAATACAATATGCAATGGCAAAGATTGTTTGGGTAAGGCATGGGGACTGTTACAAATATAGATATTAGGGCACTGATTTATAGTCCATATACCTGCCATATGGATGGTCCAATGAGACAGCAGACAGTCATAGTGAACCCTACAGAAAAATAATATAGTCATAGAATGGAAATAGACATCAAATAGGAACACATTAAATTATGATTCTGAAGTTGTCTACTTGAACTTTTAAATATAGTAAAAAATGTGTTTGAAAATACATTATATATCATTGTAATACCAATTAGTATACATTTTAGGAAACAGAACAGTAACCATTAGGATAGTAACAATTACAAATGTACAATTGTTTATATGCACGTAACAGCATTAATTCAAAAACATTATTAAGATGATCAAGTTTTTAAAAGCACTACCACCATTAGCTATTTTTCAAAAAGCTGGAAAAGATTTTTCTAATTAGCAATTGTTAAAAAAAACTATATATATATATATATATATATAAAATTAAGGGTGATAATATAGAAGGGATCTTCACTGGTTCTTATTACTGCTGTTTATGTTTGGCTATACAACTGTATGTACTCTCCCTTAGAATTGTTTTTTGTAATTGGTTTTTGTATTTGTATTATCTGTGTAATTAATTCTTTTAGGATCATTTACACTGTTATCACAAATTATATTATGTTATAAAAGTCCTTAATAACAATCATCTCAAGTTAAACAATGTTCAATAATTTTGTGAAACGTTTCAGGACCACAATGCAATAGGACAGAGAGACAGACAGACAGACAGACAGACAGACAGACAGACAGACAGACAGACAGATAGACAGATAGACAGATAGACAGATAGATAGATAGATAGATAGATAGATAGATAGATAGATAGATAGATAGATAGATAGATAGATAGATAGATAGATAGATAGATAGATAGATAGATAGATAGATAGATAGATAGATAGATAGATAGATAGATAGATAGATAGATAGATAGATAGATAGATAGATACATTAGATAGTTATATTTAACAAAATGAAAAATTCCACGTGGGCAATTTATTTTTCTGTAGTTTGATGTGGATGTTCCTTACAAATCTGCAAAAAGAATAAACACATCTATAACATGATAATGTCCCAGAAGAAACTGTTGTAGGAGCAATGGGAAAGCTCATGCTGTTAAAGAGGAACTCCAGGCAAACAGGTAAATAAATCGGTGAGCTTCACATTTTGTGGTTTTATATGCCAAAGGATTTGACATTTTTTTCAACCAGTCTTTTAATTTACACAACTCTATCCCACTGCGCAAACACAAAAGATCACTTACAACTACCTGAAACAGCTTTCTGGATTACCTTTATGTTGTATAGAATTACAAACCCTTTAGCAGCTAAAATTATAAATATTCATGTATTTCAGATGTGTATTAGCCATTTGCCTGGGGTCCTGCACTGAATATACGAATTGTAGGCACAGGTAAGGGTTCCTTTTTGTAGTTATACAGTCATATATGTTTACACAAATACAGTATATACCAAAACAGGATCAAATAATGGAGACTGCCATTGGTACCTTGTTTTTAAAGTATATCTAAACCCAAGAAAAAAATGTAATATACTGCAGCTTACCAGTCCTTAGATGTGGTGTCTAAAATTGTTTTAATTTTTCAAAGAAAATAACATTTTAAACACGTACAGGAAATAGTTGTTGAAATTGCCAGAAATACAGTGTTCTTGTCACTTCCTGCGATCTGAACTGAAAGCACAAACAATGTTTTTTTCCTTCTGTAAACAACTAATCCCCCAACCCCCATGTAATAGGGATGAGTGGAGGAAGATTTGTTTAAAGTCCATCCAGGGTGAGAATCATGGCAAATGCATGGTCTGCTTATGTGGCCGACCGAAGAACTTTAAAATGTGTCCTCAAAAAAAAAAAAAATGTGTCCTCAAGACAGAAGAGGGAAGAGGGTGGGAAGAGGAAAAAAAAGAGGAGGGGAGGGAAGGAAATGAACTCAGTTGAGTTCTATTAAGAGGGAGCTCTCAGTATATATATATATGTATATATATATATATATATATATATATATATATATATATATATATATGAATGAGAATCAGAAAATATTAAAGCCTGACAGAGCTCAACCTCAATTATACACTTTATATGCTATATCCATAGATAGGTATAACAGGACCCAGTGATCTGACACATGTATAGAAATGTAGAAATCAACTTTATCAAACTCAACTATCTAGACAAAACCAAAACCCACTATCTGAAAAATAACACAGTGCAAAATAATATAAACTGTTAGCTGCGTACATATATCATCCAAAACAGTGACATGTGTATAAGTGACTAATAAAATAATCAAATACGTGAACAATAAAATTCAAAAACACTGCCACCAAAAATATATTTGTATATAAATATGAAAAATAAAAATAGTCCAAAAAAGTTCAGGAACTAAACTGAAAATCCATAGTGATAAGTATAGATAGTCCGGTGAGATTCCAGTGACTTCAAGATAAAAGAAACACCAAAAAAAGGTCCACCACCTCTGTGTTCCACACCCCTTTGCCAAGTCCCTCACCCCCACTTAATGCCCTCCACTTTCATGGAATGGACAAAAGACACTTGGATGTTCCACCTTAGATTAAGAGTACACTGGCTGGTAGATCACTGATGCCTAGATAGCCTTCCTTACGCTCATTGAAGAAAAAGAAAGAGAAGATACCACTAGTGCAATAACGTCTAAAAGACCTTTTAATGAAATATCAGCTTCCAATGTTTACACTCACATGGAACAATCCTTGTAAAAACACATAAAAAAATGTCATAAGCGGGGATAAAAGTGCTCACTCAGATCCTGCTGCCGCGGCGTAGTGTACCGCTGGAACCGAGGAGACACCTCTGCTCACCCGACCAATCCTTTCCGGTACGTTGTGTAGCTAAGCCCCTGATGTTTCGTCACTTCCTGACTTTTTCAAAGGGGATCACTTTTTATTTACAAAACCCACTATCTATCTCATAAAAACATAATTGCCAATTATTATAAAAATTCACACAACCATGGCAGGGAAGTTGTGTAAACAACCTCCTCTCCCAAAAGAAAAAAGGGGAGAAAAATAAAAATAGGATATATTAGCACATATATATATAAAATGAATATGCCCCAATGGGGGATGGTACAATATGTGTCAGCTAAATCAATGATAGTGTACAAATGCCTCCTCCAATTGTAGGATGATAATTATTATTAGCTCCTGGCTGAATGTTGCAAAAAAATCCTAAGAAAGGGATTCTAAGGTAAGTTATATTCCAGAGTTATTTAGAATTGAGTGTTGTACAAAGTCCATCAAGAGACTTTCTCCTGGATATTTATGAAGATACAAACCACATTGGATGATGTTGCCCCTGTGTGTAACGTTCATGCGTTTTTGTTAGTGGATGGATTTACAGCTGCAGAATTATTACACTCAGTAGCCTTGTAGAGAATCTGTTGAACAAACATATCCAACTCTCAGGACTTCATCACCGTGTACAGCCTGTTATATACCATATATATATTAATAGATGTTAATGGAGGGATAGAATATATGAGGATATATAGATGAGAGACAGGCTATTGTATGGTGAGCACTAGAAGTAGTATTAGGAGAGTTGCAGGTGATGGTAAAGCAGATAGGTTCTGATGTCAAGTATAGTGCAGATGGTAAGAGGACACAGATGGAGTATACTTAGACAGAGTAACCTAGTGCAAGGATAGTTGAAGGTAGTCCCAAGAGCTAACAGTCTATGCAGATGATAGTGAATAGATAGATACAGATAGTCTTGGTAATTGCAGTAGATGACAGTAGGAGATTGGTTAGTAAGAATCCCCTGCGGGGTACTTATCACTTAGATAGGTTTAGGAGTAACAGTGTCCATTGGAGAGGGGTGATCCCGTAGCGAGATACGGATCACCAGCGAGGTTTCCGGCTTCAGTTCAGCAAGGGAGAATGTCAGCAGCTCCGACTTCACAGGAGTAGGTGCGGTGAACATGCGGTGAAGGTGAAGACAGCATGCCAGGGGTGATCGGGTGGCGAGACACAGGATCCGAAAACAGGTTCAGGTAGCGAGATACGGGAACGTGTCGAACTGGTATGCTGACTTCAGACAGCGGGACGCTCCAACCATGGCGGTTGAACGAGCGATGAGTGAGAGCAAACCGGCGATTGAAATAGCCGCTCATAGCGGCGCTCGGCAATGATGTCATCCGGTCTTAAAGGTATATGCGTCCCTTGTTACACAAGATGGGACGCAATTAGGAAAGGAGAAATATGGAGACAAGGGTACCAGAGGTACCAGAACATTACAGTACCCCCCCCTTAAGGCCGGCTCCGGAAGGCCTCTAGAACTGGTTTTTCCGGATATTTCGAGTGGAAATTGCGAATCAGTCTAGGGGCATGTATATCGGAGGTATCCAGCCAGGTGTCATCTTGGGGCCCATAGTTCTTCCATCGTACAAGATACTGGAGTCTTCTTCTATTGAAACGGGAATCCAAAATTTCTTTTATCTCAAATTCTTCTCCGCCTTCCACTTGTACAGGAGGTGGAGGTGAGATAGTAGGCCTTATTCCTTGGTTAGGAACATGGGGCTTCAGTAGAGACACATGGAAGACAGGATGTATCTTGAGGTCTACTGGCAATGTGAGTTGTACTGCAGCTTTTCCAATAAGCTTCTCTATTGGAAAAGGTCCCAGAAATAGAGGTCCAAGTTTTTTACTAGGGATTTTTAGTCTCAGATTTTTTGTAGAAAGCCAAACAAGATCCCCAATGGCATATTGGGGAGAGGGTTTCCTACGGAGGTCGTAGTACTTTTTTGTTGGCTATGAGCATGGGATATGGTATTGTTGAGTAATCCCAGAGAATCCTTTATCTGGGCAAGATAATCAGATGCCACTGGATTACTTGATGGCAAGATACATGGAGGAAGGAGTGTGGGATGAAACCCATAATTCAGGTAAAACTGACTTTGCTTAGTAGTGCTATGAGTAGCGTTGTTATAGGCGAATTCCGCCAGCGGGAGGAGATCTGCCCAATCGTCCTGTAGATACGAAGTATAGCAACGCAGGTACTGTTCAATGCACTGGTTAACTCTCTCTGTCTGTCCGTTGGTCTGAGGGTGGTAGGGAGAAGTAAGGTTACGCTCTATTCGCAGTATCTGACATAGAGCTAGCCAAAACTTTGAGATGAATTGTGAACCACGGTCAGACAGCAGTGTTTTTGGAATACCATGTAACTTAAAGACATGTTTCACAAGTAATTCCGCTGTTTGTTTGGATGAAGGTAGTTTTCGGATAGGAGTGAAATGTGCCATCTTGGTCAGATGGTCCACTGACACCAAGATGGTGTTGAATCCTTTGGAAGGTGGTAGTTCCACTATGAAGTCTAAGGATACCACTTCCCACGGAACCTGGGGTATCGGTAAACTACAAAGTAACCCCGATGGTTTCGTGTTGTCAATTTTAGACCTTGCACAGATATCACAAGATGAAACGAACTTTTTTACGGTTGTCTTCATGTCTGGCCACCAAAATTGCCTAGTGAGTAGACTGAGAGTTTTAGTCATACCCATATGTCCTGCCATAGGTACATCATGCGACAATTCTAAGATCTTGGTTCGCATAGTAGGGGGTATGTATAATTTATCATTGTAGTAGAGGAAGCCTTCTGCGTCAGTAGTTAGTTGTGGTGGAGGTGAATCCAATCCTATGCTGTGCAAAATCTCCTCCTTCAGGGAGCGAACGACTCCGATAATACGTTCAAGTGGTATTATAGGAACTGAGGGAACCTCAGTACAATCTTTCTCGGCAAGTCGTGAGAGTGCATCCGCTTTTTTATTTTTGTCTGCGGGCGTGTAAGTCACTAAAAAATTAAATCTCAGAATCAAATAACGACCACCGTACCTGCCTTTGGGAAAGAGTTCTATTAGTCTGAAGGTATTGAAGGTTTTTGTGATCAGTATATAACAGAATTGGCAATTGAGTGCCCTCAAGTAGATGTCGCCAATTCTCTAACGCCAGTTTTATTGCTAATAACTCCTTCTCACCTACTGGGTAGTTCACCTCAGGGCTACTTAATGACTTTGAAAAGAAAGCAACTGGGTGAAGAGGTGAGGTGTTTGTTGGTCGTTGTGAGAGAACTGCTCCTACTGCCATATTAGACGCATCTACCTCCAAGATGTATTGAAGGGATGGGTCTGGATGGCATAGTATGGGGGCAGTAGTAAAGCTTGATTTCAGCAGAGAGAATGCTCCATTTGCTTCTTTTGACCAATTAAATGGTTTCTTCGTGCTTGTAAGTTGTGTGAGAGGTTTCACAATCGCAGAGAAGTTCTTAATGAATTTCCTATAGTAATTAGAGAATCCTAGGAACCTTTGTAATGCTTTGCGAGTGGTTGGCACAGGCCAATCCAGAATGCAGGATATTTTGCTCATGTCCATTTTGATTCCACTTTTAGATATAATATACCCTAGGAATAGTACTTCCTCTTTATGAAACAAACATTTCTTTGATTTAACATATAAGTTATGTGCAAGTAGTCTTGACAACACAAGTCTCACATGTTTTATGTGTTCAGGTAAGGAATGAGAATAGATAAGTATATCGTCCAAATATACTACCACACAAACATCAAGCAAGTCTCGGAATATCTAATTTATAAACCGTTGGAAGGCTGCGGGAGCATTACATAGCCCAAATGGCATTACAAGGTACTCAAACAGTCCATATCTGGTTCTGAATGCCGTCTTCCATTCATCCCCTTTACGGATTCAAATTAAATTGTATGCCTCTTTTAGGTCCAATTTTGAAAAGAAAGAAGCCCCACGCACCTGTTCGATAAGTTCAGGAATAAGGGGTAAAGGATAACGATCCTTTATTGTGATGGCATTTAATTGTCTGAAATCAATGATAGGCCTAAGGCTAGAGTCCTTATTGCGGACGAAGAAGAGCCCAGCAGCAGTGGAGGAAGTAGAAGGTCGGATGAATCCTTTTGCTAAGTTCTCATCCAGATACTCCTTAAGATGAGAGAGTTCATCCTGTGAGAGTGGATAAACGTGTCCGAAAGGCAACTTGCTATTAGGGAGTAGATCGATACAACAATCATAGTCCCTATGGGGAGGTAGCATTTGAGCGTTTTTCTCAAGGAAAACCTCCGATAAATCCTGATAACACTTAGGAATAATGTCATCCGGCAGTACAGACAGGATCCTATCATGTGTGGGGAGGTTACACGTCGTCTCACAATAGTGAGAAGAGAAGGCTAACGTTCTTGTTTTCCAATCGATGATTGGTTGATGTATATGTAACCAGGGAAGTCCCAAAATGATTGGAAAATGTGGTGAAGTTAATACATCAAAGGTGGTGGTCTCCACATGAGACTCGTCAGCAGTTACAAGAAGTGCCTGTGTCTGACTGGTGATAGGACCAGAGGATAAAGGGGTACCGTTAATAAAACTAACGGAGACAGGTTTGGGTTTTGAAACAATAGGTATTTTATTAAGGGAGACAAAACAAATGTCATTTAGTTTCCACAAGATCCGGTGTCAATCATAGCCTTGGTGGTGATCCTAGTTTGGTCCCACTGCAATGTTAATTGAACAAAAAGATAAGGATTAGAAAAGGAAGTTGTGAGTCCCCCTAGCAAGACATTTGAACACTCACCCTCTTTTCTGCGGACAAGAGGACAGCCGTTTACCAAATGATTCGGGGATGCGCAGTACATGCAAAGATGTTCGGTTTTCCTCCTGGCACGTTCAGAAAGGGTCAGAGGTGGACGTATCATTCCTACTTCCATAGGAGTAGGGTCAGCAGGCAACATCCGAGAAGGACTGGAAAATGGTGAACCTATCTTCTCAGCCTTTCTTTCTCGTAGTCGTCTGTCAATATTGATACTGGTCTGGATCAGTCCCTCTAGAGTGCCAGGTAAATCCGCTCGGGCGAGCTCGTCTTTAACGGCCTCAGATAGGCCGAGTCTAAACTGCGTTCGCAAAGATGTGTCGTTCTACCCTGAATCAGGGGACCATCTTTTAAAATTCGCCACAAAATCTTCAACAGGTCTCCTTCCTTGTTTTAAGGCCCGTAATTGGGTGTCAGCGGTACTCTGCTTGTTGGGGTCTTCATATAAACTAGCAAGTTGTGCTAGAAATAAGGGATAAGAATTAAGGAGTGGATCATCCTTTTCAAAGAGAGCATCTGCCCAGGCCCGGGGTTCACCCGTTAAATAGGAGATGATGGTACAAACCTTAATTTGGTCAGTGGTGTAGGTTAGAGGTTTTAACAAAAAAAACAATCGGCATGCGTTTTTAAATTCACGGAATTTGCTCCGATCACCAGAAAACACTATAGGAGGTTTTATCTTAGGCTCACGGGGCTGAGCAGCAGGAGGCTGTGTGAGACGGCCAAGCTGCTGTCTCAAGGTCTGATTTTCATTTTGTACCTCTGTAAGCGCAAGGATCAATGCATCTACTTGCTGTTTTAATTGTAGTACATGAGTGGATAATTCTGCTGAATCCATATTTTTTTAAAGGCTCGTTCAATCTGTAACGTTCATGCGTTTTTGTTAGTGGATGGATTTACAGCTGCAGAATTATTACACTCAGTAGCCTTGTAGAGAATCTGTTGAACAAACATATCCAACTCTCAGGACTTCATCACCGTGTACAGCCTGTTATATACCATATATATATTAATAGATGTTAATGGAGGGATAGAATATATGAGGATATATAGATGAGAGACAGGCTATTGTATGGTGAGCACTAGAAGTAGTATTAGGAGAGTTGCAGGTGATGGTAAAGCAGATAGGTTCTGATGTCAAGTATAGTGCAGATGGTAAGAGGACACAGATGGAGTATACTTAGACAGAGTAACCTAGTGCAAGGATAGTTGAAGGTAGTCCCAAGAGCTAACAGTCTATGCAGATGATAGTGAATAGATAGATACAGATAGTCTTGGTAATTGCAGTAGATGACAGTAGGAGATTGGTTAGTAAGAATCCCCTGCGGGGTACTTATCACTTAGATAGGTTTAGGAGTAACAGTGTCCATTGGAGAGGGGTGATCCCGTAGCGAGATACGGATCACCAGCGAGGTTTCCGGCTTCAGTTCAGCAAGGGAGAATGTCAGCAGCTCCGACTTCACAGGAGTAGGTGCGGTGAACATGCGGTGAAGGTGAAGACAGCATGCCAGGGGTGATCGGGTGGCGAGACACAGGATCCGAAAACAGGTTCAGGTAGCGAGATACAGGAACGTGTCGAACTGGTATGCTGACTTCAGACAGCGGGACGCTCCAACCATGGCGGTTGAACGAGCGATGAGTGAGAGCAAACCGGCGATTGAAATAGCCGCTCATAGCGGCGCTCGGCAATGATGTCATCCGGTCTTAAAGGTATATGCGTCCCTTGTTACACAAGATGGGACGCAATTAGGAAAGGAGAAATATGGAGACAAGGGTACCAGAGGTACCAGAACATTACACTGTGTGGCCAACACTACTTGGACCATGATGTAAGATCTACCCAACTGAGTATGATATAATAGGCCACTGTATGTGGTTAGCAGCTTATGAAGATCATAAGGGTTCCTTATGTATCCAGCTTAAAGTGAGAGTGAAGTGGTGGCTTATATGGTAAGCGTCAGGTACAGATACAACTGGAAAACTCCCAGGGAGGGATGCATATCATATCATCACATGTAGTGCTTTTATGGTACATTAGCCAGCATCTGCTATCCTCCCTTAAGTGGCAAGTAATTCACATTTGAAACTTCTCCAACCGTGTGGTATGTGGTTTAACATTGCTCAGTAAGGGAGCCATCAGTATGATTTAAATAGAAACAAAAAGCCACTCAACACTCAAATAAGGAAAGTGCACATAGCCATCCATGTGGATCTTGAAAAGTCCAAGCTGTATGAGTGGTAGTAAATTTGTATCAGTCCATATCCAGAATATTATCAGTCCTTTGAAGGAATGGAGGAGGTGGGAGAGGAGGTGTCCAAAAAGCTGGCTGCATGGGACCAAGCTGGAAACCTGACCAGTTTGGCTGGGCACGCTGGCTGCTTTAGAGGCAGTTGTCACCTTTCCATGTTAGGATGTCTTTAAAAATGCCTAAAATGGCAGTTTTTGGCGCCTAAATGGCAAAAAACGGCATGACATATATATACGTTGTGACATCATTGCGCCCGACGTGTATATATATATATGTCATGGTGCAAAAATGTCACAGCGCACCCGCCATGACGCTGCTGCACATGTGCAGTAGGTGTGGAGGCCCCAACAACATCCAGGGGACACCAGGAGACAAAACAAACATAATTGTCCCCAATTTCCAGCAAAAAATATTCATGAAAACTAATACATATTAAAATATAATACATAGAACAATGAGATATTGTATATAAATCCATATAATCATTCTAGATACTCAAGTGGTGGTGATACTGTATATACTATATGTCAGATCCCTTAAAGGGTACCAAAAATAATACAAAATATGCAATATATTTAATGGTATGAGTTCACAAGCATGAGAGACGCATAGCAGGGACCAAGCAACCGAAATTGTATGTACAGGAGGGAATTTAGTTCAAGAAAGGAACAAAAGATGGATTATCCTTCAAGCCTGGGGGGTGGATAGCCCCCAGTTCCCAAATTCATTAGGTTTCTCTCTGCAGAATAATTTGATCAATATTGTCTCCTCTGAGGTTGGGATTGACCACCTCCAACACCCAGCAGGGTGTACAGTCTCTGTTATGATTCAAACATACGTGTCTGGCTACAGGAGCTTTTAGATGGTATGTAGCAATATCATACAGTATATATGATCCTAAAGCCTTCTCCTAACTGTCCTTATTGTCTTTCCAATATAATAGGCTACACATATATATGTCAGAACATAGATAACACCTGATGTATTGCAACTGGCCTGTCCCTTGCTTTTCAGGACTTTGCCATTTGATTAACATTAAGGAGTTGCTTTCAACCATATATCTGCAGAAGTCACAGGCGCCACATCTCCTCGAATAGAGGGGCGCCAAGAAATATCACTATGTATGGTGGCCTAATGAAGGAGTTTTGCACCAATTTTCTGACAGCATAATCATTCATCAGCAGGTGCCAATGTGTGGTACATATGTCTCTGACCCTAGGTACCAGTTCACTAAATTGTAGACTATTTTTAGTGTTAGATGTCCTGTCCTCGTCGGTGCCTTTTTGTCAAAAAATGAAAGCTTCCCTATCGCTGTCTCTGGCTCTCTTTTATAGGTGTTAGCCATTAGCCAACCACCTCCCATAGCCACGTTGAATTAATCTCTTTCTCAAATGTTTTGCCTATGTCTCAAAGTCTGCAGTCTCTGTGCAATTACAGCGTGCACATAGATATTGTCCTACCACCAGTATGTTAAGAAATAGTGATCTCGGGTTGAAACTATCTGCGTGTAGGAAGTTTTTGCTGGCTGTCAGTTTCCTATACAGTTTTGTTTTAATTCCACCGACCGTTCTCGCCTAATTCAATGGTAAAGTCCAAAAAATGTACCCGTACTGGGTCACATTCACTATTGAAAGACAAGTTATAGTCATTATTGTTCAAGCTGTTGACAAAATTCAGGTCTTCCTGCTTAGTTCCCATCCACAAGGTGAGGACGTCGTCGATGTACCTGTACCAGAATAAAATCCTGTCCAGGCACACAGATGACGCCCCCTTTCAACTAAAAAGCCAGGCCTCCCAGTCTCCCAGGTAAACATTGCATATGTTGGGGCAAACTTGGTGGCCATGGCAGTGCCCTGTGCCTGTCAAAAAAACTTTTGATGAAATGTAAGCTTGTTATGTGTTAATAGGATATTAACAACATCAAAGATATTCCCTGATTAAGTAGGACAAAATAAAATACCCTTCAAAAGAAGGAATGTCTATGCAGGTGACAGAGATATACAGGAGAGATTGATAACTGGAGAGATTGGTTACCACAAGGTGGTGCTGTACTTGCAGTGAGAAAGGTGGGAGAACTGTCACTGAGAGTGTGGTTATCAAATGAGAGCTGTGTGGAGTGTGAACTCCTGCTGCTGACCGGACCTCCCTCAAGACAAATAGGCGGCGGTGGTGGTCGCTAGGGAACCAAGGCCCAAGAAGCAGATCACAAGAGGCACCAGCGGCAGGTGACCAGGGGACCGGGAGCAGCAGCAGGCGACCCTGGGATTAAGTGTGGCGGAAGAGACAGCAGGACCGGGAGGTGACAGGCTGACCGGGGTGGCGGGTAAGTGAAGGTGCTGAGCAGGGGAGTGAGGGATTGTGACAGTAAAGGCGGTGGGAGCAGAGAAGCAGGTCCCACATTCTGTTAATTGCTATTGCAGAGCAGAGAAGCAGGCTGTCTGCTGACTGACTGACTGAGGGAGAAGAAATCGCTGACAAGCCCTGCAAGTGTCAGTGTCACAGAGCACAGAGACACAAACTATTAAAAAAGACTTAGACTGTGACTGTGACTGTGAAGACTAACTGAGTGTAGTGGGGATGCTGGCTGAGGAGGGTGTAGTGTGAGTACCTGAGTATTGTATCTGAGTATTGTGAGTACCTGAGTATTGTATCTGTGTATTTTAGGAAAATATGAGGCAACTTATGAAACAGTGACCATAGGTCAATTCGTTTCAGTATAAATCAAGAAATAGGAAACACAAGGGTAATACTTACCCTTATCTGTCCGATTATCTCCTACTCAATTAGCTTTTAGGCGATCTCTGAAAACCCTCCTTTTCAGAGAAGCCTATCCTACCAACACCTAACAAATGTACCTCCATTTTCTCCATCAACCCATCCCCCACGGTTATTGCCTTTTGTTTCACTTGACCCTCCCTTCTAGATTGTAAGCTCTAACGAGCAGGGCCCTCTAGTTCCTCCTGTTTTGAACTGTATTGTAACTGTACTGTCTTTCCTCACATTGTAAAGCGCTGCGCAAACTGTTGGCGCTATATAAATCATGTATAATAATAATAATACAAGGACACTGAATTTCAAAAGAGCCAACTTCACTAAACTGCTCTTTTTGCTAGATGATATGAAATGGGATAGAATCCTAGGAACAAAGAACACGGAGGAAAAATGGGAGAGAGTAAGAACATACTAAATAAAGGGATTGGCCAAAGCATTCCAAAGGGGAATAAGTTTAAAAGAGCTAAAATAAACCCTGGATGGCTAAACTCAGACATAAAAACGCATATTAAAACTAAAGAAAAGGCTTTCAAAAAATACAAGGCTGAGGGGTCATTGGCAGCATTCCAACATTACAAAGAGTGCAATAAGAAATGTAAGTGCGCAATCAAGGTGGATAAAATAGAACACAAAAGGCACATAGCGGAAGAGAGTACAAAAAACCCCAAGAAATTCTTTAAGTATATAAATAGTAAGAGAGTGAGGCCAGAACACATTGGCCCCATAAAGGACAACAAAGGGAATCTGTCTACAAATGACAGAGAGAAGGCAAAGGTGCCAAATCAATTCTTCTCCTCAGTTTTCACAAAAGAATTGGGAGGCTACATTAACCCGTCTTGTAATGTTAAAGGTAATAACATGTCACAGGAAGCACCCTCATGGTTAACAGAAGACAGACTCAGAACTAGACTTGAAAAACTTATGTAGCACCCTACAGGTAGGTGCTAGGTAAATGTATAGTGGGCCTTGCCTGCCTAACAGCCGGGCCATGATTTCTGTTAGTTAAGGTGTCATGGCTTCCAGATGTGTTTGCTAAAGGGGAAGTCTCCCCACTGGCTCCTGTGAGAGGCTTCTCATAGGGTAGTGGAGGAAGCCCAATCAGGGGACCCATTCAAGCTTGTAGCTACCCCAGGAGGCAGATTATGGCGCAAAGGATTCTGGGAGTGGATATCAGTTTGGGGGAAGAGCGTGACACAGGGTCTTTGGTGGAAGCAGAGTCCCAGGAGGGAGAGTATGGCTGTCTCCCCTCCTGTCTGAGGGAGCGGATGTCTCGGTGTGTCGCCTGGGAATCCAGAGAGTGCTGAATTGAGCTGAGGGGATCCGGTGTGCCGAGAACCTGCGGAGAGCGAGAGGGGTCCAGTCCCAGGAAAGCCTACACAGGTTGTGAGTACTGAGGATTGCCCCTGGGGGGTCTACCTAGAGTCAGTGGGGACCACTCCGGAAGAGGTTCTAGGATCCAGTGCCAGCTAGCTAAGGAAAGGGGGTACCTAGGTTGAGGACCCTGAAGTTACTGAGGAGGTACATAGTCAGTGAACCCCGAAGAGTTCAAGGTTAAAGGGGACACTGGCAGTTTGGGCCCTGAAGTGTACAGAGTGTCAGTAGAGAGTTGCAGCCATAGAGGAACCTACAACAAACTACCTCAAGCCAGTGCAAGGCTGGGGGAGGAAGTAGCCAGTCACTTTGCAGTACTGCAGTGTCAGTAGTTCTATAATGCACAGTCCTGGATCTTCTGGACTTAAAGTCGAGGATTCAGCACTTCTATCAAATTACAGTGTGTTCTGAGAGTCAGTGAGCGTTGGCTAGCGTCGGCTGGCGTTAGGCAGCGTTAACAGCCATTTTTCCTGGATAGAGTCCCAAGTGTAATTAGTTGAGCCTAAGGAGTATCCCACTGAGTCCCTTCTCCCATCCCCTAATATACAATAAAACCACAAAACAAAGATGCCGGAATTGTCAATGTCTCAGTTCTCACACCCAGGGTCGCAGTTCACATGGGCTGGAGAGGTAACCGGTAACAATGGCAGACCCACATCAGGCCACAGGCCTGGAAACCTTGCTACAATTAACATAAAAAAAGTCACTGGGACAAGATGGCTTACACCCAAGGGTCCCTAAAAAACTCAGCCAGGTGATAGCCAGACCATTGTTCCTAATTTTTATGAATAGTCTACTGACAGGAATGGTACCGGCTGATTGGAAAAAAGCCAACGTGGTACCAATATTTAAAAAAGGACCGATATATATTTCTAGGAATTAAAGGCCAGTTAGCCTAACATCAATAGTTTGCAAGATATTGGAGGGGATGATAAGGGACTATATACAAGATTTTAGTAATAAAAACTGTATCATTAGTAGTAATCAACATGGATTCATGAAGAATCGTTCTTGCCAGACCAATCTACTAACCTTCTATAAAAGAAATAAACTGCCATCTAGATAAAGGAAGGCCTGTGGATGTAGCGTATCTGGACTTTGCAAAGGCATTTGATACAGTTCCCCACAAACGCTTACTGTACAAACTAAGGTACGTAGGTATGGAACATTGGGTGAATACCTGTATTGAAAACTGGCTCCGGGGGTGAGTCCAGAGGGTGGTGATAAATGGGGAGTACTTGGATTGGTCGGGTGTTAAAGTGGGGTCCCCCAAGGATCTTGGGACCAATCCTATTTAATTTGTTCATAAACGACATAGAGGATGGGATAACCAGCACAATCTCAGTATTTGCAGACAATACTAAGCTAAGCAGGGCAATATCTTCTATACAGGACGTGGAAACCTTACAAGCAGGCCTGAACAAAATAATGGGGTGGGCAACTACATGGTAAATGAGGTTCAATGTTGAAAAATGTAAGGTAATGTACTTGGGTGCCAGAAATACGAACGCAAGTTACTCGCTAGGGGGAGAATCTCTGGGTGAATCTCAGATGGAAAAGGACCTGGGGGTCCTGAGAGACAACAAGCTTAGTAGTTTCATGCAATGCCAAGCTGCTGCAAGCAAAGCCAATAGAATACTGGCATGCATAAAAAAGGGGATTCACGCCAAAGTTAAAACGATAATTCTCCCACTCTAAAAGACTCTGGTTCAGCCGCATCTCGAGTATACCGTCCAGTTCTGGGCACCAGTCCTCAAAAAGGATGTGCTGGAACTGGAGAGAGTCCAGAAAAGGGCAACAAAGATAATTAGGGGAATGGAGGACATCAACTATGAGGAAAGACTACAAGTATTGAACTTATTCTCTCTGGAGAAGAGACCCTTGTGAGGGGAAATTATATCAATGTACAAATACCGTACTGGTGACCCTAGCATAGGGACTAAACTTTTCAGTGAAAGGGAATTCAAAAAGACACGTGGGCACTTACTAAAATTAGAAGAGAAGCGGTTTAACCTTAAACTGCGTAAAGGGTTCTTTACTGTCAGAGCAGTAAGGATGTGGAATTATCTTCCACAAGCAGTGGTATCAGCAGGGCTCATCAATAGTTTCAAAAAACTATTAGATGGGCACCTTAAAGACAACAGGGGTATACAATGAACTGTTAACAGAAACATAGGTTGAACTGGATGGACTGGGGTCTTTTTTCAACCTCACTAACTATGTAACTATGTAACTTTCATGTCCCCCGTCCATCGGATTGTTTACCACATATTGATCCATCCCATATTTTTTGGGGTGCGGGGTCATGCTGGTTGGAGTATGTAGACTTAATGGTTCTTCTAAGGAGATTACATGTTGTGGGAACCCCCCCCACTGTGGTTTGTGGGGGGCCATCCTGGATGTATCCCTCTGGTTCATGTGTTGGGGATGGCTTCCACTTGATTATTTTTCTCTTTCTCTTGCGCCTCCTCCCCCTCTCTGGGGGTGTACCCCATTTTTTGGCATACCGCCACAAGCCCCATCATCAGATGTAACATGGATTCCCCTTCATCCCGGGCTAGATCCTTCCGTTTTTGTGCCATAGAGTGGCCACCTCTTTCTCCTCCCCTACCTCCCCCACGTCTTGGGGGGACTGAAAGGGTCCAATATAAGATTCTGACTCAGATTGGCTGCTCCCTTCTTGGGTGGTATAGCCCATTTGACCCTTGTTATTACATAAATTATGCCATTTGTAGGCTCTACTAGCCGCGTAGGCAAATCTATTCCTCTCCAATTTAAAGTTTTTATCAGTCATGGCTGACTGCAATGTTTTCTGAATGTTAGAGTGAGCCTATACTAAGTGTTAAAGTCAAAGTCATTACCAAATCCCTACCAATGCAGAAAGCCCAGCCAGTTTGAAAAAAATATTTGGAGCCTTTCTAGGGATAGTAGGATACTAAGGGAGGTTTGTACCTAACTCCGCTACTTAGGTCTTATTCCATACACCTGTGTCAAGGGCCGTCTTCACCCACATGGGATGCACAGGTGTGTGTGCAGGCAACCTGTTCAAACCAAAAGCAGGCAGCCAGCTGCACAGACCTGCACAGATCCCAAAGCACATCCCAGTGTGAAAGAGACCAAAAGCAACTCCACTTACTGACCTCACTAAAGGGAGCAAGTCCACCATGGTGAAATTAAATAAATAAGGATAGAGAGTATTTAAACAGTTGTTACCCACTCCCAACTTCAGTCAAGAATTTATTTAGAAACAGATGATTCTGATGTTGGCCAAGGAGCAGTCTTGTTCCAAAATGTATTAGGGATAAACATCTAGTAGCATATCTCAACAGGAAACTAATCCCTGCAAAGATGAGTTATTCAAGAGTGGAAACTGGAAACTAACTGTCTGTTAATAAAGTGGGCACTAAAGTTATGGAGGTATTACCTCTTGGGTAGACAGTTTCAACTGATTACAGACCATGCCTCGTATGGGTTTGCAATAAAAGGAATCAAGGATGGTTTCTGGCTCTGCTAGACTTTTAATTTTTTTGTAGAGCAGAGACCAGGAACCCAGTAAGGGAATGATGATGAACTGTTCCACAGTATATTGGCAAAATGCGCTCCTTCCTACAGGCCTTAGCAGATTCAGAGGGAATGGGAGGAACTGTGAGGATTGTGGATATTTTATAAAGTATATAGATTTCTCACCTACACATGGTGAGCGACTCCAGGTTTAATGCCTGTTAAAACAAAGTAGTTATTTTCTGAGAATCTTAATAAGTCCTGTTCTGAGTCCAGGAGCCTGGAGCCAGACCTCTATCTCATTCCAGAATCTGCCGCCATGTTCAATTCTACTGCCATCACTCGCACGATCTTTGATCCGAGTGTACAAGGATTCGGTCCTCTTTATTGTTTCACTGGCTCTTAAAAACTATATGTGAGCCAACTAATCTCAGTGTTCTCTCTCTAAGGAGGCTGCTCCTGGGTAAAAAGGCTAATTGCTGACAGAACACTAAAAATGTGCTGCCTGTTTGCTTTGAGGGACCCAATAGGGACAACCTTATTATTCAGGAACTTAATTTAATTGGTTACTTGGACGAGCAGATGTTTTGTTTCTTTATGCAATGGACTTGCTATACAAAGCCCTCCAATACTAAAACTGTGTTTGTTTTCTGTCTTGCTGAATAAAAGTGCAGGCAACCTTGCTTAGACTGTGCCTGGGTGTCCCTGCCATGCATGGTTTACTGCTTCCACTACCAGTTGAGCCTGCCCCCTTACAATTTGATGGAGGTTGTAGCAGGGGCGGACATACAGGGGTCGCAGGGGTCGCCATTGCGACCGGACCCCATGCTGCAGGGGGCCTGAGAGGGCCCCCTGTATGTATAGAGAGGAGGAGAGGCAAGCGAAGCTGCGACCGAGCTCCCCCGATCCTCCCGACGGAGCTGATCTCACATAACATTGGTGTAGCGGGCATCCTCCCATTTACAATTGTTCATTAGTAGACTGTATAACATTTTGAAGAAACTCGGCTCCATCTAGTGGCCAAACTGCCACACTGCAGCTTGGTGGTTTTCATCAGAAGTTTCTAGTGGCCAAACTGCCACACTGCAGCTTGGTGATGTTCATCAGATACTACGATACCCACAATTCAGTTGGAACACCAGGGTGCATTGCTTCACCGCACAGCCTTTTGGGGGAAGCTTTATAAAGGAAGGGAGGAGCCAGGCTCTCTCTCTTGTCTCCTGACACAACAGCTAGAAGGAAGCAAGTGCTGTGGGCTGATGCTGCGGACTAGGCCTGAAGCCTGAGCCTGAAGTGACGGAGTGGAAGCATTTCATCTTCAGTAAAGGAGCCTTCCCAGAGAACCCATTGATGCTCTGCAGAGACTGGTGTTGCCCACATCTAACCACAAGCGCGGCTGGTGACAGAAATCGGAGGTGGAGAGCTCGGGAAGAAAGAGGCCGTTTGGTGAGCAGGGCACATGCCCAAATCTGTTTCTCGCTTGGAAGAAAGTAACTTTAGCCGGTGCTAACTACACTTCAGATAGTACGCAGTACACTCAGCGGCCTAGTGCACCTTCCAGGAGACTAAGCATTTAAACACAAGTACATAAGGTGTCAGGGGCCTATATATGCACCACTAAGAAGATTAATACGCCCAATTACGCAGTAACATTGCGGGTGATTGTAACCTTTTTTTTTCTCACCCCTTTTGACTATATATCCTTACTTTCGGATTACAAATAGCTTGTGCACCAACGATTGCTAGCGAAGATTCCAAACCAAAAGGAAGGAACTGTGTATGGGATTCAAATAGGTTCTGCCTACCTGATACAAGAGACTAGACGTGTGTAAAGTATAGCCTGAATTGGCTAAAAGAAAGCCTATGAGTTATCTTTTAGTTGCATAAGTATACAAAAATAGCTATCTTAATCATATTGTTTATTATTGTGTCAATAACTTTATCTTTCTTAGTTGACTCTTGTGATGTCTTTTGGAGTCAACTTGTACTTTAACTCTCAGTAAAGCTACTTTGGTTAAGCAAAAGTCTGTGTGTTGCACCTTGTGTCACCCAGAGGGACTGCGGCTGGAGAAAGGTAACAAGTTATTATTACTTATTGGGGTGATATATCCTGAACTGTGTTCTCCTGTAGCCATTTGGTATTATAGTCCCATTTCGTGTCAGTTGTGCCTAGGGAGGGTTCGAGCCAATTTCAGGGGTTGGAAGGCAGGACGTAGACCCAATAATCTAATCAGCAGCTCCTGCGGGGGTGGTGCTACACGTGGGGGCTCGTCCGGGATCTCTACGGTCCTGCAACAGTTCCCTCTCAGTGAAAAAAATCGCTGTTCGCACAGAAATGGACCCTGCCGCTGCAGCCCGGTGGTGCAGAGAAGAAAATGTCCTTATCGGCCATGGTCTGGTGATTGGAATCAAGGGAGAGAACTGGACAGAGGAACAACTACTCTCAGTTCTGAGAACATATTCCAAGGACAGGAAACTTTGGGTGATGGACATGAGGACAGATACCACCAATCAACACACCTACGCATTGTGTGAATGGAAGAAGGGGGTCCCAGATCACTTCAAGGGCACCAGCATAAAAACTATAGATCAAGTAGAGTTATTCCTGATACATCCAGAAGGTGAAGAGGAAGACCCTATACCCACTACTACAGGGGGACTGAGCACAGAAGAAAGTGCCAAAAAGGAGGGATTCAGTGCACCACCTTTGACTACCCTTAGCTCAGAACTATGCGCTGTCCTGGGGGAAATAGTAGCCAAATGTAACAAGGATCCTCCAAACTATCTGATGGCTGGATACAGGAAGCTCAGGACTTTTTCTGGGAAGCAACCTGTACCCTCAGTGGAAGATGGATTCGAGGAGTGGCTAGATAACGCTACTCAGGCCTTGGAGGAGTGGGAGATAGCAGAACAGCATAAGAAGCAGCGAATCACAGAGAGTTTGAAGGGGCCTGCATTGGAGGCCGTACGCAACCTCAAGCTAAGCAAGAAGGATTGTACTGCACAAGACTATCTGGATATTCTACAAGATGTGTTTGGCCGGACAGAAAAGGTTACTGAACTTCTTTACCAACTGGAGCACTGTTACCAGAAGGAAGGAGAAAAACTGTCTGAATTCATCGGGCGTCTGGATAGGATCATACATCAGATTCTGTTAAAAAAAGGGTTGGATCCCCGGAAGGTGGATGAGACTCGAGCACAACAGGTGCTGAGGGGAGCTCAACCTCTAGACCCTATTGCTATACTGTTGCGAACTCGCCAGGACGGTGGCATCCTGGAGTACCCTGATCTGATCAGGATGGTCCGGGAAGAAGAGGTCATGTTGGATAACAAAAGGAAGAGCCAAGAACGGGAAACAACCGCCCGAGTTAGAGTGATAAGTGCGGAAGAAGGCGACTCACAAGTTGAGCTCTTAAAGACTCAGGTGTCACAGCTAATAGAAATGGTATCCATCCTGAACAGTCAGGCATCTGCTCTATCTAATAGAAACACAGAAGAGAAGCCTGCTAAACACCCTAGTTCCAGTGTTGAACCAGAACAGAAACCTAGGAGGCCGATAACCTGTTTCAATTGTGGAGGGGTAGGGCATGTCAGAGGAGTATGTCCCAGTCCAGAGGAGGCTGCCTTCAAACACCGCAAGCCGGCGGAAAACTTCAGAGGGCTCCGGTGAAGGAGTCAACCGGGCGCCCAACAGTTTTAATGGACTCCAAGAGATCCCTTAAATTTAAGAGCCACAGTCAGGGAGTAAGGCCCTCTTTAAATGCCTCTCATTCCACGACTTGGGCCGATAAGAGGCGGGAAATCAATGCACACCAGGCCCAGGAGGAGAGGAGGCCCGGTAGAAACTCAAAAAGGAAAGGAGTACGGGTGCAGGTAGCTGAGCCCGGCAGAAGGGCTACTCCAAAAGAATTTCCTGTCAAGCTAGTGGGGCCTTCCCCTGTAGTCTCAATCCAAGTGGAAGGAATTTATACAAAGGCTTTACTGGACACAGGAGCCCAGGTGACTCTCCTGTATAGGGATTTCTACGATAGACACCTCAAACATCTGCCCCTGCAGAGGCTGGAAGACCTGGAGATATGGGGTATTGGAACACAAAGTTTTCCCTATGACGGGTATTTGCCAATCAAATTAACTTTTGACCCCTCCTTGGCTGGCAAAGCTGAAACCTTCGATACTTTAGCAGTGGTATGCCCTCGCCCACCAGGGACCAATAAGAGTTCCCTCATTATAGGGACCAACACTGACCTAGTCAGGCGATTGCTGACACAACTAGTCCAGGGACAGGATGCCCCAACTCTGAAAGTTCATCCCATGTTAAGGCAGGCCTATCAACGTCTAGGTCTGGAACAGAAGGCCCCTGCCGAAGGAGTTGGAAAGATCTGGAAGCTGGATAAAACAGAGAAGGTGTTGCAGCCGGGAGAGGTGACCTGCTTGAGGGCTTCTGTCAAGCTCACTTGGAAGCAGCCAGGCCCTTTCATGGTTCTTGAATCAGGCCCATCGGAGGCACAGAAAGGGATAGAAGTGATCCCCGAAGTGATCCCATTGAAGGCATTACAGAAAAGTCATGGGAAGGTTTTGGTGAGTGTCAGAAATACTGCTACTACTCCGGTGAAGGTGCCGGCCAGGGTGCTGTTGGGCCGGGTGAACCCGGCCACCCCAGTTGCCCCATCAGATTTGAAGAGGGAAGACGGGGGCGAAATCACCATAGAGGAGCTCTGCTCTGGAAATACGGCCCTCCCACCGGAATGGAAGAAGAGAGCCAGGGCCCAACTGATTCGATGGAAAGAAATATTCTCTAGAGATGAATTCGATGTGGGGTGTGCAAAGAGTGCCACCCATAATATCCGCCTACATGAAGATAAACCCTTTCGGGAGAGAGTCCGACGGGTTCCCTTGGGTGACTTAGAAGATCTACGGGAGCAGTTGGGGGAACTCAAGAGAACAGGGATTATTCGAGAATCCAGGAGCCCGTACGCTTCTCCAATAGTGGTAGTCCGGAAGAAAACTGGGTCCCTGAGGCTCTGTATCGACTACCGAACACTGAACAGAAGGACTATTCCAGACCAGTATACCACCCCCCGGATTGAAGACGCTTTACAAAGTTTGTCAGGGGCCAAGTGGTTCAGTGTGATGGACTTGAAGAGCGGATACTACCAGATCCCCATGAACCCTGAGGATAGGGAGAAGACAGCCTTCATCACCCCCGTGGGGTTCTTTGAGTTTAACCGCATGCCTCAAGGGTTGTCAGGAGCCCCAGCCACCTTCCAAAGACTGATGGAGAGAACTGTTGGAGATATGAACCTGATAGAGGTACTGGTATACTTGGATGATATTATTGTGTTCGGCAGAACCCTAGAAGAGCATGAAGAGAGGTTGGAAAAGGTCCTAAAGAGGTTATATGAAGAAGGCCTGAAACTTTCTCCGGAGAAGTGCCAGTTTTACCAGTCCTCGGTCCATTACCTGGGTCACATTGTGTCTGCAGAAGGAGTGTCCACCGACCCAGAGAAGCTGGATGCTGTTACTTCCTGGCCGAGGCCCACAAATGTGACTGAGCTCCGATCATTCCTGGGTTTCTGCTCCTATTACAGGAGATTTGTGGAAGGGTTTGCCAAAATTGCCCGACCCCTCAATGAATTACTCAGAACCGAAGGGGAAGATGATGTTCCAGAACTAGTCAAACCAGTGAAACCCGCCATGGGGCCTAGAAAGCCCAAGGAATCTATTCAGGATCAGTGGACCTCGAAATGTGAGGAAGCCTTCATTCAGTTGAAGAAGAGCCTGACCACTGCCCCTGTGTTGGCCTACGCAGACCCCTCAAAACCCTACGAACTACATGTCGATGCCAGCAGAGATGGGCTAGGTGGGGTGTTGTACCAGGAGCATGACGGTCACCTGCGGCCCGTTGCTTATGTGAGCAGAAGTCTGATACCTTCCGAGAGGAATTACCCCACACACAAGCTGGAATTCCTGGCCTTGAAGTGGGCTGTAGTAGACAAACTGAAAGATTACTTATATGGAGCAGAATTCATAGTCAAAACGGATAATAATCCACTTACCTACCTGCTGACCACTGCCAAACTGGACGCTACAGGACATAGGTGGTTAGCCGCTCTCTCTAGCTTTATGTTCAGTTTAAAATACCGACCAGGTGTTGGGAATAGGGATGCAGACGCCCTCTCCAGAAGGTCTCATGCCCCCAACGATCCTACTGAAGAATGGGCCCACTTGACCTCAGAGGGAGTGCGCGCCCTATGTCAGGGAACGGAATTTCGATCCAGTGGAGGAGCAAGAGCCGAAGAGATTGGGGTCTCAGCTGCTGGAGTACCCAGGTGTTATTGCAGGGTGACCCAGGTTGAAGAAGAAGGTTTGCCTAGGCTATCGAAAGGGGACTTGAGGAAGGAGCAGTTAAAAGACCCTTTGGGGAAACTTTTGCTGAAGGCCATAGAGACTCAGCGCCCTGAGCTGCTTCTAACAGACTCCCCTCGGGAAGCCCGATTGTTGCATAAAGAATGGGACCGGCTACAGATACGCCAAGGGGTGGTCTACCGAAGGGGCCCCTCTGATGATCTGGAAGAGAAGTGGCAACTGTTCCTACCAGCTAAATTCAGGGAAGGAGTCTTGGCTGCTCTCCATGACAATCATGGTCATCTGGGGCCTGAAAGGACTTTCCAACTTGTGAGAGACAGGTTTTACTGGCCCTGTATGCGGGGTGAAGTTGAAGGATACTGTCGTTCTTGTGCTCGCTGCATCCAGAGGAAAACTTTGCCACGTCAAGCAGCCCCAATGGGCCATCTGCAAAGTCAGGGGCCTATGGAACTGGTGTGCATTGATTTCCTTTGCCTGGAGCCTGACTTGAGTGGTCAAGGGAATGTCCTTGTGGTAACAGATCATTTCACCAGATACGCCCAGGCGTTTCCAACAAAAGACCAGAAAGCCACAACAGTGGCCAAAGTATTAGTGGAAAAGTTCTTTGTGCACTATGGTTTACCGCAACGCCTCCATTCAGATCAGGGAAGAGACTTTGAAAGCCGGCTGATTAAGAAGTTGCTAGACTTGTTAGGCATCCAAAAGACTAGGACTACTCCCTACCACCCACAAGGGGATGCTCAGCCTGAACGGTTTAACCGGACTCTTTTGAACATGTTGGGGACCCTGAGCTCAGAAAAGAAACAGCACTGGAGTAAACATGTAGCTGCCATCGTACATGCCTACAATAGTACTGTCAATGATGTTACAGGATACTCCCCATACCGATTAATGTTCGGGCGGGAGGCTCGGCTGCCAGTGGACTTGGCTTTCGGCATATCACCTGATCACACCTCAGCAGCATCTCACAAGGGGTATGTGGACCGGTTGAGGAAGAGCCTAAAAACGGCCTACGAAAAAGCCCAAGTCTCATCTGATCAACGGGGGCTGAGAAATAAAAGAAACTTTGACCTGAAAGTTAGGATCCAGGATTTGCAGCCAGGGGATAAAGTGTTGTTGAGGAACTTGGGTATCCCTGGGAAACACAAGTTGGCTGACCGTTGGAAATCCCAGCCCTATGTCATCTGTAAGCAGCTGCCAAACCTTCCTGTGTATCAGATTAGGCCGGAAGGGAGAGTGGGCCCACTGAAGACTTGGCATAGGAACCACCTATTACCTCTCTCAGAAGCAGTTCGCCTACCTCCTGACCCAGTCTCACATGAAGTCCCTTCAACGTCTCAAGGGCACAGGCCAGTTACCAGATCTCAAACAGCATTTCCAGATGTGAGGGATGGAGATTCTCCAATTGAAGATCTGGAAGATGAAGAGGAGGTACCTGATTGGATGTGGTCATCTCAGTTACCAGAACCCACGACTGCGTACCTGTCTTCATCCGAACTGGTTGAAAGAGGAACCCTTCGGGCAGAAGCTCCTGAATTTGTGCCTTTCCACATGCTTACAGAAGAAGTAGCTGATGGTGAACATCCTGAGGAGGAGGTTGCACCTTTCTCTGAAGAAGAATTAACTGCTTCTGAAACCCCAGAGTCCAATGCGTTGGGACTAGAGGAGGAAGCTCTTGAAGAATCCCCAAGAGCGGCTGGTTCCAGCACTTCTAAGATGGTGACTCCCAAAGAACAGAGGGAAAGAAGAGTCATTCACCCACCCAAAAGACTAACTTACGACCAATTGGGGAAATGCTCGGAAGAAGCTATCCTTACTTCTAAGAGAACTCTTGATCAGCCTAGTTCTTCCACTGCAGATTTAGTGGAGGACAACCCTAGCTCACCCCCAGGCACATCTGTACAAGCCACTCAAGTGTCGGGGGTTTGTGAACAGAACCACCTTCCCTCCCCCAACAATTGGTGGGAGGTTCCGCTGTCGGCCCTGTGTTTTAATGTGCAGTTGTTGGGTTTGAACTCTGCTTCTGATAAGGGACATGGTTTACCGTTGTGCATGAGTTGATTGTTTTTTTTTCAACGTATGTGACAGGATACATGCTGTCGTTATCTTTGGGGACCAAAGTTTCTAAAGTGGGGGGAGTGTGTAGCGGGCATCCTCCCATTTACAATTGTTCATTAGTAGACTGTATAACATTTTGAAGAAACTCGGCTCCATCTAGTGGCCAAACTGCCACACTGCAGCTTGGTGGTTTTCATCAGAAGTTTCTAGTGGCCAAACTGCCACACTGCAGCTTGGTGATGTTCATCAGATACTACGATACCCACAATTCAGTTGGAACACCAGGGTGCATTGCTTCACCGCACAGCCTTTTGGGGGAAGCTTTATAAAGGAAGGGAGGAGCCAGGCTCTCTCTCTTGTCTCCTGACACAACAGCTAGAAGGAAGCAAGTGCTGTGGGCTGATGCTGCGGACTAGGCCTGAAGCCTGAGCCTGAAGTGACGGAGTGGAAGCATTTCATCTTCAGTAAAGGAGCCTTCCCAGAGAACCCATTGATGCTCTGCAGAGACTGGTGTTGCCCACATCTAACCACAAGCGCGGCTGGTGACAGAAATCGGAGGTGGAGAGCTCGGGAAGAAAGAGGCCGTTTGGTGAGCAGGGCACATGCCCAAATCTGTTTCTCGCTTGGAAGAAAGTAACTTTAGCCGGTGCTAACTACACTTCAGATAGTACGCAGTACACTCAGCGGCCTAGTGCACCTTCCAGGAGACTAAGCATTTAAACACAAGTACATAAGGTGTCAGGGGCCTATATATGCACCACTAAGAAGATTAATACGCCCAATTACGCAGTAACATTGCGGGTGATTGTAACCTTTTTTTTTCTCACCCCTTTTGACTATATATCCTTACTTTCGGATTACAAATAGCTTGTGCACCAACGATTGCTAGCGAAGATTCCAAACCAAAAGGAAGGAACTGTGTATGGGATTCAAATAGGTTCTGCCTACCTGATACAAGAGACTAGACGTGTGTAAAGTATAGCCTGAATTGGCTAAAAGAAAGCCTATGAGTTATCTTTTAGTTGCATAAGTATACAAAAATAGCTATCTTAATCATATTGTTTATTATTGTGTCAATAACTTTATCTTTCTTAGTTGACTCTTGTGATGTCTTTTGGAGTCAACTTGTACTTTAACTCTCAGTAAAGCTACTTTGGTTAAGCAAAAGTCTGTGTGTTGCACCTTGTGTCACCCAGAGGGACTGCGGCTGGAGAAAGGTAACAAGTTATTATTACTTATTGGGGTGATATATCCTGAACTGTGTTCTCCTGTAGCCATTTGGTATTATAGTCCCATTTCGTGTCAGTTGTGCCTAGGGAGGGTTCGAGCCAATTTCAGGGGTTGGAAGGCAGGACGTAGACCCAATAATCTAATCAGCAGCTCCTGCGGGGGTGGTGCTACATTGGAAACAATGGAAAGTGAAAGCAGAGTGTGTGCTGTGCTCTCTGCCTCCCCCCTACAGTGCAATACCCGGCAGGAAGTTACAGGAAGGTACAGTCCTCTCTCGTTTTTTAAAAAGGCTTTCTGTATGTATGCATTTATGTATGTATGTATGTATGTATGTGTGTGTATGTATGTGTGTGCATATGTGCATCTATGTATGTATGTATGTGTGTGTACTGTATGTGTGTGTACTGTATGTGTGTGTATGTATGTGCGTGCATGTATGTACAGTGCCTTGCGAAAGTATTCGGCCCCCTTGAACTTTTCGACCTTTTGCCACATTTCAGGCTTCAAACATAAAGATATAAAACTGTAATTTTTTGTGAAGAATCAACAACAAGTGGGACACAATCATGAAGTAGAACAAAATTTATTGGATATTTCAAACTTTTTTAACAAATAAAAAACTGAAAAACTGGGCGTGCAAAAATTATTCAGCCACCTTAAGTTAATACTTTGTAGCGCCACCTTTTGTTGCGATTACAGCTGTAAGTCGCTTGGGGTATGTCTCTATCAGTTTTGCACATCGAGAGACTGAAATTTTTGCCCATTCCTCCTTGCAAAACAGCTCGAGCTCAGTGAGGTTGGATGGAGAGCGTTTGTGAACAGCAGTTTTCAGTTCTTTCCACAGATTCTCGATTAGAATCAGGTCTGGACTTTGACTTGGCCATTCTAACACCTGGATATGTTTATTTGTGAACCATTCCATTGTAGATTTTGCTTTATGTTTTAGATCATTGTCTTGTTGGAAGACAAATCTCCGTCCCAGTCTCAGGTCTTTTGCAGACTCCATCAGGTTTTCTTCCAGAATGGTCCTGTATTTGGCTCCACCCATCTTCCCATCAACTTTAACCATCTTCCCTGTCCCTGCTGAAGAAAAGCAGGCCCAAACCATGATGCTGCCACCACCATGTTTGACAGTGGGGATGGTGTATTCAGGGTGATGAGCTGTGTTGCTTTTACGCCAAACATAACGTTTTTCATTGCTGCCAAAAAGTTTGATTTTGGTTTCATCTGACCAGAGCACCTTCTTCCACATGTTTGGTGTGTCTCCCAGATGGCTTGTGGCAAACTTTAAACAACACTTTTTTTTCTTTAAGAAATGGCTTTCTTCTTGCCACTCTTCCATAAAGGCCAGATTTGTGCAGTATACGACTGATTGTTGTCCTATGGACAGAGTCTCCCACCTCAGCTGTAGATCTCTGTAGTTCATCCAGAGTGATCATGGGCCTCTTGGCTGCATCTCTGATCAGTCTTCTCCTTGTATGAGCTGAAAGTTTAGAGGGACCGCCAGGTCTTCGTAGATTTGCAGTGGTCTGATACTCCTTCCATTTCAATATTATCGATTGCACAGTGCTCCTTGGGATGTTTAAAGCTTGGGAAATCTTTTTGTATCCAAATCCGGCTTTAAACTTCTCCACAACAGTATCTCGGACCTGCCTGGTGTGTTCCTTGTTCTTCATGATGCTCTCTGCGCTTTAAACGGACCTCTGAGACTATCACAGTGCAGGTGCATTTATTCGGAGACTTGATTACACACAGGTGGATTCTATTTATCATCATTAGTCATTTAGGTCAACATTGGATCATTCAGAGATCCTCACTGAACTTCTGGAGAGAGTTTGCTGCACTGAAAGTAAAGGGGCTGAATAATTTTGCACGCCCAATTTTTCAGTTTTTTATTTGTTAACAAAGTTTGAAATATCCAATAAATTTTGTTCCACTTCATGATTGTGTCCCACTTGTTGTTGATTCTTCCAAAAAAAATTACAGTTTTATATCTTTATGTTTGAAGCCTGAAATGTGGCAAAAGGTCGCAAAGTTCAAGGGGGCCGAATACTTTCTCAAGGCACTGTATGTGTGTGTGTTTATATGTGTGTGGATATATGTACGTGTGTTTGCTATAAGTTATTGCCCATTTGAGTTTATGGACTTTTAAGGACTTTTAAATGATTTTAACCTGAAGTGTGCAGTAATTCAGTTATTATAGTATAGTCGGTTTACTCAATTTACTTTAAACACGTAAGGCCCCTTTCACACGGTCCGCATTCCGTTGCGGACCGTGCTCTGCTCAGCGGGGATCGATCCGCCGGTTCCCGCTGAGCCAGCGGATGACAGCTCCGTCTCCGCACTGTGTGCCGAAAGGGAGGTGTCAGAGCCCCGCTGCTCTCTATGGGGAATCGGATGAGAGCGGACCGCCTGTCCGCTCTCATCCGATCCCATTCGATCCGATTCCCAGGACGGATGGAAAATAGGGTTTCCATCCGTCCGGATTTAACGGACAGGATCGGATGCGGATGGCAGCGGGTGTCAGCGGACATGTCACCGCTGACTTCCGCTGCTCCATAGGGCTGAATGGGGCATCCGATCAGATCCGCCTAAAAAACTGACAGGCGGGTCTGATTGGAACGCCCATGTGAAAGAGCCCTAAAGGTGGCTAGGAGGTACCACCATTCCTGCGCTACTGAAATTTTTCTATTTTGTATTGTGTGATCTAATTCATATTACAACATTTATACATGATTTCATTACCTATAATTACTTCTATATAAGTAGCAGCATTGTGTTATATGTGTCCTATACTCCTGAGCGCATAGGGTCACTCTGCAATTGTTTGCCTTTTATGGGCGAATTTTGGAGGTGTTTCTTTAGTCCACCAGCACTATTACTGTTCCCATTCCCCCCTCCCCACCAGTCCTGCCACTGATCCCATACCCCCCTTTCACCACCAGCACTATTACTGTTCCCATTCCCCCCTCCCCACCAGTCCTGCCACTGATCCCATACCCCCCTTTCCCCACCAGCACTATTACTGTTCCCATTCCCCCCTCCCCACCAGTCCTGCCACTGATCCCATACCCCCCTTTCCCCACCAGCACTATTACTGTTCCCATTCCCCCCTCCCCACCAGTCCTGCCACTGATCCCATACCCCCCTTTCCCCACCAGCACTATTACTGGTCCCATTCCCCCCTCCCCACCAGTCCTGCCACTGATCCCATACCACCCTTTCCCCATCAGCACTATTACTGGTCCCATTCCCCCCTCCCCACCAGTCCTGCCACTGATCCCATACCCCCCTCTCCCCACCAGCACTATTACTGGTCTCATTCCCCAGGTCAGATTTTACCGATCCTAAGGAGGCAAATCAAAGAAATTGATTGTTGAGGTTCACATTCCCTTTAATGAAAGAATATTATATATAAAGTATATACAGTAGTTTTTTTTTTTTTGTATGTACCCCATCGGTGTCCAGGGGGCCTTACAAGCCTGTGAGAGGTTGAGGGTCTTGAAGGAGTTTTAGGGCAGTGTAGGGGGGGGCCTTCATGATTTCTTGCACCTGGGCCCTGAAAGTTCTAGTTACGCCCCTGGGTTGTAGGCAGCACCTTAAAGAGAAAGACAACTATTGTTGAATAAAATGGCAAATGCTAACCAACAGCAGATTAAAATTAGCAAAAGCCAAACTACTGGACAGATAAGATAGCTAACTGAACTTCACTAGACCTCCATAGTAGGACAGCAATAAGTAAACCTGTCTTTACAGCAGCAGATATAGGACCTGCCAGAGATGCAGGTGGTGCCATGGGGGCTGATATGTCCACTGTGACAGCTGGTGCACAGAAATTTAAATAAATTAAACCTCTGGCTCATTTGCCCCGTTTTACATGTGCCTGTGAAATGTGATCAGGGAAAGCAAATGTCTTTTCCAAGCCAGTCCTGGCAGCACACCTAACAATTGAGACTGGAAGGCAAATGTATCCTATTACCATTGGAGACCGGGTGGAATAATTATTAGACTCCTGAAGCATTATCAACTTGTCAAGCTTGGCTCAGACTGAATGGCAATGCTAAAGACTATCTGACTATGGTGCTGTTGGTGGAGATGTCTAGTGAAACTGTAAAGTATGTAATTAGTGTGGTTATGAAATTGCTCCACAGTGCAATACTGCACTGTGATCTCCCTCTGTTTTGAAAACTGTGCAGGAAAACTTATAGACAGTTCTGTAAATAATGCATGATCTCAATTTGTCCAGTGCATGGAAAAATGTAAAGATGATAGATAAAGCACCCCAAGAAACAGAAGTTAGCCTGATTTACCCCTATTTTGCTGTATCCAATGACTTACTCTATCATGAAAAGAAAGAACAAGAGCAGGTCGTGCAGCAACTGATGGTACCAGAGTCTCATACAAAAATGGTACTGGATTTGTCCCAGTCTCATGTGCTGGGGGGTTATTAAGGAGTTAAAAATCTGGAGTGAATTGAGCAGGATTTCTTTGTCCGATAATTTACAAAGCCATTGAGGAGTATTTTATGTTACATTTGCATTTTCATATGCAACTGGGATTTTCCTCAGATTTGTGTAATACCACTCAGAACAGACTTGGAGTGGAGGTCAGCACTAGCTAGTAACTAGGTTCTGTTGAAGTGCATGCTGCTCTCAATATGTATTCCAATCAATAATTTAAACAGTTGTTCAATAATCAGGTTTAATACTCTAATCAGATCTACTTACAATGTAACTATGCAGAGATGTTGCCATGATTGAAAAAGACCAGGGACAAGCCTGCCCATACTAAAGAGTGAAAATGAGTGAGCATGTAGCACACAATGATGAAACGGTTGGCGTAGATTAAATGAGCATGCTTAAAAAAAAGCCTAAACATTTGACTTTATACACTGCCCATATACTATAGTCCACTTGTACATCAGATATGTTTGTAGCAAGGTTTCCAGGCCTGTGGCCTGAGATGGGTCTGCCATTGATACCGGTTACCTCTCCAGCCCATGTGAGCTGCGGCCCTGGGTGTGAGAACTGACGCATTGACAACTCCGGCATCTTTGTTTGGTTGTTTTATTGTAGTTTTAGGGGATGGGAGAAGGGAATGAGTGGGATACTCCTTTAGGCTCGACTAAATACAACTTGGGACTTTCTCAGGAAAATGTCTGTTAACGCTGTCTCGACGCCAGCCAACGCTCACTGACGCTCAGAACACTTTGTAACTTGAATGAAGTGCTAGATCCTCAACCTTGAGTCTAGAAGATGCCGGACTGTAGAGCAATGAGCTACAGACACTGCTGTACCACAAAGTCACTAACTTCCTCCCCAGCCTTGCAGTGGCTTGAGGTAGACTGTTGTGAAATCCTGTATGGCTGCAACTCTCAACTAAGACACTGCACACTGTCTCTTCAGGGCCCAAACTGCAGGTGCCCCCTTTAACTCTTCAGGTTAAAAGAAATCATGGCCCTGCTGTTAGGCAGACAAAGCCCACTATACATATACCTAGCACCTACCTGTAGGGTGCTACATGTTTAATTACTGTGGCACAAGTGACTGCCCCCACAAGACACACATAAACATCAGGACAAAGAATAATTAGAAAAATGAAACCCTTCCTTTACATATGTTTTAGTGCACACAGAATATATCTAACACTAGTTGACTATGAGCCTGTCTTAAAAAAGAAACTTCAGTATAATAGTTGGGGACTACTTAGCAACTGGGAACTGTTGACATAATGAGCAGGTTGGTTTAGAGTATGTTATATTGTCAGCATCACATAAAGCCCTGACCCTTACATTGGAGGACAGTGGGAGTAAGAATACTTCTGCACTGGTATCCAGTGTGTGAAAAAATGGCCAGTGAGAAGAAGAACATTCCAACATTAGTGACCAGTGAGAGGAAGAATGGCCTTGCATTACAGTCAGTGCAAAAGAGAATGCCCCTTAGATTACTGTGAGTAGAAGTAAGATTGTTACAAGACTGGTGGTCATTGGGAGTAGGAATGCCCTCAAACAAATGATTATGGAAGGAAAATTTTGGTTGATCAGTTGGAGCACCACATTGGTCAGTGGGAGGTGGGATGCTCCTTAGGTCGGCCATACATGGTTCGAATCACGGTCAGTTCAACAGGAACTGACCAAGATTCAAATTATTAGTGGTCAGGCTGAATGTACCAAGTGGATTGATTGATCAACTTGGGTACAATCAGCCTGCTGGATTGGCTTGGGATTATCGCGATTGGCTGCTATGGCCGCTAGCCATAATCATTGTTTTATAGTTTTCAAATGGGGTTGTAGTGTAATTAATTTAATTATCATTTTTTCTCTTCATTATTTAATTGCTTCTAGGAAATGTGTGGAATACTGTAAGAAAACCTTTACTAAAATACAATTGGAAATTAAGGTTCAATTTAAAAAAAAAATAGATTCAGTTTGAGACACAAGAAGAGTGTAAAGCAAGCACAGTAATGTCACATCAATGCTCAGCTGAACCTAGTTAACTGCAGTGGAGGTCCATTATCTGGCTGTGCTATCTGGCAGGGATGTCTGGATCACACCCAGCTATCGTGGTGCACATGGGTCCAAATGACAAAGTTAGAGGAAGATGAGCGTCCTAACAAATGATTTTGGGGACTTAGGTGGTATGTTAAAGAAAGGGACCTCTAAGGTTTTATTTTGAGAAATACTTCCTGTATCATGAGCCACACTGGAGAGGCAGGGGGAGCTTAGAGAGCTAAACATGTAAATGGTCCTAAATAGGTTTTAGATTCATGAAGCAGAAGGCTGATTTTTTGAAAAGTTACCGGATCTTCAACAGGGAAGGACTGTACCTAAATAGGGGCGCAACACTGTTGGGAAAGAAAATGGTCAGAAGCTTGGAAGAACTCTTAACCACTTGACCTCCAGAAGATTTATCCCCCTTCATGACCATGCCATTTTTTGCAACACGGCACTGAGTTACTTTAACTGACAATAGCGCAGTCATGCGATACTGTACCCAAATAAAATGTATGTCCTTTTTTTCTCACAAATTGAGCTTTCTTTTGGTAGTAATTTTTTTTTTTGTAAAATTCTTTTTATTAAAGTTTTTGAACAAGAAAACATAAACAAAATACAGTAGTACAAGTACAAAAACAGCAACAGGCACCTCCGAACATGAGGTAACCACATACATTTAAAATGAAAAACCCCCAATCCCGTCCCAACAACAGTCTAGGCATCTCACTTAAAGAGAGTATCGAGGACTTCCCACAATTTACTTTTAGCCCTGAGTACCTACCAAACTCATCCAGAATATACAGAACAGCTCGCAAGGAGGGACCGGGATCACTAAGAAAGAGAAGCATGTCGTCGGCATTTAATGACACACATTCCCTAATAGAGCTCACTGGGATAGCCTCAAACCCTTGCGAGGCACGCAATGCAATAGCAACTGGTTCAATGGTTAGGACAAATAAAAAGGGGGAGAGCGGGCAACCCTGTCGGGTCCCCCTACCCACCCTAAAATAGACAGAGGTCGACAGACCCAATCAGATGGCTGTACGAGGGGAGGTATAGAGCAATTTCACCCAGGTTCTAAACTTGGAGCCAAAACCCATGTAGTTCAGGACCGTATGCATATAGGCCCAATCGACAGAGTCAAAGGCCTTTTCAATATCTATAGAGACCACGACCCGCTGTGAATGAGCCCGCCCCCCGGGAGTTGGAGGTGGGTAAAAAGACGCCTGATATTGGTATTTACCGATTTCCCCGGCATGAAGCCTGTCTGGTCAGGCTCAACCAAAGTGTGTATGACCCCCGCCAGATGGGTGGCAAGTACCTTGGTGAGAACCTTTAAGTCTGCATTCAAAAGGGAAATGGGCCTGGAGGAGGAACAGTCCAAGGGATCCTTACCCGGTTTCGCTAGTAACACCATATACGCATCCAGCATGGAAGGGGGCAGAACCTCCTCATCCAGACAATGTTGAAATAAGGCACTAAGGCGTGGGGCCAACTGTTCAGCAAACGTTTTATAAAAATCTGCAGGGAAGCCATCAGGACCTGGAGCTTTCTGTGGCGGAAAGGCCGCAATGGCCCTTTCCACTTCCAATGGAGTGATCGGGGCGTCTAAAATGTCTCTGTCGTCATCGGTCAGGGTGGGAAGGTCCAGCCCCTGGAGAAGATTCTCCATGGCAGAGTGGTCATAGTCAGAAACCGGGGCATATAATGTCTCAAAATAATTCCTGAACTCCTCTAAAATGTTCCTAGGATCAGTCAGTAAGGCACCACTAGGGTTCCGAATGAGCAGAATGTTTATGGGAGCCCGCTGATCAGCTACCAGCATGGCCAAAAGTTTACCATTTTTATCCCCCTGTGCAAAAGCGGACGCCCTGTGGTGGGAAACCTCGGTGTGTGCAAGATCAGAGATGTGAAGCGAGAGAAGGCGCCTCGCTTCCAACAGTGAAACGTAGTTGGGGTCTGATGGCGAGTCCGAATATTCCCTGGCCCTCTCTCCACCTCCCTTAAGGACTGAAGTTCACTGTTGTGGTCTCGCCTAGCAGATTTAATGCTAGAAATACATTCCCCTCTAGCCACCGCTTTAAAGGCCTCCCAAACCACCACAGGTTCAGCGGAGTCTGCATTGTTCGCCCAGTAGGACTGGATCGCCTGTACTAGGTGGGGGGTGACCATCTCATGCTGAAGCCAGCCCGGGGAAAGTCTCCAGCCCCCATACGGAGGTGCACTGTCAAGAGAAGCGGGTTATGGTCTGACACCCCCCAGCCAAGTATTCAGCAGCGGACAAGAGAGACTGAAGGCGAACATTACTAAAGGCCAGATCAATCCTAGCCGCAGAACGGTGTGTAGTGGAGAGGTGGGAGTATTCTCTACAATCAGGATGCTTCCATCTCCAAAGCTGTACCAAACCCATGGCTGATGCCCAAGCAACAAGGTCCACCGAGGCCTGCCTGTTGGGGTCGGAAGTATCCAGAGCACAGTCTAAGATAGCATTAAAGTCACCCATTAACAACATAGGCAGAAAGGCATAGGCAGAAAGCTTATCAAGTAGATCATACAACATTTGAATACTGAAAGGTGGTGGTACATAAACAGCCACTATAAGTAGCTTCAAGGAGTACAGGTCCAGCACCACAGCCACATATCATCCCCCCGGATCAGAGATCACCTGGTGGATAGTACACAGTACTGACTTGCTGATAAGTGGACAAGTGTCCAATGCGATCAAAAGTTCCGCAGTCACTTAGTAGTCGGTGAAAGGACTCCAGCGAAGCCCCCAGACAAAAACAGGGCAGTCATTGGGGGCATGAAAAAACAAGAATATCAGCGCAAGCATGAATAAATAAATGGATGGAAATAGATAAAAGCAGCTGACACCAAGGTAAAAAATATGTAAAACCCAATGTAAAACTGATAATGAAAAGTGCAGCGCTAAAACAATAAGACAATAAAAACATCAATGGATAAATGAAGAGTCTATGAATGGCACATAGTAGTCTTGTAAAAAAGAGGAGAAAACAGTCCAATAAGAAATCCCAATGAAAGTGCTCAGTGCTGATCAGTAAACAGGACACAAGTGCTTGTTCAGTGCAATCCTTCACCAGAGGTGCTAGCCTCTCACCTGTAGGCTGTGAAAAGACAGCCTTAAAAGTACACTCCCAGCAATGTGAAAATCCTGACCAGGACAGCAATCACAGAGGGCATCTCTCCTTTTTGTTAAGGTGTTCACAACGATCCCCATGTAATAGAAAGGGGGCAGACCATAGTGCAATATGTTTCAAACACCACAATTTATTGATAAAACAAATGGACAGCCTCTTACTTCAAGGTAATGCAAAAACGAGCAGTACAGCAATCCAGCTGGTCTCCAGACAGAGCGGAACGCTCTGCTGACAGGGGCTACGAGTGACGTCAAGATCTCCTCTCCCTTGCGCACGCGTATCGTCCGTGGGCGGGACTTCAGCCATACGCTGAGGAAGTCCCGCCCACGGACGATACGCGTGCGCAAGGGAGAGGAGATCTTGACGTCACTCGTAGCCCCTGTCAGCAGAGCGTTCCGCTCTGTCTGGAGACCAGCTGGATTGCTGTACTGCTCGTTTTTGCATTACCTTGAAGTAAGAGGCTGTCCATTTGTTTTATCAATAAATTGTGGTGTTTGAAACATATTGCACTATGGTCTGCCCCCTTTCTATTACATGGGGATCGTTGTGAACACCTTAACAAAAAGGAGAGATGCCCTCTGTGATTGCTGTCCTGGTCAGGATTTTCACATTGCTGGGAGTGTACTTTTAAGGCTGTCTTTTCACAGCCTACAGGTGAGAGGCTAGCACCTCTGGTGAAGGATTGCACTGAACAAGCACTTGTGTCCTGTTTACTGATCAGCACTGAGCACTTTCATTGGGATTTCTTATTGGACTGTTTTCTCCTCTTTTTTACAAGACTACTATGTGCCATTCATAGACTCTTCATTTATCCATTGATGTTTTTATTGTCTTATTGTTTTAGCGCTGCACTTTTCATTATCAGTCATTGGGGGCATACCTGATAGTAGGAGTGAGTGTTCCTTCCCCAGGCAACGTGAAAAAAAAAAAAGGGGGTGCAGGCCCGTGGGCAGCAGGGCAGGAGGTAAACAATAAGATGAGATAGGCACAACGGTGAGGTAGCAAAACAGGAGAAAATACAGAGTCACCTGAAAGTCCAGACGAGGAGTCGCCAACACACACAAGCCAAGCAGAGCCCACGGTATGGAGTGAGCCCCAATTAGCACATTAGCGCAGGCCATCCAGCCAGTTGGAGACCTCCTGAGGGGATTCATAAAACTTAACAGCACCATTATACAGGATCCGGAGCCTGCTAGGGTATAGCATACTGTACTTTATCTCTTTATCCAGGAGACGCTTGCGGACCTCTGTAAACGAGCAACGTTTTCTCTGGGTCTCAGCTGAGAAGTCAGGGAAGAGCATAATCTGGGAGTTCTCAAAGTGCAGATCTTGGTGTTTTCTGGCTTCAGACAGGAGCATGTCACGGTCCCTATAGTTGAGGAATTTAACCAGGAAAGGCCGCGGCGGAGTACCCGGAGGCCTAGCTCCCATGGGGACACTTTGCGCCCTCTCCACGACATATGTGGGGGGGAGGTCAGCCAAGGAGAGAAGCTGTTTAAAGAACTGTTCTGCAAAAATGGCTGGTTTAGTCCCCTTCGCCCCCTCAGGGAGTCCCACCACCCTTACATTGTTGCGGCGCTGTTGGTCCTCCGCATCATCCGCCCGGTGTTGCAGGGATTTAACCAGGTGTTGTAGTTCTGACAATTGAGAGGCATGAACATGGGTAATGTCTTCCACATCAGAGATTCTCCCCTCAGGTGTGGTGATGCGGCCCATCTAGATCGTGGCGGATCAGTGTGCATTCAGATGCTAGGTGGTCTATCCTGATCATTAGTGCCGCCTTGCAGCTATCTATGGCCACCAGTATGGGGGCCGTGATGGCTCTCTGGTCCTGCTCCTGCAGCGATGGAGAGGACAGGGAGATTGGTGGATGTGGCTCCGGGGGAGAAGCAGCTCCCTGCTGCGCCGTCTCCATGTAGGCGCCCGCTCCCCAGGCACACTGCGGGGCGGATGAGGAGTTCAAGATGGTGGAGGCGGAGCCTTGCCCTAGGCCGCAAGCAGAGCGGGGCTGCCGCGGGTCTGGCTGCTGTCCACGCTTGGATTTGGAAGCAGAGGTGGGCATCCCCGAAGCCCGGAGGGACTCCCCCAAGGCAAGGTATCACCGGACAGGCAGGAAAAGCACCCCAAAAAGGGTATATAGTCAGGATAAGCTGGGAGCTCCGCTGAGACACGTCTGGCCTCGATCACATCCGGTCACGCCCCCTCTTTTGGTAGTATTTAAATACCTCTGCCATTTTTATTTTTTGCACTATAAACAAAAAATTCTGACAATTTTGGAAAAAAAAATAACAATATTTTTTACTTTCTGCTGAAAAACATATTGAATAAAAAATGTAAACAATCTAATTTCTTCACCAATTTAGGCCAATATGTATTCTGCTACATATTTTTGGTAATAAAATCCCAATAAGTGTATATTGATTGGTTTTCATCTACAAACTATGGGATATTTTTATTCATTTTTATTTTTATATTTTTTTTACTAGTAATGGTGGCGATCAGAAACTTTTAGCAGGACTGCAATATTGCAGCGGACAAATCGGAAACTAACTGACACTTTTTGGGGACCAGTGACACTAATATAGTGATCAGTGCTAAAAAAATATGCACTGTCACTGTACTAATGACACTGGCTGAGAAGGGGTTAACATAAGGGGCGATTAAAGGGTTAACTGTGTGCCTAGCCTGTGCTTTCTCACAGTGTGGGAGGTGCTTTGACTAGGGGAAGGCATTAATCTATGTTCCTGCTTTGCAGGAACACAGGATCAATACCTTCCCTACTGACAGAATGGCAATCTGCCTTGTTTGCATAGGCATATCGCCTTTCTGCCTGTGTATTGTATAATCAGCAGGTGCCGGCGGACATAGAGTCTGCAGTGCCTGTCGCTGGGCTCCCACTGTGTGTGTGATCACATCAGGTCACTGGCGGTGTGTGTGCCACAAACCCGGAAGTGTCAGATCAGGTACTAGGTATCTGACCTGGCACAGAGCGGTCAACCTGCCACAGTATATGTACGGTGGGCGGTCCACAAGTAGTTAAATTAGGATGTGAAAGTGTGTGTTTGTGTGGAAGGGCGAGGTGGAATCATTGAGGGGTAACGTTTGCAGTGAACAAGTCTCAAAGTGAGCACTGAATGTAGAGGTAGGCAAAATGGGGGGAAGGGGGCCTCAAACCAGATGGAGAAAATAACGGAATTTTTGTAAAATCTTACCTGTAAAATTCCTTTCTCTGAGTCCTCCGACAGTCGCTGCCTCTTCATATTCGTCACATATGGGTATTAGACTTTGCTCCGAAGGAGTAGCTAGGCAACAGAATATGTTAACATTAAAGCTTTTAACATATCCCACCCTCAAGGGGTGGTCCCCTCAGTCAATACCCTCCTACTTCCTGCAACCATATCTCAGTTTCAGTGGAATAGCAGTAGAGTATACAACCAAACCCCAAAAGAGGGGCGGGGCGGCGACTGTCGGAGGACTCAGAGAAAGGAATTTTACAGGTAAGATTTTACAAAAATTCCGTTTTCTCTTACGTCCTCCGACAGTCGCCGCCTCTTCATATTCGTCACATATGGGGACGTCCCAAAGCAGTGCAAACATGAGGGGTGGGAAACGCATCCGCGCCGAAAGGCAACGCAGTCTCCGCATCAAAGAAAGGAACCTTACCAAAGGAAGGAAACCAGCTGGGCTACAGGAAAAACAAGTGCTCAACAGGAGCAACAACCCAGGAAAAGACAAATAACCAGGGGATAAAAAACTTATCCCAACAGCCAGAGGTCCCCAACAAGGGACCCTAGGGAATTGCCGCACTAAGAACCTTGCGGCCAAAGGAAGCATCCGCCGATGCCTGAACATCTACTTTGTAGAATTTTGTGAAAGTATGCACGGTCTACCAGGTCGCCGCCTTACACACCTGGGCTACAGAAGCCCCATGACGACAGGCCCAAGACGTACTCAAAGATCTAGTAGAGTGCGCCTTCACAGGCACAGGGGGAACCTTCCCCTGCAAAGCATAGGCCTGTTCAATGGTCTGCCTGATCCATTTGGCGATGGTAGAGGCCGACGCCGCCATGCCCTTCCGAGGACCCTCTGGAAGAACAAACAAGGAGTCCGTCTTTCGAAAAGACTCAGTCGATTTAAGGTAAACCCTTATCGCCCGAACAACATCCAAAGAATGCAATCTCACCTCCTTTGGATGTTTAGGCTTCGCGCACAGCGAAGGCAAGACAATATCCTCATTAAGATGGAATTCCGAAACTCGCTTCGGAAGAAAAGAAGGATTAGGTCGCAAGACCACCTTATCCAAATGAACAACCAGATACGGAGACTTGCAGGACAAAGCCGCCAGCTCCGACACTCTGCGAGCCAAAGTGATCGCAACCAAAAAGGCGACCTTTTTGGACAACATAGACAAAAGAGATCTCCCTGATCTGTTCAAAAGGAGCACGTTGTAACACAGATAGAACGAGATTCAAGTCCCAAGGGGGCAGAGGATCCCTCCTAGGAGGTACCAGATGCCGCACTCCCTGAACAAAAGTGCCAACCAAGGAGTTGGAAGCCACGGGACGTTGAAACAGAACGGCCAGCGCAGACACCTGACCCTTTATCGTAGCCAGCGCCAAACGCTGATCGACACCCGTTTGAAGGAAGGACAGCACTCGGGAAACCGAGTACGTGCGGGGTGAAAACCCCCTGGACTCACACCAGGCAAAATAGGCCTTCCAAGTACGGTAATAAACCTTCCCCGAGGAAGACTTCCTCGCGTTGATCAAGGTATGAACGACCTCTGGGGAGAGACCCTTCTCCTTCAGGACCTCGGTCTCAACAGCCAGGCCGTCAAAGCCAGCGACTGTAAAGCAGGATGGTATATCGGTCCTTGAGACAGGAGATCGTCTCGAAGAGGCAGACGCCACAGGGCGTCGACCGCCAGATTCACGAGGTCTGCGTACCAGGACCGGCGAGGCCAGTCCGGTGCCACAAGAATCACCGTGCTGCGTTCCGAGTGTAACCTGCGAAGGAACCTGGACAGCAACTGAATCGGTGGAAACGCGTACATCAGCCTGTACTGATGCCACGGGGCCACTAACGCGTCCGACGCGTCTGCCCGAGGGTCGCGCGTCCTTGCCACGAACCTTCTCACCTTGTTGTTGAGACGAGACGCGAACAGGTCCACATCTGGAAGACCCCACTTCGCGCACAACATCTGGAAGACAGCCGGGTGGAGAGACCATTCCCCCTGATCCAGGGTCTGGCGACTCAGATAGTCCGCCTGCCAGTTCTCCACCCCCGGAATGTGAACCGCCGTTATCGCCGGGACATGAGTCTCGGCCCAAGACAGAATGTCGGCCACTTCTCGAGCCGCTCGGGCACTCCTGGTGCCCCCTTGGTGGTTGATGTAGGCCACCGCCGTGGCATTGTCCGTCTGCACCCGAACTGGGCAGCCCTGCAGCCGGTCCGTCCAGCGATGAAGACAGAGATTTATCGCACGCAATTCCAGAATGTTGATCGGAAGGGAGGACTCCCCCTCCGACCAAGTCCCCTGGGCGGACAGAACGCCCAGAACACCACCCCAGCCCGACAGGCTGGCATCCGTGGTGATTACCGTCCACGAGATAGGACGAAACGACTTGCCCCCGGACACCATCGGGGACTGGAGCCACCACAGAAGGTCTCTGGTGCGATGACTCAACGAGATTCGAAGATCCAGAGATTGAGGTTGCCCGTCCCACATGGACAGGATCTCCGCTTGGAGACCCCGCGTGTGAAACTGGGCGAAGGGAATCGCCTCGAAGGCCGAGACCATCAATCCCAGACATCTCATGCACGTCCGCAGAGACGAGTGCGGAACGTCCCTGAGGGACCTGACTTCCTCCTGAAGAGTTCTGAGTTTGTCTTCCGGCAGGAAGACCTTCGCCTGCACCGAGTCCAGAATCATTCCCAGGTAGGGAAGGCGAACCGACGGACTCAGTGTCGACTTTGGAAAATTTATCGTCCAACCAAACTCCTGCAGAGTTTGCATCGTGACAGACAGGTCCATCTCCAGACCCTGGCTGGTCGCAGACCGAACCAGAATGTCGTCCAGATACCCCAGGACAGAAATGCCCTGGGCCCTCAATAATGCCAGAACCGGTGCAAGCACCTTGGTGAAGACCCGCGGAGCCGAGGCGAGGCCAAAAGGCAACGCCACGAACTGGTAGTGATCCTCCGCAATGGCAAATCGAAGGTACCTCTGGTGACCCTCGAAAATGGGGATGTGAAGATACGCATCCTTCAAATCGATGGAGGCCATGAATTCCCCCGGAACCAGGGCAGCCACCACCGACCGAAGGGATTCCATGCGGAACTTGCGAACCCGCACAGAGCGGTTCAGAGCCTTCAAGTCCAGAATTGGACGAACCTTGCCCTCCTTTCTGGGCACGGTGAACAGATTGGAATAAAACCCCCGAAATCTGTCCCGATGAGGCACCGGAACTACCACTCCCTGAGCCCTCAGGTCCCGCACCGCCAGGTGCAGGTCCCGTAAACGCTCTGGAGACAGTTGAAGATTTGAGGGAAAAAATCTGCTCTCCGGCCGAGAGAGAAACTCGATCTTGTAACCAGATCGAACGATCACCTGAACCCATCTGTCCCGCACGCGGGCCAACCAGGGCTGAAGAAAACCGAGCAAGCGTCCCCCCACCCCAAAACTGGGTGAGGGCGCCCCTTCAGGCCGCACTGTTATGGGCTGCGGATCCGGATTGACCGGACTTCTGTTTACCAGACCAGGGCTTCTTCTGAGAGCCTTGACCTTTGAACGGTTTGCCCTTGTAGTGCGACCGAAAGGCACGAAAGGACCCCTGAGGGGGCCGAAAATTAGCATGCTTCTTCCCAGAAGCCCCCTTAGCTTCTTAGGGGAAATGGGGCAAGAGAGTGCTCTTACCTCCGGTGATCCCCTTAATCAACACATCCAAGGACTCCCCAAAAAGGCGAGACCCATCATAAGGCAGATTGGCTAAGGTCTTACGTGAAGATTGGTCCACCGACCAACATTTCAACCAAACCAGGCGGCGAGACAACACCGCCACGCTGTGCACACGTGCAGCCAACGGGACTAGGTCCAAGTCCGCATCACACAGATACATGACACCCTGGTGGATTTGATCCACCATATCCAGGGTCGCGGGCGAGGCCGAATCGGCCACTAGGACGCGCCTAAGCATCTGCGTCCAACTTGCGACCGCCTGGGCCGCCATGAGAGAGGCAAACAGAGCCTTAAGCATAGAACCCGTAACAGAATAAGTATGACGGGCAAGAGACTCCAATCTCCTATCCGTGGCATCACGGAACACAGGGGAATCCTCTGCAGGAATCGCAGTGGATTTGTTTAAAACCGCAATTGCGTGATCCACGGGGGGTGGCACACACCACCTTTCATCAGTGGAAGGCGAGAAAGGATAACGCAGCCTGAACCTACTTGATACAGCAAAAGGTTTGCGCAGATTGCGCCATTGTTCCTTAACAGCGCGCTGAAAATCATCATTGCAGGGAAAAACCTGCGGCGTCCTGCGTTTTCTCTGCGTCCCATAATACGCCAAGGCAGCGGGGGGACACACTTCATCCTGCAAACGCAGCGTTTGTTTTATGGAAGCAATCAATTCATCCATGATTGCAAGCTCTTCAGGCGAGCCAGGGGGAGAATTATCAACCCCTTCAACTTCAGCCTCCACCTCGGACCCCACTAGATCCAGGGAGGAGCGGGACCCCGATAAGGAGGCCCCCGCCATAACAACCCCATCACCTTCACCCTCAGAATCAGAGGAAAGAGAAACTCTGGGTCTTTTAGTAGATTGAGCAGCCACCAGCATCTGCACCTGAGCAGCAAGGCCAGCCACAATAGTGGCTAAATCCCCCCCTGGGGGGGAAACAGCGGTCCCCTGGCTTTCCACCAAGGCGGTAGGAAATTTGCCCTCCTGAGAATCCATTGCCCCTATTACAAATGCCGGATAATAAAGGGTTAACTGCCCTTTTAACAAGCGCGGCGAGCGCAGCCCACCGCACCACACACAAGCACAATGAGACCCCCACAGGGACAATAAAACTGACACAGGCAATGGATAAGAAGGATATAACCTGAGGAGACCCTCGCCGCTGCTGCTGCCTCGATCGGTGTTCCTGGAGAAGAGGAAGTGATGCTGCCAGGGCGCTCTATGAAAGCCTATGGGAGGCTACAAGAAAATGGCCGCCATGCATGTAGAACATGCGGCCGGAGCGAGTGTAGGCAAAATGGTGCCGTTTGGCACCGAAACCGCCGCTCCACAGTACAGTAAAGCACACATGTCATCCATGTATAAAAAAACATGTCAGATCGCCGCAGCGATCGCTGTATAGTGCCCAAACATGCCCAAAACATGCCCCACAGCACACAGCTTCTCACACTGACAAGGCTGACACACACAGTGTCACACAGCCCCCCCCCCCTTGCAGCCCACAGCATGCAGCCGAGTGATAGGGAGACAAACAGTGTGAACAGAGGCAGGTTACACAGTCCCAGACTGACACCCCCCCAGACAGACAGGTCCCCACATAGATACACTTACCTCACAATGGCGTGGGGGACCCGCACAGGCGAACAAGCCGCTGCACATGAGGCAGGGAGAGTCGCATACAAGACGCACAGAATGGGGGTTAAGAAACCACACAGCGTCCAGTGAGGTAGCCACCTCACCAATCATCCCTGCACCGAACAGGGATGGGTCGTTCACTGTGCCAGGAGCGTTACCTGGCTGAACGCTCGATGGCAGGCTGGGAAGCCACTGACCCACGACCTGCGACCAGGGGGATCAGCCCGAGACCCAGCCCGCATGATCCTCTTCATCCGAAGAACTAACTAACGCTGACAAAAAGAACAGCTAAGTAAAGGTAGAGAGAAAACTCAAACAAAAAATCAAAAAAGAAGAAAGAGTCTGGGGCACAAAGCCCCAGCACAGAGAGAGCCAGCCACTCCTGACAAGCTAGACATTGAAACTGAGATATGGTTGCAGGAAGTAGGAGGGTATTGACTGAGGGGACCACCCCTTGAGGGTGGGATATGTTAAAAGCTTTAATGTTAACATATTCTGTTGCCTAGCTACTCCTTCGGAGCAAAGTCTAATACCCATATGTGACGAATATGAAGAGGCGGCGACTGTCGGAGGACGTAAGAGAAAAAGTATTTCAAACCAATGATAGTAGGTTTGTTGACTCTAATTGTAATTCAAGAGGGAGCGAGGATAAAATATTATACGTTTGTACAAAATTAAAAGATATGTACATCAAGGTTAGACGTCTGGAAATAAAATGGAGCGAGATCTTCAGATACTTGAGAAAGTGTATGACTTCGTGGGAGTATCAGAAACCTGGTTAAAGAGCTCATATGAATGGTTGGGAATATCCAAGGATAATAAAATAGATATAGTGAAGTGCAAATTAAATCTATCAAAAAGTGCATTCAGCACAAAAGTGCAATTTAGTGCAGCACAATATAAATCTATCAAACAGTTCATTTGAAAATAAAGTGCAAAACGTTCCACTGTAAAAAAACAATCTCCAAAATCCAATATTTCTGTACAATATGATACAGATAGATAAACCCAAGTGTCTTCAAGATAAATTCATGTTTTGGTGCTCATCCTCCACCAGGTGAATAACCTGCTCACCTTAAAAAAAAAAATAAGAAAGCATATGGTATATGATACTCCAGGCTCGAGTGTACAGAGACCTGCTCCTCAGTCCTCCTTCCTGCACTCCAGGTGGCTGTGTCCTCCAACCCCACCACAACAGCTCACATATCCACAGCAGGGGGAGAAAACTAATGCATGCACATCTATGAATTGGTCATCTGCAACATAATACATTTTTGTTTTTGGGTTGCATACTGCTTTAAGGTCTATTGGCATTGAATAAATTGTATGTACAGCAATAAAAAACAGGAGCAGTGTGCCCCAGGGCTCTGGCCTGGGACCAATTCTGTTTAACTTGCTCATAAACAATATGTGAGGTTGGAATCAATAGCTAAATATTAGTGTTTGCTAATGATACAAAGAGCAACAGGGCAATGCCTTCCCAACAGTATATATCAACTTTACAAGAAGGCCTACATAAAACAGAAAAGTGGGCATGTATATGGCAAATGAGGTTTAATATAGAAAAACATGTTTTTTTCAAACATTTTTAATTTTTTTTCATTTATTTAGCGGAAAATAAAAAACCTAGTGGTGATTAAATACCACCAATAGAAAGCGCTATTTGTGTGAAAAAAATGCTAAAAATTTCATGTGGGTAAAGTGTTGCATGATCACGTAATTGTCATTCAAATTTCAACAGCACTAAAAGCTGAAAATTGGCCTGGGCAGGAAGGAAGTGAAAGTGCCCTGTATTGAAGTGATTAAAAAGTATCCTGTTTTGTTTGTATTGCTTCCTTTGTGTGATCCTGTCAGTCCCCCTGCTTTCAGATTTTAAACTGACCACACTAGGCATGAGAGCATCCTAATATGGTCAGTTTTCTAGGTATACTGGAAGAACAGCCTGCCTGTCCTCCAATGGCCAAGACTTGTGCTAATACACCCCCTTCCCTCCCCCTGCACAGCTTTACTGGGATAATCAGTGTACTCTTGTTTTTCCTTTGCTCTCCAAGCCTCTTATGCATCTGAACCAAAATTACGTGATGCCAATAAAAAAAAGATTTGAAAAAGGTATTTATATATAATATATATATATACAAAGGTTTTGCCTTAAATTTCGATTTTATACATAATGATCTATGTAGCGCTACCCCCATAGGGGCCGCTGGTAATAGCGGGTTCTTTCCTAGTAGTACAGAAGCTGCCCACCACCACATGTACCAGTCCAAACACTCCGGCTCCAATAATTCAGCACACCTTCCAGCTTCCTCCGGACATAGTCCAGGGAGGCAATCCTTCTCCAGACCCGATCCCTATGGTGAAGTCCCATAGCCAGCACCTCAGGAAGATTACTCCAGGCCTCAGGAACAGCTACACTATCCACAGGCTACCTTCGAGTTGTAGGCTATGCAAGGCTTGAAACTATCCTGGGGAGAGAGAATAATCTTTCTAGGGCTTCCGAGTATGTATCACCTCCCAAGCCACCTTCTAGACACACCTCTCAAGGGATTGGCCACGCCATGGTAAATATTCAGGCTGGTCAATTGAATCTCCCTCCCTATGTTCTGGAAGCTTCTATCAGAGGCATCGGAAAGCAATCAAACTCCCAGCCTGTAAAACCCTGAACAGACTAGAACAAACAATCACTGTTCCTTTGACTACAGAAGGAGCCAAAAATGAAATTTGCCTAGTATCCTAGCAGGGTGCTACATCTCTTTCACAAGTTAACGGTTCATATATACTTTAAGGGGATATGATAGCAATGTACAGACCTTTCAATGGTTATGGTAGGATTGGGAGAAAACTGTTCAATCTAAGGTCCCTAATGAAGACATCTAGCCACACAAGGACGTTGGATGAGAAGTGGTTCAGTCTTAAACTGTGTAAGGGGTTCTTTACCGTTAGAGCGACAAAGATGTGGAACTTCCCTCCACAGTTAGCGGTGTCAGCAGGGAGTGTTGAGAAATTCATAAAACTTTTAGATGTGTTTCTTAGCAAACACAATAGCACACTCACACGCATAGGAGATATTATCTTTTTTAATTGTGGGTATAGTAATATAGGAGTTTGCATACTTAAACACACACACAGTGCTGGGTCAAGGTCAACTAGAGCCCAGGGCAAACATGCCAAATTGCGCCCCCTCAAGATGTATGAGCATTATGTGTCTGATCGAGCACTAATCTGCATGCTCACCCCCTGAGCATAAATCCCCCCTCCTCCCAGTACAAATCTGCCCCCTGCTGAAATACTTCCTCCCAGAACAAATCTTTGACCCCCCCAGCTAAAATCCTCCCCCTCCCCATATGCCCCCAGCACATATCCCTTCACCCCCCAAAATAAAAAACAATTCTTTCTCCTAGCACAAATCTTCAACCCTTCAAGTACAGATCCCCTCTCCCCCACCCCAAAACACCCCTTCCAGCACAAGAATCCCCTCCCCCAACCCCAGATCCTACCCACAAATTTCCCTTCCTAGCACAAATCCCACCCCCACCAAAAAAAAATATTTCCCCTTTTCCATATTACTTTTTTAGTACAAATCCACCTTCCTAGCACAAATCATCCCCTTCCCTATCCCCCTCCCAACACCCCCCCCCCCACATCACCACTCCTAGCACACCTCACAAAAGTGAGTACACCCCTCACATTTTTGTAACCTTTTTTATTATATCTTTTCATGTGACAACACTGAAGAAATTACACTTTGCTACAATACAAAGTAGTGAGTGTACAGCTGGTATAACAGTGTAAATTTGCTGTCCCCTTAAAAATAACCCAACACACAGCCATTAATGTCTAAACTGCTGGCAACAAAAGGGTGTACACCCCTAAGTTAAAATGTCCAATATGGGCCTAAAGTGTCAATATTTTGTGTGGCCACCATTATTTTCCAGCACTGCCTTAACCTTCTTGGGCATGGAGTTCACCAGAGCTTTACAGGTTGCCACTGGAGTCCTCTTCCACTCCTCCATGACGACATCACAGGACTGGTAGATGTTAGAGACCTTGTGCTCCTCCACCTTCCGTTTGAGGATCCCCCCTACAGATGCTCAATAGGGTTTAGGTCTGGAGACATGCTTGGCCAGTCCATCCCCTTTACCCTCAGCTTCTTTAGCAAGGCAGTGGTCATCTTGGAGGTGTGTTTGGGGTCGTTATGTTGGAATACTGCCCTGAGGCTCAGTCTCCGTAGGGAAGGGATCATGCTCTGCTTCAGTATGTCACAGTACATGTTGGCATTCATTGTTCCCTCAATGAACTGTAGCTCCCTAGTGCCCGCAGCACTCATGCAGCCCCAGACCATGACACTCCCACCACCATGCTTGACTGTAGGCAAGACAAACTTGTCTTTGTACTCCTCACCTGGTTGTCGCCACACGCTTGACATCATCTGAACCAAATAAGTTTATCTTGGTCTCACCAGATCAAGGACATGATTCCTGTATTTCATGTCCTTAGTCTGCTTGTCTTCAGCAAACTGTTTGTGGGCTTTCTTGTGCATCATCTTTAGAAGAGGCTTCCTTCTGGGATGACAGCCATGCAGACCAATTTGATGCAGTGTGCGGCGTATGATCTGAGCACTGACAGGCTGATCCCCCACCCCTTCAACCTCTGCAGCAATGCTGGCAGCACTCGTATGTCTATTTCCCAAAGACAACCTCTGGATGTGACGCTGAGCATGTGCACTCATACACTTTGGTCGACCATGGCGAGGCCTGTTCTGAGTGGAACCTGTCCTGTTAAACTGCTGTATGGTCTTGACCACCCTGCTGCAGCTCAGTTTTAGGGTCTTGGCAATCTTCTTATAGCCTAGGTCAGTGGTTCTCAATTCCGGTCCTCGGGACCCACTAACAGGCCAGATTTTAAGTATTACCTTGGGGGATGCAGACTAGAATACTGCAATCACTGAGCAGCAAATGAGATCACCTGTGATGTAATTTAGTTATCTTGCAAACCTGGCCTGTTGGTGGGTCCCGAGGACCGGAGTTGAGAACCACTGGCCTAGGTCATCTGTATGTAGAGCAACATTTCTTTTTTTCAGATCCTCAGATAGTTTTTTGCCATCAGGTGCCATGTTGAACTTCCAGTGACCAGTATGAGAGAGTGAGAGCGATAACACGAAATTTAACACACCTGCTTCCCATTCACACCTGAGACCTTGTAACACTAACGAGTCACATGACACCGGGGAGGGAAAATGGCTAATTGGGCCCAATTTGGACATGTTCACTTAGGGGTGTACTCACTTTTGTTGCCGGCAGTTTAGACATTAATTGCTGTGTGTTGAGTTATTTTGAGGGGACAGCAAATTTATACTGTTATACAAGCTGTACACTCACTACTTTACATTGTAGCAAAGTGTCATTTCTTCAATGTTGTCACATGAAAACATATAATAAAATATTTACAAAAATGTGAGGGGTGTACTCACTTTTGTGAGATACTGTAGGTAGAACTGGATAGACCTGTTTCTTTATTCAACCTTACCAACTCTGTAGCTATATATATGTAAATTTTTTGGCAGATAAGAGACACATATTTATGTTAAGCACGTCTGTATTTAGCTGGTTGCCTGGAGCTGAGCTTTGATCACAAAATAATATATGAAACATTAAATACTTCAATTATCCTTTAATATTAAAATTTTATTTTTACCAATGTAATTAACATAACATTCATTAATCACCAACTGTATTTACATAAAAAAAAAAAACATAATTTATCTATGAAAAATACAAAGAATGTGTTCCAGATACCTTTGAGGCTCTATAAAATCATAATGGAATTTTACTAATTAGATGTATTAGAAAGTAGAAAATGTATAGAACACAATGTTATTAGTTCATTAGATCATTAATTACACATTAGCATAACATGACGTGCAGTATGTGACAAAAGTAACTTTTTATCTGAATATAAATTTAAGTTTGCAAAGCCTTATAGGCAACGATATTTAACGTGTGATATAATAAACATATAAGGAAATATGAATGTAGGACAGCCTTGGAGAGCTTAACTACAGCAAGGGAAGCAGTGGAACCTAGAAAATAAATGCATGATGGTCTGGCAATGCAGCCATACTATTTGAATTTGTACATCTAATCCTAGGTTGAATGTGCATACAATATGTTTTGACTATACATCAGAATGTCAATGTTAACTGGTATTTTGTCAATGCTACGGCACTTCAGGTGTTGATTAGCTACCACCAGCCCTTTTTGATGAGCCCCAGAAGGCAAATACACTGCTATCATTTTTTCCTTTGGAAAAGATCATTTGCATTTAAATCAGGAATAGCCTCTTTACCTTAAAGACACATCTCCTTGCATCCTAGTAATATAAGGAAACATCAGCCTCCAGCTGATGAAATGTATTAGCATATGAACGATCGAATGCAGTTACTGTAGGTACATTTTGTAGGTTTGCAGAATTTACAATATATTATATCAGCGGCAACTCTTGGAACAATATAAGGGGGGGGGGACACATAAGATGCCACAGTCAAAACTGGGGGGGGGGGGGCACTGATAACTTTCACTACTAAATCATACCACTGAAAAACATTAAATAGGCACAGTATCTCACAAAAGTGAGTACACCCCTCACGTTTTTGTGAATATTTTATTATATCTTTTCATGTGACAACACTGAAGAAATTACACTTTGATACAATACAAAGTAGTGAGTGTACAGCTGGTATAACAGTGTAAATTTGCTGCCCCCTCAAAATAACTCAACACACAGCCATTAATGTCTAAACCACTGGCAACAAAAGTGAGTACACCCCTAAGTGAAAATGTCTAAATTGGGCCCAAAGTGTCAATATTTTGTGTGGCCACCTTTTTTTTCCAGCACTGCCTTAACCCTCTTGGGCATGGAGTTCACCAGAGCTTCACAGGTTGCCACTGGAGTCCTCTTCCACTCCTCCATGATGACATCACTGAGCTAGTGGATGTTAGAGACCTTGCGCTCCTCCACCTTCTGTTTGAGGACGCCCCACAGATGCTCAATAGGGTTTAGATCTGGAGACATGCTTGGCCTGTACACCCCCTTTACCCTCAGCTTCTTTAGCAAGGCAGTGGTCATCTTGGAGGTGTGTTTGGGGCTGTTATACTGCCCTGCGGCTCAGTCTCTGAACGGAGGGGATCATGCTCTGCTTCAGTATGTCACAGTACATGTTGGCATTCATGGTTTCCTCAATGAACTGTAGCTCCCCAGTGCCAGCAGCACTCATGCAGCCCCAGACCATGACACTCCCACCACCATGTTTGACTGTAGGCAAGACACAATTGTCTTTGTACTCCTCAGCTGGTTGACACCATCTGAACCAAATAAGTTTATCTTGGTCTCATCAGACCACATGACATGGTTTCAGTGGAACCTGTCCTGTTAAACAGCTGTATGGTCTTGGCCACCGTGCTCCAGCTCAGTTTCAGGGTCTTTGCAATCTTCTTATAGCCTAGGCCATCTTTATGTAGAGCAACAATTCTTTTTTTCAGTTCCTTAGAGAGTTCTTTGCCATGAGGTGCCATGTTGACCTTCCAGTGACCAGTATGAGAGAGTGAGAGCTATAACACCAAATGTAACACACCTGCTCCCCATTCAAACCTGAGACCCTTCACTTCTGTTGCCAGCGATTTAGACATTAATGGCTTTGTGAGTTATTTTGAGGGGACAGCATATTTACACCGTTACACAAGCTATACACTCACTACTTTACATTGTAGCAAAGTGTCATTTCTTTAGTGTTGTCACATGAAAAGATATAATACATTTTTACAAAAATGGTAGGGGTGTACTCACTTTTGTGAGCTACTTTATAAATAAGATTAAAAAATATGGGAGTAATGCGGTATGTAATGATACATTTTTATTGTACTAACCTAACACTAAAAAGACAAGCTTTTAAGGGGTTTCCTTTCTTCCTCAGGTATTGCTTCAGAGCCCCAGTATTGGTGTCAGAGGATACACTATTAAGCCCCAGTATTAGTGTCAGTGGACACACTATTAACCCGCAGTATTGGTGTCAGTGGATGCACAATTAAGCCCCAGTTTTGGAGTCAGTGGATGCACTATTAAGCCCCAGTTTTGGTGTCAGTGGATGCACTACTAAGCCCTAATTTTGGTGTCAGTGGATGCACTATTAAGCCCAAGTATTGGTGTCAGTAGACACACTTTAAAGCCCCAGTATTTGTGTCAGCGGACGCACTATTAACCCCCAAAACTAGTGTAAGTACTGTAGTGCCAGCAGCAACATAGCAGTGGTAAGTTAGTCTGAGCCTGACTGAGGACACTAAGTGAGGATAGGCCAAAAGGAAAAGAGGGACATACCTTGAGTGGAAAGCAGCAGCAGCCCCCAGTTAATCCATGAAGCAGGTGGCAGCTACACAGCTAATCGTCCTGCGCTCCCTGGCCCAGGCAAAGCTCCTCCCCCAAGGCATGAAGAGGAAATGCAAGCCAATAGGAATAGAGTGGTGGTTGCACAGGCTGCTACCACTGTGCTTAGTCTGCTGCCTGCCTGGTACCATGTGCGGGCAGCAGCAGAGCAGGGGCACCGGGCATTTGACTTTTGGCAGTATGCTCTTAAACCCCCCCTGAGCCCCCCTTATCTACGTTTCCGTAAAAATCTCCCCCACTCTTTACAAATTACCCCCTATTCTCAACAATTATCCCCCCACTCCCCCCAAACCCCCCCCCCCCCACTCTCCACAAATTGCCACCCTAACAAACATTTACCCCAGTCACCCAAATAAGAACTGTGCCTCAATGTGATGGCTTACTTACCTCTCGTCCCAAGATCGGCCGACACCACAATCTCCCGCCTTGATAGCTGACATGAGGCCGATGGATCACAGCAGGAGCTGGGATCTGGTCACAGCCTCTGAGGGAGCTCTGGACCATAGGTCAATGTAGGTGAGTGGGGAGGTGGGTGGATCATCCTTCCTCTCTGTTCTCTCTGCTCAACTCTAATTTTGGTTTCCCTATGTGTGTGGATGTTGCTACGTTATATAAAACTCTTAGTTTAGTTTTTTACATTTTAGAAAGGGGTGAAGAATTTTAAAGGGTTCCTTGACTGGAAAAAGGTTGAGAAAAATTGCTCCAAAGGAAAACTACACTGAAAAAAATTTAGATGCTGTCATTGTGTGACCTTTTGGACCAAACACAAGTTAGCAGATCCGATTTTCTGACTTTGTTTGACTTAAAGGAGAAGTTTGGGGTATATAAAAAACAAACATCTTTAGTCACCCTAAATGGATGCCGCAGCTGTACCACATCTGCTCTAAGTCCGAGAACAAAGCAATCACATAACCCTTGATTACTCAGTTCTTGGCCTGCTCAGAGCTGAGAGCTGTGACTGTCAATCACCGCTCTCTGCTGTTCTCCTCCAGCGGTTACTGGAGCGTTGGGCTGGAGAGGGGTCATGCACACCTGGCCTCAGGCTCTCAGCTGCAAGCTGAGAGCCAAAGCCAGACATCAATTAGGCAGCAAGGTGGATCCCAACAATATGGTCAAGATGCAATAGCCCGCTATTGACTCTGGGTCACAGGAGAGCAAAAGAAAGTGCACTCCTGTGACCCAGAAGAGAAATATGGCCAAAACAGTTTTGTCCATACTTCTCTTTTAAAACCCATCTGAATTTCAGTTTAAATCCACTAAATACAGCAAAGCAAAATTAAAGGTGTGCAGTTTGTATAGTCTGTTTTTTTTTTTTCTTTTATAGCCTTGAAGATGACAGCATGCTGATGGGAAGGACCATTGTTCTTTGCGTGGAAGCAGTGAGTCTCTCTACATAAGTCTGACATGCCCCTGCAGAGTCATAGCTAGAGCTCTCCAGCATGAGTTTTGCTGATTGTAGAACTATAGGTCTGACTAAACAGGGGTTGTGTCAGACTTCTTTACAGAGACCATTGCTTCCACACAAAGAGCAAAGGGTTCTTCTCTACAACATGCTGGTAGGGGGACAGTCTCTGGCTACTTTCTAAAGACAACACATTTTCAATTTCAGTATTTGGCTTTTTAAAGGTTTTCAAAAGTTCAATTTAGATTTTAAGATTTTAGATTTTAAGTATCACCTTGAGGGGATGCAGACTAGAATACTGCAATCACTGAGCAGCAAATATATCACCTGTGATTTATTTCAGTTATCTTGCAAACCTAGCCTGTTAGTGGGTCCCGAGGCCTGGAGTTGACAACCATTGCTGTATACCATCTAGGTTTTCTAGGAGATCTGTCTCAGCAGGCTGGATTCCCCTATCCACTTCTATCCTGTGGATGGAGGAATCTGTACATTTTGTTTTCATTCTGCCTGCTGACTGAACAAAAAAAAAAATCTATCTTTAGCCAGCCTTAGTGATTTAAAGCGTTTGTTACCCCCCAAAAAATAAAACAAAATAAAGATCCTCTTTTTTTAAAGCATGTTATACAGCACAGTGCTTGTGCTGTGTAATTTGGCACCCCTATCACGGGAAATACCTGGCTCATCCTGCCAGTTTCTGCCCTCCCCTCTGTTAACTGACCAAGGTGTATCAAGGCTGCTGATCCTTGACACCATGGTCAGTGTACGTGCCTCTGTCATCCACAGCCCTGCTCTCTGCTCTTTTGTGTCCTCCTTCCCCCTCCCCTCCCTGGCTGTCATCTAGTGACAGTGCCCGCCCTTCCTCCTGCTGCTGGAATAACTTAGCAAATCTTATATAATCCTCTATGTGTCATTATGCTAAATTCTCCTGTCTATATGTTTTATTAAAAAAATGCAGTTGATACCTGTTTTCAGACCGACCGGCTTTCTCTCTGCTCTACTCTCCTCCCGACTAACGTCAGCGGGGGAATCCACCCCCTCTGCAGCTGTCAGACAGGGAGATGAGAAAGGCAGCGGGTCACTTGAGCGCTGATTGGCGCTCTGAAAACAGGTATTAACAGCATTTTTTTTACATAGACAGGTGAACCTAGCATAATGAAACACAGAGGATTATCTCAAGTTAGCAGAGGGGGTTAACAACCACTTTAAGCCGGGCCATAGACGGAGCATTTTTCTTTCCTTAACCACGGGTTGCAGGAAAGTCAGTCAGTGTTGATGGGGGAATCCCTCCCATGGAGCCATTGTGTTCTACCTGTGGGTGGGAGCGGGGAAACCACCCTCACTGGGAAAACTATAACTATATACAGCTATAACAGCCGCTAGCAATAATCGTATGTAAAATGTGGCAGGCTGGTTGTATCCAAGTTGATTGATCGATCAACTTGGGTACATTCAGCTTGCCCATACATGGTTTGAATCTCACACGGGCCCTGCTGAAACTGCCGAGATTAGAACTGTCTATGGATGGTTTTAGCAAGCTCTTAAGAAATTAGATCAACATAGCACCCAGATGACTAGCATTTTTCAGAAGGAGGTCAACAACAAAACCTATAGGAGTATTTTGGAGGCACTAGGTGTGGTATCAGGGGCGGTGGTGGTGTATTTTAAAATTAATTTTGGATGGATTCTGCAAACCCTTAAATTCCAGTATATCATCCATCAGATTTATAAAAGCATATATTTTTTTCTGCTTTGTCTCCTGATATTTCAGAATCAAGAGATGTTCCTGTCATTGAAGTCTCTACAAGTGTTGACCTTCCTAGGAATTTTCTGCTTCAGCTATCTTCTTGCATCAGCGAACAACGAAAAGTAATGGTTTTATCCAGTTTAAAAACCTTTTTTTTAAACATTTCCAATTCAGTCAGAAGAAATGTTATAATTCCAAGGCTAATGTGTTGGTCAGTACATTTGATCCTAAAGCCTACTGTCAGTCAAAAAATGTTGTTTAGTTTTAGACAGAGTGCGGAAAGGATAGAACCACTGTCAGACCTATCTCCACTGGGGAAACTTACATTTGCTTCAAGAAGTGATGGGAAATGCAACCACTGGGGGCACTGCAACAAAACACTTTTTTCTGTAAAAATGGGTTTAGGCTAGAGCTTCTGTCACATTATTATAACTGCCTGTGTCTTACTGTCCCAGTGACAACTACTGTCCTGCTATCACAAGGACAGGGATTAAGGTCAAAGACGGCAATAAAACATTTAAGAAAAATCATCCTGAATAAAAAAGAAAAACAAATAAAAAAAAAGAGTTAGGCTTTAGTTACAACATGCTGTAGATATTTGTATTACACTGGTCATACGTGCAGCAATATGATAATTTATTAATATATTATAGGTTCAATAAAAGAATCATATCTGTAAATTATTGAGTGCAGTAACAGCTTGCAAAACGATCCAGACAAGCAAATTTAATTTAATTAAAATCATCTTTTTCATGTGTGATGATGAAATGTTTTCAAACAAAATGTCTTTATAAACAATCTAATAATTTCAAATGACTAATCAATCATAATTGCTATGTGTATTGCCAACATCAGTCATCTTTGGTAGTGAAGTACATAATTCACACAAATACATAGATATAATAACTTTAATGCTGCAATTTAGTTAAAAAAAGAAATTCCCTACAGTTTTAGTCACACAATTTACCTGTAATGAAGTTATGTTTCACGATTTGCTGGATCCTGGAGAAATCTTCAATGCAGGGATGTCTGTCCTCTTCCTGTATTTGAACTTCTGATGATGCAAGGGTCTTTATCTGTGGATCTTTAGGCAGGAAAGCAGTAATGGTGTTCTAAGAGACACGTCCCCCTCCTCCTGCCTGCACCACTGAAAAAAGTTCCTTCATTGATTTTCTACTTGTAACATCATCTGCGAAGTAGGGGGGGGGGGGGCTAATCCTAATCTCTCACTGCATTTACAGATCATGTTACAAGCAGTGTAATCAGTAAAAGATCTTTTTTCGATGGAGAAGAGGGTTTGTCCCTGTTGAATCATCTGTTTTGCCTGAAGACAAGAAGCTAGTAACCATTACAACGTATAGTTCAGAGAGAGGAAGAGGACAGGAAACCCTGCCCAGAAGATTTCCCCTGGGTCTAACTGCATGGACAACAGGGGGCATTCTTCATTACAACTAAGTGATGTAATTAAAGATGTATTATTATTTTTTTTTTTTAGCTAAACTTAAGGTTTAATATTTTTCCAGCCTTCAGTTGTATGATTAATACAATAAAATTGCTGCGCTATAATCATAAAAGGTTGACATAAAATACTGGTGTAAAAAGAGTATAACCCCCTTACAAAAGAAAAAGCAGCTGACACAAAAAGACAATAAAACAATATCTTCAGTGAAAATGTAGGAAATGGTGTCGCGCTAATCCAAATACACAAATACTGCTGATAGCAAGAGTCTCGTTTGTCAGCATTCAGTAAATATACATGTTGGTTTCCCACCAGCAAGATGGCCGCCGCGTCCCTCGTCTGTGCATGCGTCAAAAACCAACATGTATATTGGGAAACCAACATGTATATTTACTGAATGCTGACAAACGAGCCTCATTTATGTAAGCTGCTTTCTATTATTTCCCTAATAAATTATTTAAAGTACTACACTATAAGGGGATTATCTATTTATGTTTCCTGAGTGCATGAAGGAGCCTTGGGGAATCCAATTTGGTTGTGAATAGGAGGAGGTGCACAGATGAGATTGATTTCTACCTGCCATAGACTTATCAACATTCTGGGTGTTTTTTGACCCTGTTGGGTCTGACGAGTTGGTAAGAGTATTTTGTGATTCTGCTTGATGGTGGACTTTTCTACTTGCACCCCCCTATCTTTGGATTTATGTGGACTCTATAATTGCACTTGGGACTCTTGCTATCAGCAGTATTTGTGTATTTGGATTAGCGCGACACCATTTCCTACATTTTCAGTTGTATGATGGCAAAGCTCCACCACTGGTGGAGCCACTATGTGAATAGAAGATGCCTCTAGCTTTACACTAGCCTACTTTGCAAAGAACAGGAGAGCCAGGTTACCTTTACCAGGAGCATTGCTATGTTGTGTGTTACTTACTTAACAGGTTCCAATAAGTGTGTTACTTACTGAACAGGTTCCAAATGAACAAGATAAAAACCTACAGTAGGCAATCAGCCTACTTTTCAGCATGGGACCTGAGTTAAGTTTTATGTACCTCTAGACTGTAAATATATGTAACATTTTTATATGATTTCATTTATGCATTTTCCAAAATTCAGTTGTCTATGAATGTTGAGGAGATTGAACCTGTGGATGTCTGATTGGGAATACTAGGCAGTGAGATATCTGTTGATCCTCAAAATTATTTGAGTACAGGGACCCACTTCAGATCTTTCCTCCAAATCTGATGACTCTGAGTCTGAGCCCCAAAAAAAAATGGTTTTTCAACAAGTTGGAAAGTCTCTGTTTCCAATATTGTATGTGTTTCTGACAGACAAAAGTACTCATTATCTCCCCCTAATTAGGACCTAACCAGCCTGATCCTATCCCGTTCTTCACTACCAATGCTAGAAATAGGAGTATTGCTAGTATGATTGGGCCATGCATCACCACACTTAAGGCCCGTACACACGATAAGAAAATCTGAAGGGAAATTTCGTCCGACGACCGATCTACCGATTTTCGGATTGTTAGTATGGTGCTTTCGACAGCCGACTCCGACTTTTTGGCTGACAAAATCCTGATGTGCAGGCTATAAAATTGTTGTTGTCCATAATACAACATCCGATTTTTGTCTCATTAGTACAGATTTCGACAGAAAAAAATCTTAAGAGCAAGACTAGGCATGCTCAGAGAACAAAGAACACATACAAAGCAATCCAACACATGACATCACTTCTGAAGTAGAATTCTGTCGTACGGGAAAATTCTCCACATCAGACTAGCATGCCACAAAAAACGGACGACAGATCTTTCGATAATCTGATAGTGTGTACGGGGCTTTAGACTAATTGAAATCGATTGTACTTAGAGAACAAGCAAAAGGTGGTAGGAAAAGCAAAATGATCTTCAATAAATGTTCCTGTATGGGAAAGAAAGGTGTTCATCAATCTTATTCAGTTTTATACATTTTCCAACAAGTGTAAGTATTCTGGAGAACTACAAATGATCACAGCACACTTTCTAAAACATATAATAGACTATTAACACCAGGTATTTATGATGTGTGATATATCAAAGGCCATCTAGAACATTTTGCTTTAAATGCCTGTTTATATGCTTACATTAACACAGGTTTGGTAGTTTACAAAATACCATAATTGTATCTTTTTAGTTATTCTCCCTGTTAGTGTGGTGAGTTCCTTTTATCATGCTAGTAGTGTGTCTAGGCAATTGCATCAGTTCTGATTGATGTACAGGCATAATGGCAGTGTGAAATATCACAAAGTTTTCGTTTAACTTATGTCTACTCTATTTTGTTTATTATAGAGAGAGATCAGTTGCAGAGACTCAGCTAATGCATGATACAGGAAAGATGATTGAAGAAATAAGTCGTCAAAGATGGTTGCAAAGTTTATTGGATACCATTCACAACCCAGGCCGAAGAACGCATTTGGTGTTGAGACAAAATAAGTAAATTAATCAGTAATACACTTCCACTAACTGTATGCAATGAAATAAAATGAAAAGTATTAGAAACTGTATGAAACTTTTAATCAAATGGCCAGCTGAGTATATAACGATCACATGTACTATACATAGTTAAATACCATTAATTATGAAATGCAATTATACACTACAATCATCATATGACTGTAAGCAATATGTTGGCATATTCTGTAAGTCTAAACGTGTATCTACATTCCGTGACCCTGATTTGGTCATTTCTCCTCAAAATTAGGAGATATTCTAATTCAGCTATAGTCCAGATTTCTTGTACAGTTCGACTTTCTCAATAAAGGTTTAATTCAACTTTAATGTGACCCAGCATTCAGGAATGTGAAACATTTAATTTTCCTCACTGTGACACACCTTTGCAAAGCCTAGTATGGGGCGAGTAACTATAGAGTGGCATTACTGGTTAAAATTACCTTTATAGGGACTGAAATTGAAGGAGTAGAACACTTCAATTTCCAGTTGTTAATGGGCACCAATAGCCAGGGCAATCTCACCGAATAGGCGCGCTGGGCAGTAGCCCTGGGGCCCCACTTGCCCGGGGGGGGGGGGCCCTTCTTCCTAGCGACCCAGCCCCAGCCAAGCATTAGTCGCGACTCCCGTGTGCATCCCGCTGCCGAACTTAGCAGGTGGTAAGTGCCTGTCGGCCCTGCGCTGCTGTCAGGCCACTTGGGCCGTGGAGGGGAAGCCCACAAATGCAGGAATGCCTGTTCGCCTCCACGGAAACAGGCACACACAGGACAGCCGATTCTGACTCCCGTCCGTGTGTGTGTGTTCACCGGACCCAGCCCCCCGAACTTGGAAGCTGTCATTAGACTTGCACTGCTGTACCAATAAGTACCGCCTTATCGATTATTTGCATTTTTTTTTCTCATGGGTGATTGTGTAGGCAGGGCCCCAGTGCACTGCATTGCCCGGGGGCCTATAATTCACTTAAGATGACATTGCCAATAGCGCATGTTTTCCCGCTAATGGATAGAAGCAGTGCTGCATAAATTAGCAACCTGCATTGCTACTACGAAACATTGCTAATTATCTTACCTGAGACTGTGAAGGGGACTAAAATACAGCCTCTCTTGGTAACCGTTGAGAACTGGTGTTCACCACTAGCATAAAAGCTACACTAAACATTGGCAAGTATGACCTAGTAAGAGCTCTCAGCAAACTAGAAACATTTTCAGACGGAATAGTTTTTCTAACACGTGTGAATCACCAGACTGACAGTTCAGGCCTTGTCAAATGAATTATAAGACAGCACCATACATCATATCTCACTTGCTTTAAGAATAATAACTTTTACCTTTTATTTTGTAGAGAAAGGTCTGTTGCTGAAGCCCAGCTAATGCACGACAAAGGAAAGACTATTGAAGAAATCACTCGCCAGAGATGGTTACAAGGATTACTGGGAGCTATTCACAACCCTGGCCGGAGAGAAGTGTCTCTACTGAGGAACTTACGTCGGGAAGTAAATGGAGCAGGCTATGAAGAACATCAAAAGCTTAGCATCAATAAAAACAACCAGAACCTGCAATACAGAAACCTAAATACTGCACACAGTAAAAAGTTATCTGAATAAAAATGCTGGGAATTAAGAGATTAGTTTGTTCAGTGCTACATTTAGACCGAGTCCATGTTTTACCTTCATAAAAGCTGACATTGTGGTAGTGGTTGGGTTGAGGCTCACAATGGACTTAGTATAACAAAATCAATATCACAGTTACATCACATGAGCTTTTTTTTTTTTTTTTTCTGGTAATCTTAGCATAGTTGCCTTTTTTCGTTTTAAGTCAGTGAATTAAAGTAATATAAAAGCACAATTCTGAAAATGGATTAAAAAGACCATATATTATAAACATGACTTACAGCTTGGGGAATATTGCTTCACATCATCAGTGCTTACGAACCTATAGGTGTGTTTTGGACTGAAGACTACTCCCTGGTTACATACCTTACTGGAAACTACACACGAGGTGTATGGTTTATTTCAATGTTCACAATATTTTAACTATTCCATTAATCATAGGAGGAGTAAACTAAGTTGTCTGGACACCGGTCACTTTTTCAGCCAGGGGTTTTGTTTTGTCTTTGTTTATTTAGGGGATTTACTTGGATGGGAAATGGAGAAGCATGGGATGCCTTGAACTGTAGAGCTTGAATGAAATCTTGAGGATTTGCTCATTTCTCTGACTACTAAATATTAACAGCAACACCGCTGTCCACCCATGGGATTATTGGCACAGAAAAACAGTGATAAAAATTTCCAACTTGAGAATGCAGGTGCTGCTCCTTGGTGAAATGCTAATGCACCTAGCTGCTTACTGACCCAAACTAGAGGTTTGGATGGCTTCTGATGGTTTGTATTGGCTCTAAACTGTCCCTTGGTTATAATATTAACTTGGTTAATATTAATTAATTAATATTAAATTAAATAAATTAAATATTTTATTTTATTTAATTAAATATTTTATTTTAAATATTAAATTAAATTAAACAAATTAAATATTAATTAATATTAATATTAATCCCTTGGTTAAAATATTGCATAATGCTGTCCCTTCTATCTAGGCTTAAGGTGTAGTGAACACAAACATTACTCACTCAGTCCCTTTTTGGTGAATCCTGAACTTAAAGAGGCTGCTGCACATGCTTTCTGCTTCACAGGCCGGACCTACATCCGGTCTGTCAGGATGGCTTCAGCTAAGAATAGTAAATGCAACCGAATGTGAACACTGCAAGCAATGAAGTATGAACAATGCTAAGCACAAGCTAATGCAATAATACCTGAGGAATGCTGACAAACATATCTATCCCCTAGAAGCTCAGGGTAGATGAAAATCCATGAGCTGTGTAAACTAAACTAGAAAGTCTATTTAGTTTACCTTTGGCATTTATTAGACCTATCTAGTAAAATCAGAGCACCAAGATGCTCATAAATATATGCTTGACAACAGTATGCTAGCACCCCAATCATCTAATGTTGCCAATCAGTTGTTTGATCTGTTGCCTGATTGATTATGTACTTATTCATTTGTGTTGATAGGTGTAAATAAGAATTCAACATAACACATACTATCTTCCATACCTTCGATGTCTATCACAGGTTTTCCCTGCACTCCTGCAACTGGAGCTTGTCCCCATACCATAGTTGCTGTAAAGCTGTTTGTATGATGTTCATCAGGAGCATATACCCTGAGATCTGCACATCAACATTTTTTTTAAGAATGCATTTTTAAGGGGTCTTGGGTTAAAATTTGAAATTATTCTTACAGGTTGGTGTAGGCCAGTGCACAAGGGAGGAGATGACTGGGCATGTGTTGGTGCCAAACTGAGCAAGTCCCCACTCCACTACAGACAGTCAGTAGTTGTCATTTTTGCACAGAAAGCAAGCAAATAACTTTGTAGGTCATCTTCCCCTTTACACCTCCTCTCCTTTAGATTTGGGACCCCTTCCCAATGTATACTAGGTCCACAGCATTTAGCGTTCATCACCAAGTAGAATAATGGAGCCCTATCTAGTATACCAGACTTTTTCCAATATCTTTATATGGCTCTGCCCAGCATGCTCCCAGATAGCATATTTTCCCAAGCTTCCACCACTATATCCACTTGCTCTCCTGAAGGTTTTACCCCCTTCATGACCAGGCCATATTTTGCTATTCGACACTGCGTTACTTTAACTGGTAATTGCGTAGTCATGCAACACTGTACCCAAGCAAAATTTATATAATTTTCGTTTACACAAATAGAGCTTTTGGTGGTATTTGATCACTACTGGGTTTCTTATATTTTATTATAAAAATAAAAAGGCCGAAAATTTTGGAAAAAAAAAACAACTATATTTTATACTTTCTGCTATAAAACATATGCAATAAAAAAATTAAAAATTTAATTTCTTCATGAATGTAGGCCAAAATGTATTCTGCTACATGTCTTTGGTAAAAAGAAAATCCCAATAAGTGTATATAATTTGGTTTATGTGAAAGTTATAGTGTCTACAAACTATGGTAAATATACTGTAATTTTTAATAATTTTTTATTTTATACTAGTAATGGCGGTGATCAGCAACTTATAGTGGGATTGTGGTAGTGTGGGGGACTAGCTGACGCTGGCTGGGGGGGGGTACTCTGACATCAATAGTGACACTAAGGCTCCTTTCAGACGGCCTCTCCGCTGCTGTAGTCCGCTGCGGGACTTTTTTTTTTTTTTTCCACGGAGCGGATGACATTTGTGTCATCCGCTCCGTGTGCCCGCATATCATCCCATCCGTTTGCGGATGATATGCGGACATAATGTAAGTATATGGCATTGCGGATGTCAGCGGATGACACCGCTGACATCCGATTTTCCTTCCTTTCCGTTTTTTACACGGATGGAAAAATGGGGTTCTGTTCCGTTCCAAAAAACGGAACAGAACTGAAAGGAGGAAAATCGGATGTCAGCGGATGGTATTCCGCTGACATCTGCAGTGCCATTCACTTACATTGATGTCCGCAAATCATCCGCAAAAAAATAGGATGATTTGTGGACACACGGAAAGCAGCGGAGCGGCCGTGTGAAAGGAGCCTAATACAGTGATCAGTGCTACCACTATACACTGTCACTGTATTAATGACACTGGCTGGGAAGGGGTTAACATCTTGGGGCAATCAAGGGGTTAACTGTGCGCCTAACGATGTGTAATATGTGCTGCTTTTACCAGGAGATCTTGTTGCTTTTTTCTCTGCTTTGCAGAGAATAAAAAAAAACAGCAAGATCACCTGTCAGTGTACAGAGCTCTCTTCCGTGAATCCTGATCAGCGGGTCCCAGCAATCAATCATTAGCCGGGACCTGCTGATCGGCTTCGGCTGTAATAAATTACAGCATAGCTGGGGCAGCGGCACGCACCCTACCTGGAAGCATTGATCACATACCAGATACAGTACATGGTCCAGGGCGGAGCAGCCGCCCTGCTGCAGTAAATGTAAGTAGGGTGGTCGCTAAGCAGTTAAAAAAAATGCTGTTTCCCCTTGCTTGGGGCTTCAGCCCTGCAAAAGGGCCCTTTGGGTAAGCACTGCAGGAGACTACATCTTGACGACTCTGAGGGGTTTGGCTCTCATGTCCCATCTGGCCCCTCCCACACTGACATTTATATGGGCACTAACTCCACTCATTACATCACTGGAAGAGGGTTTTTTTCTAAAAGGGGAGGTAACAGCCAATTACAACTTTCTTTTTACCAGACTATAATGGGAACAGAGCCACCTAGTGGCAAACAAGCTAACTGCACAAGCTAACAAGTGCATCGCATCACATGTTTCTCAAAACAGCCTTGTCTTTTTTCTGCATTCTAGGGTAAAGATACTCATTGCCATAAAGTGTGTCTAAACCCAGAACCAAAACTGTAATATACTGCAGCTTAACTCTATGCCCCCCTTCCTGTATACAAAGCCCCCCTTCCTGCACACACTGCCCCCTATTTCCCCTGTACATACTGCCCACCACCTCTTTATCCATATACCCCCATCCTGTACACACTTCTGCATTTTAATCCAACACCCCTCTTCCTGCACACATTGCCCCATTTAACCCTACACTCCCCTTCCTACAGACACTGCCCCCCTTCTTGCACACAATGCCCACTTTAACCTTTCACTTCCCCCTTCCTGTACACATTGCTCCCCTCCCCCTTCCCCTGTACAGGGAATTATACCAGAAGATGAGGGGATGGGATCCTGAGAAAAAATATATGTGGAGTAAATTGCTGGAGATTACTTACTGTGCTGGGGTGTGAAATGGATGAAGAGCTGTGGGGGGGCTAAAGGGAAGCAGAACTGGTGAATGGCAACATGTTCATGAAGCAGGTGACCAGTGACGATTGAAGAGGCTTGGCTTAGAAAGTAACATACGGGGTGGAGGATCATTTTGTCATAATTTAATTGGAGATTCTTGGTGAAGGGGGAGTGGCTTGGGGGAGTAGTAGCCAAGAGTTCTGTTTTTGGAATTGGGTGTTGGAGCCTGCATTCTTGCACCCTGCACCGGGGCTTGCAGTGGGTCTGTGGGAAACCAGGATTAGGCTAGCGCCGACCCTGGGCAGAGAGTAGAGAAACCAGCGGCCGTGGGCCACGCCCTAGGTGGCAGTGCGCCCTAGGCGGGTGCCTAGTTTGCCTGACAGGAGCGCCGGCCCTGATTGTTCCTATGGATAAGCCATGGTTGTCACCTAGAAGAAGAATACATTTTTTGTGATTTCAGTACAATTCACAGACATTTACAAGAACACCGCATTTCTGTTCAGATCAACAAATATTTCTTGTACCTGCTGAAAATGTTGTTAGCCTTGAAAATGGAAACTACTGCAACCTCCACATCTAGAGACTGGTAAGCCACAATATCTTATATTTTTATTCTTGAGTTTAGATATCTTTTAAAATCGCCATGAAAAAAATAAACTCAAGTCTAGATAACTAACAGAGATTTAGGCTCCATTCACATTTGGCGTTCTGGAATCTCAGACAGAATCACGCTAAATGTGAATGGAGCCTAAATCTCTGTTGGACTGGGAAAGTGTGGCTTAAGTCAGCTTGCATGGGATTTAGAGAAACGGTTTAGACCAGCAATGAGAGAGCAGTTGGTATGCAATGCTGTACCCAAAATTCTCAGGAGTTTCTACCTTTACATGATCTTGACTGGCACATAAGGTTATACTGAGCAGAAAAGAAGAAAATTTACATTTCATCCAGGAAACCTACAATTTTTCCTAATATAGAGCTCACATAAAAACTAATGTAGCACTACTCCCTTGGGAGCTGCTGGTTATGGATTTACCTGGGTTACTCATAGCAACAACATCACAGTTTAGCATTTTCAAAGTGCTTGGCTCAGTCAAGAAACAATCAAGGGGGTTTGTTTTTTTGTATTTTTTTTTGAGAACTTGGATAGGAGAAGGGATGAGTGGGATACTCCAACTTGAATAAACTATGCACAATTTGCTGGGACGTCTAGAGATAACTGAGTGTGGCAAGGCCGCTGCTACACCTTGTCAATAGTAGTGAAAAATAATTAATGGACTCTTGTGAATCGCTCTTCAGGGCCCAACTAGGCACCCCCTTTATTCCTATTCTTCAGGGTTCTACACAGCACCACCTTTACTGTAATTCTCTCTTGTGTGAGCTAGCTCCTTTATCCCCAGACTTCACTGGAGTGGTCCCTTTCCTTGGCCGACCCTTTGGCAAGTCGCACAGTACTCACGGACACTGTTTCTCCCGAGAGACTTTGCCAGCAACTCCACCGTCAGCTACACTGGATCCTCTGCAGCTCAGCTCCACACCTGGTCCACTAGGCCGACTACCCAAGACCACCTTCCTCATACTCAGCAGGAGGAGAGACCAGCCGTCTACCTCCTCCTGGGACTCTTCTTCCCGCCAAAGACGCCCTGTCACATGTCCCCTCAGCTTTTATGAGCAATCTCAGGATGCATTGCAAGAATGCCCTCCCACTGGGACTCCCATAAAAGCTAAAGTGTCACTGGCTGGGTTTCCTCCGCTGTCCAACAAGCTCCCTCATTGGATGCAGTGGTAAACAAACTGGGGTGAATATTCCAATTGTCAGGTGCATGCGATAGAAGATGTTCATAATATGGCAATAGCACTGGGTACAGACAACCAAGGATAGCATTGAGGGTAGTGGCCCAAAAAGCATAGTATGGATGCTTGTAATACAGGGGAAAGAAATATATGTATACATAAATAATAAATAAATGATGACAGATGATAGTTAATGCTGAGACATTATATTAAAAAGTATCATTAGAAAACAATGATCGATGGAGGTTAATTGATCAGTATATGATCGTATGGATACCATGATTGGTGACAGACAATTCTGCTAAAAATCGATATTTAAAACAAGGGTAAAACGCATTCATAATCAGACATCAGTAATCAGTAAATGGTGTTACAAACTCATTCCCCAAGAAGCAAAAATGGTTGAGGAATAGTGGTGATGAAGCTCCGCTGAACATTGCAGTATGAGTGCTGCATGCTCACATCCAAATGTCCAAATAGGGAATGGACAACCTGTCCATAATAAGGTGCATACAGTGACGCCCTAAATGACACCGGCACACATCTGGGAGAGCACAGGTTGGCAGCACAGCACGGTCAGAGTGAGAATCAGATAATCCAGATGTTAGTGCATCCCAATCATACAACAGAGTGCAACTCAATTTCTTCATCGAGGCCCTTGGGATTGAGAGATCCCGGAGTAAATATCCAATATGCCTCTCATGTGCAAAGTGTCTGATATCTCTTCCCACTGTCCATATCATTGCTAATGGCTTCTATCCCAAAGACTCTCAACCCCTCCGTGCTGCTATTGTGCCTATCTAGGAAATGGCCTGAATATTTCTCTTTTTGGAGGGTAGTATCCTGACTCTTAAAGGGCGTATAGTCCATCCCACATATAGGAGCCCACAAGGGCACAAAAGGCCATACACTACATGGGTAGTACCACAGTAAATGAATTGTATTTTGAAGATTTTACCATCTGTGGAGGTCACTTCCTTTTTTTGGTGTGCAGGTACCACAATTGCTCACCCCACATCTGTAGCTACCCTTTTGGTCAAACAGAGGGAGCCAAAAATTGCTAAGTCCGTTCCTCTTGATCACCCAGCAGCATCCAAGGCTCCCTTGTAAGTACCTTTTCTTATAGGCTTCTGTGGTGCACTGATACACCGTGCACACATTTGGATGTGAGCATGCAGCACTCATACTGCAATGTTCAGCGCAGGTTTATCACCACTATTCTTCCACCATTTTTGCTTCTTGGGAAATGAGTTTGTGACACCATTTACTTATTATTGATGTCTGATTATGCATGTGTTTTACCCTTGTTTTAAATATCGTTTTTTAGCAGAATTGTCTGTTACCAATCATGGTATCCATATGATCATATACTGATCAATTAACCTCCATTGATCATTGTTTTCTAATGAAACTTTTTAGTATAATGTCTCAGCATTAACTACCATATGTCATCATTTATTTATTTATTATTTATGTATACATGTATTTCTTTCTCCTGTATTACAAGCATCCATACTATGCTTTTTGGGCCACTACCATCAATGCTATTCTTGGTTGTCTGTACCCAGTGTTATTGCCATATTATGAACATCTTCTATTGCATGCACCTGACCATTGGGATACGTACCTCAGTTTGTTTACTCCTACACCTGTCCCTCACCTTTTGCCCCTCCCAGGGTGGGGTGGTGTGGGCAGTGCATAATGACTATATAACGTCCCAGGAGTGCATGGTGAGTCAGTGGCGATTTTGGCTCTGAGGAAGAGGGTCCTCCCTCGAAACGCGTGAGCCACACCAGGTTTTGAGGACGCCATCACGCTGTCCAGCAGTAAAGAAGTGTTCTGAAAGCGAGCGGTGCCCATTTCCTACATGCTTGTTCATATCTTACATTTGTGAGTATATTGTACGCTACCCTTCTTTGATTTTAATAAACTTTTAAGTGGTTATGCACAAGGTCGGTGAGTAATTAAATCAACCCGACTGACTATCTCTGAGTTTTGTGTTACCTGAAAGGAAAGGAGAAAAGGTTAAACATTTCACAAATATACAGTGGTTATTTGCTATCTGAACTTTATAATGATGAGAAGACCCTCCCCGTGGGGGCGACCTTCTCATTCTACATCCCTGACTATCGCAGTCAGTTTCTTCTGTAGTTCTTGACAGGGAGATCAGTCCACTCCTCCCAGATGGTCCTAAACCTGCCACTATCTATTTCAGTCTATTACAGTCCTCCTACGGGGGTCGGTCACTGGAGGGGAAAAAGAGTTTCTTCAGGGTCCCTAACAACAACAGGGCACCCCACACCGAACTTTTGGTAGAATGCTGGCCTCTTCCTGGCAGCTGCTGACACAGTCCTAGATCTGGCCCATTGGCCAAGGTAGTTCATCCAAAACTTGAGGTAGAATCCTGGAAACTTGTCTTTATCTTTTTTTTTTTGTAATTCACGCCCCCGGCCCGATGGCCAAAAGGGTCTCTGGAACAGCAATAAAGATCTGTCCCATTAATGGTGACTCTGTGTTTCTCCTCTGCAAGGGTAGAAGGGGAGGGGGTAGTGGAAAGGGGACACACGCCCCAACAGGCAACAGAACATGAACTTGCTTCATGTAGTTCCAAACATAGGCTAGCCAGCAATTTTCGAATTTAACTTCTTCTGGAAAGTCCTCCTCAAATGTAGTAATTAGGATGGGGAATTATTCCTAGCTTCCCATCTTCATCTCGGATGTGGACCGACCAGGCCTGGTCCGATCCATCTGGGCGGCAGACCTCCACTCGATCCAGGTAAATGGACCACTCATGGTTCCACTGGGTCCTGACTGATAATAAATTCTTCCAGAGACCCACCCTGGTGGAATTTCGGTGAGGCTTGGGGACAAACAGGAAGTCCCATATGGCTTCATCACACCAAGACTCTCTCTTTTCCTCAATCTTCAACATGACCTCCCGGGGAGCATAAGGGTAATCATACCCGTATTCCATGGCCATCTTTCTTTGCAGCCACTGCTGCATCCTTGAGAATCTGGGAAGGGTTCTCCAATTCCCTCTCCCAGCTGGAGAAAATGGGGTCTCTTCATGTCTGATCAGAGAGCTGTAGGCCTCATTTTGGTCCAGAGCCTGGGCAAAGTTTTTGGGTGGGGTTAAATCTGGGACCCTACTGACATAGGCTTCACAGAACCCCACACTCTGGGCAAGCTCTCCCTGCACCACAGAGTCCCTAGTCTCTTCATCTGGCATTTCTAACACATCAGGACAAGGTGGACTGTTCTGTTCCTCAGATCCCCAGTCCCACTCAGTTTCATCTTCTGACTTCCAGACGATTCTGGAAACTAGGAGACCCCACATCGATGACCCCGGTCTCTTCATCACTGGTGACACTCACTTTTGCAGCCCTGGTTGCCGCTGGCGTCTTTTCTCCTCAATTTTCAAGGAAGCAGACTTTATTTCTACTGCTGCAGCCTTTAATGCATCAGGTAGCCACTCTCCGGCCCACACTACCTGCATGCATCCTTGCTCTGACATTCGGCTCTCCTTTAATGAGCATACTGGACCACTGCCAGGTTGCATGGCCTCCAGCTGCATCACTACTCTGAACATTCCTGTCCCGCAACCCTGGAGAGGACCCGACTCCAAAGCCGACAAGGCCCAAGTGACTGGGGTCTTCCACGACACACATAACTTCTTGGGCCGACCATCACTTCTCTCCACCCGCAGTAGCAGATGACCGCAATGCCCACACTGCCTCCACGCTTGCACCTGCATAGTCACACTCAAACACTGGGGACATACCAGGTCTAAGTGCTCCATGCCTCCTCCGGTGCATAACGCCCGTCTTCCATCCGGCACCATCCAAACTCCTGTATCCCACAGGATGGATGTCTTCGGCTCTCCAGTCTGCTCCCTGGTCTGCCCAGCCGGTTCTCCTCCAACAGGTGGAACGATCGCTGATGCGCTCTGACTCTTTCCGACACTCTCCATGTTGCTTCTCTGCACATGTGTCTCACTCTCAGCCACACCCGAAGGCGGAAGTCATTTATGGACTTCCCTTCTCACTCCTGATTGGCTGTGCGCGAGTGACGTCTCCACCCACATCTCCTTTCTGGTTGTGTCTCCTCCTGCTAGGCAGAACCCTTCCCGCGCGGTGCAGTAACCCCTCCAATGCCGCTCTCTCTCAACTCAGCCAACATGGAAGTCACTGCAAAGCGGACCGTGCCCCTCATCAGACACGCATCCACTCTTCTTGCTTGTAGCAGGGCTCCAACTGCGCCTCCATCACCTAAGCCAGCTGACCCTCTTCACCAGTCCAGAGAATTGTCCCTCTGTCGTATGCACGGTCAACAGTCCTCTTCCCAGCACATGTACAAGCAGGGCCCATCACCATACTGTCTCCGAAAAATGTCCCACTGTCATTAACTTCATGGCCAACAGATTTCTTCACAGTATCCACACTGCCACTGTACATAAAGAACGTCCCGCTGTCGTATGCACGGTCAACACTTTTCCATATAGTCTTGGCACACACGTGGCCCCCGCCACACAGATCCACGTGCCCCTGGCCACCATTTTCTCCGTCCACACTTGCACCTTTCACTGTTAAGCAGACACCGTCCATATTCACAAAAAGATGCATTTCTCTTGCCTCCCAGTACTTCACAGGAGTGTAAATTTTATAATTCAGATGGAAGCTTTCCGGCATTTGTAGGTACAGATTGTGATCCTGACTGGAATCTTTGCATTACCACTGGCAACCATCATTGTGCAATTTTCTCTTCATCCCACTCTCCCTATCTCCTGTAGAGCAGGCCTCCCACTTGTATTGAGCATTAGACTGGGTCTCTTCCCACAGGACAAGGCCCTCGCTGTTCCAGGCCCCAGCCTATTTATACCCCCCTCAGCCTCCCTACTGGCAATTCTTCTTGCCAGAAATTAGCTGAGGTGGTATAAATATGCAAATGAGGGTCTGCTTATTCCACTCACTAAATTCTGGATCCTACCATAAATCAGGGGAAATAAGTTGAGCCTGCCACCAGCAGAACCCAGAACAGCCAAAAGCAATCAAACTTCGCTCCACTGGGTACAGAGGAGCCAAAAACGAAATTTGCCTCAAGTGCTAGCAACCTAACTAGGAGGGTGCTTCATATACCCGCTGCCAAAAAAATAGGCCCTGTCCTCGTGAGTCAAATAACAAAAAGCTCTTGTTCCAAAAAGCAGAGTATCCCACGGCAAGAAAGGGAGGGATTGGGAAAAAACAATTAACAAACTTTTTACGCCGCATTCCGCATATCGACAATTAATAGTAAAATAGAACTTTGTAGAAATAACGTATTAACAAATTAAGGGGAGACTGGCGCCTGATCAAGTAGAAATGCCTGCACAGCATCAGAACTCCAGAACAAAAGTCCACATAATTTACATATATACATTCCTAGTAGAAATCTATCTAAAGCCCTAGCCCCGGCTAACAAAGAGGGGTTAGTATTTTCAAAAGAACCATGAGCAGGAAGAATACTTCCGCCAAAGTAATTTCTTCTCAAGCAAAACAATTTCGTGCAGTTGCCAACCTAAGTCTTGGAGCATCACCTCCGAGAAGGTGATCCTCCAGTAAAGCAGCCCACTAGCACCCCCCCCCCCCCAGAGTCTATGTGTTGCAACACATAACCCTATTGCTAAGCGTTTAAATCAGCAAGCTGCCCCTAATGGGCAAATTATTGTTGACTCTCCACTGGTCAAGAGCCCCGGAGCAAAACAGAGAGAAAGGCATCCTAACTAACTAAACAAACAAAGGGAAAGCCGCTCAGGTGCAAGTTCAGGGCTTGGTGCAGGTCAGATCCGTCATCCAAATGCAGAAAAGTCCAAAAATTGAGACCGCACTCAAGGTAGTAAGATGAAAGCAAATTAACTCCTTTATTCCTCATAAATGAAGCAAACAGACAGTGCACAAACAGACGTATCGGGTTGACGCGTTTCACGGTGCTGTAGATCGCTTATTCATAACCACACACGTGGCAACACATGAAGGTTGGTGTACAGTCTACCAATAAAAGCCAGGATCGGGGACCTGAACCATCCTCTTGTCCTGTCCCCAAATGTTCGTGGACCACTCCTGATCCTGTTTTCTGACTTTTTTTAATGATCACTCGATTTTTACTTTCAAAAATGTTTTATTTTGGTATAATAAGAACAAGAACAGAAAGAATATAACAATCGTAACAATAGCATACTGGGTCACATAAGATACAGTAGTTACACAAGAGAAGAGGTCCAAATTGTTTGCGATGCTTAAATTGCTCTAGATATGAGATATAAGACAACAAAAGTCTCTGGGAGCTGTGGTACTGAATATAAACTGGCAAATTGAAAAAAAGAAAAAGAATTCTAGCATAGCTTGAATCCAATCTAGTCCGTTTAGAGCCTGTCCAATCTCCCCTACAACATAAGAGGCAATTAGCAAAACAGCAACATCCTATCCATGACCCCCCTCTCCGTGAACATAGCAAAAAGGAGGAGGGATAGCGTGAGCAGAAACCCAGATGAAAACCCTCCCGAGGTTGACCGAACCAGGTTTTAAAAAGAAAGGAAGAAAGAAAAAAAACGAGGAGAGCAAAATGTGGAAGGAAAGACAAGGGAAAGGGGAGAACAGCCGCGCTCCGGAGAGGCACAACCAAACCTCATAGCTTAAATTAATCCCGGGACAAAAGATATTCCTAAGTAAGCCGCCCATGGTTCCCAAATCTTTTCAAACTTAGTTACAGTGTCCGTTAGGGTGCCCACCATCTTCTCCTGTGACATGATCCATGTGATTTTATTTTTGATTTTCCTTATAGGCACCGATCGTTGTTTCCAGGCTGCAGCAATCGTCATTTTGGCACCCAGGAAAATAAAAAATATTAGTTGTTGTGTATGTTTAGGTATCTTTGGCACTTTTAGAATTCGATCACTCGATTTTTAAAGATGAATAGGCCCCAATTCCAGTTGCTCACAATTTTGTCCCAAAATTCCTTTGCTCCTTGGTGTCAGTGGGGCTTAGGCACATGGATCTAATCTACACTCCATTCTTCTCTGAGAGCCTCTGCAACCTAGAGAAATGGGGCAGCTCCTTCTTCACTCCTCTGCCCAGCAGAATAAACAGTCTGGCAGCCCTTTTAATTTGTCCGTGGTGGGCTTTATTTCGAGAGAGTGCCCTTGCCCAAGTGCATGGGGGAGATAGATCCAGACTCCATTCCTGTTACTCCCAGCTCAACTGTAGATTTCGAACACACTGCATCACCTGCTGAACATGCTCTCTATCTTCCAGTTCATGTGCAGCTATCTGCAAAAGCAATGACCCTTGACCTTCCAGTGTAGGGATGACTGCCTGTGCTATGTCTTCTTGCCTTTGTTGATCTCCCTAGTACCATTCCGATAAGGATCCCCCTGAAGGATCCTCCATTCACTCAGGTCTTCCTCACTGGGTCCTTGGCTAAATTTAGGGGACCCCGGATCAGTCTCTGAGTCACTCTCCCCCATTGTGACCTTTTCTGATCCGGTCCCCTCCTGTGGTTCTTTAAAGCACTGGTCACCGGTACTACAAGGGCAGCTGGCTTTTCGGCATTATCCTCCCCAATGACAGCACTCTCCTCCTCCAGCCCGGATCCCCTTTTGACTGTGTGGATTGGTGCCTGCTTACAGCTATAAATGTAGCCTCTGGTTCGCTGCCCCAGCCTTGGAAGCGCTCTTTCCCCACTTTTCCAAACAGGAGATGCAACAGTAGAAACTTCACTCATTTGTACTTTTGGCTGCTCCAGTCCAGCAGCCTTGACACAAAAGCCAAGGTCACACTCTGAACAGTAAGTAACGTGAGGCAGGCTGCTCAGCAAGCAACCTAAAGCGGAACTTTACCCATAACAACATGATAGAAAAAAAAGGTTCTTTAGCAAGGGACATACATTCTACATTAATAATTATGCTACCAAAAAAAGTGTGCGCTGTAAATTGCCTCCACCATTGTTCCGGTTTCTTCTTGCTGGAGGCTGCCAATTTTCTGAAGCCCAGAGCCCCTGAGCATCAGTAAATCATAAAGCAGGACTAAACCCACTGATTTAACAGTTTAAAAACAGATACATTCCTAGAATTCCGAGATTGCTAACTGTCACATTTGCTTGTGTCCTCAACCAATCTGTCAAACCATCAAATGACTGGTGTTATAACTGATCACATGTGCAGCACCATGGCAGTTGGAGATCAAACAGAAGTAGCTTTCTTGGCTGTAAAGGATAGGAGGGTTTTTATTAAGCTTTAAGGCTGTCAGCAGATTGGCCTCTACATACTCAGCAGTGCCTAAAAATAGAGAGTAGCTGCAATAATAAATGTAAAGGCAAAATCAAGGCGGCTAAAATAGAACACGAGAGACATATAGCGGAAGAGAGTAGAAAAAAAACCCAAGAAATTCTTCAAGTATGTAAATACTATAGTAAGAAAGTGAGACCAGAACACAATGGCCCCTTAAAAGACGATGAAGGGAATCTGGCCACAGAGGACAGAGAGAAGGCGAAAGTTCTAAATAAATTCCTCTCTTCAGTTTTCACGAAAGAATTGGGGGGCTACACTAACCCAGCTTGTAATGTTAAAATAAATAATACACCTCAGGAAGCACCCCCATGGTTAACAGAAGATAGAATTAGAACTAAACTTGAAAAACTTAACATAAGTAAATCACTGGGTCCGGATGGCTTCTTAAAGAAGGTGATAGCCAGACCATCGTTCTTGATCTTTATGGATAGTCTACAGATGGGTATGGTGCCAGCTGACTGGAAAAAGGCCAATGTGGTACCAATATTTATAAAAGGGCGGAGATATATCCCGGGGAAGTATAGGCCAGATAGCCTAACATCAGTAGTCTACAAAATTTTGGAGAAGATGTTAAGGGATTATATACAAGACTATAGTAAAAAAAAAAACTGTATTATTAGTAGTAATCAGCATGGATTCATGAAAAATCGTTCTTGCCAGACCAATCTATTAACCTTCTATGATGAAGTGAGTTGCCATCTAGATAAAGGAAGGCCTGTGGATGTGGTGTATCTGGACTTTGCAAAGGCATTTGACACCGTTCCCCACAAACGCTTACTGTACAAACTAAGGAAGGTAGGTATGGACCATAAGGTGAGTATCTGGATAGAGAACTGGCTCCAGGGGCGAGTCCAGAGGGTGGTGATAAATGGGGAGTACTCGCATTGGGCGGAAGTGGAAAGTGGGGTCCCCCAAGGATCTGTCCTGGGACCAATCCTGTTTAATCTATATACATAAACGACCTAGAGGATGGGATATCCAGCACAATCTCAGTATTTGTGGACGATACTAAGCTAAGCAGGCCAATATCTTCCATGCAAGATGTGGTAACCTTACAAGCAGACCTGAACAAAATAATGTGGTGAGCAACTACATGGCAGATGAGGTTTAATGTTGGAAAATGTAAGGTAATGCACTTGGGTGTCAGAAATATGAATGCAAGTTACTCGCTAGGGGGGGAACCTCTGGGTAAATCTATGATCTAAAAGGACCCGGGGGTCCTAGTGGACAACAGGCTTGGCAGGGGCATACAATGCCAAGCCGCTCCAAGCAGAGCCAACATAATACTGGCATGTATAAAAAAGGGGATTCATTTCAGAAATAAAGAGATTATTCTACCACTTTACAAGACTCTAGTCTGGCCACATCTGGAATATGCCATCCAGTTCTGGGCACCGGTCCTCAGAAAGGATGTGCTAGAACTGGAGAGAGTACAAAGAAGGGCAACAAAGATAATTAGGGGAATGGAGGACATCAGCTATGAGGAAAGACTACAAGCATTGAACTTATTCTCTCTGGAGAAGAGACGCTTGAGAGAGTATATGATATCAATGTACAAATACTGTACTGGTGGTGACCCTAGCATAAGGAACAAACTTTTCAGAGTAAGGGAATTCAATAAGAAACAGGGCCACTCACTAAAACTAGAAGAAAAATGGTTTAACCTTAAACTACGTAAGGGGTTCTTTACTGTCAGAGCGGTAAGGATGTGGAATTCTCTTTCACAAGCAGCGGTATCAGCAGGGAGCATCAATAGTTTCAAAAAACTATTAGATGGGCACCTCAAAGACCACAGCAAACACACACACATACACATTGTGGGTTGAACTGGATGGACTGGCATCTTTTTTCAACCTATCTGCAGCTGCTCCCAGGAAACTCTGACTGGAGCTGATACCCAGATGGCCTCTTCTAAACTTCAGCATAGTGACTAAGAGGACAACGGCCCTCGGGCTTTGTCTCTTCCCACAGGACAAGGACCCTGCTGTTCCAGGCCCCAGCCTTTGCATACCCATCTGGACCCCCTACTGGCCATCCTTCCTGCCAGGTATTGGATGATGTGGTATGAATATGCAAATGAGGGTCTGCCGCTTTCACCCACTAAATTCTGGAACCTACTATAAATCAGGGGGAAGCAATTGAGCCTGCCAACAGCAGTACCTAGAAGAGCCAAAAGCAATCAAACTTTACTCCACTGGCTACAAAGGAGCCAAAAACTAAATTTGTGTAGCACCCTCCTAGGTAGGTGCTAGAGAGAGAGAGTATAGTTTTGGATCCTTTCTGCTAACCAAAATGATTGCCAGGTAAATTTTTATTGTTTTCTGCCTACTGGACAGCAGGATCTGCTAGTGAGGTCTGCTCACTGTGCTCAGGTCCAGGTCAGTTTGTCTGAAGTGTTTCACACTGGTCCAATAAGGAGGCATATTGGACAGTGGGAGGAAACCTGACAAATGAGTGCCCAGGTATTTAGTACAGCCCTGGTGATTGGCAAAGGAAAGTGCCTCAGTGCATGCTGGGATGCTGTGTAAATGCCAAGGACACATGTGCTCCGGGTCTTTCAGCTGGAGAGCGGAGTCCCAGAGGGAGGGGGCAGCTGCCTCCTCCTCTGTAGAAGTTGCTATGTGGCCTCAGGTGGTCGACCTGAGGGCCTGAGAGCTAGAGAGGAACTGATCCCAGAGGCCATGTAGAGCTGACTGGAATGGAGACACTGGAAGGATCTGATTCTTGCAGTACAGTGAGTACAGATCTGTGTCAAGGAGCCTGACCTGAAGGGGGCCACCCCTGCAGCTAGAAGAGTCAATGGATGGGTGACAGTAAAGGGGATGCTAGAGCTAGAGAGTGTCCTGAAGATAATGTAGTTCATCAAGTCTATTGCTGGAGAAAGAGCAAGGAGACTTAACCCTTTCCATACATGTAGCAGTATGGTCAAAGCAGTGCGACTGCTTCCACAAGTAACCTGGTGAGGCCAAGTGAGAGTTATCCTTATCAACTGTAAATAGTTGCAGTTGGAGTACCCCACTATTCCCTTCTCCCATCCAGGTTCCACAATAAATACCAAAAACCACTGGACTGTTTATTGAGTAAAGAGTCAATAGGAGTAAGCATGACTGTGTGAACTGTACACTAAGTTACTGTCTGCAGGTAATCAGGGGAGGCCTAACAAGTCATTATTCAGCAAGCCCTACGGGGACAGTGCTACATTTGCCTCAACTGCTAGCAAGCTAACTAGGAGGGTGATACGTGTATAGTATTGTAAACAGTATATACATTTATGATGTGGAATAATGTTTCTGTTAAATCACATTCTGGTAAAAAGATGACCATGGAATAATCAAATAGTATTGCTATATTGGGATACAAAATAATTAATGATTAGGGCTTCATTATTATATCCAGTTTAACCACTTGACCCCGTGGAAGGTTTTACCCCTTTTATGACCAGGCCATTTTTTTGCTATTCAGCACTGTGTTACTTTAACTGGCAATTGCGCAGTCATGCAACGCTGTATGCAAATGAAATTTGTATCATTTTTTTCACACAAATAGAGCTTTCTTTGGTGGTATTTTATCACCACTGTGTTTTTTGTTTTTGCTATATAACCAAAAAACACAGAAGAGAAAAATAAAAAATAATATTTTTTTGACTTTCTGTTATAAAACATATCTAATAAAATTACATTTCTTTATGAATTTAGACCAAAATGTATTCTGCTACAAAAATCCCAATAGGTGTTTAATAATTGGTTTGTGTGAAAGTTACAGCATCTACAAACTATGGTATATATTGAATATTAAAATAGTAATTAAAATATAGTAAATATTTGAAAATTGATTAATCCTGATGTGCTGACGCCCTATCTCATATTATGAGGCTCCTAAAATGCCAGGACAGTACAAATACCCCCCAAATTACCAATTTTTGGAGAGTAGACAGTCAGAGGTATTTAGTAAGAGGCATGGAAAGTTTTTTGAAGTTGTAATTTTTTGCCACAATTTTTTGAAAAATGAAGAAATTAAATAAAATGTGTTTTTTTTTTTTTTTTTTTTTACATACTATCACCAGTGCAGTACAGTGTCATCATATAACTGGCAAGGCAGTGATCAGGGCTACTGAGTGGTACAACTATGTTAAAAAAAAATGTTATTACATTTTAAACATTTGTTAACATTTTTTTTTTTTTTACATACTTTAATCAGAGTAGTTTAGTGTCACCATATTGATATTGTACCACTCTTGGGGGAAGGTGGCTGATCAGGATTTTTTTTTTTTACATTTTGATTGCTGTTACAGTGATGATCTCTTGAACTGTCATGAATGGGTTAATGGTAGCCACAATCCGCTGTGTTTAGTGTACACAGTGGTCACGGGAGCGGTGTGCTGCATGCCCCAAGGGGCGAGAGTGCGCATTTATTGGGTGATGTACATTTAGCTGCTGCCTGCCCACAGTAAGGCCCCGTTCACATAGCAGCGACGCTACTTCCCGGGGCGACCTCCGAGGTCGCGGCGCGCTGCTCACCCCGCGACCTCGGAGCGGCCGGCACGGACTTCATAACATAACAATCAGATGGCCGGATGCCGCGATCCCGGAAGACGGGCGACTAGACATGTCGCCCGTCATAGAGGTGAGTGAGCGGCACGGCGGGGGCTCGTTCTGAGGTAAGTATTGCATAATGAGCTAATATGCGATGCATACTAGCTCATTATGTCTTTCTTTTGCAGGGTGTAAAAAAAAAAAAAAAAACTCAAACGAGTTTACAACCTCTTTAAAGAGGAAGGGAGCAGCTCCACTGGGGCTACACAAGCAGTAAAAGTAAAAGATTATAATACTGACAATGAGGAAGAGAAAAAAAAAATATATAATGATATATAATTTTCATTATAAAAAAAAAATATATAATTTTCATAATAAATAATTATATAATCATCCCCGCTGCAGTATCCTTTATTTACCTACCTGATTATCTACGGTAGGTTTATTGACTTTTACTTTGATCATATTTTCTCCAAAAAAATATATATATATTTATATATTTTTATATATTTTTTTTTTTATTTTTTTCTCTTCCTCATTGTCAGTATTATAATTTTTTACTTGCTCAACCCTGTCATAGGGTTCCCCTTAATCACTTAAATACAGGACACTTTCACCCCCTTCCTGCCCAGACCAATTTTCAGCTTTCAGTGCTCATTGGCATCTATGGGAAATCTTGGTCTGCTTGACATGGCACTGCTCCCGACCCTCTCTTTAAAATTGGCATCTATGGGAAATCTTGGTCAGCTTGACATGGCACTGCTCCTGGTCTTTAACATTGGTATCTATGGGAAGTCTTGGTCAGCTTGACATGGCACTGCTCCCAAACCATAAGTGACAGGGACACCAAACTTGGGGCGTACCGAGAGGGGACCCAGCACTACAACATATCCATACATTTTAAAAGTGGGGTATGCCTATACATGACATTGACTGCACTAAACTGTCTGAACACACTATCCCCTAACTACCAGCCTAATCTCCACCTTCACACACTATACACAGCTGCCGTGTAAGCAGCAGCCTTATATAGTGCGTGGCGTGGGCTTAGCCTCTGAGCCATGATCGGCCAAACGCGGGGAGCAATGCAGGACTGAGTCAAAACACGGACACAGAATAATGCATCCTCGTTTTTTATTTCCTGGTTCATTATCATAAATACAACATATTATCAGGGAATGACTGAGCAATGTTTACATCATTACACCAATAGAAATGTCCATCCATATAAAGACCAATGCATTACTTGTCACCAGTAAAGACAACCCCACTTTCGACTTGTTATGAACATTTTGCTTTGTCACCTTTAGTAACACCTACTAGTAAGTCATACACATCTCTTTAGAGTTTATCTCTGTGTTTTTGTACAATTTCAAAGTTAGTTCCAATTATGTCCCAGACATATTTATCACCATTCTCAGGCTCAATTTCTGGGAAACATTGCCATGTTATCCTAATACAACAAACTCCTCTGTGTTGCCACATATTAAGATTGTCAGCTAAAACCCAATGTTAAAGAAGAACTCTAAATTAAGTTATAGCAAAGGACAAACTGAAGCCAATATTTAAGGGGCGTATCTTTACATTCCACAATGTGGGAAATTGTGAATTTGGAGGTTTGGAGGGTGTATTGCTGTGCTTTTATTTAAAAATAAAAAAAAGTATTTTTCATCACCAGAGATGTATAGTAACTAAGTAGAACTACTTCACTACTGTACTTAAGTCCCGAAAGGCGGTATCTGTACTTTCCTAGAGTAGAATCTTTTTCTCCTTCTTCCACTTTTACTTCACTACATTTTTTCAATGATTTCAATACTTCTACTCCGATATTTTTTTTTTTGTGCTGCATAGTTACCCGTTACAATTAGGGATGCACCGAATAATCGGCGGCCGAACATTATTCGGCCGAAAATAGAAAAAATAGCACTTTCTGTGTTCGGCCGAATAAGTCAAAAGGCCGAATAATTTTGTGCCGAATAATAGGGCTGAACAATAGTCGATATGATATTGACTATCGTTCTGTGGCCGTAGGCGATATTTACAGGGGGAAGGGACTCGGAGGAGGACAGGAGGACTCACAGACTTCCGTGTTAGGCAGGGGAAGCCGGGACACTTCAGCGGTAAGCATACATACATTACTCACTCGTGCACTGCAGCCCGCCCCACACATTCAGTGAGTCTTACTCTCCTCCCTAGTTTTTTCAATGGCACATTCAGGAAGCCAATCACGCCGTGATTAGCTGCACAGCGAACCAATCACGCGTGCCTGCACACCTGATTGGTTCCGCTGTGCCGCTACTCACGGCGTGATTGGCTTCCTGAATGTGCCATTGAAAAAACTAGGGAGGAGAGTAAGACTCACTGAATGTGTGGGGCGGGCTGCAGTGCACGAGTGAGTAATGTATGTATGCGGCTGTGCTCCTTTCCAGGCTACTACTAGTCCACCTCCAGCCTCCTACTACCACCACTGAGAGACTGTCTGTCACTGTATAATCTGATCGAGTCCACACTGACACTGACTGACTGTCACTGAGTAATTGATGTTACCACATTAACCCTGACCTGCCCAGTGCCCTGTATCTGCAATTAAAATTTACAAGGCTGCCTGCACGCTTCCTGATTTCCATTCCCAGCATCCTTCCCAATCCCTACAGTGTCACTAACATTAACCCTATGGTACAAGGCTGCAGTGTGCACTGAATCCCATTCCCTACAGTAACATTTAGGGAGAGAGAGAGAGACATGAGAGGACAAGAGAGAGAGAGAGAGAGAGAGAGAGAGAGACATGAGAGGACAAGAGAGAGAGAGAGAGACACGAGAGGACAAGAGAGAGGACAAAAAATTGGCAAAATAAATGGAAAAAATGGAAAACACCGCGTTCGGTATTCGGCCTTCGGCCTTCGGCCAAACATTTTTATTATTATTCGGCTTCGGCTTCGGCCAAGAATTTCATTTCGGTGCATCCCTAGTTACAATTATAAAAATTACCACTGCCAGAACAGTAGATGGCAGGTTTCATAAAGCTCAAAACATGTGTATTATCAGCGCATACGAAAATAAATGCTACTGTATGTATAAATAAAAGCTGCATTTGAAATAACAAAAAACAATATGATGTTCAAGCTTTTTACTTCTTTCTTTAATAACTACATAACACAGTACATGTACTTTTACTTTCAGTACTTGAGTAGCAATTTTTTTTCAAAACTACTGGTACTTTTACTTTCAGTACTTGAGTAGCAAAATTTTTTAAAAAACTACTTGCAATACTTAAGTACAAAAAATGTTGAATACTTTAGTACTTCTACTCAAGTCACTTTTTGATCGAGCACTTCCACTTCTACTCAAGTCATTTTTTGATCGAGCACTTGTACTTTTACTCAAGTATGGGTTTCAAGTTCTTTATACAACTCTGTTCATCACTGAAATCATCTTCCTTTGGGTAGTTTCACTATATCCAGTGAAAGTGGTTACAACAGCCGACCATCCTCTCTCAGCGGGAAATGAGTGTCAGGCGGCAATCGGAGCCGACTGCCCGCTGCATCGGCTTCCCCACTGACGATGGGGAGCAGGAGCGCGCGCTCACCCCCTAGCTGCCACCAGGCGACCGACGTATACCTACGTCAGTTTGCCTGGGAGAGCCACACTGCCACAGTATATATGCGGTAAGGGGTCGGCAAGTGGTTAATGGCTGTGTGTTGAGT